>NC_090656.1:229715877-230315877 GCF_040937935.1 Hyperolius riggenbachi | reverse complement strand
TGTGTGGCCCTGGCCCAAAGTACAGTGCTCAGAAGTAGGCACGTCCCATCAACTCCCAAGATTGTCAGCACGTGGTTTACTATTTAACACAGAACACCTCATCTTCCGCAGCCACCAGCGCTACTACAAACACCACATCCAAAGCATTTGACACTTCGCAGGAGTTAATTGGTGGGGAATTAACTGATTCCCAGCTATTATTGTTACAACCAGATGAAGGCGCTAAGCAAGTTACACCACCTCATATGTCTGAGTTAGGCGGCGACACTATGGACGTAACGTGTGAGGAGGAGGAGAATGAAGTTACTGCTGTTGGTGAGTTTTGGAGGTGTCTGAGGCAAGCGAAGCTGGGCAGGATGATTATGATGATGACGATGATACGGATACCACGTGGGATCCTAAGAGACAAGATGACCAAGGGGACAGTTCAGAGGTGGAGCCAGAGAGGAGTAGGAGGAGACGAGTTACTGAAAGAAGCAGGGGGAGCTCGTCGAGTCGTCGTCAGAAACAGATGGTGGCAGTGTCCGGTGCCAGCCAACATGCCCTTCAACGTCAGCTGCTGAGGCCACCATAGTGCCATCACCCCAGGGTGGCTCAGTAGTTTGGAATTTTGTTTGTGTGTCGTCCGTAGATCAGAGCAATGCCATCTGTTCTCTCTGCCTCCAAACGTTGAGCCGTGGTAAGGCCAACACCCACGCAGGGACAACTGCCTTACGAAGGCACATGCAGAAAAGGCACAAACTGCAATGGGAAGACCACCTGAGCAAAAACAGCATCCAAAAGAAAAGACACCCTCCTTCTCCTCTTCCTCCTTCAGGTGCATCATCTTTAGCTGCTTTCTTCCTTGCACCTTCACAATCACAGCCACCCTCCTCCACTCTGCCTCTGCCCTTGAGCGGTTCCTGCTCCGCTGCCCACAGCAGCAGCCAGGTGTCCGTGAGGGAAATCTTTGAGCGGAAGAAGCGAATGTCTGCCAGTCACCCCCTTGCCCGGCATCTGACAGCTGGCTTGGCGGAACTGTTAGCTCGCCAGCTGTTACCATATCAGGTGGTGGACTCTGAGGCCTTCCGTAAATTTGTGGCCATTGGGACACCACAGTGGAAGATACCAGGCCGCAATTAATATTTGCTGACATTTATTTATTTTTGTTGCCTGAATGGATTACGTAAGAACGGACAGGCGTCTATCCAAAAAAGACACCTAGAAGTTTGGGCGCCCAGTAATGCCATTGATATTGTGGTGGGTAGGCTTCCGATGGGGAACCTCATGTGCAATGTGACGTGGTAATTGTGCTAAGCCCCCTTGCCTTGCATTGTCATTGTGTTACCCTGCAGCAAAGCGGTAACACAATGCACACTTGCAGGGGCGTTGCTAGGATCCGAAGAGATCCAGGGCACTTTTGGGCACTCCAGCCAGAAAATGGGTATGGCCATGCACCAGAATGTGACTGTGGTCATGAGTGGAGCCAAATTTACATGAACTTAACAGTGGTATAAGTAGGCCTGCCCAGCATACTGTTGGATGAGGCCCCCTCTCCATTAATACAAAAAAATGCAACATATCACATAAATAGGCAGTATAACTTAAACACAATTAGGCAGAATTTCCTGGCTTATGTGCTGGCAGTACTGGCTTTCTGCTGGGCGAGCTGGCCTGCTGCCGGGTTGTCTGGCAGTCCCCCATAGAATTCCCTGACCTTCTAGTGAACCCCCTCCCAGGCTCCCATTAAGGCACCACAACTCACAGCATGCCCGCCGTAGAAGAACCACAGCTCCCTGCATGCCCACATAAAGGCACCACGGCACCCAGAATGGTACCACAGCACCCAGTATGCCCACATAGAGGCACCACAGCACCCAGCATAGCTCCAATTGATGCACCACAGCTCCCAACATGCCCACCATTGAGGCAACACAGCTGACTCTTGTTATAATTTAAGTAGGCCTCAGTTATTTGGACTGAGTTAGTCAAAAAGGCTTGGGGAGCAGACCTGCCCTTTAAGGGGATTTTCTCTTAGAGAGAAAATCTTCAGTTCTGTCAGAACTAGAACATACCAAGAAGCTGTTCTATGGACAAGGCCACAGGTCTCCCTGACCTGTGCATGTACACCACTAGAACAGTAAACATCAGCCATATTTACTAAACACCAAATTCTTGTATGTATGTCAAAAGCCTCATTGAATATTAATCGAGTAGGTGTGTATGATGACACCATGAGGGGGTCCACCAATAGTCTGATCTAGGGGATAGCGAAGATGAGATCACAGTTAACTCTTTCCTAGTCGGTATAAATAGCCGGACGAGCTGGAAAAGGGCTCTTTCTCTCTGATTCCTGCTATGCTTCAATACTGACTGGGACCTCTAAGTATGTTCATTCCTTTCTGTAGTCTGATATGATGTTTGCTGTACATAGGTAGTCTAGTGTAACATAGAGTAGATATAAGAATACCTGCCTAACTTCCGCAGGGAGTTAGGCAAGAGCTGCAACGCCAAGAAACATGAAGATCTGCTTTGCTTGCTAGGATATGATGAACTGTATCTATCTGTATTTCTGTTTCCTGAATAAATAACGTAAATATTGAAGAAGCCTGAGGAAAGTCTATCTCCTGCTTGCTGTGTTGAGAGTCAAGTTATCTCACAGTCCGTGAGACGCAACTATAAGAAGTTGCTGGTGCCGGAAAAAGGTGATTAGAACAGTTTATAACAATGGTGCCGATTAAACCCTCCAATGTCTAGCAATACAAGCAGACAGGGGCCGGGGGCCGAAGAAGTTTTCAAGATATTCCACAGCAAAACAAGCGGAATAGACGCAGACTGTAAAGCTTATCAAGCTGACAAGCTGGTGTGGGGAGTGTGCGTGAGCCGGCACACGGGCTGCAATTCGAGGACATCAGCGGCGAAACTCGTGGACGTTACACTGCATGTGCACTGCAGTTATTAAAAGCCTAAACAGGATCGGACGGAACCCTCTGTGGCCAGCTGGCAACTTGCTGCGAGAGATCGACCCGCTAGGGGGATGTGGGAGCCCCCCCCCCCCAGGAGTTCCGGAGTCCAATCTGAAGTTTCGCTGAGAAAGTTGCTGTAGCTGATGATGAATTGCCACGAGTCCGCTAATCAGGTGTGTATGATTGTTATATTGCATTGTCTGTGTTGTATTTGGTGTTGTGCAAGGAGTTGTTAATGTGTACATTCTGTGTTAATTGCAGTTTGGAGGCTGCGTGTTTCATTTTTTTTCTCCCCCTCTTTTCTGTTTTTTTTTGTTTTTCTCTCTCCCTGTCCAGAGACTGGGAAGGATGCCAGATGTGTGTGTGTGTGTGTGGGGGGGGGGGGGGGGGGTCCCCCGCGGCAGAGAGAAGCCAGCAGTGTTTCAGTCTGTTAGTAGTGGATGAGGGGGAGGGGGAAGGGAGACTAGTAGACAGAAAGAGGGAGTGTGAGACAGTTGTAAGCCGTGAGGTTTACTGCACGAGTTAGCTGTTGAAATAGGTTTTTTTCGTCTTTTTTTTTGTTTGTTTTTCTTCGGGCAGCTGGGGAGACAGGAAGGCACAGCCCATGTCTCTGGGTCGCTGTGAAAGTAAGTTTAGAGCTACAGCTGAGATAATGGGTGAGTTGTTTTTTTGTTTGTCTTTCCTCGGTGCGTTTCCAGTCAGTGCTGCTAAAATGTTTCTAAATGTCTGCATATGTGTAATGTTGTTTGGTCAGCTCCGGCTGATAAATGTTCGTCTCAGAAGAAGTTTCTAGCTGGGATGGTAACAGTTAAAGTGGTTTGGAGTTGTATAGCGCGCTCGGGCAGTTCTGAGTTATGTCTGCGATATAGTGAGAGAGATTTCCACGTCACTGGGTGATACTAAGATGTATAGCATTTAGAATTGCAGCTGGGACAAGGTTTTTTTCTCCGGTTGTGAAGGCAGTGTGTGTGGCGGAATGCTGATCTTTTTGCACTGTGCATCGATGCTATGTGTAACTATGCATAAAATGTTTGTTCTGTTTGAGTTTGTTTTTTCTCCTAATGTTTATAGGATTGAGAGGTTGTTATGGGAGCAGCCATCTTAGCTGGCAGTCCAGGACTCAAAATGGCGGCAGTGGGGCCAAGAGTCATGGCCCCGCCCCCAAGAGTCATGGCCCCCACACATCATGGCAGGGGGGAGGAGGGGCTAGGGGGATCCACGTCACGTCAGGCTGTGCTCGCGGCTCCGGGCAGAGCAGCTGAAAGGAAAGGGGGTAGAAATACAGAGACATTCTACTGAGTATCTCGGATCCTGAAGTATTTCCCCATAACCTGGGTCCATGGAAAGGAATGCCAGAATACGTGCACCAAGCTATTACTGTAAGACTAGCATGGTCACGGATAGGAAGTGTTTCCCAGCTAGGTGCAGGGAGACACGTAGCAGCGCAGATCAGGAAAGTGTCTGTACTGAGTTGCTTACGCGATTATTCCAGTAAGTGGGGCACCTTAATGGGTGGTGCAGCATGAGTTCCCAATAGATAAAAGTGCATCAGGGGGGGTGCCGGAGTTGGAAAAAAAGGGAGTTGACCAATCCAGGTATCCATCGCCGCTGCTGCAGAGCGGTAAAGTTTTTTTCCGGTTTTGTCGTGGACAGGGCCAGAGTTTGACTAAGAGGTCTATGCTGGGCTGGGGCTGGTTTTTGTGCGTTTTTTTTCGTCCACTGATTGGTCAAATATGTTTTTTTTCCAGCTCCTATTAAGTGTAGCGCAAAGAACAAGAACTGACAGCAGTTCATGGGGCAATTATACAAATGAAAGAATTGCCATTTACAGAGTGACAGTGTATCAGGACAGGTTTGCCATGCGACTACCTACCAAGTGGGCATTCAGGGATCTGCATACAGGCATTTGATGCTGGAATGCTTAGCCCTGCACCCTGTGTAGTTTAAGTGCAAAGTGCTCCTTCCTACGGGGAGGCAGCCACTTTTTTTTTTGTAGTATGGGGGTAGTAGCACGGCAAACATTGGTCAGAGGGTACAACACACAGAACTTCTAGCAGAGCTGGTATTGCAATGAGGTTCTAGATAAGTAAATGCGATAATGAGTAAGAGCATTGCAGGCTCACCTGCAAAGCAACAACAGTAGAGTTGGGCCGAACGGTTCGCCTGCGAACGGTTCCATGCGAACTTCCGTGGTTCGCGTTAGCGTCCCGCAGGCGAAAGTTTGCGGAAGTTCTGTTCGCCCCATAATGCACCATGGAGGGTCAACTTTGACCCTCTACATCACAGTCAGCAGGCCCAGTGTAGCCAATTAGGCTACACTAGCCCCTGGAGCCCCACCCCCCTTATATAAGGCAGGCAGCGGCGGCCATTACGGTCACTCGTGTGCCTGCATTAGTGAGAGTAGGGCGAGCTGCTGCAGACTGTCTCTCATAGGGAAAGATTAGTTAGGCTTAGCTTGTTCCTGGCTGCATACCTGTTCTGTTCAGTGAGCCCACCATACCTGTTCTGTTCAGTGAGCCCACTGCATACCTGTTCAGTGAACCTGCCACTGCATACCTGTTCTGTGAACCCACCACTGCATACCTGTACTGTGAACCCACCACTGCATACCTGTTCAGTGAACCCACCACTGCATACCTGTTCAGTGAACCCACCACTGCATACCTGTTCAGTGAACCTGCCACTGCATACCTGTTCTGTGAACCCAGCACTGCATACCTGTTCTGTGAACCCACCACTGCATACCTGTTCAGTGAACCCACCACTGCATACCTGTTGTGTTCAGTGAACCCGCCACTGCATACCTGTTCTGTTCAGTGGACCCGCCACTGTATACCTGTTCAGTGAACCCGCCACTGCATACCTGTTGTGTTCAGTGAACCTGCCACTGCATACCTGTTCTGTGAACCCGCCACTGCATACCTGTTCTGTGAACCCACCACTGCATACCTGTACTGTGAACCCACCACTGCATACCTGTTCAGTTAACCCACCACTGCATACCTGTTCAGTGAACCCACCACTGCATACCTGTTCAGTGAACCTGCCACTGCATACCTGTTCTGTGAACCCAGCACTGCATACCTGTTCTGTGAACCCACCACTGCATACCTGTTCAGTGAACCCACCACTGCATACCTGTTGTGTTCAGTGAACCCGCCACTGCATACCTGTTCTGTTCAGTGGACCCGCCACTGTATACCTGTTCAGTGAACCCACCACTGCATACCTGTTCAGTGAACCTGCCACTGCATACCTGTTCTGTGAACCCACCACTGCATACCTGTTCTGTGAACCCACCACTGCATACCTGTTCAGTGAACCCACCACTGCATACCTGTTGTGTTCAGTGAACCCGCCACTGCATACCTGTTCTGTTCAGTAGACCCGCCACTGTATACCTGTTCAGTGAACCCGCCACTGCATACCTGTTGTGTTCAGTGAACCCGCCACTGTATACCTGTTCTGTTCAGTGAACCCGCCACTGTATACCTGTTCTGTTCAGTGAACCTGCCACTGCATACCTGTTGTGTTCAGTGAACCCGCCACTGTATACCTGTACTGTTCAGTGAACCCGCCACTGTATACCTGTTTTTCTGGTGCGTGTACATGACTGCCTAATTTTTCTGGCTGCACTGCGGGCAGCTGCAACAACAAAAGAAAAGGCATGTACATGCGCCCATTCCCCTTCGTGATCATTACCTTGCCGTGGTGAAGGGGCTTGCGTATCACAATGAAGCAATGACCGGCGTCTAGATGAGTGTCTCGGGGGGCACACAAAAGATAATAAGGTCGTTGCTTCATTGTGGTCAGACCAAATTTGATCAGCTGGACAGTCACTGTTCTGTCATTCAGCTACATCAGCCAGGCGACCATATGGGCTGTAAAGCCACCAAAACCTGCACTCTCGCCATGGTGCGCACCAGTCCAGCACGGCCGTCACTAGTACAAACAGCTGTTTGCGGTGCGTTACACGGTGAGTTTGGTGTGTCAGTGTGAAGCAGTACCTTAATTACACTACCTGATTGATGTATACACATGCAAGATGTTTTAAAGCACTTTAGGCCTGTCATTTAGCATTCAATGTGATTTCTGCCCTTAAAACGCTGCTTTGTGTCAAATCCAGATTTTTCCCGGGGACTTTTGGCGTGTATCCCACTCCGCCATGCCCCCTCCAGGTGTTAGACCCCTTGAAACAACTTTTCCATCACTTTTGTGGCCAGCAGAATTTTTTTTTCCAAAGTTCGCCTCCCCATTGAAGTCTATTGCGGTTCGCGAACTTTTCCGCGAACTGAACGTTCCGCGGAAGAAATCGGAGGTTCGGCCCAACTCTAAACAACAGGTGTGGCATCCGTAATCTGTGCATGCGACGGCCGCGCATGTACAGATAGGGGGGGATGTGGAGGGAGCTTGCAATGAGGTGAGAGCTTCCAAAGGTGAAGTCCGCGGGAGCATATTTTACACAGGTAAGTACTTCGGATAGTACTTAGGTAGGGGAGAGAGGTTTAACTCCAATCTACCAAAAAGAGTAAACAGAGTTCATGAGAACCATGAAGCAACGAGATCAATTACGGTATATATTGATCAATTTAAAGTGTACAGAGTACAAGCCGCAGGGCGAATCCCAAATCATTAATAAGAATTGATTTGTTTGTATTTCGATTTCAGGAGTTTGGCAATATGGACTCGAGACAGCTGCAGTGCTGGCAGCAAAGATGGAGATGTCAGTCGGATAAGCGAAAGGTTCCAGATGCCAATCTGAGGTTGGAGAACAGCGAGACTCCTGAAATTGGAAAGAGACTAAAACACAAGATTCCTGAGATCGGAAAACGACTAAAAAAAAAACAACTGAGCAAAGCATAGTGCAAATTGCTAATGTTGTTCTTTCCCAAGGTGGTGCTTTTATAATGAAGAGTACCGTGCTGATGGTGATCCTAGGTTGCCATTTCGTCCTAGGAGAACGAAGAGAGGACATTCTCATGAATAATAAGGGGTTAATGAGAATACAAGGCCCAAACATGTTGATGTTGGGTGACAAAGGTACTGATCCTTTCACACCTCCCTCCGCTTGGCACAGATGGACCATGCAGGGATGGAGGAAAAGAGCACTTGTGCCAGGAGAAGACAAATTTCATGGCACAATGTGGGTGAAAGGTCTGAAGGGTCAGGTGTGCGGGCAGTGAGAATTAAATGGCAGTGTAAATCTGCTATTGAATGCCACACTCCCAGAATCGATGCACCGATCCAAAGGTTTGTTAAAAGGTACATTGCAGTACAATGGGTACATGCAAAAGGTGGAGTGTGTGATTCAGGGGTACCTTGTCTTGGTTATCCAGAGTGAGATGGTTCCAGATTGGAGAGGAACGAGCAGGAGGCGTCAATTCTCCTGCCGGAGAGACGCGGGGGACAACATCACACTCTGGAACTACCAACAGAGAGTGCCTCTGAAACAAATATACACACGTAAAGGCTGGAAAGCCGAGGGGTGGTGGTTCTCGAAACAAGAAGTAAAAATCGAGATCGAGCCACATTTCCAGGTGACAAAGAGGGTGGGGAGAGCGATCCCGGGGGAGGGAAAGCCAACACAGGGAACCCCATTCACATTACACAGGTCACAACAGGGGACGATAGTACACAGTCCATATGCAGCCGCTTATCCTCAGGCTAGTTGGGTAAGTGAAGAGGTACTCTTAATTGAAAGATGGCAGAGAGTACAGTCTTCCCGACCTCAGGTACATATTGTGCCTCAGGACATAAGGGGGGAAGAGGTCCAATCAGGACAGTTGGGGACATATTTTGTCAGGGAGATGCTTAAAGATAGAGTGACCAGACGTCCCGGATTGCCCGGGACACGTCCCGGATTCGGGGTCCGCTGTCCCAGGCTTAATGAGGTCCCGGGAAACGTCCCGCTTTCAGCAGCGGGACGTCCCGGCCTCGGGACTCTGGCCACTCTCTCCGCATGAACTGGCAGCGGCGTCTATAGACGCCGTGCCAGTTCATTGCCTGCAGCCCCGCTCCAGCCTCCTCTTCCGGTGTCTGCTCCGACACCGGCAGGCGAGCAGGGCTACGGCAAGATGGCTGCCGAAGCCCTGTACTGGAGACCTATTTGTGTCACTAGTACAGGGCTTCGGGCGCCATCTTGCCGTAGCCCTGTCAGCGCGGGAGAGAAGAGCAGGAGGAGGAAGACGGTCCCGGGACGGAGCAGCGCGCCAGAGGCCGGACACTTCTGCCAGGTGAGTAAATGCTTTCTTTTCCAGGTGAAATGTTTGCCCGCATTGTTTCTTTTCCAGGTGAAATGTTTGCCCGCATTGTTTCTTTTCCAGGTGAAATGTTTGCCCGCATTGTTTCTTTTCCAGGTGAAATGTTTGCCCGCATTGTTTCTTTTCCAGGTGAAATGTTTGCCCGCATTGTTTCTTTTCCAGGTGAAATGTTTGCCCGCATTGTTTCTTTTCTGGTGAAATGTTTGCCCGCATTGTTTCTTTTCCAGGTGAAATGTTTGCCCGCATTGTTTCTTTTCTGGTGAAATGTTTGCCCGCATTGTTTCTTTTCCAGGTGAAATGTTTGCCCGCATTGTTTCTTTTCTGGCGAAATGTTTGCCCGCAGTGCGTTTCTTTTCTGGCGAAATGTTTGCCCGCATTGCGTTTCTTTTCTGGTGAAATGTTTGGCCGCAGTGCGTTTCTTTTCTGGTGAAATGTTTGCCCGCAGTGCGTTTCTTTTCTGGTGAAATGTTTGCCCGCAGTGCGTTTATTTTGTACTGACATGTTGCCCGCATTGCGTTTATTTTGTACTGACATGTTTGCCCGCATTGCATTTATTTTATACTGACATGTTGCCTATTGCGTTTATTTTCTGGTGTCCGGGGTAACTGTTACTGCATTTATTATTTAATGGTCATAGATGGCTATGTTTGCTGCTTTGTGGTTACGGTATACTATTAGCATCACACAGTTTCTGCACACCCATGATACAAAGTCTCGTTTGTCCACATCATGGCGTAAACACTGCTTTCTTATGCCTCGCTGTTACATCATTACGTTAGCTCCGCCCATACAATGTCATGGCCACGCCCATTTTTTCGGCAGTCTTCGCCGCTGCGTGCTCCTCACTCCTTCCCACTTTTCGCCGCGGCGCGCTGCGCGCGCCGCCCCCCCCCCCCCCACGCCCCCCCCCCTCCGTCCCAGGTTGGACCCACAAGAATATGGTCACTCTATTAAAGATCCTGTCCAACTGAGATTGGACAAGGGGAGGTATATCGATTTTTTTGGAGAAGGATCTTTTGCATGGAAGCTTCAAGATGTTTGGGTGAACAAATGGAAACGGTGCACCGCCACTTCCGTAGTTCCCACCTCAACACATGTCTTACACCATGACCTGAGAGGTCAAACTTTTTTGGTGCTAGACGGGGAGGTGAAACGAGTAGAGTTGTCCTCATGCGGGCAATTCTCCCAGAGGTACCTGTGTTTGCCGGGGCAAGTCAAATTTAGTGAAGAAGCCTGCGGGCTCAATAACACAGAATGCGAAGCTACCATTCAAAAGATCCACCCTGAAGCCAAACCGATAGTTCCGGTGGCTGAAGGAAAGGTTTTAAAAGGTACAAATGCAGGCGCTGCTCCAACTGTAAAGAATCCTCTATGTATCTTTTTCACCAGCTGCTCAGGATAACCACATCCACAATAGGCACCAAAAGAACTTTCAAGTATAAATCCACAGCGCTAGGTGATCACACTGTTGCCTGTCTACAGATAACAGGCAACAGTGTGATCACCTAGCGCTGTGGATTTATACTTGAAAGTTCTGAAGGAAAGGTTTGTTTTTTTAGCATCATGTCTAAGGACACATTCAAGGTACATTTTCATAATTGTTCCGTTAAGGGGGATCTGCCAAGTGGAACATATTGGGTGAGCGGAGATCCCATATGGATCCAGTCATCCAGGTTTGATGACGGTATTTCTCAAATTGTTAAGAGAACTCTAAAGTTCAAAGGTTCACAGGAAGTTCCCCTCCTGAAGGAGAACACGACATGGGACAAAGGGGAACAGGGTTTGATCCAAGACGACCACACTTTGTTACAACGGTTAAACAAACAGTACACTAAGTTAGGCCCCGTGCACACTTGCGGTTGTTTGCCAAACGGACCGGATGACCTGACCGGATCCGGACCGGATCCGGATCGGAACCGTACGGTTCTGATCCGGATCCGATCCGGATCCGGTCAGGTTGCATCAGGTGTTCATCAGGATGCGATCCGGATCCGTTTGGCAAAAGTAACGTAAAAAACAAAAAAAATGTTGGGGTCTGGGAGGTCAGCAGAAGGGGGACCTGTGGAATCAGGCCCTCTGCTGTTTAGCACTCACCTCCACCTGCGACATGCTGCCAACATCTCCGGATCCAGCTGTGCTGCTCCACTCCAAAATGCTTGCCCATGTGTCCCCATCCAATATCGCCGCAACAATCCGCATAGGAAGTGGGGTAGAACATCCGGATTTATCAGCCAGTGTGTTGTGCGCTCTCCGGTTCCCATTGGTTTGTATTGGCCGGATGGTGCAGTCCGGCTCCGCCCCGGATACGGCTGCCGGAGGAGCCGGATCAAAAAATAGCGCATGTTGGAACGGAGGCCGGAGTCCGGATCCGGCCCGGATCCGGTCCGGCTCCGGTCCGGCAGAACGGACGCATGTGAACGGACGCATAGGCTTTCATTGCTATGCCGTGCGTCCGTTCCGTCCGTTCTGCAAGCGGTGCGGCTCCGGCACGGCGATTCCGGACGGCCACCGCTAATGTGAACCGGGCCTTAGAGGTAAGATTTCACCATGATCCAGGTGATCTTAACGAGGTAGAACACAAAAATAAGCAGGCGAGTTCCAGTCTGACCTGGTGGAAAAGGTTTCCGGTGATGTTCCAGGGATACTCGGACTGGGCCTCTGCAGGTCAAAAGTTCTTCCTACACCCACTGGTCGTCTGGATGGGGATGACAATTTTAGGCATCATTATCCAGGTGAGGTTGTGTGTTAAAATTACGTAGAACAAATTAACCTGGTCAAGAGATTGGTGCCTCATAAACAATCTCATGAACCAATATTTTTAAATTAAGGGGGAGATACAGGGTTACGGGTATAGGTTTAGTAGTACCGGTGATGGAGCTGATTGTATAAAGGCGCTCTTTTAGAAGGCACCTAGCACTGCTCCGCTTTGTAACAAACAAACGAGTTTCACTTTTCTGTGGTCAAGTTTGTGAGTGATACGCAAGTGACGCAAATGCTGAGCATGTGGTATAGAGGGACTTAGAAGTAGGGCCTCCACAGAGAGCCTGGTTACAGGAAGACCAAGAGGTCTTGCTCTCTCTCTTCCAGGGATAACAGCCTAGAGCAGAGAAGTTGTGTGAGCACGAACATCGAAAAGTGAAACCTAAAGGAAAGAAATCAGGTACTGGTGGGTTCAGAAGCTGGGATCTGCGGGTCAAGCCTTTTTAGGGGGGATTGTTATAATTTAAGTAGGCCTCAGTTATTTGGACTGAGTTAGTCAAAAAGGCTTGGGGAGCAGACCTGCCCTTTAAGGGGATTTTCTCTTAGAGAGAAAATCTTCAGTTCTGTCAGAACTAGAACATACCAAGAAGCTGTTCTATGGACAAGGCCACAGGTCTCCCTGACCTGTGCATGTACACCACTAGAACAGTAAACATCAGCCATATTTACTAAACACCAAATTCTTGTATGTATGTCAAAAGCCTCATTGAATATTAATCGAGTAGGTGTGTATGATGACACCACTAGGGGGTCCAACAATAGTCTGATCTAGGGGATGGCGAAGATGAGATCACAGTTAACTCTTTCCTAGTCGGTATAAATAGCCGGACAAGCTGGAAAAGGGCTCTCTCTCTCTGATTCCTGCTATGCTTCAATACTGACTGGGACCTCTAAGTATGTTCATTCCTTTCTGTAATCTGATATGATGTTTGCTGTACATAGGTAGTCTAGTGTAACATAGAGTAGATATAAGAATACCTGCCTAACTTCCGCAGGGAGTTAGGCAAGAGCTGCAACGCCAAGAAACATGAAGATCTGCTTTGCTTGCTAGGATATGATGAACTGTATCTATCTGTATTTCTGTTTCCTGAATAAATAACGTAAATATTGAAGAAGCCTGAGGAAAGTCTATCTCCTGCTTGCTGTGTTGAGAGTCAAGTTATCTCACAGTCCGTGAGACGCAACTATAAGAAGTTGCTGGTGCCGGAAAAAGGTGATTAGAACAGTTTATAACAACTCTCCCTGGGGGACATTCGGGGCACCCCAGAATAGATCCGGTGCACGTGCCACTCATCTTTGGGGCTAGCGACGCCCCTGCACACTTGCAAGGCAGGTGTGAAAGGTGCCTCAGTGTTATATAAGTACCCAATCACAGAGCTGCAAGACTTGCCTATCTGTGAAGTCTATCCAAGAAAAATCACCTCCTTTCTGTCAGCCTCACAATCTGCCATAAAACACCCCTCATTTCCAGTCCGCCAGCTCTGGGTCGGATATTTTATTGGGCAGACTAATTTGTTTCTGACTATTAATCTGAGATATTTATACACACAAAACGGGTTAATGTACTTTCCATGTTATGCAATGTGACCAGTAAACATCTGTTTGTGGGCGGCAGGAATGGCTTCCTTCTCCAGACAGAGACCCCACAAGATGTCACTGGCTGGGGAATACCAGGACGTCCTGCTGTCCCCACCCCAGACCGCAAGAAGAACAGAGGAGACGCTGCTGTCACGCTGCAATGCGCAGGATGAGGCCCTGCAAGCCATCCTGCCCTCCTTTATTCCAGTACTGCATGGAGGCTGGAGAGAGGGTGCTGGGTGCTGTGATGCCTTTATGTGTGCATGCAGGGAGCTGTGGTTCTTCTATGGGGGGATGCTGGGAGTTGTGGTGCCTCAATGGGAGGCCCGTGGGAGCATGGGAGGAAGGCCACTAGAAGGTCAGGGAATTCTATGGGGGAGTGCCAGACAACCCAGCAGAAAGCCAGTACAGCCAGCACATAAGCCAGGTAACTCTGCCTAGTTATGTTTAAGTGATACTGCCCAGTGGTGTAGCTAATGAGCTGTGGGCCCCGATGCAAGTTTTACATAGGGCCCCCCAAGCACTCTATACATAACAAGTGATACGGCGCACCAAAACCTGCCAATGGCAACTACAGTGTCAGAGGTGCAAGAAGGGGATGGGGAACAGCTTGTTACTGATTACCCCCAAGCACTCTATACATAGCAATCCCTGCCAATGGCAACTACAGTGTCAGAGGTGCAAGAAGGGGATGGGGAACAGCTTGTTACTGATTACCCCCAAGCACTCTATACATAGCAATCCCTGCCAATGGCAACTACAGTGTCAGAGGTGCAAGAAGGGGATGGGGAACAGCTTGTTACTGATTACCCCCAAGCACTCTATACATAGCAATCCCTGCCAATGGCAACTACAGTGTCAGAGGTGCAAGAAGGGGATGGGGAACAGCTTGTTACTGATTACCCCCAAGCACTCTATACATAGCAATCCCTGCCAATGGCAACTACAGTGTCAGAGGTGCAAGAAGGGGATGGGGAGCAGCTTGTTACTGATTACCCCCAAGCACTCTATACATAGCAATCCCTGCCAATGGCAACTACAGTGTCAGAGGTGCAAGAGGGGGATGGGGAGCAGCTTGTTACTGATTACCCCCAAGCACTCTATACATAGCAATCCCTGCCAATGGCAACTACAGTGTCAGAGGTACAAGAAGGGGATGGGGAACAGCTTGTTACTGATTACCCCCAAGCACTCTATACATAGCAATCCCTGCCAATGGCAACTACAGTGTCAGAGGTGCAAGAAGGGGATGGGGAGCAGCTTGTTACTGATTACCCCCAAGCACTCTATACATAGCAATCCCTGCCAATGGCAACTACAGTGTTAGAGGTGCAAGAAGGGGATGGGGAACAGCTTGTTACTGATTACCCCCAAGCACTCTATACATAGCAATCCCTGCCAATGGCAACTACAGTGTCAGAGGTGCAAGAAGGGGATGGGGAGCAGCTTGTTACTGATTACCCCCAAGCACTCTATACATAGCAATCCCTGCCAATGGCAACTACAGTGTCAGAGGAGCAAGAAGGGGATGGGGAACAGCTTGTTACTGATTACCCCCAAGCACTCTATACATAGCAATCCCTGCCAATGGCAACTACAGTGTCAGAGGTGCAAGAAGGGGGTGGGGAGCAGCTTGTTAAGGATTACCACTGTTAAAAGTATCTATAGAAGTGATTATTATGAGCACATGACCAATAGAGAGCTAATACTACAGTTTAGGAAGGGCCCCTCGGGGCCCCTCTGGCCCAAGGGCCAGGTTGCTACCTCTGCAACCCCTGATGCTACGCCCCTGTATGTTGGTGCTTTATAAATACAGTAAATAATAATAAATACAGTAATTAAAAACACATTAGGACAAAAGACAAACTTAAAGTAGATTTATGCACCTTGCAAGACCAGTGTTTTTTTCTGGTCGCTTGAGACTTGTGGTTTAAAGTGGAGCTGAACTCTTGCACAGGACAGAAGGAAAACATAGAGCAATGCACCCTGTATGTATTTAGAGAGTTTAGCCTGACTAATTTCCCCTCATCTGTGACTAATCACCTCTGTAATTTGATTGCTCAGCTGTGTCCGCTGGCTGCCTCAGCAGAGCAGCTAATTTGTAAACACAGGATGTTACCCTTTTGTCTGCTTCCATAAAAAGCAGGAAGTAGACACACGGCAGATTTATTGCAAGGTTTGCATCAGCTGTAACAAAGAAATGTTTTTCTTTTAAGGTTATTACGCTGTTGCCTATCTTTAGAGCAGAGATGAAGTTCTGAGTTCAGGTCCACTTTAACTAAGTTCCGGATAATGGGGTTTTTACTGTAGTTGCTTCTCGGGCATGACTATAAACCTGCTGGGTGTTTCGTGACAACTCTACCAGTAGGCGGCCCTCTTCCACTGCTGTTGGAAGACCAGCTTTCTGCATGCTAAATAATTACTATGGTGGCTATATTTAGCAGGGGAATTTCTCGTCCATAGTACTGTCAGGATTAATGAATCCCAGCTCTTTGCTTCCATGCTAAGTGACGTTAATCTTCAGGGCTGGTGACATCCCGATTTGTGATGGAGTCAGTGTGATGCATGGTAAGCGTTTGTTGGCCTGTTTAGATCTGTCAAGACATTATGGTCTCCTTTATTATAAGGATATGCTGATGACTAACGAGAATGCAACAAGCCCAGAGCTTCCAACCCAGACGGAGACCATCTGAATCCAACTCACCAGTGTCCTCGTCTCTCCGCCCTCCGGCAAGCCCAGAGCTTGCAACCCAAATGAAGACTATCTGAATCCAACTCACCAGAGTCCTCATCTCTCCGCCCTCCAGCAAGACTAGAGCTTCCAACCCAGATAGAGACCATCTGAATCCAACTCACCAGAGTCCTCGTCTCTCTGCCCTCCGACAAGACCAGAGCTTCCATTCCAGACAGAGACCATCTGAATTCAACTCACCAGAGTCATTGTCTCTCCGCCCTCTGGCAAGACCAGATCTTCCAACCCAGACAGAGACCATCTGAATCCAACTCACCAGAGTCCTCGTAACTCCGCCCTCCGGCAAGACCAGAGCTTCCATTCCAGACATAGACCTTCTGAATCCAACTCACCAGAGTCCTCATCTCTCTCTGCCCTCCAGAAAGACCAGGACTTCCAACCCAGATGGATATCATCTGAATCCAACACACCAGAGTCCTCATCTCTCCGCACCCCGCCAAGCCCAGAGCTTCCAACCCGGACACATCTGAATCCACACCAGAGTCCTCGTCTTTCTGCCCCTGGCAAGCCCAGAGCTTCCAACCCAGATGGAGACCATCTGAACCCAACTCACCAGAGTCCTTGTCTCTCTGCCCTCCAGCAAATCCAGGGCAGTGCTGGCACTCCAAGTGACCCTGAAATAAACCCAGGCAATAGAGAAACTGAGAATATGCCAATTTATGACATAATCAATCGCTATTTACACGTCTATGGGGGTCCGGCAGCAGACCCAGAGAGCGGAGCAGATGTAAGTGGAACTGTAAGTAAAGTTAACTCAGCTTCACTATTAGTCAGAGAGTTCGCCAATTCATCACGTAAAAGGACCAATATGGAGGATTAAAAGAAGGCTTAAGTGGAAGGATACTTCGTGTATGTCGAAATCCACTGATTTGATCCACATAACTTTCAAAATTTTTCCAAACAAAACTTTACAAAACTGTAAAGAAACCAAGAAAGGGAACCTGGGCAATGGAAGAAGAGTGTTTGATAAAAGAAATGTGTCGGGGGGGGGGGGGGGGCACACGTCTCAAGACTCTCAATATTCAGACGTATTGGAGATCAGGTCCACCGACTGGCCCTCAATAAGGAACCAGAGACTCTTACCAAAAATGAGAGAGGGAAGGGTCAGTGGCAGTATAAGGTAACGATCACGAAGGGGAATTTACACATGTACATGCCCTTTGTTTTGTTGTTGCAGTTACGTACATGCGGCCTTAAAAGATCAGAAATCCACCTGGAGTTCTGGACCCTGTTGGTGGTGGCGGAGAAGGCAGTCAAGCGGCCTGAAGGCAGAGATGCTGTGTGGGAACTGACTTAAGGCTCATACACACATCAGACTATAGTCTTTGGAAAATGAAAGATCACAGACCAATCTTACCACCCTTCATGTAGTATGAGAGCCATACTCTACACAGTCTTTTCTATGGAGCTGAACTCCCCATCAGACAGAAATCTTTGCAAGATGCTGCACACACAGATGCTGTACAGACACAAAAGATCAGTATCTGCAAAAGATCTGTTCCTGCCAAAAATCCATTCCTGCAAATTGCAATGATAGTCTATGAGATCTGCAGATCATCATACACACATGATTTGACTGACATTCATCTGCAGATCAAGCAATCATCTGCAGATCTGAAAATCCATCCTGGTGGATCTGATCTGTAGATGAATGTCAGTTAAATCATGTGTGTATGATGATCTGCAGATCTCATAGACTATCATTGCAATTTGCAGGAATAGATTTTTGGCAGGAACAGATCTTTTGCAGATACTGAACTTTTGTGTCTGTACAGCATCTGTGTGTGCAGCATCTTGCAAAGATTTTTTTCTGATGTGGAGTTCAGCTCCATAGAAAAGACTGTGTAGAGTATGGCTCTCATACTACATGAAGGGTGGTAAGATTGGTCTGTGATCTTTCAGTTTCCAAAGACTATAGTCTGATGTGTGTATGGGGCCTTAGTCTTGGGGCAGGCCTGACCGTGCTTTGAAGACCAGGCATCAGTGGTAAGATGGACCCTTGACCCAACGCTGTGTGCCAGAGATGACACCACTTGTCCATCATGGTACAGTTTGGGTATAGCCTTTTTTGAGAAATAATTGCGGCCTGGAATCTTCCACTGCGGTGTGTGGCTTTGCTTTTGTGTACTGCTTTTCCTCAGGTGGTCATCCCATTGCAATTTGTGCTTTTTCATCATGTACCTTCGTAAGGCAGTTGTCCCTACGCGGGTCTTGGTCTTTCCACGGTTCAATTTTAGGTGGCAGAGAGTACAGATGGCATTGCTCTCATCTGAGGCAGACACACAAAACATTTCCACACCGCTAAGCCCTGGGATGATGGCACTTTGGTAATGGCTGCCGCCTGAGTGTTAAGTGGGGTGCCAGAATCAGAGCAGGAGGAGGAAGATATGTCAGCATCTGTGCCGAAGCTGAGGAAGATGAGGTGTACTGTGTTAAATAGTCAACTACGTCCTGACAATATTGGGGGTTGATGGCATGTGCCTTCTTCTGAACACTGTATTTTGGTTGAGGGCAGCACAAAATCTGGCAGCCGGCCTGGCCAGGTCGGGTCGGCCACCGAAGACCACCGGGAGCCTGCTGAGCGGCGGCGAGGGCACCTCCTGCCTGCCACGGGCTGAAGGAAGCCCCAGGTAAGTGGAAATTGATTTTTATTTTTTACCCACCCTCCCTGAACCTTTCCTTTAATGACATATGGATTATCCGCAAATTTTTACTGGTTCTATTAAGTGAAGCTGATTTTTGCATGCAGTCAAGTTGTAGTTGCGTCATTGGATTTATAATAAATTCTGTACTATTCTGTACTATCTGGTTAAACATATCAGGAACCCATGCCTAATTTTATTTTATCTGATTGACTGCCATGTGTCTGCTGACTGTGATGTAGAGGGTCAAAGTTTAGCCCCATGATGTAGTATAGGGGGTGGGTCGAACTCGCATAAAGTTCACATTTCGACATGAACGCAACCCCGCGTTGTTCGCGCACACAAGTTCGCATGCGAACCATTTGGTCTATCCCTACCCAACACCTCTCATTCCTGAAGGCACCACAGGAACAGCCGCCAAACTCCAGAAAACATTGAGGATCAGGCAAAAGACCAAAGGACACTATGCTAGATTCTTGAGATTTGGTGAGTATAGTGCAGGAGATTTGGTGAGTAGAGATGGCCTGAACTGTTTGCCGGGAAGCAGTATCCGCTGTTCGCATTCGCGGTGAACAGGGAACATTTGGCATGTTCGATTCGCCCCTATACATCATCATTGAGCTAAACTTTGACCCCTTACCTCACAGTCAGCAGACACATGGCAGCCAATCAGCTAGCACCCCCTCCTGCACCCCCCACAACCCTATCAAAAAGCAGTTGCCGTGGCCATATTGGATTAATTCTCTGCTAGCTGCTGACTGTTAGGCAGGGGTCACACTTGTCTTTCAGTTTCTACACTTTTCAGAAAACTGAAAGACAAGTGTGTCCCCTGCTTTACAGCAGCTAATGTAATTTATAGCGAAAACTGACAAATTGCGCAAGAAAAAGTTTTTTTTTCTGCGCGCGAAATCTGCATTCAAGTGTGACCTAGCTCATTGATTAACATGAGTTCTCAGTTGAAAACAGTTTTTCTGTGCAGAAAATGCGCACGAAAGCCGACAAGTGTGACCCCTGCCTTAGTGAGAGCAGGGTCAGACTTGCTGCAGATAGGTAGGGAAAGCATTAGCTAGGCCTGTGTTCTTGTTCCTCACTTGCAGTGAAAGCACCCCAAACAGCCTTTTAGCACATCGGTCTCCTGTGGGTTTTTTTTGTGTATGTGTGACACTCCACAGCCCACCGACACCCAGAGCTGTGTGCACACTACTGCTGTTGCCTCATTAAGTTGCAGGCACAGACCCACTCCTGTGCATTACTATTTCACTGTATTCTGATAGTACTATTATATCTCTATGTGTGACACTCCACAGCCCACTGACACCCAGAGCTGTGATTGGTGATTTCTGCCCTTTAGGGATTAAAACCCGACTTTGCGTCAACTCCGTAATTTTTGGTGAGACTTTTGGTATGGATCTCCCTCTGGCATGCCACAGTCCAGGTGTTAGACCCCTTGTAACAACTTTTTCATCACTTTTGTGGCCAGTAACAGTCTTTGTAGGTTTTAAAATTCGCCTGCCCATTGAAGTCTATGGCGGTTCGCCAGATTCAACTGTTCGCGAACGGAAAATTCTATATTCGCGACATTTCTGTTGGTGAGTACTGTATAGTGCAAAACTTCATGTGTTCAAACTTTTAAAATAGGATTTTACCAAAAGGATAGTTTTGAGTTTGAATTTTGCATAATCATAATTTTGCATCAAAACTTGCAACTATGATGCAAAATTATGCTGTGAAATGACAGGCAAATCCATTATGACTTTAGTGCATTACCATAATTAGGTTGTGTTGCTTCCCACTTACGCGTAATTATGCAACAAATATTAAATGTAAATCTTGTGAGCAAATCAAAACTTTTCTTTGTTTTCAGAAGGACCGTGTCATTTTTGAGAAAATCGATTTGAAAAGATTCGTAGAAAATATGGTATTTAGACTCGGTAAGAAAGATGACATTTTTCTGAATGCCGGGTTCCCAATACACATTTTATACATTTTGAAGCAAATCTGTGATCCAGCGCTGGGAACCCTCTGGAAACTCACCACCGAACTCCCGTCCACAGGACTGGATTTACCATAAGGCACTGTAAGCACGAGCCTACAGGCGTCTGATGATGGAGAGGCGGCTCACACCCATCCCTGAGTGCCTCCCTCTCTCCTTCCCTATATAGAGTCATGATGAGAGTGCAAAGGAGAGGCTACTCACCCAGCTCTCAGCATTCCACTGACCAGATCTCCCTTCATTCAGGGGAACCTCTAGCTACCTAATATTTGGGGACAACTCTAGCTACTTCATATTGAGGTTCCTTTAGCTGCATAATATTTGGGGCAACTAGTCTAGCTACCTAATGTTGAGGGTACATCTGGCTACCTAATACAAAGAGGCACCTGTAGCTACCTATGACGGGCAAGGGAAGTAAGGGAGAAGTAACAGCTGGGACAGCCGGCACACTTACGGTGCAGTTTGGTGAGGGTTTGTAGATTCCTAGAGGGCAAAGTCTAAGGTGCCAGGACATCTGTGCCTGAGGTAAATCTGGGCCTGCCCGTCCATGAATGAGAGCAGGTGTAGGACGCCACCCACCTGGGCACTATCACCGAGCCACTGGGGCTCAGCTTCTTCCAACGAGCGGCTCCTCGCTGCTGGGCATCCTCACTTGTTCATGGATGAGAACGTGGTTGCAAATTTCCAGAGGGTCTCAGCACTTGATGGACGGCCTCAACGAGGACATGGGAAGTCCCTAGAAGATCTACCAGGGTCAGAGCTGGATCTTCCTCAAGGCAAGCCTAGGCAGTTCCCTAGGGCCTGGAGTGAGTCTAGGGGCCTGGTGAATGCTAGCCTCCACCAAATCCCCCCCCCCCCCCCTAAAAAAGCCACCAGCAGTGGGCAAATACTGCTATCCTGCCTATGGCCCCATTTCATCTTAGTTCATTCCTGACTGGGATATGTGTGTGACATTCTCTCTCTTTAAAATCTTTGGCTTTTTTCGCTGATGCTGCACAGGGGGCAAGTTGTAGCTTCCAGGGGGGGGGGGGGGGGGGGGGGGTTCTGTCATCCAGCGGTGATCTGCTGGAGGACTTGGGAAGCTTCTGGATCTTCCAAGTTTTCTTTAAAGGACAACTGTAATGAGAAGAATATAGAGGCTGCCATGTTTATTTCCTCTTAAACAATACCAGTTGCCCGACAGCCCTGCTGATCTTTTTGGTTGCAGTAGTGTCTGAATCACACCAGAAACAAGCATGCAGCTAATCTTGTCAGATCTGACAATAATGTCAGAAACACCTGATCTGCTGCATGCTTGTTTAGGGTCTATGGCTAAAAGTATTATAGGCAGAGGATTAGCAGGACAGCCAGGCAACTGGTATTGTTGAAAGTGTACCAGAGCTCACTGCAATAAAAAGATTTATACATACCTGGGGCTTCCTCCAGCCCCATCCTCTCGGATCGCTCCCACACCGCCGTCCTCCGCTTCCCGCAGCTCTGATACCGGGTCCCGTCACTGCTGTCAGTCGGGGCTAGTCTACGCAGGAGAAGTGCGCTCTTTGCATATCTCTCCAGCAACTTTGAGCTCTGAGTCCCTTTAAAGAGAGTCTGAAGCCTCCAAATATACCTGTTTTTACTTTACAGTCCTCTTTAGCATTAAAGGATACCGGAAGTGACCTGATGAGATAGACATGTGTATGTACAGTGGCAAGCACACAAATAACTATGCTGTGTTCCTTTTTTTCTTTCTCTACCAGAAAGAGTTAAATATCAGGTATGTAAGTGGCTGACTCAGTCCTGACTCAGACAGGAAGTGACTACAGTGTGACCCTCACTGATAAGAAATTCCAACTATAAAACACTTTCCTAGCAGAAAATGGCTTCTGAGAGAAAGAAAGAGGTAAAAAGGGGAATTTTTTATCAGTGAGGGTCACACTGTAGTCACTTCCTGTCTGAGTCAGGACTGAGTCAGCCACTTACATACCTGATATTTAACTCTTACAGGCAGAGAAAGAAAAAAGGAACACAGCCTAGTGATTTGTGTGCTAGGCACTGTACATACCCATGTCTATCTTATGTCACATGTCACTTCGGGTATCCTTTAATGCCCTAGCTGAAACGCTGCATCCCTGCGGCTGAACGCTCAATTAAAACCCCTGAAATCCCCGGGGCAAAATTCTATGACTTTCCAGGTCGTGGATTTTGCTGTCCGGGGAGGCAGAGCTTTGTGCTGTAGCTCTGCCTCCATTCGCGTCAATCTCTGCGGATCACTGCCTCTCCCCGTCCCTCCCAGTGAAAGAAGACTGAGAGGGGCGGGAGGAGGCGGAGATCTGTGGAGATTGACACGCTTAGAGGCAGAGCTACTGTGCAAAGCTTTGCCTCTTCCAGGAAGCAGCCCCGAAATTTGCCCCAGGGATTCCAGGGGTATTACTTGAGCGTTCAGCCGCGGGGATGCTGCGTTTCAGCTATGGGCATGAATGCTGAAGAGGACTGTCTAGTAAAAACAGGTATTTTTTAAGGCTTCAGAGACTCACTTTAAGAGGAAATAAATATGGCAGCCTCCATAACCCTCTCGTTACAGTACAGAAACTTCAGAACGAAGTTGAAACAACAAGAAAAGAAATGAATAACATCTAGTTACAAAATGTTCTGTATGCCACTGATATATCTGTACACTCATTTGACTCCAATTTTTTTCTTCTAAATATGGATTAATTTTGATGATCTAAATAAGTAGTATATATGATAAATAATATATTAGTATATATGATAAATACATTTCTGTACTCCAGTGGCGTTACCCATTAGCCTGCTGCAAGACTTGAACAAATCTATTTAATTGAATGAGACTCAACAACAGTGTGGCAATGTAATCAGAAACATCCGTGTCTGTTTTTTTTTTTTTTTTTTTTTTTTGCAGAGTCACAAACCGCAAAACCCAAGGCGATATTATTGGATGGAACCGTCACCCCCTTTTCGTCAGCTGGGCCTGGAACGTTTCTCTGCTGTTATATCCGCCAGTCCCGTGCCAATCCAGTTTCATTATTCAATTCCCCCACAGCGAGATTACACTGCTCTCCCAAGTGTTAGATGCAAAGCTTCCCAAATAAACCTTATTAAGGCCCCATTTACACTAGAGTGTTTTGCCGCGATTTCGGCAAAACGCTCAAATGCTAGCGCTTTTTAAAAGCGCTAGCGTAATGAAACCCTATGGGCCCGTTCTTAATTGGCCGATTTGCCCAAAAACAGGCAAAAACACGAAACTCTAACGCGTTGCCTGCACCATTTTCAGGCAATTTCCCGTCGATCGCGTTTCAGTGCTATAGAAGCGCTAAACGCGATCGTGGCAAAATCGCCACAGTGTTCAGTGATTTTTCCACGTGAAATCGCGGAAAAATAACTCCTGCAAAACGCCGGTAAAAATCGCGTTTTGTAATTGTGAATGGGGCCTAAAATTTTTCTGTCATTATGTGTATCGCTACAAGGAAACAGGATATCCAAATAAGATACAGAGATTTCAGATGGCCCGAAAGTAGCACGAATGTTCCCTCTCCGAAACAATACAGGTTTGTATTGTATTGTATTGTATTGTATAGGGGCAAACTGGGCTTTTGCCTGGGGCCCTAGAGCATTTTTCAGGTCTCCTCTCTCCAGAGATCCAAGCAGCTTTTCTTTTATGTAGCTTGTCCTGGTTTCTAATAGCTGTAGGAGCTGTCACCCCCCCCCCCCCCCCCCCCGCCCCCTTCCCCTCCCTCTGCACTTTTTTACCCAGAGATGGACGCCTAAAGGCCCGTACCCGCCACCACAGCAATTTTTGAGCGATGAACGTTCATTTCGGAGATCTTGTGGCTTGGGTACATCCACGTGATCACGCAAATGTGGCTTAGCATCACACGATGATAACGACTGTCACGGCGGATCGGATCTTTAAGATCTCCGACAGTGACATCGCCAGCAGGAAGATGGATTAGGCAGTGCTAGACATTTGGTGACACCGCTGTATCTTTCTTCCTGGAACTCTGTGGTATGTAGCGTAATACTGGTATATTGGGGAGGCGTCATGTTAACTTTTGCCCAGGACCCCATTTTACCTAGAACTGCCCTGGCCCTATGCAGGGACACCACTAGGTCATGGTGCACAAATCAAATCTTTGGGTTGCGTAATGATATTGTCGTGGGTTGTTATCACACCTCCTTATGCCCTCACATGACAGGTTTGCTTTAAATCAATCAATCAATCAATCAATGACTTGAAGAGGAGCCATCTTGTCCCTAAATTACAGAGCTAGCTATCACCGAGGCGCGCACATGCGGACAGGAGAGGCGAATCCTGCAGTGAGCCTACATTCCAGCAATTACTCTCTCACTCCTCTCGCTTACTTAATGAGAAGCAAAACGTTTTGGTGGCTCCTCCGAACTGATGGGGGGGGGGGGGCATGAGTCACAAGTGAATGAAAAATGGTCGGTTTTCTTCCTCTCACGCAGGCAAAAGACAATCCAGAAAACTTGGCGCTCGTTTTTTTCCAGGTTCAAGGCGCGAGAGCCGAGATCCCAGACGTGCCCCGGGGAGCTGAGCGAGAGCCCATCGCCCGGCCCGCAGCCCATCTCGCTGTTTATTGCAAAGTAATGTGAGCGCTCAAGGACAAATTTATCTTGTGCTACCCCTGCTGTGAAATGTGAGGATTGGGCGGCCATCTTCCCAGGGATATGTCTGCATGGCGTGGGACGGGAAGCCAGGAGACGCCGTTAGCTGTAATGGTTTACGTGTGTGTGTGGAAATTGTGGAAGTGTGAGGATTAAAAACACACAAGTGTAACCGGCCTAGACATCATCACATCCGATCCATCACGGGTCTGCTAAACCCATCCACCGCTGCGGAGGCCTGCCAGTTCACCTTAGCGGACCCGAACTCAGAACTTCTTCTCTGCTCTAAACGATAAGCAACAGCATAATAACCTTTAAAGAAAAACATTACTTTGTTACAGCTAATACAAATCTTGCAATAGATCTGCAGTGTGTCAATTTCCTGCTTTCATGAAAGCAGACAAAGGGTTAACATCCTATGTTTACATATTAGCTGTGTCTGCCGAGGACTGACAGATTTCTGTGCTGACACAGCTGAGAGAGTAAATGACACTTGTGATTACTTATGGAGGAGTGGGAATTAGACAGGCTAAACTAGGGTGACCATATTTTGATTTCCAAAAAAGAGGACAATCACAACAGCATGTGGGCGTGATCATGGGTGGGGCCAAATATACAAGACCTTAGCAGTGTGCTGTCCAACTTCGCGGGCATGGAGGGCCATTTTTTTTTCCAGACCACATGGTGGAGGGCCGGCAGACCACAAAATGCAATCAGATTCGCAGAAGATTTCCCCACAAATGGAATCAGATTCTCAGCATATTTCCCCACAAATGCTATGATATTAGCAGCATATTTCCCCACAAATGGAATCAGATTGGCAGCATATTTCCCCACAAGTGCAATCTTATTGGCAGCAGATTTCCCCACAAGTGCAATGAGATTGGCAGCAGATTTCCCCACAAATGCAATCTTATTGGCAGCAGGTTTCCCCACAAATGCAATCTTATTGGCAGCAGATTTCCCCACAAGTGCAATCTCATTGTCAGCAGATTTCCCCACAAGTGCAATCTTATTGGCAGCAGATTTCTCCACAAATGCAATGAGATTGGCAGCAGATTTCCCCACAAATGCAATTTTATTGGCAGCAGATTTCCACACAAGTGCAATGAGATTGGAAGCAGATTTTCCCACAAATGCTGTGAGATTGGCAGCAGATTTCCCCACAAATGCTATGAGATTGGCAGCAGATTTCCCCACAAATGCTATGAGATTGGCAGCAGATTTCCCCAAAAATGCAATGAGATTGGCAGCACATTTCCCCACAAATGCTATGAGATTGGCAGCAGATTTCCCCACAAATGCTGTGAGATTGGCAGCAGATTTCCCCACAAATGCAATGAGATTGGCAGCACATTTCCCTAGAAATGCAATCTTATTGGCAGCAGATTTCCCCACAAATGCAATGAGATTGGCAGCACATTTCCCCACAAATGCTATGAGATTGGCAGCACATTTCCCCACAAATGCTATGAGATTGACAGCACATTTCCCCATCCCACAAATACTATGAGATTGGCAGCATACAAACCTCAGATCGGCAGGAGATAGGAGCCGAGTCAGCCAGTGAATTCAAATGCAGGAAGTGACATCATCGGTCACGTCTAGCATTTAAAGTCCACCCTGACCTGCGGCTGCAATGCACCGGTCTGGCTGGTTACCATCATGGACGTATGTCTTTTTTCCACCAAAATAACTTTGTAACTTTGAAGAGCCGTTTTGGGAGTCGAACAAGCCGGCTCTTTGGGAGCCGAACGGCTGAGCCAGAAGAGCTGATGCTTAAAGGACTTACGAGGCCAAATGCTACAAAAAGTTAAATACCTGCATCCTATTTTAAGGCACGGAGGACGCCGTCGGCGCCCTCCGTGCTGTTCCGCCGGGTCCTCGCCTCTCAAAAGCCCCCTCACGACCGCACGGCCCGGGTCGGGCTCTCCTGCCTGCAGTAAGATTGCCGCATGAGCTGGCCGCGGCTGCGCATTCCGCATAGCTGCGAGTGCGGCTGCGCAGCTCTAGGGCCAACCCCCCCCCCCCGATTCAACGCTACAGGCCGTTCCCTGTAGTGTGGATCGGGGGGTTTGCCCTAGAGCTGCGCAGCCGCACTCGCAGCTATGCGGACTGCGCAGCCGGGCCAGCTCATGCGGCCATCTTACTGCAGGCAGGAGAGCCCGACCGGCCCGGGGGGCTATTGAGAGGCGACGCAAAACAGAAAAAAATATACCTTTTTTTCAAAATAAAATATTAGTGCCATACATTGTACTAGGGAAATATTTTAAATGTTGCAATAACCGGGACCAATGGCCAAAAAAATGTCTAGGTTTTTATTCACAGTAGAATGTTTTATTTTAAAACTGTAATGGCTGAAAATTAAGAAATCATTATTTTTTTTTCCTTATTATTCCTGTTAAAATGCATTCAGATTAAAATTATTCTTAGCAAAATGTACCACCCAAAGAAAGCCTAATTGGTGGCGGAAAAAACAAGATATAGACCATATCTTTGTGATAAGTAGTGATAAAGTTATTGGTGAATGAATAGGAGGAGTGCCAAAGGCTTAAAATTGCTCTGGTAGAGAAGGGGAAAAACCCCTTAGTAGGAAAGTAGTTAAAGAATATTTCCAGTCACACCGCATTACTCTGCAGGTAGCCAGAATTATCTTAACGAGGAACTCCAGTGAAAATAATGTAATAAAAAAAGTGCTTCATTTTTACAAGAATTATGTGTAAATGATTTAGTCAGTGTTTGCCCATTGTAAAATCTTTTAAATCCCTGATTTACATTCTGACATTTATTACATGTGACATTTTTACTGTTGGCAGGTGATGTAGCTGCTGCGTGTTTTTTTGGCAGTTGGAAACGGCGTTTCCAACATTTCCAGAGTTGTGTGCACTGCAGCAGAAGCTGTTTACGGATCCTCCGGGCGCCGGTCTTCTTCACTCCAGTAACCCCCAGCGGCTTTGCGGCATCCTCGTATGGCTCCGTGACAAAAGCAGGAAATTTGGGCGCGCCTGCGGCTAATGGACGTTTTGGGCGCTCCATGGGTGCTAGTGTAAATATCGTTACTACGGCGTCCAAAACATAAATTTGGGCGCCCGATAAATATCGTTTTCAACATTAGAACACAAAAGTTTTTGAAATCTGTTATCGTTTTAAAACTTGCAAAGTTATAGTTTTTGTAATATTATTTTGTTTGTATGTACAAATGTTACCTATGTTATCAAATAGTTTATCGTTTCTATGTACAAATTTGTACATATGTTTGTAAGGGTGTTTGTTTGTGGGGTATGGTTAGGGCTAGGCATCAATGAGGGTGTTTGTGCTGGAGGGGCGTGGTTGGGGTTAGGCATCACCAAAGGGGTGGGGTCTTAGGGAATAGGCACCACCAAGGTGGGTCTTAGGGTTAGGCATCACCAGGGGGTCTTAAAGGGAACCTAAACTGAGAAGGATATGGATGTTTCCTTTTAAAATAATACCAGTTGCCTGACTCTCCTGCTGATCCTGTGTCTCTAATACTTTCAGCCACAGCTCCTCAACAAGCATGCAGATCAGGTGCTCTGACTGAAGTCAGACTGGATTAGCTGCATGCTTGTTTCAGGTGTGTGATTCAGCCACTGCTGCAGCAAAGAGATCAGCAGGGCTGCCAGGCAACTGGTATTGTTTAAAAGGAAACATCCAGATCACTCTCAGTTAAGGTTCCCTTTAAGGTTAGGCACCACCAGGGGGGCTTAGAGTTAGGCACCACGACGGGAGGCATTGGTGTTAGGCATCACTGGGTGGGGGGGGGGGGTCTTAAGCTTAGGCACCACTACAGGGAGGTCTTAGGGATAGGCACCACCAGGGGGAATCTTAAGGTTAGGCACCACCAGGGGAGAGCTTAAGGTTAGGCACCACCAGGGTGTTAGGGTTAGGAATCGGGAGTGGAGCAGCCTTCTCTGCTTCATCTTCCCCAAACTGTTGTCCAATCAATAAGAGGGAGGCAAGGCTGGGGAGGATCTCAGGAGTGGCTGCTTAGCAGAGAGAAAGCCACATGGAATGGTGGCTAGATTCGTAAAGGTGTGGACTGGCTTTATTAGCATATACAGATGTAAAAAAAAAAAGGTGAAAAATGCCAGTCCCAGAAATAGGCCCAGAGGAACACGCTGTGTTTTAAAAGGCCTAACACAATGGGTCTTTGCAACCCAGTACTAGGTTGAAGGGATGGGCAGATCTGAGCCTTCAGGGATTGGTCAGGACAGGTGGATGTATGGAAAAGGAAAAGGAGGTCATTAGCATTCCCCGGAAGAGAGCTCGTTTGCCACCCACCCACCACTTGAATGTTATATTTGCTTTGTTGTATGTTTTGTTCTTTCTTTCAGGTGGACTTCATTCAAGGTTTTATCATTGCAGCCTGGTGGGGAAGGGCCCTCGGAGGTCCCAAAATGGTCAGTTCAGTGTGGTGAGGGTTTCCTTGAGTTTGAGTCCATCTTCTTCAAGTTGAGGACCATTTTGGTGATTTAACTGTACAGTTGTCCCCAAGCCGGTGCTCACGACTGGGGCCGGTTGGCTGTGCAGTTCAAGCGTAGGGCGACCTCTGGAGTCCTTCCTCTTCTGGGTTTTACAGTTTTGAGTCTGTTGTTAATGCCAGTGTTTGTTAATTATTAAAAAATGGGCTGCTATGGCACATTTAAATCCAACTTTAGTAGCCTGTGTGTTATTTCAGTAGGATAAGGCAGTTTATATATTTGACTTTGTGTTGTTAGTGTGGTTGGGGTTCATATGCCCCAGGACAAGAGGCTTACCAATAACCCATCATGATTTAGCCATCTGCATTCCATTTTTGCCAAGCTTGCTATCATCTCCCCTTTGAGCAATCTGTACTGCTGTACCACCGGAGATATACCGCAGAACTTCAAACAAAACATCGTTGAGAATTCTCCATAAATGAGGGGAGGATCATGCAAGATGTCATCATGAAGTCCTTCCACCGTCAGGCTTGAAAAATGAGTTTGAAGGTTCTGGGCTCCATGTAGCGGCACAGCACATCCCTGCTCTGTCTCACGTGGCGCCTGTTCGTTGCGCCCCACTCTGCGTGGTGGAAGTAGTGATGTAAACACTCAGCAGGTAGAGCGTTTATTATGAAGTATGTCACTCAGTCAGCATGTTAGGCACACTTCTAGAGACCTGGCCTGCTCGCCTGGCTCTAACAAGGTCCATATGGCTAATGGCTTTCGGATGAAGCCTCCATGCAGCGATGATCCATCTTGGCTTCTTTCTTCTAGTCCTGGAGGACACGCTAATCATGGTCGCCTGGGCACCCTGCTCTGTGCTGCTGATTCCGTGAAGGAACGAGATGTCTGATGGTTGTGTCTCTCTGAGGCGTGGAAGTGTGGCTGACTGATCGCTGGGATTCTGCGCAACACAAGTAGAAGAGATAAGAAAGCATGGAGATGCCCTGTAAAAGATGGGGGGGGGGGGGGGGGGTGAGCTATGACTCATATGAGCTTCTATTTCCTATAGAATAGCATCTAATGCCCATCTCACATGAATTCATGTTATCAGTTTAGGAGAATACAGTGATGCCAAATTGCCAATGTGGCACAGTAGTGAGTAGAAGCGCTTTAGACAAATGAATGGATGGCACTGCTACCAATGCAGGGCTGTTTCTTGGGCAGTGCTGGCAGGGCCGCCACCCTGGGTGCAGACTGGCAAGTAGAAGAAGGGGGGCGCAGGCAGAAGGACATAACCGCTAGGGAGCTGGTGATGCATGGTGCAGCCAAACGGAAAAAGAGCTGATTACCAGCGTGATCTCCTTCCTTGACTCCTGTGTCAGACTTCAAGTCATCATCACGTCACCACCGCATGATGACACCTGATGTCCTGTAGCGGTACTGCAGGCTGTCAGTGCGCATCGCCAATGGAGGAGTCGGCTTTTCGGGGTCTCTTCCCCTGTGTGTTCTCCTGGTCCCTGCTTCCTCCTGGATGAGTGGCTGGTCACTATAAGTAGGCAGATCTACTTGTGACCTGTGGCTGTGTGACGGTCCCTAAACAGTAAGGGTTCACAAGTCCACGAGGGTGGGGGTGCAATTTATACACCCTTGCCCTGGGTGCAATTTAGCCTTGAACCTGCCCTGTACCAATGTGTGTTGTCCTTGATTCCAGCCTGTAGATGTCACCGTTACATTATCTACAAAGTACTGTATATATTAGAAGTGCTTTTAATCCTTGTGTTGTTGTCCATCCCATCTTGTTCTGCTAATGGCATTGTTCGGGCGATGGAAGAACAGGCACTGCTGCAGCTTGAAGGTTGGCAGGGCCGGTTCTAGTAACAGTGGGGCCCCGGGGCAGAATAAATCCGGGGGACCCCAGTAGACTCCCCCGACCAATGAGCGGCATTTGGGGCACTTTTTTGCAACACATTTCCCTCTTGGCCCCTGAGCTGGCTGCTGACCCTCCCTCCCAATCACCTCCCAACTTAAAGAGACACTGAAGCGAGAATAAATCTCACTTCAGAGCTTATATTCAGCAGGGGCATGTGTTCTCCTGCTAAAACGCCGCTATCCCGCCAGGGCCGGCCCGCTCATGAGGCGGGGTGAAACTTTTGCCTCAGGCGGCAAATTTCTAGGGGCGGCATCCGCCCGTCGGAGGGTGCGGGGAGCCGGCCGCCCAGCTGGAGGGGTAGCGGGCAGGATGGGGGTATTGGGCCTAGCGGCGGGGAGGGGGGTCGGACCCCCCCCCTCCCTCGCCTGGGTCCCCGTCCTCCGCTCCCCTCCAGCCTTAAATACATCCGAACTAGCGCAACTCGTAAGAGGCAGTGGGCGGGGAGGACTCACCTCTTCCTCGCTCGATCCAGCGTGCGCTCCACTGACGTCACTTCCTGCACGCCGCCCACTGTATTGTAAATGGAAGGAAGGGACGTCAGTGGAGCGCACGCTGGATCGAGCGAGGAAGAGGTGAGTCCTCCCCGCCCACTGCCTCTTACGAGTTGCGCTAGTTTGGATGTATTTAAGGCTGGAGGGGGAGGGGCGGCGGCGGCAGCAATAATTTTCTCAGCACGTCTATCAGCGGCGCATCGCCACCTCTCCCCTGCCCCTCTCAGTGAAGAAAGACTGAGAGGGGCGGGGGAGAGGCGGAGATACGCGCTGATAGACGCGCGTGAGGCAGGGCTGCGGCCATTAGCCCTGCCTCACCAGGAAGAGATCCCTGGGACTCCACGAGGGGATTTGGGAGGTAAGGGACCCCCGTTTAGCCGCGGGATATCGGCGTTTTAGCAGGGGCACACATGAATATAAGCACTGAAGCGAGATTTATTCTCGCTTCAGAGTCTCTTTAACTGTGCTCCCTAGGACCTCTGCAGTGTCTATGTCAGTGTAGTGTCTCACCTGCCCGCCAGCACAGGTGAGACCCTACTCTGCCAAAGAAAAGAGGAACAGTTGGAAGCTATGAGAATTAATATCTCATTGACTATCCGCTTTATTTAAATCTTCAATTTTAATTTGGATAAAGAAAATTATCCTATTTGACCACAAGAGGGGGCTGCTTCAATACGTGTAAAAATGAAACTTCAGTTTCGATGAGAAAATTCAGCCGATTTCATTTTAGCCTCATTTACTGCAAGGACTACAGACATTATTTCAGCCTGCTTGCTTTTTACTTATTCGCTTTCAAAACATGGCTGTTCCATGGTATTTCTAGTAATAACTGGCAGGCAAGGGTGTCATGGTCTGTTGTCAGTTACTGGACTAGCACGGGTGTCATAAATAATGTAGCAGTAGGGTATTGTACCGTGTTAGCCATCAGTAAAAGCAAGAAGTTTTAAATCAGGATGATACCATTTTTGAAGCCACCTTAAGGGTGGCTTCAAACGACAAATGATCGATTAATAGCAGAAACAAAATTTATAAATTGGTTCAAAGCTGTGGAGAAGGGTTTAAATAAGGACAAACATTTTTTATATTGGTATGAGGCTGATGATATTTGAACTTTCTCAGCCTATATAGCTGAATTTGTGAACTCAGAATTTACAATACCTCTGGGTCAATCCTAATCCCAGGTCTGTGAGCAGGGAGTAAACAAGGATCCTTATCTCAGCTAACAACCTTTAACCCCATTTAGATGTTCTGTTTGAATTAATGCATCTTAGTGACATGTATTTATGCTTGAAAAAATATCTGTTTTCCCTTTTGATGTTGCATGTATATAGCTGTCTGTACCACCAGCCTGCAAACTAACAGGCTATAAGCCCGACGAAGGCTGCAAGGCCGAAAGCTTGCTTATTTTTATTCATTTTTAGTTAGCCAATAAATGGTATCATCCTGATTTAAAACTTCTTGCTATAAAGAATGAACAGTGTCACTCCTAGTAATCTGAGCGTGTTACACAATCAATCACCTGTGAGTCAGCTATAAACAAGGTGTGGTGTTCATACATCTGGCCTGTAGATGGCACTGTTCTACTTGTGTACTGCATAAGATTATCTGTACGGTTATTGGTTGTCGGTTCCTGTTCTGTTCTGGCTAGGAACACGGAGAGAAGACACTGTGTATATAGAGGGTTGGTGAATCCTATTAATGACAGCAAGCAATGGGCAGCGCTCATAGGCTGCAAGTGAAGTGAAACCTACAGAGATGTGCAGAGGCCCCCCTGAGGCTAAATACACACCTTGAATACAAATCAGATGCAAATTATGTACCAATCACTATTCTAAGAATTTGAATGCAAACTGAAGCCTCATGGGGGCACGTCATCGTCGTGGGAGAGTCTATTAGGGATAATTTGTACACAATTTATGCTGAAGGTAATGCCCTCCTTTTACGGTACGTGTTTTAGAATGCAAGGTGTGTAATCTGCCTGTTATTCAAGCTCTGCTCACTTGTGCAGGTAGTCAATTCAGGTGCAGCGTCTGTTTGGAAGCGCTGCCATTATCTTCTACTGTACAGAATCCTGTTAATGAACCTAGTTTCAGTTATTTTGTCTCCATGGTTACTGAAAACAACAATCAGCTGGTAGATCTGGGATGGGATGTAGTTCCACAGAAACCTGGAATGCAGGCCAGTACAGTCAGTGGTGTAACTACAATTCGTGGGCCCCCCCCGGCTAAACTTTGAGGAGGCAACCCCCATTGGTGCCTTTCACAACCTTGAGGCCCATCTCACACAAATCATAAAACAATTGTGGCCATCATGATCTTCACACCCATAACAAGTGTAGCCACAAAAACACCTGATCTGAAGCATGGGCCCCGTATTGGAAGAAGGGAAGGTTGGTAGTAGAGATGGCCTGAACAGCGAACTGTTCCCGGCGAACTTCCGGGGTTTGCAATCGCAGAGAACCGCAAACTTTTCCGGAAGTTTGGTTCGCCCCCATAATGCACCATTAGGGTCAACTTTGACCCTCTACATCACAGTCAGCAGGCACATTGTAGCCAATCAGGCTACACTCCCTCCTGGAGCCACTCCCCCCTTATAAAAGGCAGGCCACGCCGGCCATTACACTCACTTGTGTGCCTGCAGTAGTTAGAGAAGGGACAGCTGCTGCAGACTCTCATAGGGAAAGATTAGTTAGGCTCTTGTAGGCTACTTAGCTTGCTCCTTGCTGATTCTTATTGCTGTAATAGCAACCCACAACAGCTCTTTTGAGAGCTAATCTTGTTCTTGTGGTCTATTTTTTTTCACTGTGTGTCCCACTGACACTTGTGTTGCATAGACAGCCTTGATAATTCATACTGTGTGTGCCACTGCCCAGCCCAGCACATTCAGTGACTACCTGTGTGTGTAAACAAGAAGGTAGATGGAGGCTGGCACTTCCAAAAATAAGCTCTTTTATTGAAAGATTAAAAGCATGTGGCTATACGGCAACAGCCCGCTGTTTCAAGACTCAGCCCTTCTTCAAGCCGAAGTATCCACAAGTTAAAACATCATACATCACACTTATATAGTATAACACCCACCTGGCAACCAATCAATTCAAAATTCGTGCAGCCAATCGTCTCCACCGGTGTCCTGGCGGACCTGAGAGAGAACTGATGGTCTAACATGCAAATCAGTAGCATCACACATAATGGGGGGTAGAGCGGCGAAAACGCAGCATAAACACACCTCCCTAATCGATATTCACTGCAGCAATCAGAGGAGGCCAATAGGAACAACAGAACAAATGTCAACAGTTCGGGCCCCTCCCATAAGCGTACATGCGTCACACGTCGCGTACAAGGCTGACGTGTGTCATGCTGCTGAAGCTCCCCAAAGTCCTCCCCACTGGGCGGGCAATGCGCAGCCAGCTGCTACGTAACACGGAATTGAGTGAGGCGGCCATGCGTCGCCGTCCCTCACACTGGGGGCGGCACGTAATCTGTTGCTAAGCAACATGTCAATAAACAGGCTCCTCTCGTAAGCGTTGTTCCTATTGGCCTCCTCTGATTGCTGCAGTGAATATCGATTAGGGAGGTGTGTTTATGCTGCGTTTTCGCCGCTCTACCCCCCATTATGTGTGATGCTACTGATTTGCATGTTAGACCATCAGTTCTCTCTCAGGTCCGCCAGGACACCGGTGGAGACGATTGGCTGCACGAATTTTGAATTGATTGGTTGCCAGGTGGGTGTTATACTATATAAGTGTTGTTTTAACTTGTGGATACTTCGGCTTGAAGAAGGGCTGAGTCTTGAAACAGCGGGCTGTTGCCGTATAGCCACATGCTTTTAATCTTTCAATAAAAGAGCTTATTTTTGGAAGTGCCAGCCTCCATCTACCTTTTTGTCTGCTGCAGCTGGATCCCATAGTGCGGGGAACCTTTGAGGCTTGGGCACCCTATCCCTCTCGTCAGTGAGTGCCACTCTTTTTATCTTTATATTGGAAACTACCTGTGTGTGTGACAGGTGCACATTGTAATACCCAGTACTGCATATACCTACCTACCTGTTGTTCACAGTGCACCCACCTACCTAAGTGAGCTAAGCGCACGCAGTGTCACTGTGCCTGTCCGCTACCTGTCGGTGTGTGACAGATGCACATTGTAATATCCATCACTGCATATACCTACCTGTTGTGTTCAGTGCACCCACCTACCTAGTGGCAGTTCAACTCTACTGGTGCTGCTATCTCCTCTCCACACAGCCCCATCTCCCCAGGACCTATGCTGCATGCCAGGTACGATGGTGTCACGCCATCTTAGACATGTCTTGCCTCAAAGCGGAGAGTCCCACTGGACCAGCTCTCCTGGCTGCTCTTAACAAACAGGTGGATCAGTGGCTGACCCCGCACCAGCTGGAGATCGGGGAGAACGTGTGACAACAGCAGCAATCTCTTTTACGCTTAACGCCTCGCCTTAGCGCTTCCGGATCCACCCTCCACCAATGCCTGGACTGGCAGGTAGCTCGACTACCTGGCCTTAAGTGTGGATGTAGACACTGTGAGCAGCGATGAACCCTTGGACTACTGGGTGTGCAGGCTTCACCTGTGGCCAGAGCTGTCCCAATTTGCCATCCAACTTCTGTCTTGCCCTGTCTCAAGCGTCCTGTCAGAAAGGACCTTCAGCGCAGCTGGAGGCATTGTCACTGAGAAGAGAAGTCGCCTAAGTCACAAAAGTGTTCACTACATCACCTTTATCAAAATGAATGAGGCATGGATCCCGGAGGGCTACTGCACGACCGAAGACTAAGTCAGTCCCCACACACAGCATCTCTGCCTGCACGCCGTGTGACTGGCTGCCTGCCCCAAGACTAAGTTGCTCCCCACACAGCACCTCTGCCCACAGGCCGCTTTACTGCCTTCTCCGCCACCATCAACAGGGTCCAGGACTCCAGGCGGATTCCTGCAGCGGCCGCTATAATAATTTTTCTGGTGCGTGTAAGTGAGGGAGTGTGTGGAGCCACCACTAGTCCAACTGTCACCATACCACATCACCAGCATGCTCCTCTGCAGGCTCTAGTAAGGAAGTGTAAGGAGCTCCGACCTGTCCAACTGTCACCACATCACCAGCATGCTCCTCTGCAGGCTCTAGTGAGGAAGTGTGAGGAGCCACCACCTGTCCAACTGTCACCATACCACATCACCAGCGTGCTCCTCTGCAGGCACTAGTGAGGAAGTGTGAGGAGCCACCACTAGTCCAACTGTCACCATACCACATCACCAGCATGCTCCTCTGCAGGCTCTAGTAAGGAAGTGTAAGGAGCTCCGACCTGTCCAACTGTCACCACATCACCAGCATGCTCCTCTGCAGGCTCTAGTGAGGAAGTGTGAGGAGCCACCACCTGTCCAACTGTCACCATACCACATCACCAGCGTGCTCCTCTGCAGGCACTAGTGAGGAAGTGTGAGGAGCCACCACTAGTCCAACTGTCACCATACCACATCACCAGCATGCTCCTCTGCAGGCACTAGTGAGGAAGTGTGAGGAGCCACCACTAGTCCAACTGTCACCATACCACATCACCAGCGTGCTCCTCTGCAGGCACTAGTGAGGAAGTGTGAGGATCCACCACTACTCCAACTGTCACCAAACCACATCACCAGCATGCTCCTGTACAGGCAATAGTGAGGAAGTGTAAGGAGCTCCGACCTGTCCAACTGTCACCACATCACCAGCATCCCATACTCCTCTGCAGGCTCTAGTGAGGAAGTGTGAGGAGCCACCACCACTAGTCCAACTGTCACCATACCATATTACCAGCATGCTCCTCTGAAGGCTCTAGTGAGGAAGTGTGAGGAGCCTCCACCTGTCCAACTGTCACCACATCACCAGCATGCTCCTCTGCAGGCACTAGTGAGGAGCCACCACCAGTCCAACTGTCACCATAACAAATCACCAGCATGCTCCTCTGCAGGCAACTCACTTTCCCCGGGATCCAGACACCAGCAGCCATTCTCCTTCCTGTCTTCGGAGGCTCTAGATCCCTCCGGTGAGATCGCCGTCTGTAATCATGACGACAGATGGCAATCTCACTTTAGGGTTACAGCGCCAGCCGGAGGATGGAGGGATAATTGCAGCGCTGAATCCCAGGGAGGCGAGTAAATGCTGGACTGCTGCAGATCTCTCAAATTTTTTCCTGATTTTAGGGTCTAAAAGCCTGCTAAAAAAATTGCACCGCTTCTGGACTCTAAAATCTGGAAATAATCAAACCGCCAGAGAGGTGAAGGGCAGAGTCCCATTTCTGTATGAAAACATCATGGAGGGCAGGCAATGGAGGTTTTGGCGAGGGTAGAGCTCGCTGTTGGCTGTATGGTGGCACCTTGTAATGTTCGGAGATTATCTGAGCTGTGCAGATTTTAGCATCTGTCACAGGGAATCTGCCCCGTACATCTGATACCCGCCCTGTTCAAAGGCAACGGGGCCTCTTTGTTCTGCAGAAAAACAGCCCAGGATTCCTGTCTTAACTTTTATTGTATCGAGACATTTACGGGATCTGGGAAACGATCAGCGAAAGTGTCCTGAAAGATAAACCAGATTTGTTTCTCCTGAATCTTTTCTCTTTCAGTAAAGATGCCTTTTTGTTTTTTTTTATTATCAGCTTTTGTTAGTACTGTTTCGCAGCAGCCAATTTTCCCCAAATTCAGAACCACGTACAAAGCCAGACAGCGGAGTCTGGCCAGACAGAACGGTTGTTCATGATTGTGTCGGGTGAGCAGGAAGCAGGCACCAGGCAAATTGGGCTTGGCCGGGCTGTGTGGGGGTGAAGAGGGAGTCAAGAGGTCTAAAACATCCACCACAAATGATTGTCCACAATAATTCTGGCACTTAAAGGACACCCAAAGCGAAAATAAACTAATGAAATAAACAATTGTATCTATCTTCCTTCTCCTAAAAATGACTTTTTAAGATATTCCACAGTTTTATTTTATGTTTAAATCTACTTTTTAAGTTTTAACTGTTTTATTATTTTTGCTCAATGACACATTCATTGAAGTATGCCAGAGCTAAAATCTATGAACTATTGACCCTTTTTTATCTCTTTCCTGCTCTCAGAAGCCATTTTCTGCTAGGAAAGTGTTTTATAGTTGGAATTTCTTATCAGTGAGGGTCACACTGTAGTCACTTCCTGTCAGGACTGAGTCAGCCACTTACATACCTGATATTTAACTCTTTCAGACAGAGAAAGAAAAAAAAGGAACACAACATAGTTATTAGTGTACTAGGCACTACAGGCGTACGTACAAAAAGGGCGCCTGGACAAAAAGGGCGCGGGTGTAAACTCTAAATAATAATTAATCATTAATAGGGTTTATAAAAATAGTGTGCTATATTTTGTTTACAAATAAAGTTTAACAAAATTATAAATCATTAAATAATGTTTATAAAATCGGAAATTGTGAAAACGTTAATCTTCCCTATTTCTAAAGTTAAACTTATAATTACTTTTATTAAAAAAACAATAATATATGTTTAATTGTTATAATTGTATATTATTGTGAATAACCTTCATTTATGGTTTGTTCTTATAATAAAATCTGAAAATATTCTTTATAACGATGATATAAATATAAGTACGTTCGTAATAAGTGTTGTAAAACATTAGTAATTATTACTAAAATTTTACTAAAACTATACCTAAGCCTACTCTTACACAGAACCCTCCCTGTACCTATCCCTAACCCCTAGACCCCCTGTTGGTGCCTAAACCTAAGACCCCCCTGTTGGTGCCTAAACCTAAGACCCCCCTGTTGGTGCCTAAACCTAAGACCCCCCTGTTGGTGCCTAAACCTAAGACCCCCCCTGTTGGTGCCTAAGTAACCCTCCCTGTACCTACCCCTAACCCCTAGACCCCCCTGTTGGTGCCTAAACCTAAGACCCCCCTGTTGGTGCCTAAACCTAAGACCCCCTGTTGGTGCCTAAACCTAAGACCCCCCTGGTGGTGCCTAAACCTAAGACCCCCCTGTTAGTGCCTAAACCTAAGACCCCCCTGTTGGTGCCTAAACCTAAGACCCCCCTGGTGGTGCCTAAACCTAAGACCCCCCTGTTAGTGCCTGAACCTAAGACCCCCCTGTTGGTGCCTAAACCTAAGACCCCCCTGTTAGTGCCTAAACCTAAGACCCCCCTGTTAGTGCCTAAACCTAAGACCCCCCTGGTGGTGCCTAAACCTAAGACCCCCCTGGTGGTGCCTAAACCTAAGACCCCCCTGTTAGTGCCTAAACCTAAGACCCCCCTGTTGGTGCCTAAACCTAAGACCCCCCTGTTAGTGCCTAAACCTAAGACCCCCCTGGTGGTGCCTAAACCTAAGACCCCCCCTGTTAGTGCCTAAACCTAAGACCCCCCTGGTGGTGCCTAAACCTAAGACCCCCCTGGTGGTGCCTAAACCTAAGACCCCCCTTTATTATGTGGATAATAATGTTTTACTAATTATGGATGCAAAAAATATATTCCAATTTACATTACGTACTGATCGCTTTATTTTGTGAATAATGTTCTAAAAACAGTAAGGGATAAAACTTTAAATAAAAAAATATATTCCAATTTACATTACGTACTGATCGCTTTGTTTTGTGAATAATGTTTTAAAAATAGTAAGGGATAAAACTTTAAATAATGTTTTAATTATTTAAATAAGATAAATATATTTAGTATTTTCATAAACGTTATTCGGCACGGGTGCATTTTATAAACGTAAATGAACACAAGCTCAGTTATAAATCATTAAACAGCTCCGGGCGCCGTTTGTAAACTTTATTTAGCTCCGGGCGCCGTTTGTAAACTTTATTTAGCTCCGGCGCCTTTTTTTCCTGCTCTGCGCCCATTAAACGTTATTTATTATGAGAGTGAATGGCGGCGCCCTTTTTGTCCACTAGCTGCCTGCGCCCTTTTTTCCCAGCTCCCTGTACATACCCATGTCTATCTCATCATGTCACATGTCACTGCGGGTATCCTTTAAAGAGTACCCTAGGAGAAAGGGATATGGAGGCTGCCATATTTATTTCCTTGTTAACAATGCCAGTTACCTGGCAGCCCTGTTGATCTTCTGGCATAAGTAGTGTCAAAACCCTGGAACAAGCATGTGGCTAATCTAGTAAAACCTGAGTAAGGGCTCGTTTCCACTTGTGCGCCGGCGGCATGCGTCTTGCGAGACGCGATGCCGGCACAGTTGCTGCCTCTCGCAGCCGAATCCCTCTAGCCGGGCTATGGGCAGCTATGGGATTTGGACAGTCATGCACAGAATGATGCTGTAGGGCCTCAGATTTTTCCTTGTCCACGAATTTGGGTGGCTTACATAGACTTCTATAGGCTGCTAAAATCCATCCGAAGTTGTGGGCGAGGAATCGGCCCGGATTGTCAGCAATGGAAACCTAGATTCAGAATACCTAATCTTCTGCATGCTTGTGCAGGGTCTGTAGTTAAAAGTATTAGAGACACAGGATCAGGAGGACTGCCAGGTAACTGGTATTGTATAAAAGGAAATAAATATGTCAGCCTCCATATACCTCTCACTTCGGGTTCCCTTTAACCTCCCTGGCAGTAAGCCTGACACAGTGTCGGGCTAACCGCCGCAGGGGATCGTGTGGCCCCGGGAGGATTTTTTTTTCATAAAATTTGTTGTATTATCTTCAGCTAGCACTTGGCTAGCTACCTGTGCCCCTCAAGTGCCTCTGCTCTCCCCCCGATCCCCGCCGCAGTACATACCCCCCCCCCCCCCTCGGGATCCCGCGATGGCGCAGCTTCCCGATCAGCTCCAGGCTTCGCTATGGGGAGGATCGGGGCTGCGCATGACGTCGACGACGTCATGTCCGATCGTTTCCATAGCGACGACTGAAGCTAATTGGGAAGCTGCAGCTCTCGCGGGATCGCGGACGGGTGAGTGTTGCTGGCGGCAATCGGGGGGAGCAGATAGGTGGCGGGGGACACAGGTAGCTAGCCTAGTGCTAGCTACGAAGTTGAAAACGACTTTTATTCTAAAAATCCCTCCCGCGGATGCAGCCTCATAAACTGCGTACCACCAGGAAGGTTAAAGAGAACCCGAGGCAGTGGCAGAGCTAAAGATCATGGGGCCCTATAGAAAAACTTTAATGGGGCCCTCAGATGTAGGCACTATTAGGCTCTGTTCACGTCTAAAATCAAAATTGCTGATGCCAGCGATTTTCAATTTTGTGGGCGATTTTTTTTCTCCTCCCGACGCTCGGGTGGATGCTGCGTTTTTTTTAAAAAGCGCTTTTATAAGTGCTTTTGCAGAGCGATTGCGGTTTTTTACTTCCTGACAAAATGGGCGTGGTCACACATCAGAATGTGGCCATGGATGGAGTCAAACGTTGTTTACATAGCTATATGTGCCCCCTCACCCCATTCAATTAGCCAGATGTGCCCCCTTTAAATAGCCAAATGTGTGCCCCTTTAGTTAGCCAGATGTGCCAGGAAAAAAGGGCGCCGGCAGCTAGTGGATAAAAAGGGCGCCGCCATTCACTCCCATAATAAATATTGTTTGATGGGCGCCAAACAGGAAAAAAGGGCGCCGGAGATTATTAACGTTTACAAACGGCGCCCGTTTACAAAAATACTAAACATATCAATCGTATTTAACTAAAACATTGTTTAAAATGTTATCCCTTACTGTTTGTAAAACACAAAATAAAGTGATCAGTACGTAACATAAATTGCAATATTTTTTTTTACAGTCACTATTTGTAAAACATGATTATCCACACCATAAAGGATCAGTAAGGGGGGGTTTAGGGTTAGGCCCTTACTCAACCAAGGCATTAGCTGTTGATTGGTCCTGTGGTGGTAATAATCACCTCTATAGATGCTTTGAATCGTAGTAATCATTAACAAACTGTTCCCCATCCGATTCTTGCACCTCTAATACTATGTATGACCAAGGCAGGTTTTGTTGCGGCGTATCAAGTGTTATATATAGAGTGCTAGGAGGGGCCCCATGTAAAACTCGCACCGTCCGGGGCCCATAGCTCCAAAGCTACGCCACTGCAGGGAAGTCTTAGGTTTAGGCACCATTAGGGGGGTCTAAGGGTTAGGGATAGGTACAGGGAGGGTTCTGTGTGAGAGTAGGGTTAGGTTTAGTTGTAGTAAAATTTTAGTAATACTTACTAATGTTTTACAACAGTTATTACGAACACACTTATATTTTTATCATTGTTATAAACAATATTTTCAGATTTTATTATATGAAGAAACGATAAATGAAGGTTATTCACAATAATATACAATTATAATGATTAAACATATATCATAGTTTTTTTAACAAACGTAATTATAAGTTTCACTTTTGAAACAGGGAAGTTTTCACAATTTGCGATTTCATACACATAATTTAATGTTTTTTTAAATTTGTAAAACATTATTTGTAAACGAAATACAACACAATATTTTTATAAACGCTATTACCGCTTATCGTTTACACCCCGCGCCCTTTTTTCCCCGACGCCCTTTTTGCATGTACCTTCACCCTGTTTAGATAGCCAGATGTGCCCCCTTTAGATAGCCTCATTCTTCTGCAGTTAACGCTTCTGCAGAGGAAAGGAGAAAAGCAGGGGCACTTCGAGCAGCCAGCAAGCCGCCTTTCATGCACGTGGGGGTGCAATGGCCATGCTGAGCGCACTCACAGTGCTGCGCTCGGGGACATATGTTCCCCTTGCCCACCCATAGCTACGCCCTGGTGGCTATGATGTCCTGGAAGAGGATGTAAAGATAGCAGGCTTCAGTCTGTCATCAAGGAGGAGACAGGATCCCCTGTGAATCGGAATATTTTAGTATGGCTCCTCCCACCGGCCGGAAGTGATGGGAAATGGGCACACGTAAGTACTTTGTGTTTGAACTGACAGGTAATACTGCAACTTGCAAGTTATTCATTATTTTTTAGCAAAACGTGTATTTCAACCTCCTGCAACAAATTACTGAAATTGCATGAAGTTAGGATTCTACTTCATTGAATCCGTGGCCACTGTGTACTGTTTAATTTACAGACACTCCCCAAATTCCCATCTTTCCTGAATACGAAATTGGCTGCACAAAGCAGGACGTTTCCATTCTCTGTTTGCGCACCGGGGACTGAGCAAGTGTTTACTACAAACGGATTCTCCCATTAGAAGCTAGAATGAAGTTTCCTAAAAGCCTAACAAAAACTAGGGTTGGTTGGAAAGCAGATGAATGATTCTGATGGAATTCTGCTTTCCGAGAACAATCAGAATTTCAGCATACCAATTTGCAACTTAACCAGAATGTTGGGGTATTTTTTGTTGTTTTTGTCAATAAAGGCAGCACGGTGGAGTAGTGGTTAACGTTCTTGCCTTGCAACGCTGGGTTCCCGGGTTGAATCCCAGCCAGGTCAACATTTGCAAGGAGTTTGAATGTTCTCCTCGTGTCTGTATAAGTTTCCTCTGGGCACTCTGGTTTCCTCCCACATCCCAAAAACAGATAAGTTAATTGGCTTCTCTCTAAATTGGCCCTAGACTATGATACATATACTACTTGATACATACATAGACATATGACTATGGTAGAGATTAGATTGTGAGCCCCCTCTGAGGGACAGTTAAGTGACAAAATAATATACTCTCAGGGGCGTAACTAGGCCCCACCGGGCCCCCCTGCAGAAATTCTAAGGAGGGGGCCCGCTAGGGGCCGTTTTGGGGGGCTGGAGGGGTTGCAGCATGAGGGGAGAGCTATGGCCACATTCGGTGGGGAGGGGGGATGGTCCCCCCCCTCACCTCGGGCTCTCCCCTCTGCGCTCCAGTCCAGCATCAATACATTTGGGTATGCGGGCAGCGGCAGTTACATACCTTCCGTGCGCTCCAGCGTGGAAGTTCCTCTATCTAGCCTCTGACACGACTTCCTGTTTATACTTCCTGATTGGCCTAATACTTCAGAGTCTTCTGATTGGCCTAAATATTCCGTGATAATCCGATTTCCACGGTACAATACTTATTCTCTGATTGGACCAATGCTCAGAGTCTTGTGATTGGCCTAACATTTTCTAGTCTCAGTAATGTAGTATTTTTTTGTCTGAATTCCGATTTCCACATGTGCTGTGGAAAGCTGTGGAACTCAGAAGCTCATCCCTACTAGCAACATATTAACAGAGGCAACCTGGACAGATGTGCTTTTCTACTACAAAAAAGCAAACACACACAAAAAAAAAACAAAAACAAATCAGCAGATGATGCCACACCCAATAATCAGTATGCCGGCCCACGAGGATTCACTCCTTTCCCCGGAGGACTGCTTTACTGGGTTGCTTTAGAAGCAGCTGCTGTAGGTACAGAACTAGCCTGAAGGGAAAATGCTGGGGTGCAGGTGTGGGCTGCAGACAGAGGTATAAGCAGATCTCCTCTTCTGAGTTCCCAGAACGTTTCCTTCTGAGCCAGACTCGAATGCCGTGCTGGATTCCCACGCTGGATCTATTTAAGCTCGTCTGTTTGGCTCTATGCTTGATTAATTGGCATCATCTGTCAGGCAGTCATGGCCTGTCTTCACCCTTCGCTCATATTGTTATTGCGTGTGTAAACTTCCTCCTATATTTGTACCATCTTTATGTGAGGTTTTTATTGGAATAATCCTGTCCAGATAAAAAAAGTAACTCAGACTTCGAGTGCTTCAAAACGGCTATTTCTGTTATTATTTACAACACGCAGACGTTTCACCGCCTGTCAGCTGCTCTCCGGGCGTTTGTTAGAATAGGTACCAGCCCTGGACGGGTGGCCCCCATAAAGTCACAACTGAGCGTGATTGCAGCCATGCTCAGACGCAATATGTCGCAGTTCTCTATCACTTAGCACACTTTAGTGAATCAAGCCCGTAGTGTTACTACCACAGCCATTCAGCTGCATTTTAATTGCAGTCGTGGGCAGCAGATAGAATGCTGTACTGCCCAACAAACGCACACTTCAGCCTCCCACCTAAAGAGCCCTTAAGGCCTTGTTCACATCATGCACACTTCCGTGTGCATTTGGAAGCGTGTATGATGTGCTGAAACGCACATAGACTGCCCTTCTACCGTCCACATCTACTGCACTGCACAGCAGTATGATGCGCTAGGAAATGCTTGCATACTGCTGCATGCATTTTGCCTATCACTGTCAATGGATGGGATCAGCAGGGCAGCGGCGCAGATGGTGTGCGATCGTATGTGGTGCGTTCGGATCGCACGGCCATCTGCGCTAGGTAGATGTGAACGAGGCCTTAGGCTTCGTTCATATCAGGGACGTTTCTGTGCGCTTTTCACAGCGCATTGCCCTGTGCGTTCTGCAAGGTATTGATTTTTCCATGTAATTAAATTTGCCTCGTTCACATCTATGCGCTGCACTGAGCAGCCTTACAAAAACATAGTGTTGCATGCATTTCTGTGCATTGAGATATAAAGCGCACATCAATGCTGGTGAATGGGTCCGCTTTTTAAGCGCATAGAAGCGCATACAAGCGTGTAAAAGCGCATGCGTTTTTTACCCCTAATTGGAAAAAAATACATTTACATATGAAAACAAAGCTTTATTGACAACTACTAAAAAAAAGCACAGCGCAACGCACTGAAGTGCGCACAAGCGCATGCGTTTTTAACATGCGCTTTTATATGTTTCTCAGCGCACCTAATGTGAACGAGGCCTTAGACTGCGAGTAGTAATGTGGTGTGGTATGCTGCTGCCACACCAGCCTATATATAAATGACAGCGTACATTAACTCTTATATAAAGTGCAGCACACATTAGCCAACATATAAAGAGCAGCAGACGTTAGCTCATATATAAAATGCAGCAGCAGACGTTAGCTCATATATAAAGTGCAGCCCACATTAGCCCATATATAAAGTGCAGCAAACATTAGCCCATATATAAAGTGCAGCAAACATTAGCTCATATATAAAGTGCAGCAAACATTAGCTCATATATAAAGTGCAGCAAACATTAGCCCATATATAAAGTGCAGCAAACATTAGCCCATATATAATGTTTAGCAAACATTAGTCCATATATAAAGTGCAGCACACATTAGCCCATATATAAAGTGCAGCAAACATTAGCCCATATATAAAGTGCAGCAAACATTAGCCCATATATAAAGTGCAGCAAACATTAGCCCTATATAAAGTGCAGCAAACATTAGCCCATATATAAAGTTCAGCAAACATTAGTCCATATATAAAGTGCAGCACACATTAGCCCATATATAAAGTGCAGCCCACATTAGCCCATATATAAAGTGCAGTAAACATTAGCCCATATATAAAGTGCAGCAAACATTAGCCCATATATAAAGTGCAGCAAACATTAGCCCATATATAAAGTGCACCACACATCAGCCCATATATAAAGTTCAGCAAACATCAGCCCATATATAAAGTGCAGCACACATTAGCCCATATATAAAGTGCAGCACACATTAGCCCATATATAAAGTGCAGCACACATTAGCTCATATATAAAGTGCAGCACACATTAGCCCATATATAAAGTGCAGCAAACATTAGCCCATATATAAAGTGCAGCAAACATTAGCTCATATATAAAGTGCAGCAAACATTAGCTCATATATAAAGTGCAGCAAACATTAGCCCATATATAAAGTGCAGCAAACATTAGCCCATATATAAAGTTCAGCAAACATTAGTCCATATATAAAGTGCAGCACACATTAGCCCATATATAAAGTGCAGCCAACATTAGCCCATATATAAAGTGCAGCCCACATTAGCCCATATATAAAGTGCAGCAAACATTAGCCCATATATAAAGTGCAGCAAACATTAGCCCATATATAAAGTGCAGCAAACATTAGCCCATATATAAAGTGCACCACACATCAGCCCATATATAAAGTTCAGCAAACATTAGCCCATATATAAAGTGCAGCACACATTAGCCCATATATAAAGTGCAGCACACATTAGCCCATATATAAAGTGCAGCACACATTAGCTCATATATAAAGTGCAGCACACATTAGCCCATATATAAAGTGCAGCACACATTAACCCATATATAAAGTGTAGCACACACACACCTTCCAACTTTTTGAGATGAGAAAGAGTGACACGTAAGGCACACCCCTTCCCCACCCCTGATCACTCCCCCGTCACACCCCAAGACATGAATACCATAAAGATTTCATGAGAAAAATATGTTGTTTTATAACTCAAACCACATTGGTCCTTTCTATCCTAGTTGATTTTCCTTCATATTAACATTCAAAGATAAGAAATATATCAATTTAAAGGATGGGAATAAAGTTTATAGTCAATTAAACACATTTTTCAATAGAGAAATACATATATTTACATGGAAAGAGGGACAAATGAGGAGGAAAGAGGGACAGAGGGACAGGGCTCTCAAAGAGGGACTGTGCCTCCAAAAGTTTATATTTTGCTTTTTATGCACTCATGGGTTAGTGGGCCTGGCCATGGTCACCAGCACCCCCACCCCCCTTTGGCCCCCCATGGTCATTGCAGAGAGGTGGGCATATGAAAGGGGACTCATTTTTTTGCACATTGATATTGGCCGACTATTTGTTTATAGTTCCAGCCGGGTCTGGAACAGATAGGAGAAGTGCTGGGTGTGGCCATGCCCCTCTTTAACGGCACTGTTCATGGCCCAGCATCTCCCTGCACAGTGCACCTTGTGGCTCTAACACTGGGTCCAGTGACGTTGCCATTTTCACGATTGACTGCTGACCACCCCAACATGGAGCTTTGAAACTGAATATCACTGCGCCAGTGCAGCAGGTAACATGTGGTGCATATGGGCTAGTGTGCTGCATTTCATTGATGGGCTATGCTGCATTACGTATATAGCCTAGTGTGCTGCATTGCATAATGGGCTCGTGTGCTGAATTTCATATATGGGCTTATGTGTGCTGCATTTTATATATGGGGTAATGTGTGCTGCATTTCATATATGGAGTAACGTGTGGTGCATTTCATATGTGGAGTAACGTGTGCTGCATTTCATATGTGGAGTAATGTGTGCTGCATTTCACTAGGTTGTGTGTACCCCCCAGCCCAAAAGATCCCAGTTCTCCCCTGAGGAGGAGCACTGAAGGGAAGCAACTCACCTCTCCTGGCTCTACTGATCTACGTTCCTTGTAGCATCCTTGTTTCCATGACTACAGCACCCTCTGGGTGACGAGAAAGAGGTGCTGCAATCATAGAGACTCAGACAATAGGAGAACAGTAGCTCATTGGTGGAGCCACAGGGAGGTATTTCACGTCCCTCCATTGCTCTGCTTGCCTACTCTGCATTTGGGCGAGTGGCTAACCTGTCAATCTGGGGGCCCTTTTGGCTTTCCTTACTGGGGGCACTTCTAGCTATGCCCCTGCACCAGTTGTTTGGAAACTCCCCCTTGCTGTGGGATCCTAATTTCCAACACCTGGACCAATCCAGCAGCAGAAAACATTGATACTCCCATCTGCCACTTTTTTGTTGGAAACACCTTGGTATGGCTGTGTTTTATATGCACATATATCAAGGTAAGTAAGCTGCAATGTAAGGGCAATTACCATGAATCTTCGTAATACACAGCCCCGGACACAACAGATTGTGTTTCTCTCGTCAGAAGTGGAATGTCCCTTTAAATTGCGGCATAACGAACGCGCGGCTCTGCGATCTGCCCCGGGCTTCCATGCCTCACAAAGTCTTATTGCAAAGTGTTTTAGAATTGGGAATGCCATATAAATACAATGTATTATTATTATTATCATTCACATCTGGAGCTGGAAGTTAAATCTCCAGCCTGACGACGGTGCTTTATTGAGATCAAAATCCAGACCCCAATAACTTTCAGAGCTTGTAGTTTATGAGCTGCTATGGACTCTGGTAACTCAAAGGACCCCTGCCCCCCCTCACCCCTCCCCCGCCAAACACACACACATCTTCCGCCAACACGCTGCTCACCCCTTCCTCGCTCCCGTTTCGGAGGCGGAGCCCTTTCCATCCCTGACTTTCATTACAGCAGCTTCCCATATGCTTGGCTATTTTAAATATTTAAAGGAGAATCCTACCAAGTGTCATCGGATTGGCCGCTGAATAGAAATAGAAATTTTAATTGATTATTTATTTATTTATTTTTTTGCATTTGTTTTTTTCCTTTAAAGGTTAAGAGCTCAAAGAGTTTAAACATCTCGCAAACTACTTGTGTATCCAGCACTCTGACTCATGCTGCGTGAAAACGTCTGAGGGGTCAGAAATAATAGTGTATCTTTAAAAACAAAAGACGAGCTGGGATCTGCCTACAGGATGCTGCTGATTAGGAGTTAAAGGAAACCTGAACTGACACTAAAGTCAGGGACGGATCTAGGGGGGGGCAAGCGGGTCTCTTGCCCCAGGCACAGTTTGTTGAATTCTTAAAAAGGCGGCAAAATTTGGATGGGGAATGGCAGTTTAGGCGCCAAAACCTGACCTTGCCCCAGGCGCAACTTGGGGCAACTTGGTCTAGATCCGTCCCTGACTAAAGTCAAGAGATTCATTGTATGTGCAGTGTTATTGTACTCTATTTATAAAGCACTAACATATTATTATGCTGTGCTTATAGTGTATAGAGTTGGGCCGAACGGTTCGCCGGCGAACGTGGTTCGCGCGAACGTAGGTGGTTCGCGTGCGGGTACCGCACGCGAACCTTTTGCGGAAGAAGTTCGGTTCGCCCCATAATGCACTGAGAGTCAACTTTGACCCTCTACATCACAGTCAGCAGGCCCAGTGTAGCCAATTAGGCTACACTAGCCCCTGGAGCCCCACCCCCCCTTATATAAGGCAGGCAGCGGCGGCCATTACGGCCACTCGTGTGCCTGCATTAGTGAGAGTAGGGCGAGCTGCTGCAGTCTCTCATATAGGGAAAGATTAGTTAGGCTTAACTTCTTCCTGGCTGCATACCTGTTCTGTTCAGTGAGCCCTCAGCCCACTGCATACCTGTACTGTGATCCTGCCACTGCATACCTGTACTGTGATCCTGCCACTGCATACCTGTTCAGTGATCCTGCCACTGCATACCTGTTCAGTGATCCTGCCACTGCATACCTATTCTGTTCAGTGAGCCCTCAGCCCACTGCATACCTGTACTGTGATCCTGCCACTCCATACCTGTTCAGTGATCCTGCCACTGCATACCTGTTCTGTTCAGTGAGCCCTCAGCCCACTGCATACCTGTACTGTGATCCTGCCACTGCATACCTGTTCAGTGATCCTGCCACTGCATACCTGTTCAGTGATCCTGCCACTGCATACCTGTTCTGTTCAGTGAGCCCTCAGCCCACTGCATACCTGTACTGTGATCCTGCCACTCCATACCTGTTCAGTGATCCTGCCACTGCATACCTGTTCTGTTCAGTGAGCCCTCAGCCCACTGCATACCTGTACTGTGATCCTGCCACTCCATACCTGTTCAGTGATCCTGCCACTGCATACCTGTTCAGTGATCCTGCCACTGCATACCTGTTCTGTGGACCCGCCACTGTATACCTGTTCTGTTCAGTGGACCCGCCACTGTATACCTGTTCTGTGAACCCGCCACTGTATACCTGTTCTGTTCAGTGGACCCGCCACTGTATACCTGTTCTGTTCAGTGGACCCGCCACTGTATACCTGTTCTGTTCAGTGGACCCGCCACTGTATACCTGTTCAGTGAACCCGCCACTGCATACCTGTTGTGTTCAGTGAACCTGCCACTGCATACCTGTTGTGTTCAGTGAACCTGCCACTGCATACCTGTTTAGTGAACCCGCCACTGTATACCTGTTCTGTTCAGTGGACCCGCCACTGTATACCTGTTCAGTGAACCCGCCACTGTATACCTGTTCTGTTCAGTGGACCCGCCACTGTATACCTGTTTAGTGAACACGCCACTGCATACCTATTGTGTTCAGTGATCCTGCCACTGCATACCTGTTCTGTGAACCCGCCACTGTATACCTGTTCTGTTCAGTGGACCCGCCACTGTATACCTGTTCTGTGAACCCGCCACTGTATACCTGTTCTGTTCAGTGGACCCGCCACTGTATACCTGTTCTGTTCAGTGGACCCGCCACTGTATACCTGTTCTGTTCAGTGGACCCGCCACTGTATACCTGTTTAGTGAACACGCCACTGCATACCTATTGTGTTCAGTGATCCTGCCACTGCATACCTGTTCTGTGAACCCGCCACTGTATACCTGTTCTGTTCAGTGGACCCGCCACTGTATACCTGTTCTGTGAACCCGCCACTGGTGGTGAAGGGGCTTGCGTATCACAATGAAGCAATGACCGGCGCCTAGATGAGTGTCTCGGGGGGCACACAAAAGATAATAAGGTCGTTGCTTCATTGTGGTCAGACCAAATTTGATCAGCTGGACAGTCACTGTTCTGTCATTCAGCTACATCAGCCAGGCCGACCATATGGGCTGTAAAGCCACAAAAACCTGCACTCTCGCCATGGTGCGCACCAGTCCAGCACGGCCGTCACTAGTACAAACAGCTGTTTGCGGTGCGTTACACGGTGAGTTTGGTGTGTCAGTGTGAAGCAGTACCTTAATTACACTACCTGATTGATGTATACACATGCAAGATGTTTTAAAGCACTTTAGGCCTGTCATTTAGCATTCAATGTGATTTCTGCCCTTAAAACGCTGCTTTGCGTCAAATCCAGATTTTTCCCGGGGACTTTTGGCGTGTATCCCACTCCGCCATGCCCCCCTCCAGGTGTTAGACCCCTTGAAACATCTTTTCCATCACTTTTGTGGCCAGCATAATTATTTTTTTTTTTCAAAGTTCGCATCCCCATTGAAGTCTATTGCGGTTCGCGAACTTTAACGCGAACCGAACGTTCCGCGAAAGTTCGCGAACCCGGTTCGCGAACCTAAAATCGGAGGTTCGGCCCAACTCTAATAGTGTATAGAACTTTCATATTCATATTCCCCTATTTTTTCCCCTATATTCATATTCCCCTATTTTTAAATTGAAACTGTGAAATGTTCTCAGCAGCCATGTCAGTGTGATGTAAAATCGAGTTCATTCAGCTCCCAACAAAAAGAAATGGTTAGTAATGCGATTCCCAGCTCTATCTGCTATTAAGATTGTGTGCTCAGTCGTACCAGCTTCTGACCACTGAATTTACACACTAGGTTTATTAAGCGACGCGTTACAATGAAAAAACAAAACCAGAAAAGTGATCACAGACAGGTTCAAAGTAGTGTTAATGCTACATGTACCTGTGTTTATCTCATTATAAGCACTGGATGGAGTAATGAGGGATACAATATTTTCACTAATACGCCTCTTCCCTTCTCCCCAATGTGTCCAGAACGTTTTAATAAATCCAGATGTTTTATAGCTTTTTTCTGTAAAAACAGTAAAAGTGGGTTGGCAACCCTGGTCCCTGGGTCTGCAAGTGGCTTATAATGAGATAAGCACAGGTACATGTAGCAGTAACCCTACTCTGAACCTGTCTGTGATCACTTTTCTGGTTTTGTTTTTTCAATGTAATGCTTATTGCTTAATACACCTAGTGTATAAATTCATGGCAGTGCTCCCTTACAGTGCCCACCATGGCAGTGCCCCCCTACAGCGCCCTCCATGGCAGTGCTCCCTTACAGTGCCCACCATGGCAGTGCTCCCTTACAGTGCCCACCATGGCAGTGCTCCCTTACAGTGCCCACCATGGCAGTGCTCCCTTACAGTGCCCACCATGGCAGTGCCCCCCTACAGCGCCCTCCATGGCAGTGCCCCCCTACAGCGCCCTCCATGGCAGTGCTCCCTTACAGTGCCCACCATGGCAGTGCTCCCTTACAGCGCCCTCCATGGCAGTGCTCCCTTACAGTGCCCACCATGGCAGTGCTCCCTTACAGTGCTCACCATGGCAGTGCTCCCTTACAGTGCCCACCATGGCAGTGCTGCCTTACAGTGCCCACCATGACAGTGCTCCCTTACAGTGCCCACCATGGCAGTGCTCCCTTACAGTGCCCACCATGGCAGTGCTCCCTTACAGTGCCCACCATGGCAGTGTTCCCTTACAGCGCCCACCATGGCAGTGCTCCCTTACAGCGCCCACCATGACAGTGCTCCCTTACAGCGCCCTCCATGGCAGTGCTCCCTTACAGTGCCCACCATGGCAGTGCTCCCTTACAGTGCTCACCATGGCAGTACTCCCTTACAGTGCTCACCATGGCAGTGCTCCCTTACAGTGCTCACCATGGCAGTGCTCCCTTACAGTGCCCACCATGGCAGTGCTGCCTTACAGTGCCCACCATGACAGTGCTCCCTTACAGTGCCCACCATGGCAGTGCTCCCTTACAGTGCCCACCATGGCAGTGCTCCTTTACAGTGCCTACCATGGCAGTGCTCCCTTACAGTGCCCACCATGGCAGTGCTCCCTTACAGTGCTCACCATGGCAGTGCTCCCTTACAGTGCCCACCATGGCAGTGCTCCCTTACAGTGCCCACCATGGCAGTGCTGCCTTACAGTGCCCACCATGACAGTGCTCCCTTACAGTGCCCACCATGGCAGTGCTCCCTTACAGTGCCCACCATAGCAGTGCTCCCTTACAGTGCCCACCATGGCAGTGCTTCCTTACAGTGCCCACCATGGCAGTGCTCCCTTACAGTGCCCACCATGGCAGTGCCCCCCTACAGCGCCCTCCATGGCAGTGCCCCCCTACAGCGCCCTCCATGGCAGTGCTCCCTTACAGTGCCCACCATGGCAGTGCTCCCTTACAGCGCCCTCCATGGCAGTGCTCCCTTACAGTGCCCACCATGGCAGTGCTCCCTTACAGTGCTCACCATGGCAGTGCTCCCTTACAGTGCCCACCATGGCAGTGCTGCCTTACAGTGCCCACCATGACAGTGCTCCCTTACAGTGCCCACCATGGCAGTGCTCCCTTACAGTGCCCACCATGGCAGTGCTCCCTTACAGTGCCCACCATGGCAGTGCTCCCTTACAGTGCCCACCATGGCAGTGCTCCCTTACAGTGCCCACCATGGCAGTGCTCCCTTACAGTGCCCACCATGACAGTGCTCCCTTACAGCGCCCTCCATGGCAGTGCTCCCTTACAGCGCCCTCCATGGCAGTGCTCCCTTACAGTGCCCACCATGGCAGTACTCCCTTACAGTGCTCACCATGGCAGTGCTCCCTTACAGTGCTCACCATGGCAGTGCTCCCTTACAGTGCTCACCATGGCAGTGCTCCCTTACAGTGCTCACCATGGCAGTACTCCCTTACAGTGCTCACCATGGCAGTGCTCCCTTACAGTGCTCACCATGGCAGTGCTCCCTTACAGTGCCCACCATGGCAGTGCTGCCTTACAGTGCCCACCATGACAGTGCTCCCTTACAGTGCCCACCATGGCAGTGCTCCCTTACAGTGCCCACCATGGCAGTGCTCCTTTACAGTGCCTACCATGGCAGTGCTCCCTTACAGTGCCCACCATGGCAGTGCTCCCTTACAGTGCTCACCATGGCAGTGCTCCCTTACAGTGCTCACCATGGCAGTGCTCCCTTACAGTGCCCACCATGGCAGTGCTCCCTTACAGTGCCCACCATGGCAGTGCTGCCTTACAGTGCCCACCATGGCAGTGCTCCCTTACAGTGCCCACCATAGCAGTGCTCCCTTACAGTGCCCACCATGGCAGTGCTTCCTTACAGTGCCCACCATGGCAGTGCTCCCTTACAGTGCCCACCATGGCAGTGGTTCCTTACAGTGACCTCCATGGCAGTGCTCCCTTACAGTGCCCACCATGACAGTGCTCCCTTACAGTGCCCACCATAGCAGTGCTCCCTTACAGTGCCCACCATGGCAGTGCTTCCTTACAGTGCTCACCATGGCAGTGCTCCCTTACAGTGCCCACCATGGCAGTGCTCCCTCACAGTGCCCACCATGGCAGTGGTTCCTTACAGTGCCCACCATGGCAGTGCTCCCTTACAGTGCCCACCATGACAGTGCTCCCTTACAGTCCCCCCATTGCAGTGCTTCCTTACAGTGACCTCCATGGCAGTGCTCCCTCACAGTGCCCACCATGACAGTGCTCCCTTACAGTCCCCCCATTGCAGTGCTTCCTTACAGTGCACACCATGGCAGTGCTCCCTTTCAGTCCCCCCATTGCAGTGCTCCCTTTCAGTCCCCCCATTGCAGTGCTTCCTTACAGTGCCTCTCATTTCAGTGGTCCCTTACAGTGTCCCCCTTTGTAATGATTCCTCTTTGTAGTGCTACCTTACAGAGCTGCCTATTACAGTGCCCCTCCATTGTAGTGCTCGCTCCCAGTGCCACCCATTGCACTGCTCCCTGACAGTGCCCCTCTGGCAGACAGTACACATTCAGCCGATCTTTTAGCACTGTTTGAGGGGAGCTTGGCAGGGGGTTTACACAACAGGAGGTGTAAAGTGATTTTTTTTTTTTTTACATTTTTCCCCCCTCTTCACTCCCACCTACTAAACTGTGCTGCAAATCCCTTTACTTCCTGGTGACTTACAGCAATTGCTGCCAGAACAGATCATCAGCTGTGTGCGCAGCAACTAGTGACTGTCACAAGTCCTGTCAGGTGGAAGTGACCAAGTGAAGAGGGGGATCGTCATCAGAGGATGGGGATCTGTCAGATATTGAAGAGTGACCGACCGTTTCCTTATACAAGAATATTGATACTTTTATTTTGCTGCTACTACCTAGAAATCTCTAGCTAAATAGTATTCACTTCAAGAAGCAGAAAGATGGATCCCAGCGACATCCCACGAACATTCCCAATCCATCTTCCTGCCGGCGGGTATAAGCAACGTCACCCAACGGCAGATGACGGGCGTGAATGAGACTGCAAGCAATTGCAGTACTTTGCGCTGGAATCCACACCTCCCAACTTTTTCAGATAAAAAAGAGGGACACTTCGCGTCGCCAAACGTCCTTCGCCTAATCGCACACCTGTACCCACATTGCGAGATCGCGGAAGAGATCGCTCGTGGTTTAAAAAATCTCTGGGCCTCAGAAAAATCGTCGTAAAAATCGCGTACTGGGTACGAATGTCAACATATCAGCTTTGTGATCATTGAGGTAGTTGTGCAGCTGAAGTATATACCTGGCTTCCCCAGAGAAGATGACATTTTACAGGAAGGCCCAGTTAGTTGTGGGATTTTCTCTGTGTGAGCGGAGTACCCCTCGGAGGTCAGGACTGCAGAGACTTCGGGGCAGGGAAATAGCTGGCGGGAGAGGTAAGGATGTTCAGAGAGGCCCGTGTGATACTGTAACATGTGGAACTCATCAATCTCTCGCCATTCAGCAAAGTGTAACATGTGTGGGGGAGACAGCAAGGCGGGGATAATACTCCGCACTGACGGTTTGATCAGGGGCGATGGCTTTCATGACAGGTTTATAAGGATTGAGGGACAACCGCCATGCCTTGCGCACCCCACAGCATCTCCGTACATAAGGATCGTCAAGCTGTAAAGATGCCAACGCTGGCGCTGCCCCGCTCTGCACAGATGTGGGGATTCCGGGGTCTGTGGGGTGAGAGGACAGATATAGGCAGCAAGGTGGCGTAGTGGTTAGCGCTCTCACCTTGCAGCGCTGGGTCACTGGTTTGAATCCCAGCCAGGTCAACATCTGCACAGAGTTTGTATGTTCTCCTCATGCCTGTCTGTGTGGGTTTCCTCCGGGCTCTCCAGTTTCCTCCCACATTCCAAAAACATACGGATAAGCTAATTGGCTTCCCCCTAAAATTGTCCCTAGACTATGATACAGGCACTACACAACATAGACATATGACTATGGTAGGGATTAGATTGTGAGCCCCTCTGAGGGACCGTTAAATAGAAAAACTACAACCTAGAATTGAACTTTATCCCAATCAGTAGCTGATACCCCCTTTTACACGAGAAATATAATGCTTTTCACAAACAGACCATCAGGGGGCGCTGTATGACTGATTTTGTGCTGAAACCCCTCCCACAAGAAGCTCTGGGACCGCGGTACTCTGGGCAAACTGCCACAATGTAACAAGGTTCACAGACAGGAATTAGCTGTTTACAGCTGTCTCTAACAGCCAAAACAGCTAGGAGCAGCTACATAACCTGCCCACAGTAAAAATGTCACCATGTGATAAATTTTAGAATGTAAATCGGGGAGAGGAAAGATTTTACAATGAGCAAACACTGACTAAATCATTTATACATAATTATGGTAAAAAATGAAGCACTTTTTTTACTACATTATTTTCACTGGAGTTCCTCTTTAAGTGACATGACAATATATTCAGTACAGCACTGCGTAATATGTCGGCGCTATACAAATACTTAAAATAAATCATGAATAAATAATGTGTCCACATCTTACGCACTATGCTTGCCTTGAGTCATACACGCAATGCTTATGTTGCTTACAAAGCCGGATCATCCACAAGGCAATTCTAGGCAGCTGCCTAAGGGCCTGCATAGAGTCTAGGACAGGCAAAAACTTGCCTTTTAACCTCCTTAGCGGTATGCCCGACACTGTGTTGGGCATACCGCTGCAGAGGTTTTGCTGTGGATTGGGGATCGCCGGAATGAATCTGTTTATTTAATAATGTCCATTAGATACTAGCTAGCACTACGCTAGCTAGTATTGTCTGCCGCCCCCCCCCCCCCCCCAATTGGCTGCAATCCCCAACCCTCTCCCCCCCCTCCTGATTGCCCGCTAGATACATTACCACGCCGGGATCCAGCGATCGAGCAGCCTCTCGCTCAGCTCCGGTCATCACTATGGGTAGGATCGGGACTGCGCATGATGTCGGTGAACGTCGTGGAACGTGACGTGGAGTGCGAGTGGAGCGCATTGGCTAAGGGGCGGCATGGGTAAGTTAACCCTCCCTCTACCGCGGGCAATGTTGTCTAATTTAAATTTTGATTACGTACTTGTAGCTTCTCGTTGTGTACAACACTAGCAAGGAGGTACAGACCCTCCAGATTTCTGTCACCGCCACACGTTTCCCCCTCCCATCACAACACAAACAATGAAGTGCTGGGGGGACGTGTATGATCGGAAAAAAGCATATTGCTTACGAGTGTTTGAACAGAGGCGCCAAAATAAGGATAAAATGTTTAAAAAAAAACATTTTTAAAAGGGAGGCAGTGATGGACTAACCCCCCAAGTAGACTAACAAAGTCATTTAGCGGCAAAAGTTCTCTCTATCCGTAACTCCAGATTTTGCAACACGTTTCACTGGTCTATGCCCGCTTCATCAGGGTATAGCAGGAGCAACTGTTATTAGGCATAACTTTTTGAGAGCAGAAAGAAGAACATTTAAGCTGCACCCCTCCGACACCTCTTGACACACCCCTAGTCACACAAACTATACATATTTTCATAAGAAAAATATGTTGTTTTAGAAAATTAAAACTACACTGGTCCTTTCTATCCTGATTCATTTTCCTATATATTATCATTTAAAAATAATTAATATATTATTTAAAGGATAGGAATAAAGTTTAGTGTCAATAAAACACATTTTTCAGTAGAAAAATACATATATTTACATAAATCTGTACATGAGTCCTGAAAGTGGGACAAATGAGGAAAAAAGAGGGACAGAGGGACTGTGTTCCCAAAGAGGGGCTGTCCCTCCAAAAGAGGGACAGTTGGAAGCTATGATTATGGTCCTAGCCAACAGCGTTCACAGATCATCTCTTTTCCCAATTACACCTCTCCCATAGTGGCTGTACAAAGGAGGCTGGTTGTGGTGGTCTGTATCAAGCAATTTTGTCCGATACTTTGATCCACATGGGATGATGCCACGCCAGGCTAGATTTTTTTTCCTATGTTTTCCCTGTCGCTTACAGTAGGCAGCAGAAATGTGGCAAATTTGACAGATTTTGGACTATTCCATCTCCTCACAGTGGGATCTCAGGAATGTCTCTATTTTCAGCAGTGGTGTGCTGATGGCAGTGGTGTGCTGATGGCAGTGGTGTGCTTCAACTGCCAGAAGGATACTGGCTTTCCAGCACCAATGTAAAAGTCCTTTCCAGGGAGTTCTTTTGAAAAGAATAAAGAAAATCCTAAATATCCCCCATGAAGAGATGGACTAGTCTTTCACGTTTTAGATCTGTCATGTTTCTACTACTTACTGAAGGTCACAGCTACATAAGAAAAAAATATATTTATTGTGCATTTTACCCTGGGACAGTAATTTTTTTTTTTTAACCAACGTTCACAATTAATGGATTAATATTGCTATGTAGTGGCATTCACTTGTTAGCATGGTGCCCACCTCCATGATGAGTGGAGAAGTGTGTTAATAGAAGGATCTATTGCTCATCCTGATTGGTTCCCACTGTCCCCTCCTACTCTGTCACAATCCAGGCTGTCAGATCTCATCCAGCCACATGCCAACCCGACTTGTTAAAGTAAATTCATTATGGCAGCTGTGTGTTTTAGCAAGTAAGACGTCCTATTTAAAACAGATGTGCTTCAGAATTTTTACTGAACTAAACAAGTATTTTAGTTATTAGTTAATAAAAACAAAGTGTGGCTGTTTGGAAACCATCTATAAACAATCGGGGGGGGGGGGGGGGGGGCTGGCAATGTATTGCCCATGTAGATGAGGAAATGTTGGCGCTACAGTAACACACAGCCCACCTGAAACATACTGCGGGATGAAAGGAACCTGGTTGCCCTTAGAAGAAGGTCTCATTTATAAGCACTGGCTAAAAGTGGCTGCGCACGTTACAATTTTTAAAAATGCTTTTTTGATTCAACGAAACTGATCCAATACTTCGGTTGATTGAAAGTCCCAAGAAAGTCGTACGAGATACCACACACGTGTTATGCTGGGCATACACGGCTCGTTTCTTCTTATCAATCGAGCCGTGTATGCCCAGCAATCGATGGCTCGATTGATAATTTCCAACAGGTCCGATTGCCCGCCGGATCGATTCTGCGCTCAATACCGGCGGGCAGAACAATAGAAAAAACGCTAATTAAAAAGCGCCCGTGGGGACGAGCGGGAAACGATCCACGCGCGGACGAGCGGTGACGCGCCGGCATCAAGCCGCTGGCACACTATCTAGCCGTGTATGCCCAGCATTAGAGATTGCCGCAATCTCTTAAAATAGTTTTTGCCGGAAAAGTTTGTCGGTTTGAAAAACATTTCACTCAATAATCAACTTTTTATCTTTTTTGTTTGTAATATGAATATCTTTTATAATATGGATTTTTCAAATGTAACATCTCTGTACATCTATCAATATCTCCTGCCATCATCATTCTCTGTTTAGCAGTACAATTACCACTGATCACCACATTGCTGCTTACAGGGGAATGTAACATCTCTGTGCATCTATCAGTATCTCCTGCCATCATCATTCTCTGTTTAGCATTACACTCACCACTGATCCCCACATTGCTGCTTACAGGGGGATGTAACATCTCTGTACATCTATCAGTATCTCCTGCCATCATCATTCTCTGCTTAGCATTACAGTTACTACTGCACGCCACATTGCTGCTTACAGGGGGATGTAACATCTCTGTACATCTATCAATATGTCCTGCCATCATCATTCTCTGTTTAGCATTACAATTACCACTGACTACCACATTGCTACTTACATGGGGATGTAACATCTCTGTGCATCTATCAATATCTCCTGCCATCATCATTCTCTGTTTAGCATTACAATCACCACTGCATGACCACATTGCTGCTTACAGGGGGATGTAACATCTCTGTACATCTATCAATATCTCCTGCCATCATCATTCTCTGTTTAGCAGTACAATTACCACTGATCACCACATTGCTACTTACAGGGAGATGTAACATCTCTGTACATCTATCAATATCTCCTGCCATCATCATTCTCTGTTTAGCATTACAATCACCACTGCATGACCACATTGCTGCTTACAGGGGGATGTAACATCTCTGTACATCTATCCATCTCCTGCCATCATCATTCTCTGTTTAGCAGTACAATTACCACTGATCACCACATTGCTACTTACAGGGAGATGTAACATCTCTGTACATCTATCAGTATCTCCTGCCATCATCATTCTCTGCTTAGCATTACAATCACCACTGGCCACCACATTGCTACTTACAGGGGGATGTAACATCTCTGTACATCTATCAGTATCTCCTGCCATCATCATTCTCTGTTTAGCATTACAATTACCACTGACATCGCATTGTTACTTACAGGGGGATGTAACATCTCTGTACATCTATCAGTATCCCCTGCCATCATCATTCTCTGCTTAGCATTACAATTACCACTGACCACCACATTACTGCTTACAGGGGGATGTAACATCTCTGTACATCTATCCATATCTCCTGCCTTCAAAATTCTCTGCTTAGCATTACATCACCACTGCATGCCACATTGCTGCTTACAGGGGAATGTAACATCTCTGTACATCTATCAGTATCTCCTGCCATCATCATTCTCTGTTTAGCATTACAATCACCACTGACCACCACATTACTGCTTACAGGGGGATGTAACATCTCTGTACATCTATCAGTATCTCCTGCCATCATCATTCTCTGTTTAGCATTACAATTACCACTGATCACCACATTGCTGCTTACAGGGGGATGTAACATCTCTGTACATCTATCAATATCTCCTGCCATCATCATTCTCTGTTTAGCATTACAATCACCACTGACCACCACATTGCTACTTACAGGGGGATGTAACATCTCTGTACATCTATCAGTATCTCCTGCCATCATCATTCTCTGCTTAGCATTACAATTACCCCTGACCACCATATTGCTGCTTACAGGGGGATGTAACATCTCTGTACATCTATCAGTATCTCCTGCCATCATCATTCTCTGTTTAGCATTACACTCACCACTGACCACCATATTGCTGCTTACAGGGGGATGTAACATCTCTGTGCATCTATCAGTATCTCCTGCCATCATCATTCTCTGTTTAGCATTACAATCACCACCGACTACCACATTGCTGCTTACAGGGGGATGTAACATCTCTGTGCATCTATCCATATCTCCTGCCATCATCATTCTCTGCTTAGCATTACAATTACCACTGACCACCACATTGCTACTTACAGGGGATGTAACATCTCAGTGCATCTATCAGTATCTCCTGCCATCATCATTCTCTGTTTAGCATTACAGTCACCACTGACTACCACATTGCTGCTTACAGGGGGATGTAACATCTCTGTACATCTATCCATATCTCCTGCCATCATCATTCTCTGTTTAGCATTACAATCACCACTGATCACCACATTGCTGCTTACAGGGGAATGTAACATCTCTGTGCATCTATCAGTATCTCCTGCCATCATCATTCTCTCAATGTTCCAGAAGAAAGAGCATGATTATGGTTGGCACTAGATGCACAGACAGACATATCAAGGGGGTAGCAGGTGTATATCGCTGTGCCCGGGCAAATCAAGTAATATACATCAGAACAGAGGTAATGAAGTCCGGGCACCAACCAGCAATAATACTTCAATCACACCTTTAAAGGACAACTGAAGAGAGAGGTATATGGAGGCTGCCATGTTTATTTCCTTTTAAGCAAAACCAGTTGCCTAGCAGCCCTGCTGATCCTCTGCCTCTAATACTATTAGCCATAACCCCTGAACAAGCATGCAGAAGGTCAGGTGTTTCATATCTGACAAGACTGGCTGCATGCTTGTTTCTGGTGTTATTCAGATACTACTGCAGAGAAATAGACCAACAGGGCTGCCAGGCAACTGGTATTGATTAAAAGGAAATAAACATGGCAGCCTCCGTATACCTCTTACTTCAGTTCCCCTTTAATACATCCCCAAGAATTCCAGACAGTAATACAGTGGAGGCCTGACAGCTTCACTGAAGAAGCAGGTTATCCTGTGAAACGGCTGTCAGGCCTCCACTATATTACTGTCTGGAATTCTTGGGGATGTATTAAAGGTGTGATTGAAGCATTATTGCTGGTTGGTGCCTGGACTTCATTACCTCTGTTGTGATGCATCACCATTCTCTGTTTAGCATTGCAGTCACCACTGAACCCCACATTGCTGCTTACAGGTGGAGGTAACAACTCTGTACACCTATCAGTATCTCCTGCCATCATCATTCTCTGTTTAGCAATAAAATTACCACTGCACGCCACATTGCTACTTACAGGGGGATGTAACTTCTGTACATCTATCCATATCTCCTGCCATCATCATTCTCTGTTTAGCAATAAAATTACCACTGCACGCCACATTGCTACTTACAGGGGGATGTAACTTCTCTGTACATCTATCCATATCTCCTGCCATCATCATTCTCTGTTTAGCAATACAATCACCACTGACTTCACTTGCTGCTTACAGGGGGATGTAACATCTCTGTACATCTATCAGTATCTCCTGCCATCATCATTCTCTGTTTAGCATTACAGTCACCACTGCACGCCACATTGCTACTTACAGGGGAATGTAACAACTCTGTACATCTATCAGTATCTCCTGCCATCATCATTCTCTGCTTAGCATTACTACCAATGAACACCACATTGCTGCTTACAGGGGAATGTAACATTTCTGTACATCTATCAGTATCTCCTGCCATCATCATTCTCTCAATCTCCCAGAAGAAAGAGCACGATTATGGTTGTGTCTCCTCTCTCATACTGCTCCTCTAGTGCGATTGCATCATTAGCATAAGCCGGAACTAGGGGAGCAGTGCAGGAGAGCTGAGGTCTGTGATTGCCACTGGAGCCACTGGATCAGGTGAGCCATGCTGCCACTGCTTGTAACTATACACACGGAGCGGAGGGAACACAAGGAGCAGCGGAGGAGGACACATGGGGACAATGCAGGGAGTCCCCGACATTGCGACGAGTCGGCAGTTCATATCGACGGGTGATTGTAAGTTGGAATATAAGATGCAGGGACTTTTTCTCTCCCTTTTTGGGGGAGAAAAGGCTCGTCTTATATGCCAAAAAATATAGTTCATATACACACACTCTTTCATAATTCCATCCTCTTTGTTGTTTATGCAAACAGTAAATGAAGTTTGGCATGTACCAAATAGCTACGTGCAATTCAATGTGGAATTGCGATTTCATGTTCATTGCATGTCTAATGTATTTCAATGGCATCACATTTGACTGGCTTTTTTCTTATATTTTGTGCGTTTTGAGATATATTTGTCCAATCACGGTTTAGTGAATCAAGTCCAAGGTGTGATATTTGTCCAATCACGGTTTAGTGAATCAAGTCCAAGGTGTGATATTTGTCCAATCACGGTTTAGTGAATCAAGTTCATCACGTGAAGTGATGCTTTTCACGTGAAAACATTTGCGAGCGTCAGTTCGCGTGACAACTGCTGTGATAGCAGCTATAACGCTTTAGTGAACCAAGCCCATAGTGTGCAATTGGCATGTAATGTAAGTCAAAGGAAAGGCAGAAAAATCATTTGTTACATGAAAATTGCATCCGATTTTGATGTTAATTAGATTATTATTATTATTATTTAGTATTTATATCGGGCCGACATCTTCGGCAGCGCTGCACAGAGTGTATTGTCTTGTTACTTAGCTGTCCCTCAGAGGAGCGCACAGTCGAATCCCTACCATAGTCATATGTCTATGTATGTATCGTGTAGTGTATGTATCGTAGTCTAGGGCCAATTAAGGGGGAAGTCAATTAACTTATTTGTGTGTTTTTATGATGTGGGAGGAATCCGGAGTGCCCGGAGGAAACCCACATGGATGGGGAGATCATACCATCTCTCCGTACAGATAGTGGCCTTGTTGGGATTTGAATCAGGGACACAGCACTGCAAGGCAAGTGGCCAAAGGTGTAGTGACTGTAGCGGAGAGGCAAGGGGGAACTTGTTAGAGGACATGGTTGTTTAGGATCCTGATATACCGGTACTTGGGTTAGACTGACGCAGTAATACTTGTGGGGGAATAGGGCTACACTGGTATTTGGCGGCTATATTGTATCTGTTATGTAGATTCACACTTGACTCTTCACATTTCACAACCCAAAAGTCTCAGAAGTTTGGAGGAGGACTTGAAGCTGACATGATGTTGAGGATATACAGTAAGAAGGTTTCTCTCGCCTGCAGAACAGAAGTGGAAATGTTCTATAGAGTAACAGCGAACTCCTTAACATCAAACAGAAGACGCTAGTTTATCACAGGAGGCCCCAGACTCCTCAGCGAGAAATAGCGTTACGCATCACCTATAAACAGTTACAGGACTCACCTGGTCCACATTAAGCTGAAAGTGTTAGCAGCTTCTGCAGAAAGTGATAGAGATATCAGCATCCTTGGCCTCCTGGACAAAACTTGAGAACATGCGTATCGTGCAAGATCAACAAGCTAGACCTCAATGCAGCATAATATAATGTAATCAGTGCCTTTAGAAGGAATCCTCACGCACTCAAATCACCATAAAGGGCACTGAGGTTGCTACCGTATGGTACAACACAGATTCTTGGGTAATGGGATCGGCAGGCGTCAATGCCCATATTGGTAATTTGGTGCTCAGGCAGGGAGTTGGACACCTGATGGGGTACTAGTAGTTGAACGGCTACTAAAAAAGAACAATAAGAGATGATCTGCAGTTGTTTAGGTGCCGAGGGCTGGTATTAGCAGGGCCGGATTTGTACTTTTTACTGCCCAAGCGGCCCACTATCACCAGTTGCCCCCGGACCGACAGCATTCTTAAATCCGCCCCCAGAGAGAGGTCACAGAGATCACTGTAAGTGTCGGTTTGCTGCCCCTTCATCCCCCCAGTGCCAGATACGGCTGTTGGTAGCTGCCCATCACTATGTGCAAACTCTGTGTAGCAGGATGAATGTTAAAAGGCTAACGGCTATACTGCCACCCTGCTGCCCACAGCCCTCCCCTTACTTTCCTGGTGCCCTAGGCCATGGCCTTTGTGGTATTAGGTATTAGGTATATTAGGTATTAGGAGGGGAAGGTTAGTGTTAGGCAGTAGGAGGGAGTTAGTGTTAGGTAATAAGTGGGTTGTAAGTATGGGTATGGGTACTTAGTAAGTGTATAATATAATATAATATAGTTGATAATATAAATTACCTATATTTATACTAGCGGCACCACCTGGCCCCCACCTCACACAGTGGTGCTTGGCTGATGACACTGCCATACACCTGCCTGAAGATTATGGGCAGATTCAACAAAGAGTCAAATTTATCTCTAATCAATTCTGATTAGAGAGAAAATGTGTCTCTTTGTTGAAGCTGCCCATATACTGCAGGCTGATTCTCGCCCGATTTCCGCATGAAATCTTCAGGGAATCGGCTGAGCTGATTCCGCCGCGTCTGCACCGCTGCTACCCCCTAATGTATAAATGTGTCCTCCCAATGTATGCATTTATACAGTACATTACCTGTCCTGTAGCAGCCTTCCGCGCAGAGTCCGTCCATCTCTCCGGGTTCTAAAAGCCGCATACATGCTGGCGGCGCATAGCGTCTCCAAACCCGGGGAGATGGACGGACATGGCACGGAAGGCTGCTACAGGATAGGTAATGTATAAATGCACACACGGGGGGGAACTTTATAGGATCCATCTGAAAATGGCGCCTGAGAATAATGGCGCGCGGTGTTGCCGCTAATCCGTTTGACGCTTATCGCTATTTAACGTTAAAGCCTTATTGTTATTGAACGTTAAAGCCTTATCGTTATTTAGCATTAACACACAGAACCCTCTCTGTACTTATCCCTAACCCCTAAAACCCCCCCTGGTGGTGCCTAACCCTAAGACCCCCCTTGTGGTGCCTAAACCTAAGACCCCCCTGGTGGTGACTAATCCTAACCACTCCCCTGGTGGTGCCTAACCCTAACCACCCCCCTGGTGGTGCCTAACCCTAACCACCCCCCTGATGGTGCCTAACCCTAACCACCCCCCTGATGGTGCCTAACCCTAACCACCCCCCTGGTGGTGCCTAACCCTAACCACCCCCTGGTGGTGCCTAACCCTAAGACCCCCCTGGTGGTGCCTAACCCTAAGACCCCCCCAGTGGTGCCTAACCCTAAGACCCCCCTGGTGGTGCCTAAAAGTGATGGGCGAACAGTGTTCGCCACTGTTCGGGTTCGCCCGGATTTTGGCCTGTTCGGGTTCGGTTCGGCACCCCCGAACACCTTATGGTGTTCGGGAGGGTGTTCGGGCACGCTGCCTGAACCCGAACAGGCCTTCTTTGTTCGGCCGAACACAGCCGTGTCCGGCCGAACATAGCCCCCTATAGGGTCCCAGCATAAAGGGAGAGCATGCCCCGAGCGCGGGGGGGGGGGGGGGGGGGGGGTCGGAAATGCCCCCCACCCCTCCCCGCTAAGCTCTCCCTTTTGCCGGTTCCCTATAATGTTAAATTGAAGCCCCCCAAAAGTACCTGAGGAGGAGGGCAGGAAGCGGGCAGCCGGAGATGCTAGGCGCTAGTACGATCTGGTACTTCCGCCCTCTCTTGACGCACTTCCTGTTTACATTTGAAGTCGCGTCAAGAGAGCGCAGAAGTACCGCAATGACGTGACCCCGCCCCCCCCCCCCCCGCGCTCGGGGCATGCTCTCCCTTTATGCTGGGACCCTATAGGGGCCCCAAAGGGACATGTTCGGGTTGGGTTCGGGGTTCGGCTCGAACATGCTGAACATCAGGGGCATGTTCGGCCGAACCACACCGAACCCGAACATCCAGATGTTCGCCCAACACTAGTGCCTAACCCTAAGACCCCCCCAGTGGTGCCTAACCCTAACCTTGACAGTGTTACATTAAATCCATTCACCGTGTTGCAGTTAAATAACTTCTGCAGTTTGGCTTATGTAGGGCGCTATTGATAAATAACGTTACTGTGGGCAATAACGTCTGCTGTTTGTCAAATGAACGGCACTATTGATAAATAACGTTACTGTGTGCTGTTTTTCTTCTTTTTTCCCTGTGCGCCATTATTATGCAGTACTAACGATAAATAGCGACAAGCGTATCTTTTTAATGCGGCGCCATTTTTATGCATAGGCACTGTGCGCCATTATTTACTGATCCGACATTTATACATTATGGCGGCAGTGGCGGGGGCTTTGTCGCTTATTCTGAAATCGGCCGCCGTACCGCCGCACACCCGACCTACCCACTTCGTCCCGACATCTTGCAGCATGTGCGATCGACAATGCAACCAATTTTCATCCCGATATTGGTCGCATTGTCAGTCATGCATGCACTTGCCGGCACCGATTTTCATCCAATTAAATTATAATAATCACATCGTATGGTTGATCTACCCGACCCTCCAGGGCCGGGCCGAGACAGAGGTGAGAGAGGCTCCAGCCTCCGGGTGCAGTGTAGGAGGGGGCGCACAACTCCCTCATTCCCCTATTGTATTTGAAGCAGAAAGAAATAAGAAATGGGGATTCATGGCAGTGACTGCAGAATCAGAATCATATGTATTTCGGCAAGTGCGGTGGTTGCCACACCCGGAATTGTTCGTCGTACACAACGGCATATAGCATAGTGCAATAGTCCAATAGTGTGATTCCGCATTTATTTGTAAAAAGCAATTGTAAAACCATTAAAATAAGCACAGGTTACACTGTGTGGGCTAGTGAAGTCAGCTCCTGTGTGGCTACCAGAAACCGACGCCTCCCCAGTGCTATGCCCGCCATGCGCTCTATGAACAAGGTATCGCTAGGACGCTGAGCCGGTATGCCGGTGAACCCGGCCTGCGTCAATGCAAGATTACGTCACTTCGTGGCTCCGCTCTACGCGTTTCGTTGCCTAAAAAAAACGTTATTTAATGTTATTTGGTTCCTGTGTAATGCACATTGCTTTTATCGTTAAATAACTTTCACACAGTTTGTGCACTGCTCCAAGGGAAGAAATATTATTGTACCTATATCTTATTTAATTATGATGGGTATATTGTGAATTTTAATTGTTTGTTATTAAATGTAAATTAACCATCGTCATTGTGTAGAGTTTTGTATTGTTTTTTGTAATACTTTAATTGCGATATTAACGCAAATTAAGTTAATGAAATTCCCGTAACTTAAATCAGATGTCATCAAAAATGTTTGAAAATATAATCATGTTGTTAACGATAAAATACTATAATAATGCTACAAAATAACCAAATATATTATGGCGTTAATTAACCATACACGCAGCATATCAATTTAATTACCTCGCATAACGTTAAGTTTTATTAAATATGATCAACGTTATGCTGATTTGAAAGTAGATAGGTCAGGTTAAAAGTACGAAAAGCTATTACTGTTAATTAGCAATAAGCTAAATAACGGTGGATAACAATAAAGTTTTAACATTAATTATCAATAAGCTGTAAACCAATAACCGCTTATCGTTAAATAACGATAAGCGCAAAAAGAATTAGCGGCAACACCGTGCGCTATTATTCGCAGGTGCCATTTTCAGATGGACCCCTGGATGTAAGCCTGGCTTCAAGGGCATAAAGAAATAATTTGCATGTTCAGTAGCGGTGCATTGTGGGTAGCCACAGTTACACACCTCAAGCTGAATTATCACAAACACCTTCAGTTTTAAAGAGTCTGAAGCGAGAATAAATCTCGCTTCAGACCTCATAGATAGCAGGGGCACGTGTGCCCCTGCTAAACCGCCGCTATCCCGCGGCTTAACGGGGGTCCCTGATCCCCCAAATCCCCTCGTTTCAGCGGGGGAGTGCTTCCTGGTTGGGGCAGGGCTAACCGCCACAGCCCTGCCCCACGCGCGTCTGTCAGCGCGTATCTCCGCCTCTCCCCCGCCCCTCTGTCTTGCTTCACTGAGAGGGGCGGGGGAGAGGCGGCGATGCGCGCCTGATAGACACGACTGGAGGCAGGGCTGCAGCCGTTAGCCCTGTCTCCAGGAGCGACCAAGTCTGCGACCAAGTGTCGCAGTGGGGGGTTTGGGGGTGAAGGGACCCCCGTTTAGCGGCGCTATAGCGGCGGTTTAGCAGGGGCACTATGAGCTCTGAAGCGAGATTTATTCTCGCTTCAGAGTATCTTTAAGAAGGCAAATCAGACTATAGATATCAGCAGAAATGCATTGAGCAGCAATAGAACTGCAAGTACTTTTCAATGCAGTGTAATGTCGTGGCCAACTCTCCCCTCCTGCCCCACCCTCATCGCACAGAGATTTTCCAATATGTACAATTAGACCTTTGATCATTTAACTGTACAAAATCAATCAAAGGTCAGTGCAAAAGAAACAGATTACTAGCAGACTTGGTCAAAGAGAGGAAAAAAAGCTGAGCACGAGCAGCTTCATTCAACATGTGATGATTTCTATGCCCTTATAGCTTATCCACTGATCTAGAGTCATGTGACAATGTTGTCTGTTAACCAGGAAGTGTTAAATAAAGTTTACTCAGAGAGCAAAGAAAAGAAAAAAAAAGAGAGAGAACAGTGTCTGTTCCTGAGAGAAATCAAAGCATGGAATCTGTGTGCAGTTTATCCTTCATCAGAGATTTTCTGTAACTTACAAGATAAGATTAGAAAGCAGCATCAGGCCGGTTATCCCACCTCTTATATCAAAATGGCAACAGGTTATGGACCTAGTAGAGAGGGAACAATCTGATGGAACAGCGAACAGGCAGCTTTTCGACTGAGATGAGAAGAATTATGAGCTGTGGGAGGCAAAATTCCTGGGTCATCTGCTATTGTGATGAATCTTAACCACTTAATGGTTATAGTACAGTATATCTACTCCCCTAAAAACTTCACCTGAACCTCAGGGGAGTAGATATTCGTACTACCGCTCGCTCATGCGTGCGCTCCCACGCTCGTTCTTGCCGCTGCCCGTTAGCCAAGAGATCAATGAATGGGAACGCAGTTACGGCATCAATAAGATGCCTGCGGTCATTTGTTTAAGGCATCATTTGTGGATTTGATTATGGCATCAATGAGATGCCTGTGGTCATTTGTAAACACTGTAACTACCCTTACACTCATTACTTCCTGTTTCAGGTACTAAAAGCATACGCAGGAAGCTAATGAGTGAGGACATTTTGTGGCCAAATAGTAAAATTACACATACATGCATTTATTTTAATAAAGAGACCTACACATAATTTCTAATTAACCCCTTACCTCCCACACTCTCCCATAAATACCCACATGAAACTTTTGCATAAAAAAAATACAATAAAAAAAACATAGTTACCTTAGGGACTGAACTTTTTTTTTTATATGTATGTCAGGAGGGTATATTACTGTTTTCTTTTTTTTTTTTTTTTTTAATTATGGGCTTGTAATTAGTACTAGGCACAAAATGGAAAAAATGCACCTTTATTTCCAAATAAAATATTGGCGCCATACATTGTGATAGGGATATTATTTAAACTGTTTAATAACCGGGACAGAATAAATGGACAAATAATATATGAGGGTTTTAATTATGGTAGCATGTATTATTTTAAAACTGTAGTGGCCAAAAACGAAGAAATAATAAAAATGTTTCAATTTTTTTCTAAATATTCTCATTAACATTGATTTTGAAAAAATAATTCTCAGCAAATGTACCGCCCAAAGAAAGCATGATTGGTGGATGAAAAAAACAAGCTCTAGATCATTTAGTTGTGACAAGTAGTGGTAAAGTTATTGGCAAATGAATTGGAGGAAATGTGAAAATTGCTCGGATGCATAAGGTAGAAATACACTGAAGGCTAAAGTAGTTAACCCACATACTCGCCACCCGACGGGTCCAGCGATATCCCCTGGACAAAGGTCATTAAGGGACGCCTCTTCCTGCTTGCAACATCAAGCGATTACACAACGGGCGCGAATGGGAAGCAAGCAATTGCAGTACTTTGCGCGTAGTCGTCGGGATCTTAACGATCCGCCGTGTACGTCACTTAACAACGCGCAATTGCCGCGGGGGTCAACATCGTTTAACATGATTGTGTTAAATGATGCTGCCCGACATCGAGTAACATCGCCGCAATTAACGTCGGTAGGATACTCAACTTTAAAGAGACCATCCTACAATTTTAGCCCGAAAATCGGATGGTCAATTGGCCGCCAAGTTGTCTGATGTATGGCCACCTTTAAGGACAAGCATTGTCAACCTTTTGTCACTTTTTATGTTGCTTAGGCCCCTCCCCCTCTCTATTCTGTGTCTGGGAAGTGGGAACTCAATGTCTTCTAAATAAGGATATTTAATCAAATCTGCGGAGGGAGACGGAGTTGGAAGGCCTTTGTCTCAGTTTAACAAGGTGGCCGCTTTTGGCTCGGCTGTCTCATTACTGCAGCGAAACATGGAAAATGTTGGGCTTTCTGAAACCGCCGAAGCCTTGCGCTGTCAGGACAGGCTGGTATTATCCCACGGGGCGTCTCGCAAGTGGACAGGGCGACGCCAGGCTCCGTCCCTCTCCGCGCAGCCCAGGCACTCAAACACGTCCGGCTGCGAGTGTTGTGGTGCGCCCGGCCATAAAAGATGACTTTTTACAACGGCCCTTCTTCAGCTATGCACATCTATTATGTTTTAATTCCGCTGAACCACACAAGAAAAGAACAAAAGTAAGAAATAAAAACCCCAATGTAAAAACGTGGCTTTTCATTCCGGGGCCTCGTTAAGCGTACGTAATGAGTGACCCTCCAAAGTTCTGCTTTATATGCACTTTTAAAAGCAAGCAGTTACAGAGCTGGGGGGAGGGGGGTCCGCGTTCATTTTCCTATCGCCTCTGGGTCGCGGCGATGCTTGTCCGAAAGGAATGGAGTTAGCAGGACGGAGCTCTGGTGAGCGTGGGGGAGCGTGGGTGATGGGCAGGGCTGGTTTCGCGTAATACAGGGCCCTGGGCTAGCATGAACATGGAACCCGTTACATTTTAATATTGTACTGAGGGTAATGTGGCATTTCCTGAGTAACTGTAGGCACCCATCAATGTTGTTTCAAATCTACCGTGAAAGTTTATTGGTATGTTGAAAAAAAAACAATTTTGGTTTAAACTCCGCCCCCAAAATATGCCACATCCTAAGTCACACCCCTTCTATGCTTATAAACAAACAAAAAAGACTTGTGCTGAAAACAAAGTCAAATAAAAGCCATGATATATGCCCCCAGTTGTTCATGTAACAAATGCAGCCATTTTGTCCTTTTTAAAGCATGGAACATAGAAGAAACGCAGCCATTGTGTCCCATATAACAAATGTAATAATCCTGCTCTTTACGGTATACCTCTTAGATTGTAAGACTGATGGGACAGGTTCTCTTCCTTCTTACTGTATCCTGGGCTCCCTCACCTCCTAGATTTTAAACCTGATGGGACAGGTCCTCTTCACTCCTACTGTATTCTGTGCCTCACACTAACCTGCTGTAACTCGCCCTCATGATTACCTGCTTTAACTTGTCCTCTCACACTAACCTGTTGTAGCTCACCCTCACACTAACCTGCTGTAACTCGCCCTCACACTAACCTGCTCTAACTTACCCTCACAATAACCTGCTGTAACTCTCCCTCACACTAACCTGCTCTAACTCGCCCTCACACTAACCTGCTCTAACTTGCCCTCACAATAACCTGCTGTAACTCTCCCTCACACTAACCTGCTGTAACTCGCCCTCCCACTAACCTGCTCTAACTTGCCCTCACAATAACCTGCTGTAACTCTCCCTCACACTAACCTGCTGTAACTCTCCCTCACACTAACCTGCTCTAACTCGCCCTCACACTAACCTGCTCTAACTCGCCCTCACACTAACCTGCTCTAACTTGCCCTCACAATAACCTGCTGTAACTCTCCCTCACACTAACCTGCTGTAACTCTCCCTCACACTAACCTGCTGTAACTCGCCCTTCCACTAACCTGCTCTAACTCGCCCTCACACTAACCTGCTCTAACTTGCCCTCACAATAACCTGCTGTAACTCTCCCTCACACTAACCTGCTCTAACTTGCTCTCACAATAACCTGCTGTAACTCACCCTCCCACTAACCTGCTGTAACTCGCCCTCCCACTAACCTGCTCTAACTCGCCCTCACACTAACCTGCTCTAACTTGCCCTCACAATAACCTGCTGTAACTCTCCCTCACACTAACCTGCTGTAACTCTCCCTCACACTAACCTGCTCTAACTCGCCCTCACACTAACCTGCTCTAACTTGCCCTCACAATAACCTGCTGTAACTCTCCCTCACACTAACCTGCTGTAACTCGCCCTCCCACTAACCTGCTCTAACTCGCCCTCACACTAACCTGCTCTAACTTGCCCTCACAATAACCTGCTGTAACTCTCCCTCACACTAACCTGCTCTAACTTGCTCTCACAATAACCTGCTGTAACTCACCCTCCCACTAACCTGCTGTAACTCGCCCTCCCACTAACCTGCTCTAACTCGCCCTCACACTAACCTGCTCTAACTTGCCCTCACAATAACCTGCTGTAACTCTCCCTCCCACTAACCTGCTGCAACTCACCCTTCCACTAACCTGCTGTAACTCGCCCTCCCACTAACCTGCTCTAACTCGCCCTCACACTAACCTGCTCTAACTTGCCCTCACAATAACCTGCTGTAACTCACCCTCCCACTAACCTGCTGTAACTCACCCTCCCACTAACCTGCTGTAACTCGCCCTCCCACTAACCTGCTCTAACTCGCCCTCACACTAACCTGCTCTAACTTGCCCTCACAATAACCTGCTGTAACTCACCCTCCCACTAACCTGCTCTAACTCGCCCTCACACTAACCTGCTCTAACTCGCCCTCACACTAACCTGCTCTAACTTGCCCTCACAATAACCTGCTGTAACTCTCCCTCACACTAACCTGCTGTAACTCTCCCTCACACTAACCTGCTCTAACTCTCCCTCACACTAACCTGCTGTAACTTGCCCTCACTCACACTAACCTGCTCTAACTCGCCCTCACAATAAACTGCTGTAACTCGCCCTCACACTCACCTGCTGTAACTGGCCTTCACACTAACCTGCTGTAACTTGCCCTTACACTAACCTGCTGTAACTCACCCTTACACTAACCTGCTTTAACTCACCCTTACACTAACCTGATGTAACTCGCCCTTACACTAACCTGCTGTAACTCGCCCTTACACTAACCTGCTGTTACTCACCCTTACACTAACCTGCTGTAACTCGCCCTCCCACTAACCTGCTGTAACTTGCCCTCTCACACTAACCTGCTGTAACTTGCCCTTACACTAACCTGCTGTAACTTGCCCTTACACTAACCTGCTCTAACTCGCCCTCACACTCACCTGCTGTAACTAGTCCTCACACTAACCTGCTGTTACTCGCCCTTACACTAACCTGCTGTAACTTGCCCTTACACTAACCTGCTGTAACTTGCCCTTATGGTCCTGACCTGTGATGCAATTAATACTTCCGGGAAGGGATGGAAGTCCCACTGATTGAGTCTTCCCAGGCTGCGCCGGGATGGATCAGTTTTACCCCAATATTTGCCATGAATAGGTTGAACATCCCCCTTGTAGTCTCACTCCTCTTGTCCCCTCTGTCGGGCTCTCAGTTTGGGCTCATGGGCATCCATTCTTCCCCCTCCCCCCCAGTCCTGGGACGGCCCTTGCATCCCTGTAAAACACATACAGATGCAGCCGTTGTCTGGAGCAATCAGCGGACCCGGGTCGGTAATGTGCACTGGCAGCACTTGGCAACTTCTCATTTGCCTTTCTGCAATTTTCTCATAATTGTACTTCCTCCGTCCCGGCCATCTGTGAAGGATCAGACCCCGGGATAGGCTGCTCATTAGAAGAGGGCCCCCTCCTGGCCGCAGCTAGACTGAGATCGAGGGTCTGTCTGATGTATTGGCTTTCTGGGGAATCTGTCATCTGGATAAACAGCTGTCTGATGGAGGCTGCCATTGTCTCACTCACATGCTGCATGCCAGTTCCAGGGCTATGGAATATGTCTGCAGCATCACTGGGACTGCCCTGGAACGAGCATGCTTCTTGTTAGCAGATAAACCTTCAGACTGTTTAAATCTTAAAGTATTGAGGGGTGTTTGGTGCAGGGCATGCTCAAGGGATATGGATGAGAAAATTCTATGCAAAAATGCAAAAATACCTTGTGAAATTATAACCTAAAGGTGGCCACACACCATACAATTTTTTAAATATCTGTTCAATGTAAGAATTGCAATCAATTTTGTAACATTTCAAAAATATGACCAATGTACCACACACCTATGTTCAATTTTTCCCCAATTATGATACAAATGATTGGAAACTCTGGCAAAATTGCTAGGGTGTGTGTATTAATAAATTGACAATCTAACACACATCATACAATCTTTAGAAAAATTGAAGAAACATATCTGGCATTCCGCATCGATAAAAATCGAAGAAATCGGGATCGGATTTTTCAGTCTAATGAAAAAAAAAGGTTTCGATTTTTTTCGGGAGATCCGATCGTTTTTATCGAATTGGGCAGCACGGTGGCATAGTGGTTAGCTCTCTTGCCTTGTAGTGCTGTGTCCCCGGTTTTGAATCCCAGCCAGGTCAACAACATCTGCAAGGAGTTTGTATGTTCTCCCCGTGTCTGCGTGGGTTTCCTCTGGGACACTCCGGTTTCCTCCCACATCCCAAAAACATACAGATAAGTTAATTGGCTTCCCCCTATAAAAAATTGGCCCTAGACTACAATAAATACACTACATAATACATACATGGTAGGTATAAGATTGTGAGCTCCTCTGAGGGACAGTTAGTGACAAGACAATATTCTCTGTACAGCGCTGCGTAAGATGTTGGCGCTATATAAATACTAAATAATAATAAATAATAATTGCCGTAAAAGCGGATCATTTTGTTGTATCGTGTGTGGCCACCTTAAGATGAACATATTTTCCCAAATTTGCACTAGCCATACATGCACAAAAATAATATTGCAAATTTGCAATATAAACTTAGAATCCATAAATTTTCTGAATGTATTTGTAATTCCTTGTGAAATTGCCGAAGATGTCAGTGCTATTTAATACATAATAATAATATGGTAGGGCAGCAGACTATGACTATGGGGAAGCAGGAAATTTGGGCGCATGAGGCAGGTGGACAAAAAGGGCGCCGTCATTCACTCCCATAATAAGTATCGTTTGATGGGCGCTGAACAGGAAAAAAGGGCGCCTGGAGATTATTAACGTTTTCAAACGGCACTTGTGATGATTTAAGTTTACAAAATGCGCCCGTGATGAATAACATTTACAAAAATACTAAACATATCTATCGTATTTAACTAAAACGTAGTTTAAAATTTTATCACTTACTGTTTGTCCTGTTTGTAAAACATTATTATTCACAGAATAAAGCGATCAGTAAGTAAATTGTAATATATTTTTTACAGTCACTAAAGGGTGTTTTAGGGTTAGGCACCACCAGGGAAGATTTAGGGTTAGGCACCACCAGGGGGTCTTAGGGTTAGGCACCACCAGGGGGGTCTTAGGGTTAGGCACCACCAGGGGGGTCTTAGGGTTAGGCACCACCAGGGGGGTCTAAGGGTTAGGGATAGGTACAGGGAAGGTTCTGTGTGAGAGTAGGATCAGGTTTAGTTGTAGAAAAATGTTAGTAATATTTACTTATGTTTTACAACAGTTATTATGAACGTGCCTATATATTTTTTTTCATCATTATAAACAATATTTTCAGATTTTATTACATGAAGAAACAATAAATGAATGTTATTCACAATAATATACAATTATAACGATTATACATATATTATCGTTTTTTTTAACAAACGTAATTATGTTTCACTTTTAAAATGGAAGATTCTTGTTTTCACAATTTGCGATTTCATACACATTATTAAATGTTTTTTAATTTGTGAGTGGGTTTTTTAATTTGTCAGTGACTTGACTATGTCCTCTGCAAAGTGCAACGTGCTGCAGAAGATGTGAGCTTCTCTGAGGACAGTCAGTGACGTGACTATGTACTCTGTAAAGTGCTGCAGGAGATGTCAGTGCTATATAAATACATAATTATAATACGGTAGGAAATTAGACTATGACTATGGTAGGGATTAGATTGTGAGCTCCTCTGAGGACAGTCAGTGACATGAGTATGTACTCTGTAATGTGCTGTAGAAGATGTCAGTGCTATATAAATACATAATAATAATATGGTAGGACATTAGGCTATGACTATGGTAGGATTAGAGTGTGAGCTCCTCTGAGGACAGTCAGTGACATGACTATGTACTCTGTAAAGTGCTGCAGAAGATGTCAGTGCTATATAAATACATAATTATAATACGGTAGGACATTAGGCTATGACTATGGTAGGGATTAGATTGTGAGCTCGTCTGAGGACAGTCAGTGACATGACTATGTACTCTGTAAAGTGCTGCAGGAGATGTCAGTGCTATATAAATACATAATTATAATACGGTAGGAAATTAGACTATGACTATGGTAGGGATTAGATTGTGAGCTCGTCTGAGGACAGTCAGTGACATGACTATGTAATCTGTAAAGTGCTGCAGGAGATGTCAGTGCTATATAAATACATAATTATAATACGGTAGGACATTAGACTATGACTGTGGTAGGGATTAGAGTGTGAGCTCCTCAGAGGACAGTCAGTGATATGTTTATATACACTGTGTAAAGTGCTGCAGAAGATGTCAGCTCTAATTAAACACACAGTAATAATAATAACATGTCGTGACGCAGCCGTTTGAGGACACAGAACATCAATCAGATATGAAAGGACGTTTTGGATAACATTCTTAAACAAGTCATAAAAAATGCCACTAGAAGAGCGACTTAAGATGACAAAGGGCCCATTCTGCATCCCGTGTGTCCAGCAATGTAAGAGTGTCCCGGGGCTAGCGGCCCCCTCTGTGCCTTTCATGAGTGGAGAGAAGCTTGTTAGCCGTGCAAATCGCCACGCTCGTGCATCCTCTGTCTCGGGGACATGACGATGGCCGGACACACTGGGGGACTATTGTCACTCCTTTTGAGTCTGATCCAGCCAAGTCATTTCACTGCTGTCTAACAGTCACGGTGCTCATCTACAACACGAGGGGGGAAACTGTTTACAAGAGACAAAGATGGCACTAGAGTGCCACCATTATAAAGAGGACCTGTCAGGGTTTGTCATGCTTGCAAATTCATTCATGCATGAAGGACTAATCTACCCTCTGGTGAAATATCATTAGGCACCAGGCCACACTTGTACGCATTAAAAAAAGATGGTATTGTACACCATCTCTACTGTCCCCCACTGGCAATGTAGAAGAGACACACTTAAGGTACGTACACACGTCCTGATTTTCCGCCCAACTTGTTCTCCGACTTGTCATTGGAACGACAAGTTGGACGTGTGTAAGCGCAGTCGAGTGACTGATAACAGCTGGTTTGCGTGATCTGCTTGGCGGGTCAGCTGGACCAACTGCCGTTCAAACGACTGTCAGGTCCATACATGTGTGCAAATGACTTCTAGTCGTTTGTCCAATTAATAGAAGTTCAAACATACAGTCCGTTGATCAGCCATTTAATCTAATCCATAGTTCTATCCAGTCCATTGTCCATTATCAAGTTGGTTAAACGACTTGTAAATTAGGATATCAGCCGCTTTGTTGGTCAGTGTGTTCAGGGTGTCTGAACGATTTGTTGTTTGCACTTCAAGTCGTTCAAATGACCAGTTTAAACGACAGTCAGGCGTAAAGTTGGACGTGTGTAGAGAGAAGTGACCGGCCTCAGGTTAGGCTGGTGGTGGATGGCAGAAGCGATAATGTAACCAAAAATAAATGTAGGATATACAGCATGAGACAGAATATACACCTGAGTTGACAACAGTGATGCATCCATTCCACGAGGTACTACGAAGTAAACACAAATCTAGCTATTCTCTTCAGACTTTCAGCACTGATCCTCACAGTCAGTAGCCTGGTGTCGTGGCTGAGAACTGGTTGAGGGACAGAAAGCAAAGAGTTGAAGTGAACAGACTATACGTAAAATGAGACGCTACTATCAATTGGGTCAGACAAGGCTCAGTCCTAGGTCCAATTCTCTTAAAGTGAACCAGAGCACCCTCTTGTATTTTACCATACATATCAGTGGGAACATTAGAGAAAACACCTACCCTGCTCTCGGTTTCATCCTTCACTGCTCAGCCTGCTTGTTATCAGCCCTGATAAAATCCCCAAACTGAGCATTCAGTCTGGCTTTGCTCAGGAATCATTATAGCTGAGTCTGTCTTCTCTGATGTCTTTTTAAGCCTAAGCTTGCCCCCTTCTGGCTCTACTATAATGACTCAGCTATAATGATTCCTGAGCAAAGCCAGTCTGAATGCTCAGTTGGGGATTTTATCGGGGCTGATAACAAGCAGGCTGAGCAGTGAAGGATGAAGCAGAGAGCAGGGTAGGTGTTTTCTCTAATGTTCCCACTGATATATATGGTAAAATACATGAGGGTGCTTTGTCTCTGGTTCACTTTAAATGTATTTATTAATGACTTAGTGGTTGGAAAACAAAGTAATGTTGCCATCTTTGTACTTTTCAGAAGTCCTGCAGTGTGATGACGAATTGGCTATTGATGGCTATTAATGATAAAGACTTCCTACTTTTAATATAATTTTTTTTAACATATCTACTTATTAATTGGTATACCTAACTTAGCACAGTAGTGAACTGTGTCAGCCAAAACTCCTGGGCACATCATGGCGGTGCAAATGGAATCCCTGATGTGATGTGTGGCATGGAACCAAACATGGACTCCGCCTCCCCCACTGACAACAAAAGATGCATTTGTAGTCTTCCACTCCCTAAAACACCCCTGCAAGTATATTATTTGGTTTTATAAAAATGTTAAAGTATGGTAGTGCACCTCTATGTTTTGTGTTTTGTACGAATAATACTAATCCGTCAGAGCAAAGAACTGCTCCGGAATTAAGAGTTTCTAGCCTGCATTCCAATTCAACAAGTCAAACTATTTTTATTAGTCCAGTCTGGGCTGGCTCTGACACCCATCCAAGACAATGTGCTGGAAAATCCTTCCTCTCATTCTTCCACAGTCGAAGAATGACTAATTCTAGAGTCTCCTCAGACTTTCATGATTCTATTCAGGCCCGGTCTGCCCATCATGCCAAGTGAGGCGACTTCCTCAGATGGCAAGAGTCTGGGGGCAGCACCAGGCAGAAACAGGAAGTGAAGAGAGTGTCTGGCCAACCTATACTGGGGGCAACTGTACTTGGCTAACCTATACTGGGGGCAACTGTACCTAGATACCAATACTGGGGGGCACCTATACCTGGCTACCTACCTATACTGAGGGTGTTTTTTGGAAGGCTCCCTGCAGCTTTAACGTGTGGTGCAGTTTGTGCTGTGCGATCATTCCAATTTGGGGGTGGCGCATCCTCACAAGTTTGCCTCAGGTAGCAAAAAGTCTAGAAACAGCCCTGATTCTATTGTGGCATTAATTCTGAGACAGATGGAATAAAGTTTTGCTGACTTACAGAACTGGAGTGCTAACGAGAACTTCTAAGTTCTCAGATGTATTAGCTGGTGCTGCCCCCACACCCCAGCTTAGAGCGATCACCTACTTATTAAGAGAACCTACCGTGCAGAACAGAAAGCTCTGATAACTTCTCACGTGCAACTTGGCACCCAATACAACACCCAGAAAACCCGCTACTTCAACCCTACAGAAATGAACTACTAACTTTCCTCACTACATAGACTGGTGAACACATCAATGCATGTTTACCTCTGTCTGTTGGCTTTCTCATCTCCCCGCTTTTCCCCCTCACTGTGATATCCAACACCCAATCTCTTGTTGTAAGGTCAGTGACACTTTGAGGGCTGCAAAATGTCTCAGCCGTCTCTTATAACTGGCCCTTGTACTCGAATTCACCATTGCATAAGCTTCCAAGGTCACTTCTGTCTTTGGCGTCTCAGGCTCACTGTAAACAAGGTATAGAATCTCACACTTTGGGTGATTGGGGCTGAGGAAGCTAAGGATTCTGGGAGAAGTTATTTTTTTCTGTTTAGGCCCATGGAGAAGAAAGGGCCTTCTGTCAGGGCCAATCAGTGGAGAGCTGGAGAAATCTTGGACATGCCTCCATCTGCAAAGCCTCCTATGGAAAATGGTGTGTGTCTGCCGCAAGAGCCAGACTTGGAAAATTCTGAGCCTTCATTTGAGCGTTTTTCTGGCACAGATAGGAGAGGTAATTATGTGAGCCGCTCGGTTAGAGGATGTGTGGGCCTGGTGTTTGTCCCAGTAAAGAGAAGCAGAGACCCTCAATTCTATGGTTTGTACACTGCGATGTGGATGTTTTACACAAACTGACATGAGGCCTTTTGGGAACGCTCTTTTGACAATCCCCAAAATCTGAAGCTTTGGTCCTGCCGTGGAGATGATAGAGCGCAGGGGCGAAGAGCTGACGTTTTTCGGATACACTCTTAGAGTATATTTCTGGATTAACCCCTCCATGACCAGAATGATTGCATCATTGCACGACTTGGCAATGATTTTCTTTTCTGCCTAAAATGAGGCAAAGATTTCTTGCTTTTGCCTTTGTGCAATCACAACCGGCAAACTCGGCAGAACACATTTTTTAACCGTTGCGTCACGCACAAAATTCTGAGAAATTGCTATTTGCTGCTACTTAGCAAACAACATCGGGGAGTAAATTACGATGCATTTTAAGAGCATGCTTGCAGTATGCCTTATGGAAACTTACCTCATTGTCTGTTACACACGTTCTACTGACTAGGCTTTTATGTTCTGTGCGCCCTGGACCACACCATGTGCCAGCGATAGGGACCTACTGATCTATTCTCAAATCATAGTTTGAATTCTGACTGGGATTGCCACCTTCCATAACGAAAAGTGGACATCTCTATGGGATAATTCAGAAAGATATGCAACTTTAGGAGGCATCTACAGCAATTTTTATTTATTTTAATATTTATATAGCGCCAATATATTATGCAGCGCTGTACAGAGCATATTGGCCTCAATTCACTAAGCTTAACTCCTGTCTTTAATAACTCTTCTGAGCTGTTTTACAGTTATCACCATGGTAATATAATTGTGATAACTGTAAAACAGCTCAGAAGAGTTGTTAAAGACAGGAGTTAAGGTTAGTGAATTGAGGCCTATGTCTTGTCACTTAACTGTGCCTCAGAGGGGCTCACAATCTAATCCCTACCATAGTCCTATGTCTATGTATGTATTGTGTAATGTATGTAATGTAGTCTAGGTCCAATTTAGGAGGAAGCCAATTAACTTATCTGTATGATTTTTGGGGATGTGTGAGGAAACCGGAATGCCCGGAGGAAACCCACACAGACACAGGGAGAACATACAAACTCCTTGCAGATGTTGACCTGGCTGGTATTCGAAGCAGAGACCCAGCGCTGCAAGGCGAGAGCGCTAACCACTACACTGCTGTCAATGAAACATTGACATAAGTTATGCCAGTGGTATAGCTGGCCCAGCCTACTAGAGGTATTCACAGATTGGGTCACAGATCACCCTAGATATGCAAAACAGAAGTTTGCCTTCTCAAAACAGAAGGTATTTACAATTATTCAGGTTGGAGTGAGTTTTGAGGTGTCCCACAATGCATCACTGCTTAATATGCAAACTTCTGCTTTGCATAGCATTTTGGTAAGCAGGCTTTTTGGTCTCTTTCAGCCCCCCTTACACACGCTTAGGAGCTCTGGTTCACCATGAGCTTGCTGGATACTCTGTAACTCTGGGCGTTTCAAGACCTCTCCCATAGATCCACTGTAATCTATGCCATGCACTGATTAACCCTCCTGGCGGTTTGCAAAAAAATCGCCAGGGGGCAGCAAAATTTTTTTTTTAATTTTTTTTTTTTTTCATGTAGCGAGACAAAGTCTCGCTACATGATAGCCGCTGCTCAGCGGCATCCCCCCAGCCCCTCCGATCAAAGAACGGGATCTCCCGGAGGGCTTCCCCCGTCGCCATGGCGACGGGGCGGGATGACGTCACCGACGTCATCGACGTCGTGACGTCAAAGGGGATTCCGATCCACCCCATAGAGCTGCCTGGCACTGATTGGCCAGGCAGCGCACGGGGTCTGGGGGGGGGGGGGCGGCTGCGGCGCGACGGATAGCGGCGGATCGGCGGGTAGCGGCGGCGATCGGGCACTGCACGCAGCTAGCAAAGTGCTAGCTGCGTGCAGCAAAAAAAAAATTATGCAAATCGGCCCAGCGGGGCCTGAGCGGTGCCTTCCGGCGGCTTACCCCGAGCTCAGCTCGGGCTTACCGCCAGGAAGGTTAAGATCAACCAATCCAAAACAGTCTATATGCATGTTGGATTATTGTGGCTCTGTATAATTAAGATGCTAACAGAACATTGCGTTCCAGCGGTTCTGGAGATGTGGTTAGCTATTAGGGACAACAAAGGATGATTTGTATATTCAGCAGTGTTGCATCATGGGAGGCATCATATACTCAATATCTGAATAATTGCAAATACCTTCTGTTTTAAGAAGGCAAACTTATATAGTTACATAGTTACATAGTTATTTGGGTGAAAAAAGACATACGTCCATCGAGTTCAACCAGAGAACAAAGTACAACTCCAGCCTGCTCCCTCACATATCCCTGTTGATCCAGAGGAAGGCGAAAACCCTTACAAGGCATGGTCCAATTAGCCCCAAAAGGGAAAAATTCCTTCCCGACTCCAGATGGCAATCAGAAAAAATTCCTCGATCAACATCACTGGGCATTACCTAGTAATTGTAGCCATGGATGTCTTTCAACACAAGGAAAGCATCTAAGCCACCTTTAAATACAGGTATAGAATTTGGCATAACTATAATAATAATAATAATAATCCGAACATTTATATAGCGCTTTTCTCCTGACGGACTCAAAGCGCTCAAGAGCTGCAGCCACTGGGGCGCGCTCAAGAGGCCACCCTGCAGAGTTAGGGAGTCTTGCCTTGAACTCCTTACTGAATAGGTACTGACCCTAGCCAGGATTCAAACCCTGGTCTCCCATGGAAAAGTCAGAGCCCTTAACCAGTACACTATCCAGCCACTACTACTTCCTGTGGCAATGCATTCCACATCTTAATCACTCTTACTGTAAAGAGCCCTTTCCTAAATAAATGGCTAAAACGTTTTTCCTCCATGCGCAGATCATGTCCTCTAGTCCTTTGAGAAGGCCTAGGGACAAAAAGCTCATCCGCCAAGCTTTTATATTGCCCTCTGATGTATTTATACATGTTAATTAGATCCCTTTTAAGGCATCTTTTCTCTAGACTAAATAAACCCAGTTTATCTAACCTTTCTTGGTAAGTGAGACCTTCCATCCCACGTATCAATTTTGTTGCTCGTCTCTGCACCTGCTCTAAAACTGCAATATCTTTCCTGTAATGTGGTGCCCAGAACTGAATTCCATATTCCAGATGTGGCCTTACTAGAGAGTTAAACAGGGGCAATATTATGCTAGCATCTCGAGTTTTTATTTCCCTTTTAATGCATCTCAAAATTTTATTAGCGTTAGCTGCAGCTGCTTGGCATTGAGTAAGATTATTTAACTTGTTGTCGATGAGTACTCCTAAGTCCTTCTCCAAGTTTGATGTCCCCAACTGTATCCCATTTATTTTGTATGGTGCTAGGCCATTGGTACGACCAAAATGCATGACTTTACATTTTTCAACATTGAATTTCATTTACCATTTATGTGCCCATATAGCCATCCTATCCAGATCCTGTTGCAATATGACACTTATCTTCCTGAGAGTTGATGATTCTGCACAATTTTGTATCATCTGCAAAAATAGTAACATTGCTTTCTACTGCATCTACTAGGTCATTAATAAATACATTGAAGAGCACTGGACCCAGTACAGACCCCTGTGGGCAGAGCTGGAACAAGGTCCTCCAGCACCCAATTCTGAGACACCAAAGTGCGCCCCTCCATCCTTCCCACCCCAGCCGTCACACACTGATTGCTATTAGACTAAAAGGCGCCCCAGGGCCCCTAATCCTCCCAACACCTTAATCTCTAGTTATCTGGCTTGCAGTCACTGCCATGTATCACCTTCTCTTATTTCTCTCTGCTTCATACACAATAGGGGAATAGTAGCTGAGTGAGTTTTGCGCCCCTCCTACACTGCGCCCTGAGGCTGGAGCCTCTCTCGCCTCTGCCTCGGCCCGGCCCTGCCTGTGGGACCCCACTGCTAACAGTCACCCATTTTGAGTATGATCCATTGACCACAACTCTTTGTTTTCTGTCCATTAGCCAGTTTCCTCTCCATGCACACAGACTCTTCCACAGTTGTTGCATCCTCAACTTCTGCACCAGACTTTTGTGGGGAACAGTGTCAAAAGCCTTTGCAAAGTCCAAGTATATCACATCTACAGCATTCCCAATTATCTATATTAGCATTCACTACCTCATAAAAGCTGAACATGTTAGTCAAACAGGACCTGTCTTTAGTAAACCTATGCTGATGCTGAGAAAAAGGGGTTTAACTATAACTGAACTTAAAGGGATACTGTAGGGGGGTCGGGGGAAAATGAGTTGAAGTTACCCGGGGCTTCTAATGGTCCCCCGCAGGCATTCTGTGCCTGTGCAACCACTCAACGATGCTCTGGCCCTGCCTCCGGTTCACTTCTGGAATTTTAGACTTTAAAGTCTGAAAACCACTGCGCCTGCGTTGCCGTGTCCTCGATCCCGCTGATGGCACCAGGAGCGTACTGCACAGGCCCAGTATGGTCTGCGACTGCACAGTACGCTCCTAGTGCCATCAGCGGGAGTGAGGACATGGCAACGCAGGCGCAGTGGTTTTCAGACTTTAAAGTCTGAAATTCCAGAAGTGAACCGGAGGCGGGGCCAGAGCATCGGTGAGCGGCTGCGCGGGCACAGGATGTCTGTGGGGGACCATTAGAAGCCCCAGGTAACTTCAACTCATTTTCCCCCAACCCTCCTACAGTATCCCTTTAAGTCCCTTAGGACCTGAGGATGCATGCCATCCGGGCCAGGTACTTTGTCTATTTTTTATTTATTTAGTCTTGCATTCACTTCTTCCTGTGTTAAGTATTTAATATTACAATTGGAAGATTGAGACTCTTCTGCATCTGTAGTTTGCAACAGTGATGTTTCCCTTGTGAAGACAGAAGCAAAGAAAGCATTTAATAACTCTGCACGGTGGCGTAGTGGTTAGCTCTCTCGCCTTGCAGTGCTGGGTCCCTGGTTCGAATCCCAGCCAGGGCACTATCTGCAAAGAGTTTGTATGTTCTCTCTGTGTCTGCGTGGGTTTCCTCCGGGTACTCCGGTTTCCTCCCACATTCCAAAAACATACAGATAAGTTAATTGGCTCCCCCTAAAATTGGCCCTAGACTACAGTACTTACACTACATAATATAGACATATGGCAATGGTAGGGATTAGATTGTGAGCTCCTTTGAGGGACAGTTAGTGACAATATATATATATATATATATATACATTGTACAGCGCTGCGTAATATGTCGGCGCTATATAAATACTAAATAATAATAATAAAAAAATAATAATAATGTTCTCCAAAAGAAGAGAGAGCTGCTTAAACATTCACGTTTACCCAACAGGCAACCTCTATGGTTCTTATGCAGATATTGTAACCCAAAGTACAGAACTAGGACCACGCAATCCTTAAAGATCAAAGACTTTTATTACTACAAAATTCATGGATGCTGTAAAACAGACAGTCATTTCCAAGACACACAGGTCCACAACCAAAGTGATATACAGTGGGATGCGAAAGTTTGGGCAACTTTGTTAATCGTCATGATTTTCCTGTATAAATCGTTGGTTGTTACGATAAAAAATGTCAGTTAAATATATCATATAGGAGACACACACAGGTGAAATTAAGTTTATTGGATTTTCAGAAAGTGTGCAATAATTGTTTAAACAAAATTAGGCAGGCGCATAAATTTGGGTACTGTTTTCATTTTATTGATTCCAAAACCTTTAGAACTAATTATTAGAACTCAAATTGGCTTGGTAAGCTCAGTGACCCCTGACCTACATACACAGGTGAATCCAATTATGAGAAAGAGTATTTAATGGGCTCAATTGTAAGTTTCCATCCTCTTAATTTTCTCTGAAGAGTAGCAACATGGGGTTCTCAAAACAACTCTCAAATGACCTGAAGACAAAGATTATTAACCATCATGGTTTAGGAGAAGGATACAGAAAGCAGCCTCAGAGACTTCAGCTGTATGTTTCCACAGTTAGGAACATATTGAGGCAATGGAAGACCACAGGCTCAGTTCAAGTTAAGGCTCGAATTGGCAGACCAAGAAAAATCTCGGATAATCAGAAGCGACGAATGGTGACAACAGTCAGAGTAAACCCACAGACCAGCACCAAAGACCTACAACATCATCATGCTGCAGATGGAGTCACTGTGCATCGTTCAACCATTTGGCGCACTTTACACAAGGAGATGCTGTATGCGAGAGTGATGCAGAGGAAGCCTTTTCTCTGCCCACAGCACAAACAGAGCCGCTTGAGGTATGCTAAAGCACATTTGGATAAGCCAGCTTCATTTTTGAATAAGGTGCTGTGGACTGAGGAATCAGTGACAAAGCTGAAGCTGCGCCGGGGCTGGATCTTTCAACAAGACAACGACCCTAAACATTGCTCAAAATCCACTAAGGAATTCCTGCAGAGGAACAAGTACAACATTCTGGAATGGCCATATCAGTCCCCAGACCTGAATATAATTGAAAATCTGTGGTGTGAGTTCTAGAGAGCTGTCGATGCTCGGAAGCCATCAAACCTGAGTGAACTAGAGATGTTTTGTAAAGAGGAATGGTCTAAAATACCTTCAACCAGATCCAGACTCTCATTGGAACCTACAGGAAGCGTTTAGAGGCTGTAATTTCTGCAAAAGGAGGATCTACTAAATATTGATTTCATTTATTTTTTGTGGTGCCAAAATGTATGCACCTGCCTAATTTTGTTTAAACAATTATTGCACACTTTCTGTAAATCCAATAAACTTCATTTCACTTCTCAAATATCACTGTGTGTGTCTCCTATATGATAGACTGTATTTGCCTGACATTTTTATCGTAACAACCAATGACTTATACAGGAGAATCATGACAATTAACAAGGTTGCCCAAACTTCCGCATCCCACTGTAAATACAAATAAAATCTGATAAAGGAACAATGGGGTTTGGAATCCCATTCTGTCATTAAGGACATCATTTCCACCAAGTTTTACAACATCCATGACTCTATAGCACTAATAAAAGTAACTGAACGTTAAAGGATATCCAAGGTTAAAATTAACTAATGAGATAAACTATAGTATCCATCCTCCTTCTAGAAATGACTTTTTTTTAGGTATCCCACAGTTTTATTTTGTATTTCAATCTACTTTTTAAGTTTTTTTCTGTTTCATTGTCTCGGCTCAGTGACACATTTATTGAAGTATGTCAGAGCTAAAATCTATGAACCATTGACCTGTTTTATCTCTTTCCTGCTCTCAGAAGCCATTTACTGCCAGGAAAGTCTTATATGGCTACAATTCTTTATCAGTGAGGGTTAAGTTATTGTCCGACCCCTGACAGAAATTGTCATTGCATACTTGATTTTTAACTCTTTCAGGCAGAGAAAGAAAAAAAAAGGAACACAGCGTAGTTATTTGTGTGCTTGGCACTGCACATACCCATGTCTATGTCATCATGTCACATGTCACCTCGGATGTCCTTTAAGGATTTTGTGGCTCCACTCCTGAAAATTTTGCATTGCTGAGGAGGTAGTACTAGCCTCCCTTGGGTGTTGATCGCACTCCACCCAGCTATAAGGCTTTGTGATTCCTACTACATATCGACCATTGGATATTTGTAACCCAAAGAGGGCAGGGTAAACAAGGTATCTATAGGCCTTGGGATGCTCAAGGAATGATCAGTTAATGTAAGACACAAACAGAAGTGTAAGCATGATGGTTATTTCCTGAGATGGGTATTAATTAGATGTAAATCATTCAAACCATTGATTTGCACTTTCCAACACATCTGGGGTGAAAGGAATTTCAAAAAGTCACTTGGGAACCTCCAGACGCACACGTGTAAAAACAGCGCCGGGAAATTTGGGCACAGGTTGAAGCAAAAAAAAGGCTCACCCTGCTCCTGCAAAAGTCCTGGCAGTGTTAATTACTATGCTCCCTTCAGGCCACCATGGAATCATAGGGAAGGATGTAATTTGTCTGCCAGCTATTGTTAGCGGCTGCTATAGTCGTATTTAACATTACGGTCTATGGAGGAGCATGGTGCACTCAAAGCTCCCATTTTTTCTGTTTCACCTCCAGACCCTTTGGCACAATAGAATGATTGGCCTCTTAGTGGTTATAACTGACATAGTCCAAGAAAAGGAAAAGGACATTTGGAAAATAAAGATACAACCTACGAGCTACCTACGAGCTATTGGTCCAATTCTGCAAGCCTTAGGGAACCTGGACACCAATATTAGAACCTAAAGAGGAGATAAAACCAGAATGCCCAATTTAAAACCAGACAGTAATTACTGCTGCTGCAATGCATAATGGATGCCTTCTGTAGGCCTTGTGTCTACAGAAAGTCACCCTGGCTGGACAGATGGACCTCAAGTCAAACATATTCCAGAGCATGGTGTGCAAGAAAAACACTGCAACGTTGGAGGCCAAAACTGAGACGTAAATTGAATGAAGAAGTTTGCTCAAGCAATGAGGCCTGTTCTGTAAACCAGAATCAGTTGTTCTGCTCAAGGCCATTTCTTCCATTATCCATCCTGATTCCCGTCCAACGCCCCAAACTGCCGTCACATCACAGATTACACAAATGCGATGCGCACAGAAATATTAAATCAACCTATTAAGAAGCAAAGAGATTCTTCTGTCCTCTAAAAGATCAAACGTCTAAAAGCGGGCGAGAAAGGTTGAGGCTTCTAAGCGAAGGGCATGTGACCGGCCTATCTGATGTTGCCACATAAAGACAGTCTCTACACTGGACAGTAATCTCATTACCCTTAACTGGATGGAGCAAATTTCATAATGTTAGACCAATTGACAATAAAAGAGGATCTCAGACACTCTGGAGACCAATCACACCTATTCTATCTACAAGAACCAAAAATGTCCCTCAGGGTTTGAAGGTTGGATATCTCTCTAAATAAATTCATGTTATTTCCCCAAAAAGTTTTGTAGAATGCAAATCAAAACAGAATATGACCAGTTGCCTATCATTTAAACCCTATATTTATTTATAGTACAATGACAGCATAGCAAATTTTGAAACTGAGAAATATACATATAGTGTGTCTGTAAACATTTGAGGGGAACTGAGAAGGGACTGAGAAGGCAATTACTTTAGTTATAAAAGTGAAATGTTGTCCCATGGTTGCCTGCCTGATATAGGATTTCAGCTGCTCAGCAATACAGGTTCCTGGGTGCCAGATCTTTATATTGTGACAAGTGTTTTCAGTGAGTGAAAAAACTCCAGACAGCCAGTCTAGCACCCAGACTCCCTTGATACAAAGTCGTACTATGTAATATGTGCAGAATGGAGTTTGGCATTGTTCTGCAGAAATAAGGAAAGACTTCCCTGGAAAAGAAGTCCTCTGGATAACTTCAAAAACATAAACTTCCTGCTGGGATGAATTGGCCCGACCCCAAGGTGCATACAACTTGGACTGAAATTGCGTGTAAGCCAGAATTATTGGCATCTGCAGTGCAGGGAAGAACCTGGCTGTCCACTTGACATACAAAGTCAAAAACCATCATTGGGTAAGTGTCCTTGCTTCTGTATGGGAGGGACATCTGTTGGAGTGGGACATGCATGAGCTAAATTGCATGTGTAGTAGGTCACTGCATGTCTCTCTAGTAGTTAGGCACCACACTAGGCAGCAGGGTTGTAACATCACCCCTTTAAATATAGACACATCTAAGTCATGCAGGTACGAGGTACTTACTTATAATCCCTACCTAAACTGCATCTACCTAGCCCCAATACAAAAATGATTCATATGTGTCAATAATGAAAGGGAGGAGTTGGCAACACTCCTAGGCAGCCTTGCCACCCCAGAAATATTGGCTGCTGTGACAAACAGCTCTCTGCTGAATCCCAACAATTCCCTAGATTTGGAAAAGAGCATCAACAATGGACTGTACTATCAATGTCCTCCATCCTTCCGACAGTTGCCTGCCTGGCCATGATGCTGGTGCAGAGGACAGGAGGTGACTTCACTAGTAGGCTTGACACAGGTGAAAGAAGATGTGGTTGGATTCCAGAATGAAGAAGTTCAGGGGGGCTCAGCGAAGCTTACTAGAAGCTGATGAGAAGGTGAAAGATACTTTTCAGAAGATTGAGGCTCGTACACATGTTCAAACACTCTGCCCAAATATCATCTAAACTTGGTGCGTTGGAAGACAGTTGGGTGTGAGTACAGCAGAAATACAACAAGACGACCAGAGGCTTAACTATATGGGAGCAGTCCCTGCCTTTAGTTCAGAGCAGTGAGGGGCCCCCAACTACTAATCTTTACACCCTCCAATACAGGGATTCATCCTCCAGATCAGGCGTTTTTATGGCTACACATGTTATGGGTGTGAAGATCATGGTGGCCACAATTGTTTTATGATGCTTGCAAGATGGGCTCCCGGCTGTGATGGGTCAAAAGGTGTGAACATTGGAAGGCCGCAAAGATTTGCTGAGAGGCCCCATGATTTGTAGGTATGTCCCTGAAGATGACCAACTTATAACAGATGGTTTGCCAGATCCATTTGGTGGATCAACCTGTACAACGACCTTGCAGGTTGGCCACGTGTGTACAAGTAGTTTGAACACCTTTGTTGTTTTTGAATGGGGACATGTTGTGCAGTTTGTCATTTCGCTTGCATGTTCAATATTTAAGCGAGTTCATTGTTTATTTGGTTGTCGTGTGTGTATATATTTGTCCTGTAAACAACTTGTAGTGTGGTTGGTCATGTTGTGCGGTTGGTTGTGCATTATGTTGGATGTGGGTATGAGCCTAGAGTACACAGTTAAGCTCGGGAGGTTAGGCACCAGGAAGGAGAATCCCTTAGAGTCAAGTTTTTTAATGGAAAGAGGTTGAGGTTAAGCTTGGTTCACATACTAAATGAATTTAACACCAAATGAACATTCAGGATAGTTTCAGAAGACCGTCGGCAAAATAGCCAAGACATGCAACATAATTCTGCACCCAACCCAGCAGCACTGAAATACACAAACCACTCCGGTCTTCAAAATAAGGACACCAGACTTTCAGACCGTTACGAGCAACCAATTTCCGATTTTCTGTTTTCCAATTTTCAGTTTTTCCAATATCTGAGAAGTATTGTATTTGTCATATTTTGCATCAGAGAATGCAACAACCCACCCCACCCCACAAAAAAACAACCAAAACAGAAATCGGAATTCGGGAAAATTTAATCTTGTGATTGGTCTAAAATGAACGCTGTAATCTTATTTTTGCTGAAAATTGTGCATTTTCCGATTGGTCCAATGCTCCAAGTTCTGTGATTGGGCTAAAATTACCGAGCGAACCGTATTTCCATGGAATTCCAATTTTCGAATTCCGATCGGTAAAGTGGAAATTTCTATTCCGCAATGAGCATCTCTATTCAAGGGAACCACCATTATATGTTCCCCCATCCTCTAAATACAACTGTATATCCATTCCTGAGCTGAAACATTATATGAAACATGGAACCAAAACCTGTATTGTATTATTCGTTGGCGGACAGGATGAGATGCGTTACCATGGCACCCCTCCCTCTTCCCAGAACATCCATCTATGGCACATGCCATTGGGATGAGACATGACGTCTGAGACAATCCCCAGCATCCTTGTGGTCCGGTGCCTGATTTCCCGAGGTAGGCCGAGTTCCTGCTGAACCATGCTCTGTAGTATGTCACTGCTTCGTCTGCCTCACCGAGTATCCACACAGCGCATGGTATTAGCTAATGTCCCTGTCCCGGGAGAATGGACCTCCTCCAACCAGCTCAGCTGAGAGTTCTGGCCAGGAGGCATGTTCTGTGCTGCCTTCTCTGTTCCCCGAGTACATAACACTACACAGCTATTCATGTGTGGAGGCGCCTTACTGAGGAACTCTGGGAAAAATCCACAAAAAACATGCTGTACCCATATATATGTGTGAAGGGAAACAAAAATATTGTTGCACTTTATATTTATCTATTGTCATCTATTAGATATATTTACTGTGCATCCCTTAAATCTGGGCCCCAGGAAAAAGGGCCAAAATTGTAAGATATTGTCTATAACAATATGTTTATTGTTTCTTCATCTATATCTGAGGTAGAATAATATTTATGTTAAAATAACAGTAATAAAATCAGAAAATATAATCTATGAAAAAAAATATATTTACAGTCCTAAGAAACATAGTAAAACATGGTAAATATTACCGATATTTTACCACAACTAAACCTAACTATACTCTCACACAGAACTCTCCACTACCGATGCCTAGCCCTAACCCCCTACCCTGGTGGTGCCTAACCTTAAGATCCCCCTGGTGGTGCCTAAAGGTAGCCATACACTGGTCGATTTGCCATCAGATTCGACCAACAGATAGATCCCTCTCTGATCGAATCTGATCAGAGAGGGATCGTATGGCTGCCTTTACTGCAAACAGATTGTGAATCGATTTCAGCCTGAAACCGTTCACAATCTGTGGCGGTAGTGCTGCCGCAGCTCCCCCGGGCCCCCGCATACATTACCTGCTCCGCCGGCACGACTCCCCTGGTCTCTGCTGTCTTCTTCTCCGCTCTGGTCTGGTCTCCGGGTCCGGCATGCTTCATTTCTTCATGTCTGGGGGAAGTTTAAACAGTAGAGCGCCCTCTACTGTTTACATTTCCTGCCAGGACAGGAAGAAGTGAAGCATGGCGAAGACCAGACCAGAGCAGAGAAGAAGAAGACAGCGGAGACCTGGGGAGTCGCGCCGGTGGAGCAGGTAATGTATTGCAGCTGTATTGCGTCGGTCGTCGGGCACTCGAACGCCGCTAGCGACGCGCTCCCTACCCGCGGGCGATTGACGGTAATTTCCCGCACGGAGCGATCGACGGGATCGATCTATTTCGGGACGAAATAGATTGAAATTTAGCGTGTAGCGTGAACGATGTGACAGCAGATTCGATCCCAGTGATCGAATCTGCTGTCGATCGGCGAGGAATCGGCCTAGTGTATGGCCAGCTTAACTACCCCCCTTCCTGACGTCTAACCCTAAAACACCTCTGCAGAAAATAATGTTAATACAAAAAAGCGATACATTTCTAAGATAATACAGTTCAAAACAATAAATTACGATACTATAATTCTCAAAACAAACATCAAAACAATATTTATTGAAATATGAATTCTCAAAACTAAAAATTTCGGTTGGATGGGCCCTTACCAATATTTTGCATTAGCGCCTATGGGGTGCACAAATAGTCCATAAGCCCCAGGTGCCCAAATTTCCTTATTCCATTTATTGTATCTAAAATGACCCCTCACGCCCTTGCCATTGCTTCTTCAGTCTGCTCCCATCAGGCTGTACATTCCGAACCAAATCCACCAGAACTTTGAGGCATTGGAACTCCTTTTTCTCCCCTCTAAGGTTGCTGATGATGACAGACTGTCTAGTTTAACTCTGTGCTCGAAGTTGTATCCTGTTCTGTGTGCTTGTTGTATTATCTTTATTTATTTTTTTCTACTCAGAGCAATGTCTGTTCTAAACCCAATTTCGGCCATGCCCCAGTCGTGCTTGGCTATTCAAATATTTCTGATTCTGATCTATTACCTCTGTATTTTTCCTTCAAGTTTTTGAAGTTCCTTCGAAAATCAGTATACAGCACTTTCTGCATTGAGTTGTGATTTTACATCCTCCGTTGTCCCGTGAAGTACTCGAGACCCAGCATCACCTTCGGCTACCCACCTATACTCTATGGTTAGCTCTTTTTACTTGGGGGAAGCCCATGATTGAGGGGAATTTGGCGTTCAGGCCAACTGTGGAGCACATGCGCCGGGCTGCGCATGCACAAAGAAGCACGACTCCGCCAGGATACTGGACTGCACTGCGGGGGACCCATCTGGGGAGACGGTGAGGGACTGAATGGCCTCAAGGGGGTATAAGTAAGCCCCGGGTATGTATAGAACCTGAGATGTTTGTCGTCTCAGGTTCACTTAAAGTGAATGTTTACCGCTTTAAAAATAAAAAAAAGTCAGATACTCACCTAAGGAGAGGGAAGGCTCGGTCCTAATGAGCCTTCCCTCTCCTCTCCCGGTGCCCGGTCCCGCGCAGGATCCCCCGCAGCAGTATTCGACCAGTTCGGTCAAATACTGCCACTTCAGCTGCCGAAGGGATGTTTCGGAGGCCTTCGGGAGTACTCGGGCTCCCGAAGACTGGCCGCTCCATACTACGCATGTGCGAGCGCCCTCTATGACGCAATCGCGCGTGCGTAGTATGGAGCGGCCCGTCTTCGGAAGCCCGAGTGCCCCCGAAGACCTCCGAAGTTCCTGCGGCGGACGCGAACGGGGGAGCCAGCGCAGCACTGAGGGCACCGGGAGAGGAGAGGGAAGGCTCATTAGGACCGAGCCTTCCCTCTCCTTAGGTGAGTATCTGACTTTTTTATTTTGATAGCGGTACCCATTGGCTTTAAGGGCCCTTTCACACTGGGGTGGTGCGATTATTTTACCGCACCCCACCGCAGGGCAATGAAAGTCTATGGGGACTTTTATACTGCACGGCGTTATTCGACGGAAGTGACATTTTCTCCACATCCCCGACGCTCGGACAGAGCTATGGTGGACCAGAAGTAACGTAAGTCTATGGCGACGCAAAGATTTAAAAAATAATGGCGGTGGCAGTGCGTGGGGCGTATTTTTTACAATGCACTTCCATGTGTAACCCTCTAAAAGAGATTATTGTAATGTGGGAGTGTAATGTACATGTGTAATGTGAAATTAGCATGTTAAGTGAACTGTGCCTTTAAAAAGGGGTATTGTGAAGTAGGAATGTAATTTGCCTTTATTCTGTGAAATTGACATACTGTGTGCACTGCGCCTTTAACAGCAGTAGTGTGGAATCAAAACGGCGCATAGATAGGCCCAAGCGGCCAGATAGTTGCATAGCAAGGTTGCTAAGGCGACCACATAAACAGAGAGGGGAATGTTCTGGAAGCTCTGCGTGAGCCAGAGCGGAGCAGAGCGAGACACAGAGCAGAGGCAGAGAGGGCATGGCCAAGTCTGAGGGAACTGGTTTGAACCAGTTCTCCTCACAGAGTCAGTCAGTCAGGAGGCGGCAGTGAGGGAGGAAGGAGGCCAGTGAGAGCGGCCGCAGCAGTAACCCAATGAGGTAAAGCAGGGACCCGGCGGTAGCACAGAGGCCACCAGCCCACCAGCAGAGAGAGGAGGGCAGCGGTAACAGAGCTAGGCAGTAACCGGAGGCCAAGTTGAAGGACAGTAGAGATGCCTCGAACCTCCGATTTTCGAACCGCAATAGACTTCAATGGGGATGCAAACTTTGAAAACTAGAAACATTTATGCTGGCCACAAAAGTGATGGAAAAGATGTTTCAAGGGGTCCAACACCTGAGTCTTTGCATGGATGAGTGTGATACATGCCAAAAGTCCCGAAAGACACCATCTGCACAAAGTTGGATGCAGACGCATTATCCATCTCCTCTTGCTCTTCCTTAGTGATGTCAGCTAAGTTCTCCTCTTCCCCCCAGCCATGAACAATACCACGGGAAAGTTGAGCAGCAGTGCAGCACAAGCCCCCTGCGACGCCTGCTGCGGTTGTTGTTCCGCCTGTTCCTCCTCCTCCTCCAAAACAACCGCTTCCTCATCATCTGACTCCTCTTCCCCACACGACTCTTCCTCCTCCTCCTCCTCCCCACTCTGTGCTGCCGCAGGTGTTTAGGAAACATCTGGTTCTGATGAGAATTGATCCCACAACTCTTCCTCCTTTTCCTGTTCCTCTTCACACTCCTCCACAGCTTGATCTACCACTCTACGCACGGCATGCTCCAGGAAGAAAGCATATGGGATCAAGTGGGCAGCAGCAGCGGTGGAAGGATAACACATACCTCCTTCACCCCGGAGGTCTCCGATGTCTAAGAGCTTCATGTCACTTCCTGTTTACACAGGAAGTGACATGAAGCACTTACTTGATCGGAGACCTCCGGGGCGAAGGAGGTATGTGTTATCCTGCCGCCGTTGCTGCTGCCCGCTGTCACTAAAGATTGCAGGAGGGGAGCGCTGAGAGGAGAGCCCAAGGTAAGGGAGGGAGGAATGTCCCCCCTCCTCACCGATCTGCAGCCACGCTCTGATCTTATGCTGCGACCCCTCCTGCCCCCAAAAAGGCCCTGAGGATTTCTAGTTAAACCAGTCAGAGACATTGTTTCTGTCAATCTGCTTCAGTTCATAAGTCATCAGTTCATCAGTTGATTTGTTCTGCAGTGTTTACTAAAAGCCTGATTTAAGAAGTGAACCAAAGTGTTATTTTGTGTTGCTGGAGTTCACGGCTTGAGAGAGAGAAAGAGAGCAAAAGCCATGCAGATAAAGAGAACCTGTCAGTGAAACGTAACTAGATATGTTAACCTGTCAGCATTAAAGAAGAAGATTGGAGGAGAAGTTTCACTGCATCTTGTGATACTAAGTGAACTACAGTGAAAAGCAAAGTGACATCTGTCAGAGATAAAGAGTCAACAAAGTGGAGAAACAAGTTTTGTAAAATAACAAAATTAGAGCTTATTCAGCATAAAGTTCAAATAGCATAAGAAAAGAGTTATATTGAAGGAGTGAGATATTGATGGTATAGCTGGGTGCATTGGTCAAATTTGTGATATTGTTTTCCTTATTTTTATTCTCTAACCCCTTTTTTATTTATTTTTTATTTTGTTTATTATTTAGGATTCCCTATTCAAACAAGTGGTGCCTAAGAGATACAGTAGTTTGAGTATTACAGTATAAAGAGTAAAAGTCTGAGAGATCTTCTGACTAAATTGAACATTCTTTTGGACGCCATACTGCCAACCAACGAACTGTGGAAACTGTTTCAGTACCATATTGAAGAGAGTCATGAGTTCCCTAAGGTTTTGCTAAGCAATATAGCTTGGACTTGGCTACAAGGGACTTAGACTGTATAAGAACTGAATTGCTCAGTAGACCTGTCCCTGCCCAAGCCCCTATACCTCAGTAATGGTACTGTGATTTAAAGGTGTTGTAAAGTGGTTGATGATTGTACAAGAAGACCTGTTGTAGCTCAAAATTCATCTAAACGTTTCTGTGTAACTTAACTGTAACAGCCGGCGGGGATACCGCCGCGGCGGAGAGCGGCATGGACGCCGTCTCCACGAGTCAGCCGGCGGCGGTCCCCGCCTCGCTGCCACACGCAGGTCCTTCGGCCGCAAACAGGGCACGCATTACGCGTGCGCGCCCAGCGGCAGGACCTTTATGCAGCTAGATGGGGAGTCAGCTGACTTGCAGGTCAGCTGACTCCAACTAGCTCTTGGATTGGCTGGGCGGCGCTGTAGATGCGCTCCCAGCATATAAGGAGCTAGGCATCAGTTGCTCCTTGTCTGCTGTCGTGAACACATTCATGTTAGCGCTCAGACCTTAGTCCAGTTGCCTAGGTGTCGATACCAAGGACGTCACACCTTAGATTAGGATTGTAATTGTATATTTACCTGTGTTTTGACTCTGGCTATCCCTGACTACTCTTTTCTCTAATCGCTCTTGTACTTCTGCCTATCTGATTCAAGTTGCCGACCCTGCCTGTTTACCGACTCTGAATCAGCCTTCCGTTTCTGTACTTCTGCCGCCTTCTCTGTTGCCGAACCTCTGCTTGTCTGACCTTTCTCCCTTCAGTGGAACGTCTCCCACTGTAGGGTTATCTCTGAGGCTTGCCTCTCCGAGACGCCTGCCCTAGCAGACGATTACTGCCAGGAGCCGAGATTCCTCTCTTTGCCTGGGTTGAGGATCTCACACACGGGGTTCCCATTCAGAGGTAACCACACCTCTGAGGAATCACCGTGTGGTGGATTTTTCCATGATCGTGTGAATCTTTTATTGCCGTTATTGTCTATTACTGTATTAGGTGTCCGGAGGTTAGTTACACTTGTATTATTGGTGATTCTGCAGATCATCAATAATCAGGTGACATCTGTATTATTGGCGATACTGCAGATCACCAATAATCAGATTCTCTCTGTGTGCTGACACCGATCCTTACATTAACCTTTTTATTCCGCAGCTTTTACCACTGCACCGGCTGTGAAGAGGAGAAGATTGTGTATTTTGACCTATGATGTGCAAGGTAAGTGTATTTTGTTGTTGAAGTGTTACTGGTTGAGTGAAGTTACCAGTTGACCACTGTTAGGTCACAAATAAATCCTTGATATTCGCATCTGAGTCAGTGTCTGGTGGATTCCTCTCCACCGGGGCAGAACACTACAGGATAAATCGGGTTACACATGCACTTCCGTATTTCTGAAACAGGAAGTAAGCGCAAGCAAGCATCACTTTCTGTTTGGCTGTTGGCCAGAAGGGGATTACCGCGTATTAATGGGCCACACCGCTAACGCCAATCCGCAATCTGAAACCTGCCTGAAGCTTAAAATCTACTGAATTTTGACTGAAAATGTATCAGAACTATTGATTAGACAGAACAAAAAAACTCAGTCAGTCGGAGGCGGGGCAGGAGTAGTGGTCGATCGGCAACTCATGGCGTTACATTACATTGCATCGAATAGTGCAGTGCTGCAGCTCAATCCATTTTCAATAGATTTCCTGCTAAAATCTATTGAAAATATTTTATTTATTTATTTCAGGCAAAGTCAAATGGGCAATTTTTAAATGGGCCATTATTTGGTTAGAACATTTATTTTTATACTCAGGAAAAAACAAAAAACAAAAAAACATCCGGAACAGCTTGAGGGGTGAAACCTCTGACTCGGGATCCCAGGAACCGGGTCATCCCGAAAGTCATGTTGGAAACCATCAAGGTTAATGTTCAGGTTGAAGAGGAAAGGCAGTGATCGGCAGTCGGCGAGCGGAGCAGCGGCTGGATAGTGTCGCAGAAGGCGCTGCGTAGCTACAGGTGAAAACTATAATTGGTGCCATTCCTCAGGGCGGCATTGTCAAAGCTATTATGTAGCAGCTAATTGCTCCGTGTCTCGGCCAATTAGCTGAACGTTCCAAAGACAAACCTTTTAGGAAAAGCAGAAATCCAACATCAATTTTCAGAGCAGCTGGGATCCCTAACTGGTTATTGTAACCTCTGGCAGACCCAGCGGATAAACGTTTCCAGTAGTGCCTTACTGGACCTCATGCTGGTACAGCGAGGGTTAAGCGGCTAGGCCCGTCTCCCACCAACACTCCTAAAGTCATAGTGACATGTAGACAAACACTTGGGCAGCTGATGAATGAGAGGAGCGCTCAGCCACATCGCGCCTTCTCAACATGCTGTAAAACTTAATGACTTCAGCTTGTCAGAGAAGAAAAAGAAAAAAGATCATCCGACAATTCTGATCACCAAAGGAGAAGAAGGCAGCTTCAACTGGAAGCTTTCCTTATTAAATTCTAGAAGGTGTTTTACTGCTAACCAAGTACCAAGAAAGCATTTCCTTATTAAATTCTAGAAGGCGTTTTAACATTAACCAAGAATTAAGAAAAATTCAAGAATCTGTCTTACTGCTTACTAGAACCAAGGAAGCTTTTCCTCATTAAATTCCAGAATCTGTTTTACTGGCACTAACCAAGTACCAAAGAAGCATTTTCTAATGAAATTCTATAAAGTATTTTACCACTAACCACGTACCAAGGAAGCATTTTCTTTATTAAGCTCTAGAAGAGGTTTTAACCATCTAATGTGGGAGACTTGGCAGTCTTTAGCGTTGTCATTAAAAGAGAGAATCTGTTTTACCGGCACGTACCAAGGAAGCATTTTCCTTATTAAATTCTAGAAAGCATTTTACTGCTAACCAAGAACCAAGGAAGCTTGTTGCTTATTATAATGTAGAAGGTATTTCAGCACTAACCAAGTACCAAGAAAGCATTTTCTTATTAAATTCTAGAAGGTGTTTTTCCATTAACCAAGAATTAAGAAACAATCAAGAATCTGTTTTACGACTCACCAGCAAGGAAGCTTTAAATTATTCATTAAATTCTAGAATATGTTTTTACCGCTAACCACGTACCAAGGAAATATTTTCCTTACTAAACTCTAGAAGGTGTTTAACCGCTAACCACGTATCAAAGGAGCATTTCCTTATTCAATTCTAGAAGGCATTTTACCACTAACCGAGTACTAAGGAAGCTTTTGCCTTATTACATTCTAGAAAGCGTTTTACTGCCAGCCACATACCAAGCATTTTCGTTATTAAAAAAATGTCTTTATTAAACTCTAGAAGAGGTTCTCTAGAAGAGGTTCTCCCATTGACCATCTAATGTGGGAGACTTTGCATTTAGCGTTTTCATTAGAAGAGAGAATCTGTTTTACCGGCACTAACCAAGTACCAAGAAAGCATTTTCCTCATTGAATTCTAGAAGGCGTCTTACCGCTAACCAAGTATTAAGAAACATTGTAGAATCTGTTTTACCGATTAGCAAGAACCAAGGAAGTTTTTCCATATTATATTGCAGAAGGTATTTCACCGCTAACCAAGGAAGTATTATCCTCATTAAATTGTAGAAGGTGTTTTAATGCTAATCAAGTACCTAGGAAGCTTTTTCTCATTAAATTCTAGAATCTGCTTTTTCTCATTAAATTCTAGAATCTGTTTTACCGAACTAACCAAGTATCAAAGAAGAATTTCCTCATTAAACTCTAGAAGGCATTTTCCCATTAACTAAAAATTAAGAAAAAAAATGTTTTGCCGCTCCCCATCTATCAAAGAAGCATTTCTCCATTAAATTCTAGAATCTGTTTTATCGCCACTAACCAAGTAGGAGCATTTCCTAATTTAATTCTAGAAGCGTTTCACCGCTAACCATATACTGTATTAAACTCTAGAAGAGGTTTTACCATTAACCAGCCAATGTGGGAGACTTGGCAGTTAAGGTGCCCATACATCTAGCGATTTTGCTGTACGATTGACCATTTAATTCGATCATTTTATTGAATCGAGAAAGAATCAAGAGGGGATTGAGTGTGTTCCAGTGTGCTCAATCGATGAAAAGTGGCTGATGGCATGTTGAATCAACCAGCTTAGTTGATTGAGCAGGATGGAAGATATTGGTTGATTACAAAGGAATTGGCTACTGTTTACGTATCATTTGATCGACTCTGAATCAAGCTTTGCATTCAGAGCATGGAGACATAACATTGATCAGATCAATTAGTAAGGGTGAATTGCATTGGATTTCGCATGTAGTGTGTGGGTCAGTAGTTGATCGACTTTCTATAAACTATACTTAAATCAATTCCCCAATCATTTTGATTGCTTTGTCGATTGAATCAGAATCGCTAGATGTATAGCTGTCTTTAGGGCACATTCACACCAGGGCGATTTCCGCTAATCGCCAAAGCGCCAGTGCTATTCTAATCTATGGTAGTGTTCTCACTGCCTTGATTGGTGCCGATCGCGGGCGTTTTGTGATTAGCACCAATCGCAAATGTGTTACCTGCAGCATTTTTGGAGCGATTCTGGAGCGATCGCGGTACTGTGCTTACAAAGCGCTGACCGTGGTCACTCTGAAACCAGGGGAAGTGTCCAATGATTTTTACCACGCTAATCGTGGTAAAATCACTCGAGCAAAGCGCTAGCACTAATCGCTAGTGTTTTACGCTTTAAGATGTGAACGGGGCCTAAGAGTTGTTATTAGAAGAGAGGAGCGATAGAGAATATGTAAAGCAGTTTACCAATGAAACCACTAGACGCGGACAAGTAGTAAGCCTCAGAGCTAGCGGCCGGTATCATTATAGTAACGCAACAAGGATCTGTAACTTTTGGAACCACAGAGGCAGCTGGGGCGTCCTGACTGAGTTACATCGGCAAAAGCCAGCGAAGCTAATGACAAGTCTATATGTTATTACAATTGTCAGAAGGATTAATTATCGAATCCTGGCTGTCAGTAATAATGTTATGAAAAGTAACATACAACGATAAACTTTATACTTCCTGTCTGCGAGGAGCTCTGACATTTATTACAGCAGAAGTTGTAAGTTATGCTAGAAATCCATCTGTAGGAAAGCTTGGAATGTGAAGAATTGGATGCTGAAGATATATTTACCAAGGATTAATTACATAGGGCCTGGTCCAATTCACTTTTTCTCTTAAAGGGAACCTGAGGTGGGGTTCTCACAACAAAATCCCCATACAGAGGCTGGCTCTGCCTATCGAACCCAGCCTCTGTTGCTAATCAGATCTCCCCTAAATCCCCCCTGCACTCAGCCAGACCCCATAAATCATAGCCGCGCTATGCGGCTATGTTTACCTTCTTAACGTCAGTATCGGCGCTCCCCCCGCCTCCTGCAGAGCTCCGGTCCTCACCCACGTCCCTTCCCTCCAATCAGCGTGGAGGGAAGGGACGTGGGCGGGGACCGGAGCGATACAGGAGGCGGGGAGAGCGGAGACTGACGTTAGGAAGCTAAACACAGCCCGCTGCGACACGCTGAGTGTCGGCAGCGCGGCTGAGATTTATGGGGTCTGGCTGAGCGCAGGGGGGATTTAGCGGGGATCTGATTAGCAACAGAGGCTGGGCTCGATAGGCAGAGCCAGCCTCTGTATGGGGATTTTGTTGTGAGAACCCCACCTCGGGTTCTCTTTAAAGTGACTCTGTAACAAAAATTACAACGTTTTTTCTACCATCCTACAAGTTCCTAAACCTATTCTTATGTGTTCTGGCTTACTGTAGCTCTTTCTACTATAACCATCTCTGTAATAAATCAATGTATCTTTCCCCTGTCAGACTTGTCGGCCTGTGTCTGGAAGGCTGCCAAGTTCTTCAGTGTTGAACTGTTCCTCTATGCACACTCCAGTGTGTGTTTTATTTACATAAGCCAGCAGCTTCTCTGCTATCTTATCAGTGATAGAAGAGAGCTGGATAAAAATCCTCCTCTGGAGGCTGTGAAAGGAGCTGGTCTGTCACATACTGAGGAATTAACGACATAGGCAGAGCTGTCTGCAGGAAGCCTGTAATGTTCAGTGCATGAGAGAAGCTGGGGACAGAAGGTAAACACACACAAGTGATCTCTTGAGATTCAGAAGTAAGGCTGTATACAGCCTGCTTGTGTATGGATGTATTTTCTATGTGTGGACATGCTGTACATCAACCTACTTCCTGTTTTGGTGGCCATTTTGTTTGTTTATAAACAAACTTTTTAAAACTGTTTTTGACTACTTTTAATGTGGCGGGGAGCGGTGAAATTGTGACAGAGAGTAATAGGAAATGTCCCCTAACGCACTGGTATGTTTACTTTTGTGCAATTTTAACAATACAGATTCTCTTTAAGGTTTCTCTTAGGAGACAATTTTTCATCTTCTGTTTAAAATAACTTTTCAGCACACTGCAATGAAAAAGTACCAAAATATAGATGAAAAAGTACTGTAAAAATTATTGTGAGCATTTTCTTTCTTTCTGGTGGCTTAAAGGGGCACTATGGCGAAAAATGGTAAAATTGAAAATATGTGCAAACATAGACAAAACAGAAGTACGTTTCTTCCAGAGCAAAATGAGCCATAAATGACTTTTCTCCTATGTTGCTATCTCTTACAGTAGGTAGTAGAAATCTGACAGAAGCAACAGGTTTTGGACTAGTCCATCTCTTCATAGGGGATTCTCAGGAAGGCTTTTATTCTTTATAAAGATATTCCCTAAAAAGGATTTAAACGATGATGCTGGCCAGCTTCCCTGCTCCCTACACAGGTTTTGTTTGTAGTTGGATAGAGCAACTGCCATTCACTAAGTGCTTTTGAAAATAAATAAATCCCTGAGAATGCCCCATGAAGAGATGGACTAGTCCAAAACCTGTCACTTCTGTCAGATTTATACTACCTACTGTAAGTGACAGCAACATAGGAGAAAAGTAGTTTTTGGCTCAGTTTACTCTGGTCAAAATGCACTTATTTGTATATGTTTGCACATATTTAAAATTTTACAATTTTTCGCCATAGTGCCCCTTTAACCATTTCGGCCCCAGAGCAATTTTCACATATCAGTGCTGCTCCCATTCATTTGCCAATAACTTTATTACTATTTATCACACCTAAATGATCTGTATATTTTTCAAGACAAATTAGACTTTTAGTGGGTGATATTTTTGTTTAGTAATTACCTTATTTTCTATGCATTTTAAAGGGGAAACAAATAGAAAAACACATTATTTCTCAATTTACTTCCATTATAGCCTTACAATTAACAGTTTGTGAAGGGTATGAATAATTTTGGACTGGACACTTTTTGCACAAATGTAAATAAAAGCTGAGAAATATCTTTTTTTCTACAATAATCTTATTATATTTGGGAGACACCTATGTCATTTCCCGTCAAAAATGACTTGCTGATGGATAAAAGTAACTTTTCCAGGTGAATGAATTATTATGGGCAGCACTATATCAGTACTGCTCCCATTCATTCGCTAATAACTTTATTACTACTTATCACACCTAAATGATTTATATATTGTTTTTTTCTTCAAGACAAATTAGGCTTTTAGTGGGTGATATTTTTGTTTAGTAATTACTTATTTTAAAGGGAAAATAATGGAAACAAATAGAAAAACACATTATTTCTTCATTTACAGCCATCATAGCTTTACAATAAACAGTGATAACTCTAAGTTAAATCCCTTAAATTTTATTCGGGTTATTAGAGGATTATTATAATGTTCCTAGTACAATGTATGGTGACAATATTGTACATAAAGATGCCTGTTTTTTGCTTTGTCATTGTACATTATCGATAATTATAAGACTTTATTTGCAAAAACAATAGTAATATATTCTCATGGCGATGGCATACATATTTAAAAAGTTCGTAAGGTAACAATAAATGTATTTTTTTTTTTTATATTCTGTCACTTTGTTTTCATTTTACAAGTCTTTTATTTTGATACAGAATAGGAGAACATTTAATTACCTAAAACTCTCTTAACTCTATTCTGCTACTTATCACGGTTAAAATTTTTCCACATATGTCTCTTGTAGTTTTTTCTAAAACTTTCCCAAGTTTGATTATAATTTTGAAAATGACTTTTTATGTTGGATTGAGCTGGTCCCTACTTTTTTTGGTGACATGGGAAATAGTCTTTCCGGAAGTCAGAAACAGCATTGGTAAACGAATTTCTGGGGAAATCCAATTAACTGCAACTCAATAATTGTAGCCCAATAATAGCCCTCGGAAGCATTCCACCCACCAGAGAATGCAGAATTTTTAAAATGGAAATTGGATTGCCATGGTAATTATAGGCCAATCAAAAGATTAAGATACTACCAAGGAATTTTGGAGTCTTTGGATTGGCCTAAGATTTCATTAATTTGATTGGATTGATTTGGAGATTTTTGTCCATTAGTGGTCACAAATGTTCACTTCCAATTGTTCATACGAATAATTGTTTGTAAATGATCAATTGCCAAATCATTAGTGGCCATCTTAAGCCTGTAATAAAAAAAAAACTGTATTATTCACCTGGGACTTCTACCAGCCCCCTGCAGCCGTCCTGTGCCCTCGCAGTCACTCATGGATCCTCCTGTCTCCCGCCGCCAGCTAGTTTCGTTTCACCCACAGGCCTGGCCACGCGTCTCCTTCTCCGCGTTCCCATCTGCATTAGCATCCTGCGCCTGCTGCAGGGGGCTAGTAGAAGCCCCAGGTGAGTAAAACTGTTTTTTTTTATTACAGGCTTAAGTATCCCTTTAAGTGTTACACGCTCATTAAAAGTCACAGAAAACAGATGACCAATGTCAAGGAAATTACTTAACCGGTGACTTTGTTAAAAAGACTTGTTGTATTCTCCCACTGATATTGGAGTCGACAAACTCATTTCAATATTGCAGGCGCAAGCATAAACAAGTTATACACAACATTTCTGCATTCAGTAGAACAAGAACAATGTCGCTCAAACAACATTGTACACTCGTGGCCAACTGCACGATATCCGCCCAACAGGATGGATTGGAAAGAATCAGGCCGGTTCTAGCTACAATGGGGCCCCAGGGAAAAAGTAACTTGGAGGCCTGTCTAGCACCCCCCCCCCCACACACACACACACACAGCAAATTCACCACTCTGGGCCCCTGAGCAGGCTGCCAGGACCCATTCAACCCCTCCAGTCACACAATATCATTGTGTCCATCATATGTCCCCAAAAGCATTATTGGGGGTCCCCATTATTCCCCTTCTCTTTTAGCCTACAAACACAGAATGTACACATAGCAGAGTCTTCTCTAATCCAGGCAGGCCACAGGAGGCAGCATCCTGCTCTATGCTCAGGACTTCATCTGTTCCTCATTCCCTGCAGGCATGGATAGGGTCACCATAGCTGGAGAAGAGATGTGGGGTGGGGGTGGGGCAACTTGGGGCAGAGCCAGGACAAGGTCCTCCAGCACCAAGGCTGAGACACCAAAATGTGCCCCTCCATCCCTCCCACCCCAGCCGTCACACACTGATTGCTATTAGACCAAGAGGCGCCCCCTCCCCCCCACCTTAATCTCTAGTTATCTGGCCTGCAGTCACTGCCATGTATCCCCTTTCCTTATTGCTCTCTGCTTCAAACACAATAGGGGAATGATAGCTGAGTGAGTTGTGCGCCCCTCCTACACTGCGCCCTGAGGCTGGAGCCTCTCTCGCCTCTGCCTTGCCCCAGCCTTGGTGGGCCCACCTACACTGCGCCCTGAGGCTGGAGCTTCTCTCACCTCTGCCTTGCCCAAGCCTTGGTGGGCCCACCTACACTGCGCCCTGAGGCTGAAGCTTCTCTCACCTTTGCCTCGTCCCTGCCTTGGGGGGGCCCTACAGGCTCTGGGGCCCTGGGGTGATTGCCCCCTTTGACTTTATAGAAGCACAATGCCCGACATCAGTTTCTTGTCATTGGGCTACATTCTTGCAAACGTTGTCCAACGTGGCAAAATATGTTGTTTGTTGGACGTTTCAAACGACTGTAGTTTGGGCTGTATGTGAGGTTTCAGTAAAGCAACCCCACCATGTTTCAAATTCATTTTCCAAATCTGGTATTCTCATTTTCATAGTCTTCTCGACATCCCGGACCATGGAAGGAAAGTGGGGCATCGGTGGTGCTTTCTTCTCGCGTGTTTAGACTGGTCGCCAGGCCTCCTCTGCGTCCGGAACTGCGAATCTCTGGCCTGGACGTCTCTGCGCACTTCAGACCCCTTTCCCTCTCCTAATCTAATTACTGACATGGAGATCCAAGGAACTTTCCCTCAGCCTGGGGAAGAATTTCAGGCTCCGGCGGCAGGGAGGATATCAAAGGGGGCTGTGGGGGGATTTGCTGGGATGACGGGGAATCGAGGAGGGCAGCAGGGAGAGGTTTCCCAGGCAACGTAATAGGATGGATTCTCAGAGTAGCCTGCGGCCATGGAATGACCGGGGGAGACGGAGAACCTCCAGTCAGAGGTGAAACTTGGATAAACACGAGTCATCAGCAGTAAAGGAAGGATTGGCAATATGATCTGCATATGTTTACCTTGTGACTGCGGCCGAATGTGCAGATCATAGACTCTGCTGCTGAATGTAGAGAAATATAATCCCACAGCAGAGGAGGATAGGGAAATATGGACAATTTGTTACCTGCCAGAGTATTAATACTTTAGCTTCAAAGGTCAACAAAAATGTGGTGCTAATAAATAATGCAATAAACTAGCATGACTTATTTCAGCTTCACACCCAGTATGTACAGTATAAGCTGTTACTCTGTGCCTGTACTGATAGTAAACTAGCTGCAGTGTGTGCTGATCTGCGCTGCCTCCAGTATGTACAGTATAAGCTGTTACTCTGTGCCTGTACTTATAGTAAACTAGCTGCAGCGTGTGCTGATCTCTGCTGCATCCAGTATGTACAGTAAAAGCTGTTACTCTTTGCCTGTGCGGATAGTAAACTAGCTGCAGCGTGTGCTTATCTCTGCTTCCACCAGTATGTACAGTATAAGCTGTTACTCTGTGCTTGTACTGATAGTAAACTAGCTACAGTGTGTGCTGATCACTGTTACCTCCAGTATGTACAGTATAAGTTGTTACTCTGTGCCTGTACTGATAGTAAACTAGCTACAGTGTGTGCTGATCTCTGCCACCTACAGAATGTACAGTATAAGATTTTACTCTGTACCTGTACTGATAGTAAACTAGTTGCAGTGTGTGCTGATCTCTGCTTTCACCAGTATGTGCAGTATACGTTTTTACTCTCTGCCTGTACTGATAGTAAACTACCTGCAGTGTGTGCTGATCTCTGCTACCCCTAGTATGTACAGTATAAGATGTTACTCTGTACCTGTGCTGATAGTAAACTAGCTGCAGTGTGTGCTGATCTCTGCTACCCCCAGTATGTACAGTATAAGATGTTACTCTGTGCCTGTACTGATAGAAAACTAGCTGCAGTGTGTGCTGATCTCTGCTACCCCCAGTATGTACAGTATAAGATGTTACTCTGTGCCTGTACTGATAGAAAACTAGCTGCAGTGTGTGCTGATCTCTGCTACCCCCAGTATGTACAGTATAAGATGTTACTCTGTGCCTGTACTGATAGTAGGGGTGTTGCTAAGCTCCTGGGAGATCCGGGGCACCCCTGGGCATCAAGAGGGAATGAATGTGCGGCGTCACGGCGCAGAATGGGTGTGGTCATGTCGTGGGAAAGTGGGCTTGGTCATAGGTGGGGCCAAATGTACATGAACATATCGTGTATGGGCACCATAACTTATGGTGCCCATACACGATACAATAACAAAGTTTGATTTTCCCATTTTTTCGAATGAAAGTAGAAAATAAATTTTTTTTCCATCAAGAAATTCGAACGATTATCCCGTTTTTTTTTTAAATCTAAACGGACATGCTGGAAAAATCTTTATATTCAATCTAATGTAATAATCAAACTAAATTATCTAATTAAAAAAATGAAAAATTGTAATATGTATGGGCACCTTTAAATATACTAAGAGAGAGAAAAAGAGAGAACACCAAGAGCCCAATATAGTGTAGTATGTACTGGTAATGTATAGTCGGAAGAGTAATAATATTAATTTAATACTCACAAACCAGGGTTACCAAGTAGGCAACCACTGTCAAAGCAGGTGGGGAGATTGTCCTGACCCCACTCAGGATTAAAAAGTCACTCTCTGTAGTAGAAGAAGGAAGGGTACAACTCTCCACCAAGGGTGGACTTGATGTAGATAATAGGATAACAGGAGTAAACAGCATCTGCCAGTATCATCAACACATTGGAGTATCCAATAAAATTGTTTTGACTGAAAATCCACAGTCGTGTGTTCTGCTTGGAGGAGGTGAGTCCACCACTGCCTCCTCTATTACCAAGATGGGTTTTTAAGTTCTTTTAGTGTTTTTTTTTTATCCTGTTGGCGCCTCTGTTATCCTATTATCTTTAAATATACTAAATAGGCAGTATTTCACATAAATAAGCCCCTCACCAGGACTCTGTCTTGTCTTTGGCAGGCTGGCCTGTGTGCTGTACTCTGGCTTGCTGGGCTTGTGTGCTCCATGTCCGTGGGTAGCGTGTGCCTCTGTCTGGTCGCCGCCAATATGAGGTCTGAGTTCAGAGGCAGCAGGGACCAGGAGTCGGCACACTGTGGAGGGAGGGCAGGGCAGTTTCTAGACTAAATTGCACCTAGGGCGGGGGTGTATAATTTGCCCCCCGAGTCAACAACAACAACAACAAATAACATTTGTAAAGCGCTTTTCTCCCGTGGGACTCAAAGCGCATAAGCATGGCTCCGACCATCGTGGTACAGGGGAAGAATTTTATAAATCTGGAAATGCCAGGCTAAACAGGTGGCTTTTCAGTCTGGATTTGAATAGCTCCAGGGATGGTGCTGTCTTTACTGGGTGTGGTAGGGAGTTCCAAAGAGTAGGGGCAGCATGACAGAAGGCTCTGTCTCCAGATTTTTTGAGGTGCACTCTGGGAGTGACCAAGTTTATAGAACTTGCTGATCTGAGGTTGTGAGAGGTGTGGTGCAGCTTCAGCAAGTCCTTCATGTATCCAGGGCCCAGATTGTGCAGGGATTTGAATGTCAGCAGTCCAATCTTGAAGAGTATTCTCCATTCTACTGGTAGCCAGTGCAGTGAGCGAAGGATCGGTGTAATGTGACAGTGGCGAGGCTGGTTTGTTAGCAATCTGGCAGCAGCATTCTGCACTAATTGCAGGCGATGCAAGTCTTTTTTGGGGAGGCCAGCATAAAGGGCATTGCAGTAGTCCAGCCGTGATGTGATGAAGGCGTGGACTAGGGTTTGAAGATCCTCTGGGGGAATCAGATGTTTAATCTTTGCAATGTTCTTCAGATGAAAGAAGGAAAGAGTCAGGTATACGTCACCCCAGTATAGGTAGCCAGGCATAGTTGCATCCAGTATAGGTAGCCCATATAATTGCCACATGTATAGGTTAGATAGGTAGGTTCCCCAGTACAGGTTAGATAGGTAGTTTCCCCCAGTATAGGTTAGAAAGGTAGGTGCCTCCAATATAGGTTTGATAGATAGGTGCCCCGAGTATAGGTTAGATAGGTAGGTGCTTCCAGTACAGGTTTGATAGGTAGGTTTCCCCAGTATAGGTTAGATAGGTAGGTTTCCCCAGTAGAGGTTAGATAGGTAGGTTTTCCCAGTATAGGTTAGATAGGTAGGTTTCCCCAGTATAGGTTAGATAGGTAGGTTTCCCCAGTATAGGTTAGATAGGTAGGTTTCCACAGTATAGGTTACATAGGTAGGTTTCCCCAGTATAAGTTAGATAGGTAGGTTTCCCCAGTATAGGTTAGATAGGTTGATTTCCCCAGTATAGGTTAGATAGGTAGGTTTCCCCAGTATAGGTTAGATAGGTAGGTTTCCCCAGTATAGGTTAGATAGGTAGGTTTCCACAGTATAGGTTAGATAGGTAGGTTTACCCAGTATAAGTTAGATAGGTAGGGTTCCCCACTATAGGTTATATAGGTAGGTTTCCCCAGTATAGGTTAGATAGGTAGGTTTCCCCAGTATAGGTTAGATAGGTAGGTTTCCCCAGTATAAGTTAGATAGGTAGGGTTCCCCACTATAGGTTAGATAGGTAGGTTTCCACAGTATAGGTTAGATAGGTAGGTTTCCCCAGTATAAGTTAGATAGGTAGGTTTCCACAGTATAAGTTAGACAGGTAGGTTTCCCCAGTATAGGTTAGATAGGTAGGTTTCCCCAGTATAGGCTAGTTAGGTAGGTTTCCCCAGTATAGGTTTAGATAGGTAGGTTTCCTCAGTATAGGTTAGAAAGATAGGTTTCCTCAGTATAGGCTAGTTAGGTAGGTTTCCCCAGTATAGGTTTAGATAGGTAGGTTTCCTCAGTATAGGTTTAGATAGGTAGGTTTCCTCAGTATAGGTTAGATAGGTAGGTTTCCTCAGTATAGGTTAGAAAGGTAGGTGCCTCCAGTGGCGGGAGGAGCGGGCACAGGTACAAACTCACCTTCCTCTCTGATCCCCGCACGCAGCCTCCAGCTTCTTGCTACTTCCTTCCCTGGCGTCCATCCATTGGTAAAAGCGCCTCCTGTGATGACATGCGGTTACATCATCATAGTAGGCGCTGTAACCATTGGATGGACGCCGGGGAGGGAAATAGAATGAAGCTGGAGGCTGCGTGCAGGGATCGGGGAGGAAGGTGAGTTTGTAATTACCTGTGCCTGCTCCCCCCGCCACTCTGCCCAGTACGCCCCCTCCTGCAGCTCAAACTGGCTGAAACGGCTTTGGGAAGGATCCGGAGCACCTTGGCAACAGGTTCGGGGGCAGTGCCCCGGATCAAACCCCCTAGCATCGCCACTGACTGATAGTAAACTAGTTGCAGTGTGTTCATATCTCTGCTTCTTGCAATATGTACAGTATAAGCTGTTATGCGGTGCCCGTACAGATAGTAAACTAGCTGCAGTGTGTGCTGATCTCTGCTATCCCCAGTATTTACAGCATAAGCTGTGCCTGTACTGGTAGTAAACTGATGTGATTTTATTATTATATAGTGTGGTATATACCCTAGTTATGAAAAGAGAAGGGTGAAAAGCATGCACTGAAATGCTCATAGGCCTGAAGGAGTGTTTATTTATCTTTGTATGTGTCAGAGTGGTGCAACTAAATATTTTTAATTAAAAAAAATGTTTGGTTTGGGTCCACTGTAAGAAAATGATCGATAATGGGATCGGTCCCACCATCTTTCATACACAATGATCTAAACAATCTAATCAAAAATACGATCGTTCACTTGAAATTGTACCGTTAATGGACATCATAAAACATCAATAAAATAATAGTTACTGCTATGCACTGGCATAGTGTTGACACATTTTACACAACGCTTTACGGCGTAGATTGACCAAATCCCCTCACTGACTTCTCGTCAGAGGAGCTCACCATCTAATGTCCTCACCCCAGCCTGGGGCCGGTTTGAGCAGAAGCAAGGAACCAATTGCCCAGCGTGTTGTGAAGAAGTGGGAGGAGATCGTCTGTAATGGAGAAAGATGAAAACAAAAACAAAGACAAAACATAAAACGTGATAGTAGTTAATCCAGAGAACTGTCCAATCAAAACACACAACGACGGCGAGGAACAATGGAGGAGAGAGCTCCGGCCTTATCAGCTGGCCATCTCAGAGACACGAACGGTTACAGAAGTTGGGCGGAAAGTCTTTCTTTCTTGCAGACAATTGAGATGCAATTTTTGGGGCCCTCAGATGAGGAGTTGTGAGGAGGAGGGGGTATTTGGGGTCATCTGGGCATGTTTAGCAGATGCTATTATTGGTATCAGTAACCTCGGCATCAGAACGGTAATCTCATTACCACAATGTGAGCCAGATTGACAAACACACATCCAGCAAGAATAGATAACAGGCCTGATGATTAAACAAGTCGTTCCTCCCAGGAATCTGCTTTCATTATAGGATGGGAAACATTTCCGGACGCACAAAAGCAGCAATTTCTGTAACTCTCCGAGTTGGAGATCCTCCCGCTATATATAGCGCTATATACAGGACACATGAAAGCTCAATAACAAAAGAAAAGGGCACTCTACAGAGGGAAGCTTTTTCCTTATTGTTCCATTTTAAAGAGGCCCTGCAGTAATATATAGTAGAATGTAGTCAATTATTCAGGATACCCACTTCTATGTTAAACCGGACCTGAACTCAGAACTTCCTCTCTGCTCTAAAAGATACACAACAGCATAATAACCTTTAAAGAAAAAACATTTCTATGTTACAGCTGATACAAATCCTTACAATAAATCTGCAGTGTTTCTACTTCCTGCTTTCATGGAAGCAGACATAGGGTTAACATCCTGTGTTTACAGATTAGCTGCTCTGCCGAGGCAGAGGAGATTCCTGAGCTGACACAACTGAGAGATCAAATTACGGTGGTGATTAGTGACAGATGAGGGGGAATTAGACAGGCTTAACTCTCCAAATGCATACAGGGTGCATTTCTCTGTGTTTCCCTTCTGTCCTGTGCAAGAGTTCAGGTCCACTTTAAATATCCTGGTTTCAGCATCACAAACGCTTCCTATTGCTGGTGAAATCACCCCCCCCCCTCCCCAAGCATACTAGGAGAACAGGTATATTTTCTACTGCCTTTAGAACTCTCAGTAAACTAAACATTCCGCTAAGTTGCACCTGAGTGTGATAAATTACAGAATGTAAATCAGGGAGAGGAAAGATTTTGGGTAAACACTGAATAAATAATGTATAAATGAATATTGTAAAAAGTGAGCTGTTATATTCATTACATTATTTTCACAAAAGTTCCAGTTGAAGTTTAAGCGCAAATGGAAATAATTCTTCTGTCTGCTTAAAGGACCACTATCGTGAAAATCGTAACATGTAAAATACACGTAAACACATTCAAATAAGAAGTACATTTCTTCCACAGTAAAATGAGACATAAGTTACTTTTCTCCCATGTTGCTGTCACTTACAGTTGTTAGTAAATATTAGTAGAAATCTGACAGAAACAACAGGTTTTGGAGTGGCCCATCTCCTCATGGGGGTTCTCAGGGCTTTCCTTATCTTCAAAAGCACTTAGTGAATGGCAGTTGCTCTTTTCAACTGCTAAAAAAAAGTGTGCAGTGAGCAGGGAGGATGTTTGTATAAGTCCTTTAAGGGGAATGTCTTTATAAATATTAAAAGCCATGCTGAGAATCCCTGATGAGGAGATGGATTGGCCTGAGACCTGTCAGTTTTGTCAGATTTCTACTACCTACTGTAAGTAACAGCAACATAGGAGAAAAGTCATTTATGGATCATTTTACTCTGGAAGAATGTTACTTTTTATTTGTATGTGTTTATATCTATTTACAATTTTACATTTTTTAGCGATAGTGGTGCTTTAAGGGGGTGCCTCTAGGCCAGGGGTCCCCAAACTTTTTCGGTCAATGGCCAGGTCAACATACTTCAAACTAATGGGGGCCCAAAGTATACAAAACACAATGCAGAAAACATTACATTGAACCCAGGTAGTGTAAACTATTACCTGTTAAAACATGCAGCCCATTTGTCTCCTATTTAACCAAAGCAGATATTATGCCCCCAACACAGCATGTGCAAATATAATGCCCCCAATACAGCATGTGCAGATAGTAAAAATCCAGTGAAGCATACTCAGGGGACCACCTGTCGTCCGAATGGACAACAATGTCACCTGATGCGGAATTGGATTGAAAGACAGCGAATGACCGCTCGCTGGCTTCCTTGTGGATGGGTGGAACCAGGACTGCTATTCTACAGGCCACCGATATTTAAAGATGCAGCGAGCTACATCTATAAGTAATACATTTTGTGAGTGGGGGGGGGGGGGGGACGCTGAAAAAGCCTCAGGGGGCCGCATTCGGCCCGCGGGCCTTAGTTTGAGGACCACTGCTCTAGGCCCTCAGCTACTGCTCTGCTTTGTTATTAGAAAAAACAACAACGTACAAACAATTTTTAATTAAAACAATTTTATATAAACTTGTAAACAGGGCCGGATTTGTACTTTTCACCGCCCAAGGCCAACTATACCGTCTGTTTGGTTGTTATCTCTGTGTGCCCCAATGAGAATTCTACTTACTTTCCATCATTAGATGTCAGTTGTCACAGACAATGACTATTGTAGTAATATGCGTATAGATTGTAAGTTATGTTTTCCTTAAGAACTTTTATGTTATGTTTGCTATCTCATTAATGATTAAACCATTGTGTCACCATAAGAGTTAGGCTGATGTGTACCTGCAGGATAGAGCTTACAGCAGGTCTTGCAGGGATGACACAAGTACAGGACAGGGAGTTCGAAGGTGAAATCTATCCTTGTAGATAGATAGAATAGCTTTACTGCCCCTCACTGAGCCGCCCCTAAATTTCTTGTGCCCTAGGCCATGGCATATGCGGCCTTGCCAGAAATCCGGCCCTGTTTGTAAACATTCCAAATAATAAATGAATTAGTATAGAAAATCAGATGAATAGATTGCCAGTCAGTTTGCATTCTCTATAGGCATAGAGCAGTCGCTGGCATTCTGTGTAACAAGCGGTGACATTTATGGTAAAAGGTGGCATGATGGGGTATTCCTCAGTGCCAAGGCAGAGATGTTCCAGTTTCTGACGAGTCAAGGAATGCCAATACTCACAGAGAGGCAGCAATTTAAAACACATTTTGCTGTTTTTCTATGGTTAGTATTAGACTTTGAAAAGCCTGTCCTAATCCACTAGAGAAATACATTTTTTTCTACAGGCCAAATAACTTCCCAATAAACCCGCAAATTCCTTGGACATAACAGCTGAATGTGAACTTTGGAGTGAAATTGTTGCATGTGTTGATTCTGAATTTTTTTTCTATAATTCTGACATTTGTGGACGCCGTGGTAATGCCCCAAACCCAGATTTTTTTGGGTGTGGGTGGAAATCCGGGACCATCTGTTGTGTGAGCTTTCGCCTTTTTTTCTCACGGGCCGGCCACAGAGTTTTCTTAAAGGGAATGCAGACACATTTTTTTTTATTTTTTGTTTGTGGTTGTTTTTTAGTCAGTAGTGCTAAAATTGTAGTAGTAGTAGTAATATGAATTGTTAATATTAATTTTTAATTAGGAAAACAAAGCAGGTTAGCTCACATTGAACCCATTGCAGTATGCATGTGGCACAACAGACAATGGACCCAGCATGCAACACACAGCACCTCATCGCCATGCACTAGTCGCCTTGTCGCAGGCATAATGTGAGCGTTGTCCGTTAGCTCAGCTTGTGTTGTCGCGATCTACACCCAAGCGTGCCTGGCCAGCATGCTGATGGGAACGGGGCCCTAAAAGACCATTGCAATATGTGGCTAACACATAACTAGTTAATATATTAACGCACATTATAGTACCCTAAGGGCCGGTTTCCAATATTGCAGACAGCCGCGGTCGTCTTCCAGAAGTCTGGTGCTGCTGTCACTCACTGCTGGGGGGCACAACCACATTCAATGGAAGTAATTCCATAGACATGCATTGGTTGCAGAGCTATTGCGGAAAATAGCAAAACAAATGTGCGATAAGTTGAAACAGGCCTTTAAATGATATTTTAAAAAGTAAAAGCTCCACCTGCTCGTATGACCACCATAGTATCCTACTCCATAGTATCTGCTTTCTCCTTCACTGCCTCCCCATCCTCCATAGAATCTGCTTCCTTCTTCACTGCCTCCCCCTCCTCCATAGTATCTGCTTCCTCCTTCTCTGCCTCCCCCTCCTCCATAGAATCTGCTTCCTCCTTCAGTGCCTCCCCCTCCTCCATAGAATCTGCTTCCTCCTTCACTGCCTCCCCTCCTCCATAGTATCTGCTTCCTCCTTCAGTGCCTCCCCCTCCTCCATAGTATCTGCTTCCTCCTTCAGTGCCTCCCCCTCCTCCATAGAATCTGCTTCCTCCTTCACTGCCTCCCCCTCTTCCATAGTATCTGCTTCCTCCTTCACTGCCTCCCCCTCCTCCATAGTATCTGCTTCCTCCTTCACTGCCTCCCCCTCCTCCATAGTATCTGCTTCCTCCTTCACTGCCTCCCCTCCTCCATAGTATCTGATTCCTCCTTCACTGCCTCCCCCTCCTCCATAGTATCTGCTTCCTCCTTCAGTGCCTCCCCCTCCTCCATAGTATCTGCTTCCTCCTTCACTGCCTCCCCCTCCTCCATAGTATCTGCTTCCTCCTTCAATGCCTCCCCCTCCTCCATAGTATCTGCTTCCTCCTCCACTGCCTCCTCTCATCCATAGTATCTGCTTCCTCCTTCACTGCCTCCCTCTCCTCCGTAGTATCTGCTTCCTCCTTCACTGCCTCCCCCTCCCCATAGAATCTGCTTCCTCCTTCACTGCCTCCCCCTCCTCCATAGTATCTGCTTCCTCCTTCACTGCCTCCCCCTCCTCCATAGTATCTGCTTCCTCCTTCACTGCCTCCCCTCCTCCATAGTATCTACTTCCTCCTTCAGTGCTTCCCCCTCCTCCATAGAATCTTCTTCCTCCTTCACTGCCTCCCCCTCCTCCATAGTATCTGCTTCCTCCTTCACTGCCTCCCCCTCCTCCATAGTATCTGCTTCCTCCTTCACTGCCTCCCCTCCTCCATAGTATCTACTTCCTCCTTCACTGCTCCCCCTCCTCCATAATATCTGCTTCCTCCTTCACTGCCCCCCCCCCCTTCCATAGTATCTACTTCCTCCTTCACTGCCTCCCCCTCCTCCATAGGATCTGCTTCCTCCTTCACTGCCTCACCCTTCTCCATAGTATCTGCTTTCTCCTTCACTGCCTCCCCCTCCTCCATAGTATCTGCTTCCTCCTTCACTGCCTCCCCCTCCTCCATAGTATCTGCTTCCTCCTTCACTGCCTCCTCCTCCTCCATAGCATCTGCTTCCTCCTTCACTGCCTCCCCCTCCTCCATAGTATCTGCTTCCTCCTTCACTGCCTCCCCCTCCTCCGTAGTATCTGCTTCCACCTTCAATTGACTCCCCCTACTCCATTGTCTCCTCGTCCACCATAGCTTTCTCCTCCATAGCATCTGCCTCCTCCTCCATTGTCTCCTCAACCATAGCTTCTTCCTCCACCTCCACAGTCTCCTCTGCCTTCTTCATAGCCTCCTGAAGCATAGCTTGCTCCTCCATAGCATCTCCCTCCTTCATAGCCTCCACCTCCTGCACTATAGCCCCTCCTCCTCCATAACCTCTACCACCATAGTATCCTTCTCTATTGCATGTGCCTTGTTCACAGACTCCTCCTCCACCTTCATAGGTTACAGTTCCACAACTATAGCTTCCTTCTCTATAGCATCTGCCTTGTTCATAGCCTCCTCCTCCACCTTCATAGGTTCCACAACTATAGCTTCCTCCTCTAGAGCTCTGCCTTGTTCACAGCCTCCTCCTCCACCTTCATAGGTTCCACAACTATAGCTTCCTTCTCTAGAGCTTCTACCTTGTTCATAGCCTCCTCCTCAACCTTCATAGGTTCCACAACTATAGCTGCCTTCTCTAGAGCTTCTGCCTTGGTCATAGCCTCCTCCTCCACCTTCATAGGTTCCAGTTCCACAACTATAGCTGCCTTCTCTAGAGCTTCTGCCTTGGTCATAGCCTCCTCCTCAACCTTCATAGGTTCCAGTTCCACAACTATAGCTGCCTTCTCTAGAGCCTTGCCTTGTTCACAGCCTCCTCCTCCACCTTCATAGGTTCCTCAACTATAGCTTCCTTCTCTAGAGCTTCTGCCTTGGTCACAGACTCCTCCTCCACCTTCATAGGTTCCAGTTCCACAACTATAGCTGCCTTCTCTTGAGCTTCTGCCTTGTTCACAGCCTCCTCCATCATAGCTGCATCCTTTTTAGTAGTGATGATCGAAATCAGCAAAATTACGATTTCGCTAAATTTCACGTAAACTTTCACAATTACGCCTATACGTAATTACGATTTGCAAACTAAATTCATTTCATAGTCATTCGTAATTTTGCATAAAAATTTCGGCCCATCACTGCTTTTTAGTATCTGCCTTCTTCATAGCCATCTCCATCTCCATTAAGCCCGTTTCCATGGTCTCCTCCTTCTCCACAGCCTCCTTCATAGCCTTGTCCTTCATTACCTCCACTTTTGCTCCTTTGAAAAATATCAGGTAAGAACAACGCACTGCAGGCTTCACCTCTGAAAGCCACCTCTGAGCCTTGTATCTTGTCTAAGCAACATTTTGTCCTTCCTGTCTGCTGAGCCTGTGATAAGTCCTTTGCCAGTACTCCTGTTATGTACACACACACAGAATTCGAATTTGCTGATTGTCACCCAGAACAATGACTTTTGGAAACATTGTTTGAAAATCTGAACTGTGCGTATTTGGGGTTTCCGAGGCCACCGATGCCAGCGTTGGTGATCCATCACTTTGGATTAGTAATAGCGGGGCTCCCTGCTGCTGTCCCTGCAGTGTGGGGTGCTGGGGGGGGGGGGTATGGGGGAGGGAAGAAGGAGGAGTCTGATTGGGTGGGGTTGATGTTATTGTATAAGGATTTAGAGACATCTCAGAAGTGTCCACACACAATGAGTTGGGCGGTAAATTCTTCATCTCCTTCAGTTTCCCACACAGACCGCCTGGATAACAGAACGCTGCTTGATCCGCCGCCGCCAGCAGCTGAGTACAGCCAAAACAAAAGAGTGATGGGCGGGGCAATGCTCTGCGGCGGGGAGAGGGCGTCTCAGGGGGATTGGGATGAACGCTTACCGTCACATCTGTTTGCAGAAAGCGTTTTCTATTCCTCCTGCAAGCAGTCAAACTTCTTACAGCTTCTTGCTGAGCCCATATCTAATGTTTCATTCAGACCAGTTTCTAGGCTAAATTGCACCAGGGCGGGGGTGTAAAGATTGCGCGCCCTTCCCCCCCACCCCCGTGGACTCGTAAATAGAGATGTCGCGAACCCGCGTTTTTTTGTCCGCGAACCGTGAATGCGAACTTGCAAAAAAGTTTGCGAACCAACGAATCAACGCAAACCGCAATAGACTTCAATGGGCAGGCGAACTTTCAAAACTACAAACACTAATTCTGGCCACAAAAGTGATGGAAAAGATTTTCAAGGAGTCTAACACCTGGAGGGGGGCATGGCAGAGTGGGATACACGCCAAAAGTGCCGGGGGAAATTACGGATTTGACGCACAGCAGGGTTATAATCCCTAAAGGGCAGAAATCACATTGCATTGTTAAATTGGAGGCCTAAAGTGTTTGAAAACATCTTGCGTGTGTAGACATTGATCAGGTAGTGTAATTAGAGTACTGCTTCACACTGACACACCAAACTCACTGTGTAACGCACTGCAAACAGATGGCTGTGCTGGTGCGCACGTTGACGAGAGTGCAGGTGATGGCGGCTTTCCAGCCCATATGGTCACCGGGCTGAGGTAGCTCAATGACAGAACAACAGTAACTGAGCGTCCAGCTGATCGAATTTGGTCTGTCTACAATAAAGCAACGACCTTATTATCTTGGGTGTGCCCCCCCCCCCCCCCCCGAACACTCATATAGGTCATTGCTTCATTGTGATACGCAAGCCCCTTCACCGCGGCAAGGTAACGATCACGAAGGGGAATTGACACATGTACATGCCTTTTGTTTTGTTGTTGCAGCCGCAATGCAGCCAAAAAAATTAGGCAGGCATGTACACGCACCCAAAAAATTATTTTAGCGGCCGCTGCTAGCAGCGGCCTTAAAAAATCAGGAATCCACCTGGAGTACTGGACCCTGTTGGTGGTGGCGGAGAAGGCAGTCAAGCGGCCTGCTAGCAGAGATGCTGTGTGGGGACCGACTTTAGTCTTGGGGCAGGCAATCACACGGCGTGCAGGCATAGATGCTGTGTGTGGGGATGGGGACTGTCTTTGGGCAGGCCTGACTGTGCTTTGCAGACCAGGCATCTGTGGACCCTTGACCCAACGCTGTGTGCCAGAGATGACACCACTTGCCTTTCAACATCACGGTACAGTTTGGGTATTGCCTTTTTTGAGAAATAATTGCGGCATGGTATCTTCCACTGCGGTATGTGGCTTTGCTTTTGTGTGCTGCTTTTCCTCAGGTGGTCATCCAATTGCAGTTTGTGCTTTGCAATCATGTGCCTTCGTAAGGCAGTTGTCCCTACGCGGGTCTTGGTCTTTCCATGGCTCAATTTTCGGTGGCAGAGACAGAGTACAGATGGCATTGCTGTCATCTGAGGCAGACACACAAAAAAATGTCCACACCGCTGAGCCCTGTGATGATGGCACTTTGGTGATGGCTGCCGATGGAGTGTTAAGTGGGGTGCCAGAATCAGAGCAGGAGGAGGAAGATATGTCCCGCTTCCATGTGGAAGCTGAGGAAGATGAGGTGTTCTGTGTTAAATAGTCAACCATGTCCTGACAATATTGGGGGTTGATGGCACGTGCCTTCTTCTGAACACTGTATTTCGGACGAGGGCCGCACGAAATCACGACGCCGAACAGACCTGCCGAGTGGCCTGCCTTTGGCTCTGCCTCTGCCTGTTGTTTTGTGCATATATGGGGGGGGGGGGGTGTGAAGTGAAAAGGTATGCATGGACTGGTATATAAAACAGTGTGCGGTCACACAGCAGGTGCAGTGAAAGGTACACAGTGACTGGTATTACAATACCATGTGCAGCTGTCGCACACACAGGTGCAGTGAAAAGGTAGGCACTGAATGTGCTGGGCCTGGCACAGTATAGCGATTAGCAAGAACCAGCTGCGACAGACAGGGCTGTATATGCAGAGGCGTATCTAATGGGGTGCAGGTATGGCACCTGCCATGGGCGCCCCTGCCTCTCACCTCCCAATGGGCGCAAATTGCCCTGTCACTCCTGCCGCTATAGGTTCGCCAAAAGCGCTCCATCCAAATGCCCCCACCTCCCCATATGCAAGCCACCAGCTCCGGTGATCCGTCCGTGCTGTCTCTCACCTCGCCAATCCCCATGGAGCGGCGGGTCACCCGACTCCCCTAGATCAACTTTTGCTGCTGCCGTTCCGCTTCCTGAGGACTCCTGATTGGCTAGCGCGGCATCAGCTCTCCTATGATTGGCCGCGTGGTTCCAGCATGTTGCTGCGGCTGATGGGGTAACATAAACATCCACAGACGCTAGCGTGCATCAATGAATGGTCAGTCAGAGCTGATGCCACGCTGGCTAGCCAATCAGGAGTCCTCAGGAAAAGGAACGGCTGCAGCAAACGTTTATCTAAGGGAGTCGGGTGACCCGCCGCTCTATGGGGAGGTGAGAGACAGCATGGACAGATCACCGAAGCTGGTAACCTGCATATGGAGAGGGGGGGGGGGGGCGGTTGGATGAAGAGCACTGACGCTAGACAGAGGCAAAGCTCAGCTAAATTCAAATTGGGTAAGGGCATTTTATATATAATATATGCTTGTGAGTGTTGGTGGGTGAGGTAGGTCAGGCAGGAGAGCCCAGAGAATGTGTGTGTGTGTGTGTGTGTGTGTATATATATATATATATATATATATATATATATATATATATATATATATATATATATATATATGTGTGTGTGTATATATATATATATATATATATATATATATATATATGTGTGTGTATATATATATATATATATATATGTGTGTGTATATATATATATATATATATATATATATATATAATACATCTAAATGCAGTATGTGTATATGTGCAGTGTGTGTGTGTTGGTTAAAAGTGTGTTTGTATATGTGCAGTGTATGTATGTGCAGTGTATGTGTGTGTTAATTAAAGGTGTGGGGTGGATTAGATCTACCTACCTAGGGCTTCATTCAGCCCTATAATACTTTTAAGTCTCTCACTGTAGTGCTGCCCTTCATGGTGCTGCTGTCCACTACATAGGATTGGCTACTACACGTGCGTCTACAATACTCTTTTGGTTGCGTTCCTGTGGCCGAGTGCATTCTGCAGTTGCGCAGTTTAAGTGTGAACGGCACAGCCACAGAGTGATCCTGGCTATGGGAATGTGACCGAGAGAGGCGTGTGGATGCATGCACAGTAGCCCCGGACCACAGCTGTGTTTAGGGATCTTTTGGAGAGGTCAGGAGCACAAAACAACAGCAAGGGACCTGATAGTCTGCAAGGGTCTGGAAGAAGTCCCAGGTAAGTAAATCTAATCTCCTGCCCCAGCTTGAAAATTAATAAAGTGTGGGGGAAGGGAGAAGGCTGAGGGGGTTTGGAGATATAGAACATCATTACATTTCTGTGTGTGTGAGGGGGGGGGCGGGGAAGGTCTGTCTGGAAACTTTAAAAATGTGTGGGGTGGAGGGTGGGGTTTAGAAATAACATGCATTATTATTATTTTTTGGGACGGCAGGCATGTTGAATAGACAGTAAGTGATTACATTTGTGTGTGGGGAGCTTTCGAGAGGCAGTCTGGTACACTAATTTGTGGTTGAGGTGTGTGGGGGGGGGGGCAATTTCAGTGTTTGCCATAGGCGCCATTTTGCCTAGATACGCCTCTGTGTATATGCAGTGTCAGTGGGCCACACAAAAAAAAAAACACTTCACAAGAACATTAGCTCTCAAAAGAGCTGTTTTGGTGGTGCTTCTTAGCAACAAAAATCAGCAAGGAGCAAGCTAACAGACCTCCTAACTATCGCTTTCTCTATCTCTCCAATGTCTCTCCCTTCTCTAACTAAAACAGGCAGCAGCCAGCACACAGAGTGAGAAAATGGCCGACACTGCTGCCTTAAATAAGGAGGGGGGGAGGGCGCAAGGAGGGAGTGCAGCCTGATCGGCTGCCATGTGTCTGCTGTCTGTGATGTAGAGGGTCGAAGTTTAGCCCAATGATGTAGTATAGGGGGCGAGTCAAACCACCATAAAGTATGCGATCCAATGCGAACATGAACCCGCGATGTTCACACAGCCACAAGTCACACGTAGATCTGCCTACTTACTAGTGAACAGCCCATCATACAGGAGGAAGCAGGAGCCAGGAAAACACAAAGGTGAAGAGCGCCTGGAAAGCCGACTCCTCCATGGGCGCTGCGCACTGACAGCCTGCAGTACCGCTACAGGACATCAGGTGTCATCACGCGGTGGTAACGTGATGATGACTTGACGTCTGATGCGGACAGCCCAGGAGGAGTCAAGGAAGGTGATCGCACTGGTGATCTTCTTCTTCTTCCATTTGGCTGCACTGCTCGTCACCAGCTTGCTAGCGGTTATGTCCTTCTGCCTGCGCCCCCCTTTCTTCTACTTGCCGGTCTGCGCCCAGAGCGGTCGCCCTGCCCGCACTGCCCAGGAAACAGCCCTGGTTTCATTCACACTCTTGCACCTTTAAAGGAGAACTTTAACCCAGCATTGAACTTCATCCCAATCAGCAGCCAACAACACCCCCTTTCCAACCAGAAATCTTTACCTTTTCTCGAACAGATCATCAGGAGGGTCTGTATGGCTGATATTGTGGTGAAACCCCTCCAGTTTCCTGTCTGTGACCCTCGTTGCATTGTGGGAAATAATGGCTTTTTCCAACTGCCAAGCCAGCAGTATCTCCCTCTGTGCAAAGAGCTCTCAGTAACAAACATTCCGTACAGAACACCTGACAGAACTAAAGATGTCACCACCAGTAATATTTTTCAGAATGTAAATCAGGGAGAGCAAAGATTTTACAATGGGCAAATACTGACTAAATAATCTATAAATTAATATTGTAAAAAAAAAAAAAAATAAGCAATTTAATTCATTATGTTATTGTTACTTCAGTTCCTCTTTAATGTCACTACCCAGCATGCACTGCAGAGCGATTACCATGCTGTGCGCTCTGGCGGCTCCAGGAGGTACATCTCTGAGTCTGTTTTCAGGCCCTTTTCAACTACTAGCGTTTTGTGATCTGATTCCGATCACTTGCGGATCACAAAATGCTAGGTTAAGTAAAACTGATGGAAAGTGGTGCGAATGTTTCCAACAGTGTGGTCTGTTTGCGATGAAATTGTCTCCTGATCACATTTGGCATCCTGCTGCATTTTTCATGCGGCTGGGTTCCTGTGCTTTGTATAGGAGCACAGAAATGAAAAAAGAAAATGTTTCTACCCCCTTTTTTTTTCTCAGCGCAAAACACAAATGCATCTCAGTTGTGCTGTACACCTGACAGATTGTGGCAGAATCGTGGTAGTGGAAAATACTAAGAAAGACAATCACATTGCTGCCAATTGGACATATCACATAAGTGCCTGAAAATTTGGCGCATTCCATTCGCCCATATACATCATCATTGAGCTAAACTTTGACCCCTTAGTCAGCTGACACATGGCAGCCAATCAGCTAGCACCCCTTCCTGGACAGGGTCCGACTTGCTGCTGTAGATAGGTAGGGAAAGCATTAGCTAGGCCTGTGTTCTTGTTCCTCACTTGCTGTGAAAGCACTCCAAACATCAGTCTCCTGTGGTTTTTTTGTGTGTGACACTTCACAGCCCACCGACACCCAGAGCTGTGTGCACACTAATGCTGTTGTCTCATTAAGTTACAGGCACAGAACCATCCTGTGCATTATTATTTCACTGTATTCTGATAGTACTATTATATTTCTCTGTGTGTGACACTCCACAGCCCACTGAGACCCAGAGCTGTGCATAATGTGATTCCTGCCCTCTAGGGTTTAAAACCCGACTTTGCGTCAACTCCGTAATTTTTGGTGGGACCCCCTGCGGCATGCCACAGTCCAGGTATTAGACCCCTTGAAACAACTTTTTCATCCCTTTTGTGGCCAGAAATGTCTTTGTAAGTTTTAAAATTTGCCTGCCTATTGAAGTCTATGGCAGTTCGCCAGATCCGCCAGTTCTGGAACATTTGCGGAAGTTCGCATTGGCCATTCGCCAACAGAAAATCCTATGTTCGCGAAATCTCTATGCCTGAAGTGCTGGAAGTGCCCGATTCCCCCCCGAGCCAATGCAGGGGCAACGACGGGTTACCGCTGGACTTCCGCAGCGGCGGAAGTAATACAAGTGAATGAGTGACGCAAATCTTTTAAAAAGGTTGTCATCGGCATTTTAGCATGTATGCGCTGACAGAATATGATAGGAATGACGATCCCTGGGAATCCCGGTGACATACTTACGGTCCAGCAGGGAGTACGTCACTGGGTGAGAAGCGGTGACGTGTGTGTCGGGGCGGGGGGGATTAGAAGGGGAGGATGGTGCTATGGATATGACCCTATCTGCGCATGTTGCCACAGGATCATATGTGTGCGGTTTTGTGTGTTGCAGTGCGATGGGGTGGTGCATCGCATCGCAAACGCACATTTCATGCGTAAAGTCTATAAGTGTATAAAAGGTGTAAAAATCATATTTTCCTCTCTGTCTCTCTCTTGTCATTTTTATAAATAAAGGTGAGCAAATATTTTTGCCTCCTCCTCTTCCAAAAGACAGGTGATTGCGATATGGCCAAATAGAAATCGTGGGTGTGTGGTCACCTTCTTTTACTTAGCGTAGTGCTTTTTGAGATTGCCTGTGATCCTAAAGTGCGGGTGAAGGCTCTCTGGTGGGCCTTCACCTGAACTTGCTAGTACAGCTAAGAAACATAACATTAGTAGCAAAAAAAGAGTCTCATAGATATTGTTTTCCAGTACAGGAAGAGTTAAAAAAAAACTTCAGTTATCTATGCAAAAGTACTTCCCTGAGCTCTTCGACACGTTTGGGTTGAATACAGTCCTGTTTCCTGAAGCACTCAAACAGCCAAGAACCAGTGAGAGACAGCTTGTGATAATGTTTTACTGCAGGAAAGTTCAAAGGGTCATTATTTCTGCTTTGTTTTATGGCTTAAAAGACAGAGAGTGGTTTTAAAACTGCAACTGTGACAGTATGATACAATGTTATAAATAAAGCTTGTTAACTGAAAAAAAAATTTGCTGGTAATGTTCTATTCGTTATCCGTACTACACATACAATTCATTACATTATAGCGGAAAATTGGATACTTACCTCTCGGTAATTTTCCTTTCCTGATGCATCCATGGCAGCACCTATCGGTAGTGGCCCGCCCCCTAGCCCCTATAGGACAGGTATCTAGTATAAATCAAAGGTAGCCTGACTCCACCCTGTCTATCACTTTCGGACTTGCCGAGACCCGGGTGGGTCCTATGTGCTGCCATGGATGCATCAGGAAAGGAAAATTACCGAGAGGTAAGTATCCAATTTTCCGCTTTCCTAATGCCTCCATGGCAGCACCTATGGGATCTAGCTAGTCACAAGTAACAGTAAAGAAAATTGGGTGGGAGACGGTCTGCAAGTGCATCAAAAGAAAAATTTTTATTACTCAAAGGTACAAGCAAATTATTGACATCAAACTGATAACACCGCTTTCCCAAAATTAACTGTTGAATTTGCAGCGGGATCTACTTTGTAATGTTGTATGAATGTGTTTATCGTTTTCCAGTTTGCCGCTTGGCATATCTGGTCTGCTGGGATTCCAGCGTATGCTGCCCAGGATGTTGCTACCGATCTTGTGGAATGAGCTCCCAGATCGGTAGGGGGTTCCAGGTTGGAAAGTTTGTAAGCGGTCTGAATGGCCCTAACTATCCATGATGAGATTGTTCTAGAGGTAGCTGGTTCACCTTTCCTGTATCCTGTTGGTATGATAAAGAATCTTTCTGTTTTTCTTATTTCCGCTGTCATTTCTAAATATTTCTTTAGAACGCGGCCTACATCTAGGGTGTCTGGCAGTTGTGTACTTTCCTCCTGAAAAGTGGGGAGAGTCCAGTCTTGGTTAAAATGATAGGATGTAGCCACTTTAGGTATGAAGTGAGGCATGGGTCTGATGACTACCCTGTCGGGGAAGAAGGATAAGTACGGTTCCTTAGTGCCCATTGCCTGGAGTTCAGATACTCTTCTTGCTGAAGAGATTGCAGTTAAGAAGACGGTCTTTATGGTTGTATTCCAGAGGTTAGCATTCTCGAGGGGTTCAAATGGGGTCTTTCTTAAAGCTTCCAGGACAATTGGTAAATCCCATTTTGGGAACAGTTTCTTGTTTGGAGGTCTGAGCTTTATGACGCCTCTCAGGAATTGTATTACAAGTGGGTTGAGTGCCCATCGGATATTAGTCAGGGCGGATAAGGCAGTAACCTGGACTTTTAATGCCGAGTAACTTAGGTTTTTCTGCAGTCCTGTTTGTAAAAATGCTAAGATGTTGTGAGTTTCTGGTTTTGCGGAGTCAAACCCGTTGTCGAGTGCATATTGCATGAATATCTTCCATATTCGGTGATATGTTTTGTTAGTGGATGGTTTTCGGGCTCTGAGGATTGTTTTAATTACTTCCTCCGAACAACCAGCCTGTTTTAACTTTTCCCCCTCAAGAGCCAAGCCATCAAATGGAGTCTCTTGACGTCTGGATGGAGAACTGGTCCCTGCGATAGCAGGTGAGAGGAGACTGGAAGTTTCCATGGATATGTTACTTTCAAATCCCATAGTAGCGGAAACCAGGGGCGATGGTTCCAAAACGGTATCACGGCTATTACCTTCACGTTCTCCTGTGCCAACCTCCTCAGTACCCTGTTTATCATTGGAGTTGGTGGGAATATGTATCCCAGTCTGCAGTCCCATCTCGTAGTTAGCACATCCGTTCCTACTGCTTGTGGACAGTAAGTTCTGGATATGAACCGGGTACACTTCGCATTGTCCTTCGTTGCCATCAGGTCCAGGTCTGGAGTTCCCCATTTGTTGCAAATCTTCCGGAAGACGTCTGGATGAAGGGACCATTCTTTGTTGTCTATCCGGTGCCTGCTGAGAAAGTCCGCTTTGCGATTCGATTGGCCTGGGATGTATACTGCTCTCAGGCTGAGTAGGTGCGATTCTGCGAAGTGCATAATTGGTGCTGTCTGCTGTAGTAGTTGAAGGCTCTTCGTACCTCCCTGCTTGTTGATGTATGCGCATGCTGTCTTGTTGTCGCTTCTGATTAGTACTGCCCTTCTGACTATAAAGGTCTGAAAATGTTCCAGGGCACATAGGATCGCCTTGAGTTCTAGTAGGTTTGCAGATCTTACTGTTGTCTGTGACCAGGCGCCCTGAGCGAACCGATGTTCCAGGTGGGCTCCCCAACCCTTCGTACTGGCATCGGTGGTTATCAATATTTCCTTTTGTGGTTGAATCTGTTGATGCCTGTTCAAGTTGTCGGAGTTCAGCCACCAAATCAAACTGTTCTTCATTGTGACATCTATGTAGATCCATTGACTCAAACTCCCATTCTTTCTCCACTGTGTCAGGAAACCCCACTGGAACACTCTGGTATGCCACTGAGCCCATTTGATCATGGGCATAGTTGATGTTAGTGTCCCCAATAGGCTCAGACACTGTCTTGCTCTCAGTCTGGGTGAATCTATCGCAAAGCGTACCCTTCTCTGTATGTTGTCTCTCTTCTCCTCCGGTAACTTGACGGCATTCTGGGTGGTTAGGAAACATGCACCTAGGAAAATCATATCTTGAGTGGGGGTTAGTTGGCTCTTCTTCCAGCTTATCAACCAGCCGAAACGTTGTAACTCGCTCAGCAGTAGTTGTCTCTGTTCTATAATTTTCTCTCGACTCTGTGCTAGTAGTATGATGTCGTCGAGGTAATGGTATAACCTCAACCCCCTCAGTCTCAGAAGAGCTACTATCTGAATCAGAACTTTTGTGAAGGTTCTGGGCGCGGTATTTATTCCAAAAGGAAGACAAGTAAATTGGAGGTGTAAGTCCCCTATGGCGAAGCGTAGGTAGCGTTGGTATTCTCTGTTTACTGGGATATGTAAATATGCATCCTCCAAATCTACTGACAGCATCCAGTCTGATATCCTGGTTGCTAGTACAATAGACTGGAGGGATTCCATTTTGAATCTGGGTAGTTCTATTAGTTGGTTGAGGAATCTTAGGTCCAGAACAGGTCTCAGATCTCCCGTCTTTTTGATTACAAAGAACAGGGGGGAGTATATTCCGGTTCCCCTGGGTCGGTACCTTGCAGACTGCCTTTTTGATAATTAGGCCCTGGATATATTCTTCTAGAATATTGAACTTGTGTGTGTTCTTTGGTATCCTTGTTGGTGTGAACTGGAATTCTATTGGCTCCCTCCTGAATGACCATTTGTGGCCGTGACAGATTGTCTTTACTACCCAATGGTTCCGACACTCCTCCGCCCAAATGTGTCCGAAGGATTTTAACCTTCCCCCCACTGGACACATCTGAGCGGATGGACCATCAAAATCCCTTGGATGTGCTAGCAGGCGGGTTGGCGGATCTTTGTTTGTTAAACTTGCTAAGTGTCGCTTGTCCTCCCTGCCATGTTTTCTTATAGTCCTTCCCTGGTCTGTAAGATCTAGCATTCCTAAAGCGTTGCTGTTGGGACTTATTTTGTTGAGGTGGAGGAGGTCTCCTGGGTTTCTGGTCATTAGGGATAAGTCCGGATCTTCCTCCCGTAACTCTTGTGATGGCCTTGTCCATGAGTTCTCCAAAGAGATTTTTTCCATCGAATGGTATTTTGCACCAATTTTGTTTTGAGTTCATATCTGCTGACCAGGATCTTAGCCATAGGGCCCTTCTGGTGGTAATGGAGTAGAACATTGCCCTGGCCGTAGACCGGATAATATCTATGGATGCCTCCCCTATATAGTCCGCTGATAATTTGAACTCCTGCAATGCATTGATTAGGGATTCCTTATCCGCGTCTTCTGTTATCGCTATCTCCAGGTTGTCAGTCCATGCCCGTATGGCCTTTGCGACCGCGGTTAATGTAACTGCCGGCTTCATTGCTCCGCCTGATACTGTATATGTCTTCATAAGGTCCATGTCCATCTTCCTATCGATGGGATCTCGGAAAGATATTGCATCATCTAAGGGCAAGGTCACGTGTTTTGCCAACCTCATAACGGACGCGTCGACTACTGGAGCGTTGTCTAGGCTAGCCGACTTATTTGCTGGCAGGGGGTACAATTTTGACAACCTGTTGCTTAAAGGGATTTTCTTGTCCGCCTTTTCCCACTCTTCTCGGATGACGTCCTGTATCTCTTCCATGAAAGGAAATGTAGTGCTGCTCTTTTTGAGGTGTTTATAATATGTCTTCTTCTGTTTCTTCTCTTTGACTGACTCGTCCTGTGAGTCGTCTTCCCATTCGATGGCCTGTCTGACGGCGTTTACGTATGGTTGTACTAAAGCGAAGTTGAAACCTACTTCTGGTTTGTCTGTTTGGGAGTCCAAATCTTGTCGTGACGTGGATGGGACCGGCTCTGTAGCCGGCATTGGTTGTGGTATATTTGCAATGTAGTCTGCCATCGATTCCTGTACCGCTTGTCGAATTAAGTGTGATACTTCAATTGGCTGTTGCTCCTCACGTGGCATTTGATTAAAGCATGCGCTGCATACTAGCTTCCCCGGTAAAGTAGCTTCACCACAGGCCCAACAGCTTTTGGAGGGACGTTTGTGATGGTGTTTTTTGGGTGAACCGCTTCTTGAACGTTTCTTTTTCTTAGCGGATCTAGACCGTCCTGGGGAGCTTCCTGAAGGCTGCTCTGAAGAGATCGTCGTGGGGCTGCCAGGAGACATGAAATAGACATGTCTTTTAGTCTTCGCACTCTTTTGCTAGAAAGAAAAACACTTACCTAAAGCACCCTTACCTTGTATTCTGAGGCTGGTCTGTGTTGGGCATAGTGGGTTCTCCCTCTGTCTGTGACATGCTGTAAAACATCCATACAGCTGATCAGAATGGCTGCGGCCATAGGGAAAGAAAAGGATGCAGAGCAGTGGTGCTCAAATACCCCTTTTTAAAATTCGAGTTTGGTCGAATTCGAATAGTAAATTATTCGAGGTCATTCGAATATTCGAGTCGAATAATTTTTACTATTCGATTCGACCTCGGACTTCGAGCTCACTATTCGAGTCGGTATTCGAGCTAACTATTCGAGCTGACTATTCGAATTGGCCTTAAATAGCTTCCAACACTTGTTTTGAGGGTGAATGATGCAAGAAACCTCTTTTTTTCCAAGTAACAACAGCAAGTGATTATGTGGGGATGTTCCTTTAAAAAAAAATGTGGAAAGAGAAGTTGTGTCCTTAATTTTGTTCAGTAGTGTTACTGTATATACTTGTTCTTCTTCTTCTTTATCTTTCTTCTTCTTCTTCTATATCGTCTTCTTCTATATCGTCTTCTTCTATATCGTCTTCTTCTATATCGTCTTCTTCTTCTTCTTCTTCTTCTTCTTCTTCTTCTTCTTCTTCTTCTTCTTCTTCTTCTTCTTCTTCTTCTTCTTCTTCTTCTCCTTCCTTTTCAATATAGTCTTATTCTTCTTCACGTATTTCTCTTTTCAATTTTTTTTTAAAGAAATGCATCTATTTTTGAGCGTAACAAATAGCTGGTGGGCGCACGCATGTTGGAAGCGCCATTGTATGTGCTCCCTGGCAGTGGAAACACAAAGACAGCAGGAGGTAAATTCAGCAGCAGGAGGAGGAGGATGAGTGTGTGGCAGCAGGCAGTCAATGAGGCAGGCAGCTCGCCGTGACATAATAGCCCTGGTACCTAGCGGTGATACCAGGGCTGTAAATAAACACAACAGGAGGTCCCAGACAGCGGTCGTGCAGCCCACATTGTGTCCAATACACAACTGGGACAACACAGTTTTCAACCCGGGCACCTCAGAAAAATTAAACCTTTTTTTTTTTTTTATGGTTTTTTGGTTTTTGGTTTTGCAACCAATATAGCTATTGTTTGACGTAATAGCTGGTGGCAGAGTGGCAGCAGAAGGTAAATCATCTGTGTACCCTGGCAGTGGGAAACACAGACAGACAGCAGCAGCAGCAGCAGCAGGAGGAGGTATGGAGGAGCAGTGTGAGTGTGGCAGCAGGTAGGCAGCGTGACATAATAGCCCTGGTACCTAGCGGTGATACCAGGGCTGTAAATAAACACAACAGGAGGTCCCAGACAGCGGTCGTGCAGCCCACATTGTGTCCAATAAACAACTGGGACAACACAGTTTTCAACCCGGGCACCTCAGAAAAATTAAACCTTTTTTTTTTTTTTATGGTTTTTTGGTTTTTGGTTTTGCAACCAATATAGCTATTGTTTGACGTAATAGCTGGTGGCAGAGTGGCAGCAGAAGGTAAATCATCTGTGTACCCTGGCAGTGGGAAACACAGACAGACAGCAGCAGCAGGAGGAGGAATGGAGGAGTAGGCGAGCAGCTATTGTTTGACGTAATAGCTGGTGGCAGAGTGGCAGCAGAAGGTAAATCATCTGTGTACCCTGGCAGTGGGAAACACAGACAGACAGCAGCAGCAGCAGCAGGAGGAGGTATGGAGGAGCAGTGTGAGTGTGGCAGCAGGTAGGCAGCGTGACATAATAGCCCTGGTACCTAGCGGTGATACCAGGGCTGTAAATAAACACAACAGGAGGTCCCAGACAGCGGTCGTGCAGCCCACATTGTGTCCAATACACAACTGGGACAACACAGTTTTCAACCCGGGCACCTCAGAAAAATTAAACCTTTTTTTTTTTTATGGTTTTTTGGTTTTTGGTTTTGCAACCAATATAGCTATTGTTTGACGTAATAGCTGGTGGCAGAGTGGCAGCAGAAGGTAAATCATCTGTGTACCCTGGCAGTGGGAAACACAGACAGACAGCAGCAGCAGGAGGAGGAATGGAGGAGTAGGCGAGCAGCTATTGTTTGACGTAATAGCTGGTGGCAGAGTGGCAGCAGAAGGTAAATCATCTGTGTACCCTGGCAGTGGGAAACACAGACAGACAGCAGCAGCAGCAGCAGGAGGAGGTATGGAGGAGCAGTGTGAGTGTGGCAGCAGGTAGGCAGCGTGACATAATAGCCCTGGTACCTAGCGGTGATACCAGGGCTGTAAATAAACACAACAGGAGGTCCCAGACAGCGGTCGTGCAGCCCACATTGTGTCCAATACACAACTGGGACAACACAGTTTTCAACCCGGGCACCTCAGAAAAATTAAACCTTTTTTTTTTTTTTATGGTTTTTTGGTTTTTGGTTTTGCAACCAATATAGCTATTGTTTGACGTAATAGCTGGTGGCAGAGTGGCAGCAGAAGGTAAATCATCTGTGTACCCTGGCAGTGGGAAACACAGACAGACAGCAGAAGGGCAGTACACAGCAGCCCACTGTAGGTGTAAAATGTGTGGCTGCAGGCGACGTAATAGTCAAAGTGAACCAGGCTGGCTTAGTGAGCAGGAGCCAGGAGGTGGTAAAGGGTGGTAAGGCACATTAACGATGGTTCCGGCAGCCAGTTCATGTCCCCCTCTCGCCGACAACAGGGGCCAGGAACTCGCCTTCCACCCACGCCTGGTTCATCTTGAGAAACGTCAGTCTGTCCACAGACTTGTGAGACAGACGTGAGCGTTTCTCGGTGACCACGCCACCAGCTGCACTGAAGCAGCGCTCGGACAGCACGCTGGAAGGGGGGCAGGACAGCACTTCCAGGGCGTACTGCGCCAGCTCGCTCCAGATCTCCATGTGCTTGACCCAATACTCCATGGGATCAACAGGGGCATCGCTGTCAAGCCCGCTGTACGACCCCATGTAGTCAGCCACCATGCGGGTCAGGCGCTGGCTGTGACCGGAGGAGGATGCTGCTGCATGCATCTCCTCTCTAGTCACTGCTGCCGGAGCCTCTACAGTCCTGTAGAGCTCGTGGCTGAGAGACAGCAGGTCTGTGGGGCGCTTGCTGCTGCTGGATGCAGGCACCTGCTGCTGCCTCTGTGCTGGCTGCTGGACAGTGGGGGTGGAAGGCTGGGGGAAGGCTTCCTCCAAGCGCTCAACAAGGGCCTGCTGCAAGCTCCTTATTTGTTGCGCTGGGTCTCCTCCTGCAGGCGGCAGGAACTGGCTCAACTTCCCCTTGAGGCGTGGGTCCAACATCATGCTGATCCAGATGTCCTCCCTCTGCTTCATCTGGATCACCCTGGGGTCCCTGCGCAGGCACGTCAGCATGTGCGCTGCCATTGGGAAGAGGCGGGCCACGTCTGCTGGCACATCGACGTCAGTGCTGTCCTCATCCTCCTCCTCTGCTGCCTCATCCTCTCTCCACCCCCGCACCAACTCAGCTGCGCTGATCCCCCTCATCAGCAGCCAGGTCAGGGACCTCCACCAAGTCCTCCTCCTCCTCCCCCTCAGAGGTGGACTGCGCAGCTGGTTGCCGCTCCTGCTGGTCCAAGGCTGCCGCTCCCTGTTCCAGCAAAGCATCGAGGGCCCTGTTCAGCAGAGAAACCAGGGGCACCCACTCGCAGACCATAGCATGGTCCCTGCTCACCATGTTTGTGGCCTGCAGGAAGGGAGCCAGCACTAAGCACACCTGCTGCATGTGCCTCCAGTCATCATCGGGGACGATGGACGGGAAGTTGCTGGTCTTGTCCCTTCTCAGAGCTGCGGAAACAGTGGCCAGGGCAAGGTACTGTTTGACAGCGTGCCTCTGTTCAACCAGACGCTCCAACATCGCCAGGGTGGAGTTCCAGCGAGTCGGAACGTCAAGGATCAGCCGATGGCGTGGCAGATCCAGCTCCTTTTGCACGTCTTCCAGGCTCGCACAGGCTGCAGCCGAGCGCCGGAAGTGACGCACAACATTCCTTGCCGTTTCCAGCAGTTCGCCCATCCCCTGGTAGGTGCGCAGGAACTTCTGCACCACCAGGTTCAGCACGTGGGCAAGACAGGGGATGTGGGTCAGGTTTCCCCTGTGTATTGCGGCAACCAGATTGGCCCCATTGTCGGCCACCACCTCTCCGACTCTGAGGCCTCTGGGGGTCAGCCAAATCCTCTCCTGCTCCTGGAGTTTGGCCAACACATGGGTTGCCGTCAGCTTGGTCTTCCCAAGGCTGACCAAGTGCAGCAGCGCTTGGCAGTGGCGGGCCTTCACGCTGCTGCTGAGGCGGGGGGTTTGGCCAGGTGTGCCGGAGGATGGCAGAGGATCGGAGGAACCTGCTGCAGTTCCCCTGAGCCTGCGGGGTGGCACCACCCACTGTGTTGCTGCTGCTGCTGTGCCCGCTGCTGCTCTCCCATCCTCACCCCCTTCCACCAAGCTGACCCAGTGGACAGTGAAGGACAGGTAGCGGCCTGTCCCGAAGCGGCTGCTCCAGGAGTCCATGGTGACGTGGACCCTTTCACCAACCGTGTGCTCCAGCCCTCGCTCCACATTGGCCATCACAAAGCGGTGCAGTGCAGGAATGGCCTTGCGGGAGAAAAAGTGTCTGCTGGGGAGCTGCCAGTCTGGGGCTGCGCAAGCAAGCAGCGCACGAATGTCGCTCCCCTCCTGCACGAGCGTGTACGGCAGGAGTTGGGAGCACATGGCCCGTGCCAGCAAGCCGTTCAGCTGCCGCACGCGACGGCTGCTGGGAGGCAGAGCCCTAACCACCCCCTGGAAGGACTCGCTCAAAAGGCTCTGGCGTGGCCTTTTGCTGACACGGGAATCAGCAGACACAGCAGAGGAGGCCACTGAGGACTGGCTGCCAGAACAGGCCTCAGTGTCGGCGGCAGGAGTTGCAGAGGGGGGAGGAGCAGTGCGTTTCCGCACTCCTGCTGGTGCTGCTGGAGGAGCAGGAGGGCGGGTGGCTGCTGTTGCTGCTGCTGCTGCTGAAGGCTGTGCAGTGATGGGTGTGGTGCCACTGCCAGCACCAGATGCCTTCAGCCTCTGGAACTCCTCATGCTGGTGGAAATGTTTAGCCGCAAGGTGGTTGATGAGCGAGCTGGTGCAGAACTTTAAGGGGTCTGCACCTCTGCTCAACTTCCGCTGACAGTGGTTGCAAGTGGCGTACTTGCTGTACACAGTGGGCATGGTGAAATATCACCAGATTGGTGACTTAAACATCCCCCTACGGCATGGAAGCGCTGCTGCCTGTCTCCCTGTGGTGGTTGGGGGGGGGGCTTGGGTGCGGCTGGTGGTGGTACTGGCTGATGCTGCTGCTGCTGAGCCTGAGACACCAGCAGGGTGTGGGACGCTGCCAATGCTTGCAATGATGCGCCTCCTTGCAAGGCCCACAAGCGCATCCTCCTCCTCCTCCTCAGAGCTGCTGAGGACGACATCCCCTGGAGGTGGTGGCACCCAGTCTCTGTCTGTCACCGGGTCATCATCATCCTCCCCCTCCTGAAACATGTCCTGCTGGGATGAGGACCCCCCAAACTCCTCTCCTGATGCATGGATGGGCTGCTTGACTGTCGCCACAGTCTTGCTGTCCAATCCCTCATCCCCCAAAGTGCCCATCAGCATCTCCTCCTCAAGATCGCCAACAACAGCAGACAATTTACTCATGATGCCTGGGGTCAAAAGACTGCTGAATGACAGGTCGGCGAGTGACGGTGAACTGGCCTCCTCCCCAGACCCTGCTGGGCGGCTGCTGCGAACAGGGGTGGTGGTGGTGGTGAGGGTGGAGGCCTCGGATGCAGAGCTGATGGCGGGCTGCTCATCCTCCGTCATGAGTTGCACCACAGTGTCTGCATCCTTTTCCTCAATGGGACGTTTCCGACCCGGCTGGAGGAAAATGGGAGCAGGTGCTACACGCTGCTGCTGCTGTGTCTCTGCAGCGTGAGTTGCAGATGCTCCTGCTGGGCGGCGCCCAAGGCGTCCACGGCCAGTGGCTATGGGAGGAATGTTAGCCACTGACGCTGCTGCTGCTGCTGCGGAACTGTGCATGGTGGCGCGCCCGCGGCCGCGGCTTGCCACAATGCTGCTCCCTCTCCTCCTGATTCCCTTGCTGCCCTTCCCCTTGCCCAAACCGCGCTGGCTGCCACTTCCAGACATCTTCAATGTTTTGGGCGTATAGACAAAAGTTTTTTAAAAGGGCGGGTGAAAAGTGGGGTACTTTAATGGAGTGGGTTGGTTGGTGAGGTGACTGAGTGAGTGTCCCCTAGTACAGTAAGTAAGTAGTAACAGTCAGGAAGTACAACTAGCAGTTACAATAATCAGTAGTAATCACAAGTAAATTTAGTGTGTGTACACTCAGACAGTGAGTGCACGCACGCAGGAGCTAGTAGCCTATGAACACAGTGACTGAGTGTCCTAGACTCCTAGTACAGTAAGAGTAAGTAGTAACAGTAAGTAGAACTAACTAATTACAATAATCAATCAGCGATCAGAAGGAAATGGAGTGTGGGTGGTGTGTGTACACTCAGACAGTGAGTGCCCGCACGCAGGAGCTAGTAGCCTATGAACACAGTGACTGAGTGTCCTAGACTCCTAGTACAGTAAGAGTAAGTAGTAACAGTAAGTAGAACTAACTAATTACAATAATCAATCAGCGATCAGAAGGAAATGGAGTGTGGGTGGTGTGTGTACACTCAGACAGTGAGTGACCGCACGCAGGAGCTAGTAGCCTATGAACACACAGTGACTGAGTGTCCTAGACTCCTAGTACAGTAAGAGTAAGTAGTAACAGTAAGTAGAACTAACTAATTACAATAATCAATCAGCGATCAGAAGGAAATGGAGTGTGGGTGGTGTGTGTACACTCAGACAGTGAGTGCCCGCACGCAGGAGCTAGTAGCCTATGAACACAGTGACTGAGTGTCCTAGACTCCTAGTACAGTAAGAGTAAGTAGTAACAGTAAGTAGAACTAACTAATTACAATAATCAATCAGCGATCAGAAGGAAATGGAGTGTGGGTGGTGTGTGTACACTCAGACAGTGAGTGCCCGCACGCAGGAGCTAGTAGCCTATGAACACAGTGACTGAGTGTCCTAGACTCCTAGTACAGTAAGAGTAAGTAGTAACAGTAAGTAGAACTAACTAATTACAATAATCAATCAGCGATCAGAAGGAAATGGAGTGTGGGTGGTGTGTGTACACTCAGACAGTGAGTGACCGCACGCAGGAGCTAGTAGCCTATGAACACACAGTGACTGAGTGTCCTAGACTCCTAGTACAGTAAGAGTAAGTAGTAACAGTAAGTAGAACTAACTAATTACAATAATCAATCAGCGATCAGAAGGAAATGGAGTGTGGGTGGTGTGTGTACACTCAGACAGTGAGTGCCCGCACGCAGGAGCTAGTAGCCTATGAACACAGTGACTGAGTGTCCTAGACTCCTAGTACAGTAAGAGTAAGTAGTAACAGTAAGTAGAACTAACTAATTACAATAATCAATCAGCGATCAGAAGGAAATGGAGTGTGGGTGGTGTGTGTACACTCAGACAGTGAGTGACCGCACGCAGGAGCTAGTAGCCTATGAACACACAGTGACTGAGTGTCCTAGACTCCTAGTACAGTAAGAGTAAGTAGTAACAGTAAGTAGAACTAACTAATTACAATAATCAATCAGCGATCAGAAGGAAATGGAGTGTGGGTGGTGTGTGTACACTCAGACAGTGAGTGCCCGCACGCAGGAGCTAGTAGCCTATGAACACAGTGACTGAGTGTCCTAGACTCCTAGTACAGTAAGAGTAAGTAGTAACAGTAAGTAGAACTAACTAATTACAATAATCAATCAGCGATCAGAAGGAAATGGAGTGTGGGTGGTGTGTGTACACTCAGACAGTGAGTGCCCGCACGCAGGAGCTAGTAGCCTATGAACACAGTGACTGAGTGTCCTAGACTCCTAGTACAGTAAGAGTAAGTAGTAACAGTAAGTAGAACTAACTAATTACAATAATCAATCAGCGATCAGAAGGAAATGGAGTGTGGGTGGTGTGTGTACACTCAGACAGTGAGTGACCGCACGCAGGAGCTAGTAGCCTATGAACACACAGTGACTGAGTGTCCTAGACTCCTAGTACAGTAAGAGTAAGTAGTAACAGTAAGTAGAACTAACTAATTACAATAATCAATCAGCGATCAGAAGGAAATGGAGTGTGGGTGGTGTGTGTACACTCAGACAGTGAGTGCCCGCACGCAGGAGCTAGTAGCCTATGAACACAGTGACTGAGTGTCCTAGACTCCTAGTACAGTAAGAGTAAGTAGTAACAGTAAGTAGAACTAACTAATTACAATAATCAATCAGCGATCAGAAGGAAATGGAGTGTGGGTGGTGTGTGTACACTCAGACAGTGAGTGACCGCACGCAGGAGCTAGTAGCCTATGAACACACAGTGACTGAGTGTCCTAGACTCCTAGTACAGTAAGAGTAAGTAGTAACAGTAAGTAGAACTAACTAATTACAATAATCAATCAGCGATCAGAAGGAAATGGAGTGTGGGTGGTGTGTGTACACTCAGACAGTGAGTGCCCGCACGCAGGAGCTAGTAGCCTATGAACACAGTGACTGAGTGTCCTAGACTCCTAGTACAGTAAGAGTAAGTAGTAACAGTAAGTAGAACTAACTAATTACAATAATCAATCAGCGATCAGAAGGAAATGGAGTGTGGGTGGTGTGTGTACACTCAGACAGTGAGTGACCGCACGCAGGAGCTAGTAGCCTATGAACACACAGTGACTGAGTGTCCTAGACTCCTAGTACAGTAAGAGTAAGTAGTAACAGTAAGTAGAACTAACTAATTACAATAATCAATCAGCGATCAGAAGGAAATGGAGTGTGGGTGGTGTGTGTACACTCAGACAGTGAGTGCCCGCACGCAGGAGCTAGTAGCCTATGAACACAGTGACTGAGTGTCCTAGACTCCTAGTACAGTAAGAGTAAGTAGTAACAGTAAGTAGAACTAACTAATTACAATAATCAATCAGCGATCAGAAGGAAATGGAGTGTGGGTGGTGTGTGTACACTCAGACAGTGAGTGACCGCACGCAGGAGCTAGTAGCCTATGAACACACAGTGACTGAGTGTCCTAGACTCCTAGTACAGTAAGAGTAAGTAGTAACAGTAAGTAGAACTAACTAATTACAATAATCAATCAGCGATCAGAAGGAAATGGAGTGTGGGTGGTGTGTGTACACTCAGACAGTGAGTGCCCGCACGCAGGAGCTAGTAGCCTATGAACACAGTGACTGAGTGTCCTAGACTCCTAGTACAGTAAGAGTAAGTAGTAACAGTAAGTAGAACTAACTAATTACAATAATCAATCAGCGATCAGAAGGAAATGGAGTGTGGGTGGTGTGTGTACACTCAGACAGTGAGTGACCGCACGCAGGAGCTAGTAGCCTATGAACACACAGTGACTGAGTGTCCTAGACTCCTAGTACAGTAAGAGTAAGTAGTAACAGTAAGTAGAACTAACTAATTACAATAATCAATCAGCGATCAGAAGGAAATGGAGTGTGGGTGGTGTGTGTACACTCAGACAGTGAGTGCCCGCACGCAGGAGCTAGTAGCCTATGAACACAGTGACTGAGTGTCCTAGACTCCTAGTACAGTAAGAGTAAGTAGTAACAGTAAGTAGAACTAACTAATTACAATAATCAATCAGCGATCAGAAGGAAATGGAGTGTGGGTGGTGTGTGTACACTCAGACAGTGAGTGACCGCACGCAGGAGCTAGTAGCCTATGAACACACAGTGACTGAGTGTCCTAGACTCCTAGTACAGTAAGAGTAAGTAGTAACAGTAAGTAGAACTAACTAATTACAATAATCAATCAGCGATCAGAAGGAAATGGAGTGTGGGTGGTGTGTGTACACTCAGACAGTGAGTGCCCGCACGCAGGAGCTAGTAGCCTATGAACACAGTGACTGAGTGTCCTAGACTCCTAGTACAGTAAGAGTAAGTAGTAACAGTAAGTAGAACTAACTAATTACAATAATCAATCAGCGATCAGAAGGAAATGGAGTGTGGGTGGTGTGTGTACACTCAGACAGTGAGTGACCGCACGCAGGAGCTAGTAGCCTATGAACACACAGTGACTGAGTGTCCTAGACTCCTAGTACAGTAAGAGTAAGTAGTAACAGTAAGTAGAACTAACTAATTACAATAATCAATCAGCGATCAGAAGGAAATGGAGTGTGGGTGGTGTGTGTACACTCAGACAGTGAGTGACCGCACGCAGGAGCTAGTAGCCTATGAACACAGTGACTGTCTGACTGAGTGTCCTAGACTCCTAGTACAGTAAGAGTAAGTAGTAACAGTAAGTACAACTAACTAACAATAATCTATCAGTAATCAGAAGGAAATAGAGTGTGTGTAGTATGTACACACAGTGAGTGAGTGCACACACGCAGGAGCTAGCTAGTAGCCTATAAACAGTGACAGTCAGTGAGTGTCCTACTCCTAGTACAGTATAACTACAATACTATTAGTAAAGGACAGCAGAAATACTGGTATAGATGAGAGAAATAAACAGAGGACAGCTGCCCACAGAGGCAAGGCCCCCCTGAGGCCTAAACCTGTAAGCTTGCAGCAGCTGCCTGGCTGTCTCTAATGTAACACACAAGCTACTAACTAAAATACAATGTCTATCTAACTAACAACAATATAGGTGTATATGGCAGGTGTAGGTGAGCAAAAACGCTAGGTAAATGATCACAATAGAGCACTTGCTAAGCCAAAGCACAAAGGAGCAACTCTCTCTCTGTACAAATCTCAGGCAAGCATGGAGAAACGGAACATGGCGGCCGCTATTTATAGGGTAGGGGCTGGCCAGGGTCCCCCTCTGTGATTGGCTGCCGTCAGAGGGCCTGGGAGCCCTCTGATTGGCTCTAAGGACATCAATCTGGGCTATGACGCTATTCGAGCTCGGTACCGAGCTCGAATAGCGCCGTTTGCTCGAATAGCTCGAATAGTGAATGGGCTATTCGAGTGTACTCGGATAGCCCATTCGAATAGCTACAGCTATTCGGAGCTCGAATACCGAGCTCGGATAGCTGAAAAAGAGCTCGAATATTCGAGCTACTCGAATATTCGAGCTCTGCTGAGCACCACTAATGCAGAGAGTTATGAAACATTTTCTCCACACATACCTTCTGGGAAAGAAACACGCTCTCAGTGTCCTTGGAGGAGCAGAGACCGGCAACCGCAGTGTCCCCGCTGAATTTCGGCGAAGACGCCGATCTCCGCCATCCTCCCAGCTTAAATGGGCCAATCCTGGCTCTCCCATCAGCCTCCCCTCCCTGCCGCCGCTGCTGCGAGGCTTGGAGCGCACAAGAAACCCCTGGGCGGTGTAGGACTTCCTACTTCCGGTCTGCGCGGAGCGCAACCGGAAGTGACGTCATGGGGTACCCCGGCCGGCGAAACTCCGTTCTCCGGGCGCGGGCAGACAGAACAGAGGGTACCCAGCCCTGCCAGCTCTTTGCCAGCCTGACGGTAGGAGATACACAAAAAGAGGAGAGTTTATCTCCTCGCCTGACAGCCCCTCACTAGTGTATTCTCACGCCCCCAAGACCAGCAGAACGGGGCAGCCCATAAACAACTCTATTAGAGTTTTGCCAGGCTAACACCAGGAGAGGCAGAACCTGGGTTACTTTTGAACAGGGTGCACGGAGACCAGATACCTTGTCGAGGCGAGGACGAAAAAGATAGACAGGGTGGAGTCAGGCTACCTTTGATTTATACTAGATACCTGTCCTATAGGGGCTAGGGGGCGGGCCACTACCCATAGGTGCTGCCATGGAGGCATTAGGAAAAGATGTTTTCCCTTCAGGTTTGCTTTAATGGAGCAAGCAGACATACAGTAAAAAAAATGGGCAGGAAAGATTGATTTCGGGGCCCTTCTTTGCTACCTGCAGCACTTGAAAGTGTGAAACTGATTGGCTGGCCTGAGTCCATAAATTTTTTCTTTGAGATATGTTGACCTTCTAGTCCATTGATAGAAGACATAAAAGGGCTTCCCGCCCGCCGTCGGCTGCCATTAGTCTTTCAATGTGTCCGCTCTGCGGGTCCTAATAGGCCGGCGTCTCGTTCCACCAGCCTCCGGCGGAGGCAGCGCGCGCGTTCCATCGACGGGAGGCTCCCGCACAAGCCCCACATCTGCAGGAGAGAGAATGAGCTGCAGCTGAGGCGCTACAAAGGTTATCTGACGATCAGGAATCCTCGCCGTTGCGTGACTGGTGACACTTTGTTTAAACGAAACATCCTAACTCGTTTCATATGTATCTGGTCTTGGAGGGAGCGTTTCATTAAAACACACCACCTCAAACCCTGAAGTTGTCACAGACATCCACCGCGAGCAAATAAAGTCAATCTTCCCCCCCAACGTGCAGACAGACCATCCCCTCCTGGTGAACCCTCCGGATGAAAAGACTTCCAGATACCATCATGAGATCTTTGACCTCCCAGAATATTTTTGTTTCCAAATCATGTCCCTATTTCTGGTATTTTTTTGTTCATGCTTTTTCTTTCCCCCTCCCCCGCTTGCCCACCCTTTGTTTTTTCGCCTGGAGGTGAGGTGAATCTGCGTTTCAGCCACAAATTGGAAATTCTCTCTTCTCCACGGTCTTCTATGCTCACCTCCTGTCTTCCTCCTGCTTATTCGCTTCCTGGTCGGGGTTGTGTTGTCATAGCTGTGACCCCGTGACCTCTCGCGTCTTCCCTAAAAGCCCCTCCAAAAATAGAAGGAGTAAGAAGAAAAAGTTCATTAAAACTATAAAGAACAGTCTGGCCAGGAAAAATAAAACAAGGGAAGAGACTGATGGGTAGAAAGGGATCTGCAGGGAGGGTGGTGGAGTCACACACGGCCGGGGACCTGCTCAAGAAGAGACGTGAATAGGAGGACAAAAAACTGCAATTGTAACCAAAGTTCACAAATAGGGCCCGATCCAATTCTAGTGATCATCGTAATGTGCTAATTGCGACTTCCCAAAATGTAACATCATTTTCATAAATACGATGGGGATGGAAAAATCATAATCATGAAAAAATTATCTGAAGTTTCACATAATTATGACCCTACACACATTTCTCGTAATTGCCATCAATTTTGTAATTTGGTAATTCATGTTTAGCACAAAATTGCGATTTAACGCAAAATTACGACTCAAAATTACAAATGAAAAGTTTTCTGATAATTACAAATTGCAAATTTAGTGTCGTAATTACGAAAATGCTAAATTTCGGCTCATCACTATCCAATTCTCTTTTTCTCTTTAGTTTTCTCCTAAGGGCCCGTTTCCACTTGTGCGGTGGGAATCGCCACGGAAAAAATTTGCATGCGAATTTCGCTTGTGGTTGTATGCAAATTTTCATGCGAATTCACATACGATTTCGCATGGATGACTATGTATGCGAATTTAACCATGGCAGTGCCTGTGTGCTTTTCCATTGTTTCTATGCGAAATCGTCTTCATGCAAATTCGCATACCAAAACCGCATGCGAATTTCCTATTAAATACATTGTATGTGAAACGCATAGCGGTATGCGGTATGCGAATTCTGATGGCTCTGCCGTGCAGATTTTTTCTGCACAGAAAAACGCTCCGAAATCCTGACAAGTGGAAACAGTCCCATCCACTTGTATTGTCTATGCGAATCTGCATGCAGGAAACGCATGCAGGAAACGCAGGCAGGAAACGCATGCAGGAAACACATGCAGGAAACATATGCAGGAAACGCATGCAGGAAACGCATGCAGGAAACACATGCAGGAAACGCAGGCAGGAAACGCATGCAGGAAACGCACGCAGGAAACATATGCAGGAAACGCAGGCAGGAAACGCATGCAGGAAACGCATGCAGGAAACACATGCAGATTCCCTCTCGTGGAAATGGGCCCTTACACATTATCAATAAAATGCCTTTTCAGTCACCACCAGCTAGCTAAACAATAGAATAATTTTGACTGTATATTTTCATTTATTTTTTGGTACTTTTTTAATAGCAGAAAGCTGAAAATCAGGGTTAAGTACAATTACTAAATACTAATTTAATTAAAATTGTTTTTTTTTTTATATTAATGCGCTTAACAGAACATCATTTTCCATTAATTTTGTACAAGAGAAAATAGAATTATAAAAAATATATATATATATATTTCCGTAAATGCCGATTGCCTATACCGCGGTATAACGACGATAATCTAATTTCCAATTCCGATTTGTGACTTCCGCAAAAAAAAAAGTGTTTTCTACGGAATCCGTATTATTTTCCGGAAGTCCGTAATAACAATTATGAACATCGCAAAAATATTGAGGGTAGAGCTGCTCAAATCTGAAACCGGGAGACACCCGGGTAGTTGCAATCCAGATATCTCCCAGTTACCTGTGCGGGGTGGGCGGGTAGTCAATCTTACCTGTCTGACGTCTTCCTCGTCTGTCCCTCGGCACCTCCCACTTCAACCCGGAAGGAGGAAGTGTTTGTAGACACGTGACCGCCACTTGGACGGCATCGTGGGAGGCGTCGAGGGGCGGACCGAAGAAGATGGCAGACAGATAAGATTGACCCCCCGCACAGGTAACTGGGAGATATCTGGATAGAACTATCCGGATGTCTCCCGATTCCAGATTTGAGCAGCTCTAATGCTGGGTACACACTATGAGATTTTCTGGTCGATTCACTGTCAGATCGATTATTTCCAACATGTCCGATTTGCTTTTCGATCGTTTTCCGAGCATTTTCCGATCAATCTCCTATTAAAGTGCACGGAAATCGATCGGAAAATGCTCGGAAAACGATCGAAAAGCAAATCGGACATGTTAGAAATAATCGATCTGACAGTAAATCGACCAGAAAATCTCAGTGTGTACCCAGCATTAGGGTTCCATAAAAAAACAACACTTTACAGTACAGTATACTTCTGCATACTCTAATTGGCTAAATACTTCTGAATCTGCAGTATTAGACCAATCAGAGAACGCAGAATTATTTCCTTGGAAATCTGATTACTGCAGATATTTTAGACCAATCACAATACTACTGAGTTTTTTTTTTTGTTTGTTTCTTTTTTTGAGTCTTGTGTTTGGCTGAAAGAGGAACTGTAGTAAAAGAAACAAATTGCTTATTTTTTACAATATTCGCTCATGAATTATTTAGTCTTAGTTTGCACATTCTAATATATTTCCTCTCCCGGATTTACATTCTGAAATGTATCACTGGTGGTGACATCTCTAGTTCTTTAGTCCTGCCAGGTGATCTGTACGGAATGTTCGTTACTGAGAGTTCTATGCACAGTGGGTATTACTGCTTGCTTGGCAGTTGGAAAAAGCTGTTATTTCTCACAATGCAACAGGGTTCACACACCGCAAACTGTCAGGACCATGGTCATGACATCACACTGTGGGAGGGGTTTTACCACAATGGCCTCAATTCACTAAGCTTAACTCTTGTCTTTAATAACTCTTCAGAGCTGTTTTACAGTTATCACAATTATATCACCATGGTGATAACTAAAACAGCTCAGAAGAGATATTAAAGACAGGAGGTAAGCTTAGTGAATTGAGGCCAATATCAGCCACACAGACGCTCCTGATGAACTATTTGAGAAAAGATAAAGACTTCTTGAGGGAAAGGGGGTATCAGCTACTGATCGGGATGTAGTTCAATTATTAGTTAAAGTTCCTCTTTAAAATGTCAAACTTATTTTGATTTCTGTAGTAAATAACAGGCATGGTTGGAAGAGCCCATTTCCGTTTCCGGGCAGGTATGATCGGAAAATTCCGCGGAATTATTAATTCTATCCGGAACGGAACGGTAGGGAATGGCAGATTTTCAAAACAGCTTATATACCATAGCTGGGATTTGAACCCAGGACACAGTGTGTAGTAGGTATCTGTCTTACCCTCTAGACCATGAACCACACTACATGCTAAAGCTGGTCTAGCATAAACCATACTACCATTATGATCAATTGAATAGAAAAAGTAGCATGATTAAGGATTTGTACTTTTTAAAAAGCATGCTTATATACCATAGCCGGGATTTGAACCCAGGATGCAGTGTGTAGTAGGTATCTGTCTTACCCTCTAGACCATGAACCACACTACATGGTAGTAGGTATCTGTCTTACCCCCTAGAACATCAACCACACTCAGGGTCGGGCCGAGGCAGAGACTGGAGAGGCTCCAGCCTCAGGGCGCAGTGTAGGAGGGGGTGCACAATTCATTCAGCTGTCATTCCCAATTGTGTTTGAAGCAGAAAGAAATAAGAAAAGGTGATACATGGCCAGATAAGTAGAGATTAAGGTGTTGGGGGGGTTGGGGGCCCTGGGGCACCTCTTAGTGTAATAGCAATCAGTGTGTGATGGCTGGGGTGGGAGGGATGGGGGTACGCACTTTGCTGTCTCAGCCTTGGGTGTTGAAGGACATTGTCCCACCTCTACATGCTAAAGCTGGCGTAGCATGTACCATACTACCATTATGATCAATTCAATAGATATGCTATGGTATATAAGCATGCTTTTCAAAAAGTACAAATCCTTAATCATGCTACTTTTTCTATTGAATTCATCATAATGGTAGTATGGTTTATGCTAGGCCAGCTTTAGCATGTAGTGTGGTTCATGGTCTAGAGGGTAAGACAGATACCTACTACCCACTGTGTCCTGGGTTCAAATCCCCGCTATGGTATATAAGCATGCTTTTCAAAAAGTACAAATCCTTATTCATGCTACTTTTTCTATTGAATTGATCATAATGGTAGTATGGTTTATGCTAGGCCAGCTTTAGCATGTAGTGTGGTTCATGGTCTAGAGGGTAAGACAGATACCTACTACCCACTGTGTCCTGGGTTCAAATCCCAGCTATGGATTATAAGCATGCTTTTCAAAAAGTACAAATCCTTAATCATGCTACTTTTTCTATTGAATTGATCATAATGGTAGTATGGTTTATGCTAGGCCAGCTTTAGCATGTAGTGTGGTTCATGGTCTAGAGGGTAAGACAGATACCTCCTACCCACTGTGTCCTGGGTTCAAATCCCAGCTATGGTATATAAGCATGCTTTTCAAAAAGTACAAATCCTTATTCATGCTACTTTTTCTATTGAAGTGATCATAATGGTAGTATGGTGTATGCTAGGCCAGCTTTAGCATGTAGTGTGGTTCATGGTCTAGAGGGTAAGACAGATACCTACTACACACTGTGTCCTGGGTTCAAATCCCAGCTATGGTATATAAGCATGCTTTTCAAAAAGTACAAATCCTTATTCATGCTACTTTTTCTATTGAAGTGATCATAATGGTAGTATGGTTTATGCTAGGCCAGCTTTAGCATGTAGTGTGGTTCATGGTCCAGAGGTTAAGACAGATACCTACTAGCTACTACACACTGCATCCTGGGTTCAAATCCCAGCTATGATATATAAGCTGTTTTGAAAATCTGCAATTCCCTACTTGATGATATAAGAGGATGGAGAAGGAGGAGTTTTTTTGGGGGTTATACCGGAAAATTCCATCGGAATTATATAATTTCCGCGGAATTCCGTTTAAGAGGTATAGGAATTCCGTTCCGACAATCGAAATTAGCTAATTCCGTCCGGAATCACGGAATTAATAATTCCGCGGAATTTTCCGACCATCCCTAGTAAATAATTGAATTCTTTGATTGGTCCAATACTAACAATAACAACAATATCATTTCTATAGCGCTTATCTCCCATAGAACTCAAAGCACTTAGGGTCTCTCAGATTCAGTAATTGGTAGTAGAATTTCCAAATTCGGAGTCCTGGGATTGACTTAAAAACGGAAATCTTAGGCCAATCACAGGACTGGAAATTTGGAAATACTCGGTAGTATTGGATCAATCAGAGAATGCGGTGATTTACCACAGAAATCGCCATTCTGCCGGAAATTTCCAACCATCCCTTCTTTCCACACGAAGCTGCTGGTTAGAGATCCTCCCTAACTTTACTGGATTCTGCAAATTGTTTCCCAGAATGAATAGCTTGGAGCTTTTGTCAGCAGAAGCAGAGTGTGACATCTCGCACTAGCTAGGCTGCCAGCATTGTAAAACACACAGTGCTGCTGGAGGTCTTTGCAAGGAGCGCTTATTTTTTCCTAAAATGTTTTCCTGACTTCCCAGATCAAAGTGAAAATTGGCTTCTGAAACAAGAATTTTCGGTAAACAGTGACACCAACAAGATGGCCAATGGGTAATCCCCGGTCCCCAGGGGCCACTTTAGAGTGGCAGAACGGGTGGTCTTCCAGATGGATCGGGGGTCCAGCCCTAGTCCCCCGGACCCCCATTCATGTGAAGAATCACTTGTTCTGCCACTTACAGTGAACATCCAGACTAAAAATCTACTCAGCAGCACTGAAAAGGCCTGGTGTTTCTTTAACAGTTTCACAGCATCAGAACTTTGTTTCTCTTACAAGCCTCATTTTTAGCTGCACAGAAGAAAACTGCCCGGGCATTTTCCCCTGATGCTGTGCAAAGCATGATGGGATTTCTGATGTTTTTGTTCTCCTTCTGCTGTTTTGGTGCAACTTAGTTTTTTTACATTTTGAATTTGAGATTTTAAGACTAGCACGTGCAGCTGGGAGGGGTGATCAGGACACAGGACAGTTGGAACTGTGTCTCATGCTCCCCTGTCACCTCCTTTCAACCAAAAAGATGGCTGCCCTATGAAAAAGATGGCAGCCCCCATGAATCACAAACATTTGCCTGTTCTTTTAAAGGATACCCGAAGTGACGTGTGACATAATGAGATACACATGTGTATGTACAGTGCCAAGCACACTAATAACTATGCTGTGTTCCTTTTTTTCTTTATCTGCCTGAAAGAGTTAAATATCAGGTATGTAAGTGGCTGACTCAGTCCTGACTCAGACAGGAAGTGACTACAGTGTGACTCTCACTGATAAGAAATTCAAACTATAAAACACTTACACTTTCCTAGCAGAAAATGGCTTCTGAGTGCAGGAAAGAGATAAAAAGGGTCATTAGTTCGTACATTTTAGCTCTGGCATACTTCAATGAATGTGTCCTTGAGCAAAAACAATAAAACATTTAAAACTTAAAAAGTAAATTTAAACAAAAAATAAAACTGTGGAATACCTTAAAAATTCATTTTTAGGAGAAGGAAGATAGATACAATCGTTTATTTCATTAGTTTATTTTCGCTTCGGGTGTGTTTGAAACAGGGTGGGTAAGAAATTATATTGCCTATCTAGTTTAATTAACCTCCTTGGCGCTTATCCTGAGCTAGGGTCGTGGCGGAATACCGCAGCTAAGAGCGGTGATCCCGACCTCTGCTTGGGGTAGCCGCCGGAGGCTGAATGCAGAGCAATTCGCGCAGCGGGAGCGTTTCTACATACCTCCCGGGGATCCCGACGTCGGACGCCATTCTTCTTCCGTCCTCCGGGGCTCTGCCTCCTGCTCGTGAGATCGCAATTTCACTTTAGATTTGCAGCGCCACCCGGAGGATGGAGGCATAACTGCAGTGCTGGAGCCAGGGAGGTGAGTGAGTGCTGGGCTGCTGCAGATCTCCCTGGCAGCATGATCTTTTCCAGGTTTTTGTGTCTGAAAGGGTGCAAAATAATTACACTGCTTTTAGACCCTAAAATCTGGAAAGAATCAGAACGCCAAGGGGGTTAAAGGGGTTCTGTTTACTTTTTTAAAAACAAGAACTGCCACTTACCTGGGGCTTCTATTGGCCCCCTGCAGCCGGAATGTCCCGCGCCGTCCTCCTACGATGTGCCGTTCCCTGCTGCTGGCACCGATGTAATTATTCGTCTAACTAGACGAATATAGAAGTATGGCTGTGTGGTGGTAGCTGCGCCATGCTTGCTCCCGCGCGCGTCAGCAGGAAACTTCGTACTGTGCCTGCGCAGTAAGCACCCGCTGACGTGCGCGGGAGTGAGCACGTGCACAGCCACGTCCGCGCAGCCGCACTTCTATTCGTCTAGTTAGACGAATAATTACACCGGCGCCAGCAGCGGGGAACGGCACATCGGAAGAGGACGACGGAAGACATTCCGGCTGCAGGGGGCCAGGTAAGTGTCAGTTTTTGTTTTTAAAACGGTAAACAGAACCCCTTTAACGCAGTGTCTGCTGAAAACTCTTGTTTCCGAAGCCAATTTTTACCATGTTAATAATGCTGTGTTTGCTGAAAATTCTTGCCAAATTTTGCATTGGCAGAACGAATGGGGTACTTAAAACAGTGTAATTTCCGATTTTCGTGATTTTACTCAGAACGGACGAATTCCGATGAAAAAATCTGAACTTGGTACTGTTCCGATTCTGAGAGCTCTCTAACTTTAGAAGTAGAAGATGGAGGCATCCAAAATGTATAAAACATTAAAAAAAGAGAGCTATTGTTGGCTTACCTATCTCCGAAACATACACCAGTTGTATTGCGGTGGATATTTCAGTGCACAAAAGTACAGACAAGGCATTTCACAGGTTAATCCCAGTTCTTTAGGTCAATACAGATATTGTGCCGAACGGCCGGGGTTGACAAAGCTAGAGTGCTCTGTCATCCAAGTCTAGGGATGATCGGACAGTACAATTTCCGTATCCGCGGAATTCCGGAATTCCACGTTGAATTCCATAACTGTTACATTCTGTCAGAATTTTGCGTAATTCTGCGTAATTCCGCATTGCGAGTCGACGGAAAAATTTCAGTAATCTCAATTGAAACCTCGTTTTTGATAAATCGTAGGCCATGGGACCTAGTGGCTGTTCCACCGGTCTTTTTCTTTTTTGCAGCAGGAGTTGTCGCGTAAGCCATGGGACCTAAAGGTTAGGGCCGGGCCGAGGCAGAGGCAAGTGAGGCTCCAGCCTCGAGGCACAGTGAAGGGGACACCCAACTGACCCAGCTATCACTCCCCTATTGTGTTTATTGAAGCAGTAAGAAATAAGAAAAAATGGGTATGTGGCAGTGACTGTAAGCCAGATAACTAGAGATAAATGTGTTGGGGGGATTGGGGACCCTGGGGCACCTCTTAGTCTAATAGCAATCAGTGTGTGACGGCTGGGGTGGGAGGGATGAAGGGGCGCACTTTGGTGTCTCAGCCTTTGGTGCTGGAGGACCTTGTCCTGACTATGCTAGAGATGGATCCACGGCGGTCATTATAAGTTTGGTTTGGATCAGCAGGAGTTGTCGCTTAAGCCATGGGACCTAGAGGTGGTTCCGCGGCGGTCATTACAATTTCGGTTTGGAGCAGCAGGAGTTGTCGCGTAGGCCATAGCACCTAGAGGTGGTTCCACGGCGGTCATTATAATTTCGGTTTGGAGCAGCAGGAGTTGTTGCGTAGGCTATGGGACCTAGAGGTGGTTCCACGGCGGTCATTATAATTTCGGTTTGGAGCAGCAGGAGTTGTCACGTAAGCCATGGGACCTAGAGGTGGTTTCACGGCAGTCATTATAAGTTTGGTTTGGATCAGCGGGAGTTGTCGCGTAAGCCATGGGACCTAGAGGTGGTTTCCACGGCAGTCATTATAAGTTTGGTTTGGAGCAGCAGAAGTTGTCGCGTAAGCCATAGGACCTAGAGGTGGTTTCACGGCAGTCATTATAAGTTTGGTTTGGATCAGCGGGAGTTGTCGCGTAAGCCATGGGACCTAGAGGTGGTTCCGCGGCGGTCATTACAATTTCGGTTTGGAGCAGCAGGAGTTGTCATGTAGGCCATGGGACATAGAGGTGGTTCCACGGCGGTCATTATAATTTCGGTTTGGAGCAGCAGGAGTTGTCACGTAGGCCATGGGACATAGAGGTGGTTCCACGGCGGTCATTACAATTTCGGTTTGGAGCAGCAGGAGTTGTCGCGTAGGATATGGGACCTAGAGGTGGTTCCACGGCGGTCATTACAATTACAATTGGTGCTGAAATAATTCCGATTTTCATGCAGAAATCCTGTTGGTTGGTTTTTGTTAAGCCTCTAATTGGTTCTGAAAATCCGATTTTCATGCAGAAATCTTGTTGTTTTCACTTTAATTTAAAAAAAAAAAATCGCATTCCGACGGAATTACACATAGCAATTCCGTAATTCCGTCGGAACGGTATAGCAATTCCGTTCCGATGCGACTGAACGGAATCGCCAATTTCCGACCGGAATTGCGGAAACCGGAATTCCGCAGAATGTGGTGAACATCCCTACTCAAGTCCTGAAGTTCTGGTGTCCCAAAAAACAGCATAGGCTGGTTTTCCTATGTAGGCCTATATTGGTGGTTGCAAGCCTATGTAACCCAACTATTGGCTCCTGGTCTTTTATTCTTATTTTTTTCAGTTCTAACTTGAAAATCAGGTTTAATAAAAGAAAATTGCACATTATGAAGATACAACACCAAAACAAGAACAAATCAATTTTGTGTATGAAGTCTAGAATGCAAAGGAGTAACTGCATGCAAAATCAAAGGGGTTATTCTTATAGGAGGTGTAAGTCTGCATGTCAGGACTCTGCAATCTTCCTATGCAAGAGTAACTCTGCAGGTCAGGTCTCTGCAGTCTTCCTATAGGAGAGGTAACTCTGCAGGTCAGGACTCTGCAGTCTTCCTATAGGAGGGGTAACTCTGCAGGTCAGGCCTCTGCGGTCTTCCTATAGGAGGGGTAACTCTGCAGGTCAGGTCTCTGCAGTCTTCCTATAGGAGAGGTAACTCTGCAGGTCAGGACTCTGCGGTCTTCCTATAGGAAGGGTAACTGTGCAGGTCAGGACTCTGCGGTCTTCCTATAGGAGGGGTAACTCTGCAGGTCAGGATTCTGCGGTCTTCCTATAGGAGGGGTAACTCTGCAGGTCAGGTCTCTGAAGTCTTTCTATAGGAGAGGTAACGCTGCAGGTCAGGACTCTGCGGTCTTCCTATAGGAGGGGTAACTCTGCAGGTCAGGTCTCTGCAGTCTTCCTATAGGAGAGGTAACTCTGCAGGTCAGGACTCTGCGGTCTTCCTATAGGAGGGGTAACTGTGCAGGTCAGGACTCTGCGGTCTTCCTATAGGAGGGGTAACTCTGCAGGTCAGGATTCTGCGGTCTTCCTATAGGAGGGGTAACTCTGCAGGTCAGGTCTCTGAAGTCTTTCTATAGGAGAGGTAACGCTGCAGGTCAGGACTCTGCGGTCTTCCTATAGGAGGGGTAACTCTGCAGGTCAGGCCTCTGCGGTCTTCCTATAGGAGGGGTAACTCTGCAGGTCAGGACTCTGCAGTCTTCCTATAGGAGGGGTAACTCTGCAGGTCAGGCCTCTGCGGTCTTCCTATAGGAGGGCTAACTCTGCAGGTCAGGACTCTGCGGTCTTCCTATAGGAGGGGTAACTCTGCAGGTCAGGACTCTGCGGTCTTCCTATAGGAGGGGTAACTCTGCAGGTCAGGGCTCTGCAGTCTTCCTAAGCGGGTCACGTGGTCTGAACTAATGCGCCTGGGCAGTACAGCCCTGATGACGTCGGCCGGACCACATGATCCTCGCGGTGGAGCGCAGAAGACGGAGACCCGGAACCCGACCTGCCAGGGGAGAAGACTGGGAGCCTCCGGAGCTGCGGCGAGGGCACAAGACGGCTGCCACGGGCTGGAGGAAGCCCCAGGTAAGTGGATCTTCCTTCAGCCTTGGAGGACTTTGGACACTCACTTTAACGTTAGGTTAATGCTCTGCAGTCTTCCTATAGCTCGGTTAACTTTGCAGGTCAGAAACACACACTAAATTAAATGTGTCCTCTGCAAACTCTTGCACCTGTACATTTAGGCGTTTGGGTATTTCTTTCGTCACAATACTCAGAAGTCATCACTTGTAAAAGTATTAAGATATTTTCTAGGCTATAGAAAGGAGTCCGGTTTGTTTTGCCGTAATGTTTTCCTCTTCTCACTGAGACATGCTGTTTGCATTCTGGTATAAAACAGGTTAATTCTATATAGAATCGGCCCCTCATACACCACTGCCCCGACTCTCGCGCAGAAACGCTGTGCGTTGCATTGTGGTCAGTATGATGAGAAGAACTCGTTAGGGAGACCTCGTTCTGCATAATTATCCGGATTCCTTCCCACAGATCTGAACCCCTCTTTGATGCCAATTTCTGCTTTATTAAAATGTTTCGGGGGCCTCTCTGAATTGGAAGACGTTTGTTGATGCGAGCAGCAGATTCCTCAGCTGTAACGAGTCTGTGTCTCTCCAATTATATCTGTCCCTCCCCCCCCCCCCCCTCCTCCTCCTCGTTTTAATGTCACTCCCCGCATGTTTCTCATTACTGGCGATGTTTTATTTTTTTCAATCAAGCGATTTATTGGCGAGCGTAATTATTAAAAACAATGCGAACGCATGAAGTGCCACCCATGTCGCCTTGTGCGGCGCTAGACTTTGCGGCTGCTGCTCGAGTCGCTCCAGTAATTCCTCCGCTGCGTTCGCACAGGCGCGGCCAGGGCTCGGGGCGTTTCGGGGGGCTGTTATTATACATCTTGCGGCGTGGCTGCCAGAAGGGAAAGGGGACGATGTCAGCCAAGCGGATAAAACCCCACCGCTGAAACACACACTGAGGAACTGATTCAGCGACCAAACTTGTTTCCAGATCCACACGTAACTGTGGCGAGCCAAACTTCCTGGGCGCGTTACAGAAGGAGGGTGTGGCCTATCAGTTAGGCGCAATGGCTCGCATTGTCAGTTGAGGGTGGGGCTTACAGCCATTATTGGGTCATCAGGAGGTGCCATTGGCCTTGAATTAGCGCTGTCATGAGTCGGATTGGTTTTCCAGTTGCTGTAAAACCTGTTTGGAGGCTCAATGTTGAAATAAAAAGGGACTTAAAAGGGACTATGAATAAATTAGAAGGTAGTTAAGGGGGATGTTCTGTCAGATATAACAGATATAACACCGCACATTGTAGCTGCAGTGCAACCAAAAAAAAAAAAAAGAAAAACACCCACCGTATAGGTAGGTAGCCAGGTATAGGTGCCCCATATATAGGAAGCCAGGTATAGATGCCCACAGTATAGGTTAGCCAGGTAGGTTCCCCAGTATCGGTTAGCCAGGTAGGTTTCCCTAGTATAGATTAGCCATGTAGGTGCCCCCAGTATAGATTAGCCAGGTAGGTGGTCTCATAAGTTAGCCAGGTAGGTTTTCCCAGTATAGATTAGCCAGGTAGGTTCCCCAGTGTAGGTTAGCCAGGTAGGTGCCCCCCTCTTTCATGTGTATCATCCATGTACAGCAGCCCCTCCCATTCCATGTGCAGCCCCTCTTCCATGTGTAACATCCATGTACAGCAGCCCCCCTCCCATTCCATGTGCAGCCCCCTCTTCTATGTGTATCATCCATGTACAGCAGCCCCCTTCCCATTCCATGTGCAGCCCCTCTTCCATGTGTATCATCCATGTACAGCAGCCCCCTCCCATTCCATGTGCAGCCTCCTCTTCCATGTGTATCATCCATGTACAGCAGCCCCCTCCCATTCCATGTGCAGCCCCCTGTTCCATGAGTAACATCCATGTACAGCAGCCCCTCCTATTCCATGTGCAGCCCCCTCTTCCATGTGTAACATCCATGTACAGCAGCCCCCTTCCCATTCCATGTGCAGCCCCCTCTTCCATGTGTATCATCCATGTACAGCAGCCCCCTCCCATTCCATGTGCAGCCCCCTCTTCCATGTGTAACATCCATGTACAGCAGCCCCCTTCCCATTCCATGTGCAGCCCCCTCTTCCATGTGTAACATCCATGTACAGCAGCCCCCTCCCATTCCATGTGCAGCCTCCTCTTCCATGTGTATCATCCATCTACAGCAGCCCCTCCCATTCCATGTGTAGCCCCCTCTTCTATGTGTAACATCCATGTACAGCAGCCCCCTCCCATTCCATGTGCAGCCTTCTCTTCCATGTGTAACATCCATGTACAGCAGCCCCCCTCCCATTCCATGTGCAGCCTCCTCTTCCATGTGTAACATCCATGTACAGCAGCCCCTCTCCCATTCCATGTGTATCATCCATGTACAGCAGCCCCTCCCATTCCATGTGCAGCTCCCTTTGGCACTATTATGTTGCTCCCCTTTTGCAGCCTTTACTGCCACATGTAGCAGCCCCTATTTCACACCCAGGTGCCCCCTTGGGCTGCAACCACCCAATGCCCAGGCCTTCCTAACCCTTCCAGAAATCTGGCCCTGCAAGGTATATTACTAAAAGTGCCCCCCCCCCCTTCCACACACACACACACACACACACCCACACCTGCGAAGTACACACACACACACACACACACTACACACACACACTACACACACACACTGCACACACTACACACACACACACACACCACACCACAACACACACACAAAATCACTGTGTTAAATCTACCTCATCTGCACCCACCGAACAATGAATATTACTAAAGCTGGCCACTAACGGTCCAATTTCTAGCGAAAAATTGTTCGAGCGATCAGAAATTCTGATCGGATTGGTTGTAAATAATCTCAGTTGATGGGCACAATCGATAATGAACGATAATATAAAAAAAATCGTCCGAACCAAAATTTGGATTTTCTTGTTGGTCGTGATAGATAGGAAGCAATGATTGGTTAGTTGATGGTGTAGTGAACGATTTTTCGTCTGATCAGAATTTCTGATCGCTCAAACGATTTTTCGCTACAAATTGGACCATTAGTGGCCACCTTAAGAGTCTCCCTCCCAAGCACGCACACAATACCATTGTAATTACAGACAGGAAATAATAATGAAAAGATATTAACGTTAAAAATCGTTACCTAATTCAACAATACAGCTCAACCCAACCCTACTCTCACACAGAACCCTCCCTTGGTGGTGCCTAAAACTAACCACTCCCCAGGTGGTGCCTAACCCTAATTACCTCCAGCCCGGTGGTGCCTAACCATAACCCCTCCGATGGTACCTAGCCACCCCCCTGGTGGTGCCTAACCCTACCACCCCTGGTGGTGCCTAAAACTAAGCACTCCCCAGGTGGTGCCTTACCATAATTACCTCCAGCCCGGTGGTGCCTAACCCTAACCCCTCAAATGGTACCTAACCCCCCCCCTGGTGGTGCCTAACCCTACCACCCCTGGTGGTGCCTAAAACTAACCACTTCCCAGGTGGTTCCTAACCCTAATTACCTCCAGCCCGGTGGTGCCTAACCCTAACCCCTCAAATGGTACCTACCCCCCCCCTGGTGGTGCCTAACCCTACCACCCCTGGTGTTGCCTAAAACTAACCTCCCGGGTGATGCCTAACCCTAACCACTCCCCCTGCTGTTGCCTAACCCTAACCACTCCCTCTGCAGAAACACCCGTTTACACATAGAAACGATAATATCTTTGATAACGTAAAATCTGTACATATAAACAAAATAATATGACAAAAACTATAACGTTGCAAGCTTCTAAAACGATAACATACTTCAAAACCTTTCATGTTTTAATGTTGTTAACGATATTTTTCGCGGCGCCCTTTTTTCTATTTTTTTCAACATATTAACGATAATTGCGTTAGGGTCTATGGCACCCACAGCCGGCGCCCTTTTTTCCTGCTACCCTTTACACCTACTTTTTTGATATTTTTTCAGTTTCACAGTGCTGAAAAGTTATTCTAAATGGAAGATGACCAAATTATCTCCTGGAGAAAATTCTGGAGAAAAAGTGAATTGCATATGGCCCCAGGTGTTTTCCTTATACCTTGCTCCAGAAGCAGTGTTATTAAATAAGACCACAGGCTGGAGACACAGGAGTTCAAGTAACAATTTTGGCTGGTTCAGACGGGCCGTAAACGCGTCATTTCCCCTGCCTGACTAAAGGTTTATTTACAGGACATCAAATGAATGGTACCGTTTTTTCAGATGGTTGTAACACCAGTTGGCGTCATTCGTGTAAACGTCCTGGTAGATCCTGTCTTGAACTCTACATGTAGCGTCCAGTGTCGCCTGCGTTCACTATTCCACGTCCCCAAAAACGCAATGTGACAATAGAACCACTAGAACCGATGCAAACTGATGCCAAACGTTTTCTGTGCGGTAGCCGAGCCGACAGCCTTACTGCCGGAGGCCCATGTGAAACAGTCCTTGGCCAAACTCCTATCAGAAAAGTGTAGTTGCTATGATTAAGGACCAGGTTGGGTCCGAAACATGTTAGCATTTTTGTTCTGTCTTGGGATAAGTCCTCAATAAACTGTGGAGACATTGAAGCGGACCAGTGTTCTTTTCTATACTTTCAGTTTACGCTTAGGCTTGGTTTTCTCTTGCGGCAAATCAAAACAGCCTGCTCAAAGCGGAGAGTTCAGTGTCCGTTTCATGTCCAGAGCACATTCGTTTCCACCATAGGTCAATCTGAGAAATGCATCCGCAGGTTGCGATTTCATATTGCGTTTAATACGGACCTGAACTCAGAACTTCCTCTCTGCTCTAAAAGATACACAACAGCATAATAAGTTTTAAAGAAAACATTTCTTTGTTACAGCTGATACAAATCCTGCATTAAATCTGAAGTGTGTCTACTTCATGGAAGCAGACAAAGGGCCTGAGTCACAAAGCGGTGCTAACAGTTAGCACGCTGGTGAAAAGCCCTTTATCACGCCTAAACTCAGTTTAGGCGTGATAAGTTTAAGGGGCTCGATTCACAAAGCGGTGCTTACCCAGTTAGAGACTTTAGGCATGATTACCATTGCACCATGCTGGTGAAAAGTCAGTTTAGGCATGATTAATTTAGGCGTGATAAGTTTAGGCATGATAAGTTTAGGCATGCTAAGTTTAGGTAAATTTAGATCGCACGCAAAGTCCCGCACGCAAAGCAGCACCATTAAACTCTAAGCGAAGTGCACGAGACTTTGCTAGCGCAAAACTTTTGATCAGCTGTGCACTGCGGTGCTAACCCAGTTGGTGCTTAAACTTATCACACCAAAACTTAACATGCCTAAACTTATCACACCTAAACTTATCACACCTAAACTTATCATGCCTAAACTGAGTTTAGGTGTGATAAAGGGCTTTTCACCAGCGTGCTAACTGTTAGCACCGCTTTGTGAATCAGGTCCTAGGTGTGATAAGTTTAGGTGTGATAAGTTTAGGTGTGATAAGTTTAGGTGTGATAAGTTTAGGTGTGATAAGTTTAGGCGTGATAAGTTTAAGCACCAACTGGGTTAGCACCGCAGTGCACAGCTGATCAAAAGTTTTGCGCTAGCAAAGTCTGGTGCACTTCACATAGAGTTTAATGGCGCTGCTTTGCATGCGGTACTTTGCACGCTATCTACACTTATCTAAACTTATCAAGCCTAAACTTATCATGCCTAAACTTATCACACCTAAACTTATCACGCCTAAACTTATCACGCCTAAACTTATCACACCTAAACTGGCTTTTCACCAGCATGGTGCAATGGTTATCACCAAAGGCGTATCTAGAGGGGTACAGGCATGGCTCACGCCATGGGCGCCACAGCACCAAGGGTGCCATGCCTGCCCCTGTGCTGCACCGCAATGCCCGCCCCATCACTCAGAACTCATATCAGATTAATTCTGTTATCTGGGGAGCATGGCTACTTAACTTATGTATATAGGGTGAACTTGGCTTATTGTTAGAAAAGAGGAGAGAGAGGGAATAAGAAGAGATAGCTCCAAAAAAGTTACCTCAGCAATATCCCAAGCCAAAAAACACTGTTTTGCCATAGGCTCTATATTACCCAGATACGCCCCTGGTTATCACGCCTAAAGTCTCTAACTGGGTTACCGCTTTGTGAATCGACCCCAAAGTGTTAACATCCTTTGCTTACAAATCAGCTGTTCTGCTGCTGAGGCAGCCAGTTTACACAGCTGAAAGCAGTGGTGTAACTGATAAACAGGAAGTATTGTGTGGGAATTAGAGATCGGACCTCAGCAGGGAACACAGAGGTATACCTGTGTTCCTGCCACGGCTGCTGCCACCTATTTAATGCTGGAGGGGGAATCGCTGAGGGGAGAGCCCGAGGTGAGGGAGGGGGGAGTGGCCCCCCTCCCCCCCAATGTGGGGGCCAATGCTCCCCCCTCATGCTGCAACCCCTCCTGCCCCCCAAAATGGCCCTGAGCGGTCCCCGGGGGTTGGAGGGGCAACCAAATTTTCGCAGGGGGGCCCAGTGATTTCTAGTTACGCCCCTGACTGAGAGATCAAATTACAACCTGTGATTAGTTACAGATGAGGGGAAATTTGGCTAAACTCTCTAAATACATACAGGATGCATTTCTTTCTGTTTTCCTTCTGTCCTATGCAAGAGTTCAGGTCCACTTTAAAGACACATTTACAAGTGAGTTTATTCTCCCGTATACATATGTGTGTGTAATTAGCTATCTCACAGCAGTACATTTTATAGTGGTTCCCGATCTCGCCTCCTTAAAGTGACTCAGCTTAATAAAGTTCCGCGTAAGTTCCTCAGAGTCGCCCTGTTTACCTGGATCAAGTGCAGGAAACCCCCAGAGCCCAGCTGTGAAAAGACCTGCTAATCCTTTCACACGTTTAACGAGCTAATTAATTCTCACATCTGGAATTAATGCTGCACAGATAGGCCGGGGTTATTAGAGAAACGCGTCGAGTAAAACTTCCTCCCGGCATAAAACAGGAACTGTAAAACAGGTTTACGTGACCCGCGGTACTAACAAGCATGCTGCATACTTCACACTCAGTGCGCTGCTAGCAAGACAGCCGCCGTACCGACAGTGTCATTCCACCATCGTTAAAAGAAATTGCTATGAGGTATGACCAGGCTACACAAGTCTCTCTTTCCCCATTTATTTCCATGTCAATCTAAATAGAACGTTTATTTCCAACTGTGAAATCATTACTTTCCATGGGCCGGCCATCTTGGTTTCTGCAAATCCTGAAAATGACATTATCTGCATACCTCATGATCATCCGACGTTTGTTTCAGGTAATATTAAGCCTAATGCATGCTTTTAATTAATGATTGGCCACACAGTTGCCAATTTTGCCACCTCCATGTAGAATGAGGGCTAATTCACCTGTTAAACACTTCCAGATCCCTGCTATGTACAGTATATTATCTACACCCCTATATACAATTGGGGGAAAGAGGCCCCCTAGTTGGATAAAAGCATCTAAAAACAGCTTAAAAATGACAAATGATATGAGGAAGCTTACCTCAATGACGAAATCTCTGTATTTATACAAACTTTTTTTATTTAGCACAGGCAACACGTTTCGCGGGTCTGAGCCCGCTTCCTCAGGTCAATAGCAGTGCCTAATGAAGAAAATCTGTATGGCAAAGGGAGCCTCACTGTCTTTTCTACAGGATGTTGAGCCACTCCGACCACAGTTCCTACGCCCCTATATACTTCACTTAGAGATCAGGAGCTTAGATATACAGTAAGTATTTGTCTCTTACCACCAGCTTTTGCAATCGTTGCACATTACCCATTCGCCTTTGTTGCAATCCCGCCATTCCGTGGTCGGTGAATAGGAAACAGCTGTTCCCAACCTGATCACAGTGCCTGTGATGAATGAAAGCAGTGTTAGCAAGACACAGCATTCATTTACATCAGGGGTCTCAAACTCGCGGCCCGCGGGCCATTTGCGGCCCTCGATACAATATTTTGTGGCCCGCGCCTGCAAAATCTCCTTATAGTTCGCTTCAGTGCTCCCAAGTATTCCGCCGCATCCTCGCCGCTAAACGAGGGCTACAAAGCCGGCATTTCCTGGAAGGGGCAGAGCTTTCAGCTTCAGCTCTGCCCCTCCTGACGTCAATCGCCGCACGGATCGCCGCCTCTCCCCGACCCTCTCTGTGAAGGAAGAGTGAGAGGGGCGGGCAGAGACGGCGATGCGCCGCGATTGACGTCAGGAGGGGCAGAGCTCCAGGAAATGCCGGCGAATTGCCCCTTGGGCGATTTGGGGGTTCTGCAGCCCTCGTTTTGCGGCGAGGACACGGCGGATTACTTGTAATGGGGAGCACTGAAGCGAACTATAAGGTAAAATAGGCAAAATAGTTCGCTTCAGTGTGAATTTTATTTTGAAAATAAAAATCAATGCAAGGGCGGGTGGGGGGGGGGGGGGGGGGGGCTTTGGAGTGGGAGCTGCTGATTGTGAAATCCCTTATGCGGCCCAGCCTCGTCCTGACTTTGCCTCCTGCGGCCCCCATGTAAATTGAGTTTGAGACCCCCTCATTTACATAGTGAAAATAAAGTGACATTTACTACTTCCTGTATACTGTTTACAGTACTGGAAGTTAGTGTTCCGCCATCTTGTGGCCAAAATGTAAAAATACACCCACACACACTATTACATAGAATAATAAATACATTTTTATTATTTTTAACCCCCTTTCACCCCTACATTGTAGTTACCAAAAAAAAACATTTGTAAAATGTTTTTACATAATTCAAAAAAATATATAAACAGTTACCTTAGGGGACTTTTTAATATGTATGTCATGAGGGTATATTACTGCTGTTTTTGCAAATAAAGACTGGTAATTATTGATAAAGATTAAAAAAAAACTAAACGAAAAAAAAATACACCTTTATTTCCACATAAAATATCATCATACATTGTACTAGGGCCATAATTTAAAAGTAATAGCCACTAGCCAGGACAAATGGGCAAATAAAATGTGTGAGTTTTATCTACAATAGCACTTTTTATTTTTAAACTATAATGGCTGAAAACTAAAAAATTTTTAATTTCTAAAATATGTTTCTTCTTCTTCCCTGTAGAATGCATATAAAACAAAATAATTCTTAGCAAAAAGTACTGCCCAAGAAAAGATGCAAATTGTTGAACAGAGGCGCCAACAAGAATAAAAACATCTAAAAACTGTTTAAAAGGGGGAAGTTTTGGTGGACTTATGTCCTTTGCAGATTTAGCAGACTGAAAAACGTTACTTTTATTTAAAATAACATTTATTAGGTACTCCAAAATGCAACGCGTTTCTCAGGTCACAATCCCGCTTCATCAGGCAAATAGTGGAGATACTAGGTAAGAAAAAATTGCCAGAGGATACATGGCTCAGAACCTCGGCTAAGGCCTAGTTTGTCCTGCAAAAAATAATATATAGATATTCATATATATAGATTTCAGTGTGATAAGTAGCAATAAAGTTATTGGCTAAAGAATGGGAGGAGCGTTATGTGAAAATTGCTGTGGTTTTTAAGGGGAAATAACCTGTGGTAAGGAAGTGGTTAAAGAAGGCCTACCCCATCTCACCAATGCCCTACCTCTCTCTACTGAGAACCTCTCGTTGCAGCCCCACTCCTATTATGTCGCCACCCCCTCCCATTAGATCGTAAGCCTTTGGCAGGGCCCTCCTTCCTCATGTACCCTTCTTGATTGTGTACTCTACCCACAGAAAAGTGGTACTTGTATTATTGTGGCTAATACTCCAGTGTATGATCTGGCATTGTGTACCTCATGGTTACTGTTTGTATTGTGTGTGTCTGTCACCCCTATCACCAATTGTCTGTAATTGTATCTATTGTCCAGCGCTGCGTAATATGTTGGTCCTACACAAATCCAATAAATAATAATATGAACAGTTTTGCAGGTAAGCTCTCATACTTCACAGCAGTGGTAAAACTGGCCAACCATTGGTCATTCCAAATTGGATCTATGTACCAGGTTTACTCTGCTGGAAATGAGTGACCTAGTAATTAAAGGAGTACTGTAGCAGGATAGGGGTAAAAAGAGTTGAACTTACCCGGGCTTCTAATGGTCCCCCGCAGACATCCTTTGCCCGCACAGCTCACTCACCGATGCTCCGGCCCCGCCTCCGGTTCAACTTCTGGAATTTCAGACTTTAAATAGACTCTGGTAACAAAATTTTAAAGGGGACTCCGAGCTCAGAAAAAAAAGGAAAGTTGTACTCACCAGGGGCTTTTTTCCAGCCCAGTGCTGGTCGGGAGGTCCCACGCCGGCGTCCTGGCTCCTCTCCTTTCCCCCGCTCCGGAATGCTGGCAGGCCGCAGCCCGGGCGACACTCTCCCGAGTGTCGGGCTGCTTCTTCCGCATATGACGCGGATTACGTCCACACGCCGGCCGCCTCGCGTCATCACGGCGGCCGGCGTGAAAGTTACTGCGCATGCGCGAACAAAGCGCGCATGCGCAGTACTTTCACGCCGGCCGCCGTGATGACGCGAGGCGGCCGGCGTGTGATGTAAGTCCGTGTCGATATGTGGAAGAAGCAGCCCGACACTCGGGAGAGTGTCGCCCGGGCTGCGGCCTGCCAGCCATTCCGGAGCGGGGAGAAGGAGAGGAGCCAGGACGCCGGCGTGGACCTCCCGACCAGCACTGGGCTGGAAAAAGCCCCTGGTGAGTACAACTTTCCTTTTTTTTCTGAGCTCGGAGTCCCTTTAAGCCTTATTTCTTCTATCCTATAAGTTCCTATACCTGTTCTAATGTGGCCTGTCTTACTGCAGCCTTTCCTACTTGCACTGTCTCTGTAATAAATTTTATCTCCTTTCCTCTGTCATGTCTGTCGGGCTGAGGCTGGAAAGTGTGGAATGTGCAGCACTGCTTGTCATTGGCAGAAGCTTTACACACCCCCTCCAAGCTCTGCATGAGTCACACAGTAAGCTAGTTCTTAGCCTATGATACTGTGATTAGAAGCCAGTCTTTTGTTTGTAAACACTGCCTAAAACTGTTCATTACAAACCAGGATTGCAGCAGGGAGTGGCAGAAACAGCACAGAGGGGCACAGGAGAAAATAAGGAATAGAATAGTATGCTTTTTATTGTAAGAATATTAGAGTACAGATTCTCTTTAAAGTCGGAAAACTACTGCACTTGCATTGCTGTGTCCTCGCTCCCGCTGATGTCACCAGGAGCGTACTGCACAGGCCCAGTATGATCTGTGCCTGCACAGTACGCTCCTGGTGAGGTGAGCGGGAGGGAGGGCGTGGCCGCAACAGGCGCAGTGGTTTGCGACTTTACAGTCTGAAATTCCAGAAGTGAACCGGAGGCAGGGCATCGGTGAGGCGGCTCTGCGCGGGGCACAGGGCGTCTGCGGGGGACCGTTACAAGCCCCAGCTCTATTTCCCCCGACCTCCCTACAGTAGTCCTTTAATAGTTACATCATTGACAAGTCCACAGTCAGACGTTTACTCATGAAAACGCATGCATTTGCTTGTAGGGGAAATGGGACCAAAATAAAGCTGTAGTCACTCTGCTGACATATGGAAATAAATGTTATTTTTCACCATTTACATAAAAGAGAGGCTATATGTGACATTGTGATCCCACATGACACTTTTATTACTTTCTTGTTAGCCAGTGTTATGTCATGATATGACCCAAGCCCAGGATGCCCGCCAGTGGAGTAGGAAGGGGCTGTGTGTGTGGGGGGGGGGGGGGAGGGGTGTGGGGACTGCAGTAGTGTGTGAATCACACATCTGAAACAAGAATGCAGCTAATCCAATTAGGCTTCAGTCAGAGCACCTGATCTACATGCTTGTTTAGGGGCTACGGCTAAAGGTATTAGAGGCAGAGAATCAGCAGGACAGCCCGGCATGTAAAATGTATCAAAGCGCTATAGCTAACACAGAATTAAAAGTCCAGTCGGAGTGCGCTACCACAAGGTCAGGCAAGACCTAAAAAACCTTGTAACACAATCGTTTAAGCGCCACATCCTAATTCATATAAAGTCCACATAAAAATCACTTGGGAGTCCTCATATGCAGTTTCTTGGTCTCTTGTGCCACCATTACCATGGACACCCAACAGTAAACAGACTCACCAGATGTATTGGCCACTGCTAGACTGGCCAACCATGCACAAATCCAGGAGCCTCAGTACTTCAGGATCCTGGTGCCACTTTACTGCTGTCCCTTTAGACCACCATCATTCTCCACATTATCCATGCATAGTACCTCAGAGAAAATAGCGTGCATAGCGTAACTCCGTATAACACTAAAACTTTAATTATAAAATTGCACTCACATGCTTCAAAAAGTATTGCACACAGAGTTTTACGGGCTCTCCCCCGTTGCCTGGCAGGGCACTGATCTTGTGTTGGGACCTTCAGCTCTCCCTCCACTCAGCTTGCAGACACCACCGCCTCCACCGGCCGTTCACTTCCTGGTATGTCCAATCTCCCGCCCGATCGATTTCATCAGTCCCTCGTGACTCATCAGGGGCACGAGGATTGGACTCATTACCAGGGTTCTTATATCCTTTCCCTTAGCACTAATTGGCTGCTTCCGTCCACGTCATACGCGTCACTACGTATGCTTGATCACATGTTTCCTTCAGCCGTATCGATTGGTCACATCCGCGCGCACTGTACGCGTCATTCCTTCTGCGTTTGGCCATCTTTTTCCACGTCATACGTGTTAGCATGTACGCGTCATCCATTCGCGTCACGTGCGTCATTACATTACGTGTCATCACATGTTGTTTTCTGGCTGCACTGATTGGCTGCCTTTATCCACGTCATACGCATCATTACGTACGCACATTTACTAGTCTGCATGCTGATTGGGTGCCCTCATCCCCACCTCCTATTGGCTAAACTTCCCCCTATTCTACTCCATTTGGCCACCCATGTACAGTAGGTGCATTCCACATTTTGACCAGCTGTCCTTAATACAGGGAAAGTTAATATACTTAATGCCAATGGAGCCACCCCTACCTTCATTCTTAGATTACAGCCCACCCTGCAAGAGCGCACCTCTGATTGGAGGCCATTCGGAGGTGGCCTGGTGTTGCGCTGATCCACCTTTTGCGCAATTTTCAATTTTTTCGATTTTATTTGATTAGCCGCACCCAGGCTATGCATATACATAGGTTAGGATTTAGTTAGTGGTTAGGCCCCTCCCATGAAGGATTGACTTCTACGCAGTGGGAGGGACGAGTACTTAATAGGTTGCATGCAAGCTGTTAATGGAAACCAACATCCTCCTCCAGTGGTAGACAGGTCATGTGTAATGCTCGGTGTGTATTCGACCCCACAAGTGGGGCTTGCACTCTTTTGCACGTAGCCACTTGCCTGTTTTTAAGTAGCGCTGTTCATTTCCTTGCTATGTACTGCAAGGGGGAAGGCCCGTTCACATCACCTGTTCAACCCTGCATTACATAACATATTAAAAATAGCTCATACTGTCCTCATTTGTCTTATATAGCACTAATGTACATCCTGTCATTCTCCTATATCATTGCATTACAATCAATTACCAGCTATGAAACAATTCAGATCCAGGTCAATGTTCAGCCCTCCCAGTTGCAGACTCCCCAACCAATATATCCACCTCGTCTCTTTCCTGGATATATGTCGTACCTTATGGCAACCCCTCCACCCATATTCCATCTTTTCAAGGCCAGTAAAATGTAGCCCCCCCGGATTGCATTGATGGTGGGTTCTGAAGTGCTCTGACACACTGTGTCCTCCAAAACCCTTCTTGATGTTCCTAATATGTTCCATCACCCTGGATTTTAATGCCCTAGTGGTTCTCCCCACATATTGTTTCCCGCACCCACACCATAATAGATAAACCACCCCCACCGTGTTACAAGTGATATTCTGTAGTATCTTAAACTTTGCCCCATTTGCATGGGATATGACCTCATCTATTTTACTGTCCTTAGCCTCTTCACACGCCTTACACCCCCTACATGGGAAGAACCCTTTTTGTTGCCAGAAGGCTTCCTTCTTATTCCTAGGTCCCTCCACCAGGCTAGGTGCCAGTATCTGTTTCAAGTTAGGGGCATTTCTGTATATAAACTGGGGCCACTCTGGCAGGATCTTCTGAAGTGTTCTATCCTCTTTCAATATATGCCAATGCCTCCTAACTGCATCTTCCATTTCTCTATGCTGACTGGAGAATTCTGTTACAAATGGGACCACATACTTCGTGCCCTCTTGTGTTCTTCCCCCCTAATCAGTCCACCCCTGTCCTTCTTCCCTACTTCAATAACCTCTTTATATACTGTAGTTCTTCCTCCCTGTACCCTTTCTCTTTAAATCTTTCCACCAATGTGTGTGATTGCTGCATATAGTCCTCCACTCTACTGCAATTCCTTTGAATGCGTGTAAATTGTCCCCTTGGGACCGCCTTCAACCATTGTGAATGGTGACAACTTTTTGTGGACAAATATCCATTCCTATCCGTGCTTTTAAAAAACGTGCGTGTAATAAAGTGCCCATCTTGTTTCTCTATTTCAATATCCAAAAAATGTATAACCTTAGTGTCACATTCCATTTCTAACTTTATATTCAAACCATTGTGATTCAGAGACTCCATAAACTTCTCCAACTCCTCCCTCCCCCCCCCCCCCCCCCCATACAATCAACCACTCATCAATAAACCTCCTCCACATTAATATCTTTCCCTCCTGTTGTGAATTTTCCAACACCAGTGATTCCGATCTCCCCATAAATAAGTTTGCCAGTGAGGGTGCAAACCCCGCCCCCATTGCACATCCCCTAATCTGTATATAGAATTGCCCCCGATACCAAAAATAATTCCTGCTGAGTGCATAAGTCAACAATTCAAGTATGAATTCCACCTGTTCTATTTCCAATGTTCCATCTTCCCCAAAGAAGTGTCATTAGTGCTATATAAGACAAATGAGGACAGTATGAGCTATTTTTAGGGGGGGTTCTTTTAATATGTATGTAATGAAGGTTGAACAGGTGATGTGAACGGGCCTTCCCCCTTGCAGGGTGGGCTGTAATCTAAGAGTGAAGGTAGGGGTGGCTCCACTGGCATTAAGTATATTAACTTTCCCTGTATTAAGAAGGACAGCTGGCCAAAATTTGGAATGCACCTACATGGGCGGCCAAATGGAGTAGAATAGGGGGAAGTTTAGCCAATAGGAGGTGGGGATGATGGCACCCAATCAGCATGCAGACTAGTAAATGTGCGTATGTAATGATGCGTATGACGCGGATAAAGGCAGCCAATCAGTGCAGCCAGAAAACAACATGTGATGACGCATACGTAGTGACGCATGTGACGCGGATGGATGACGCGTACATGCTGACGTGTATGACGCAGAAAAAGATGGCCAAACACGGATGTAATGACGCGTACAGTGCGCGCGGATGCGACCAATCGATACGGCTGGAAGGAAACATGTGATCAAGCGTACGTAGTGACGTGTATGACGCGGACGGAAGCAGCCAATTAGTGCTAAGGAAAGGATATAAGAACCCTGGTAATGAGTCCAATCCCCGTGCCCCTGATGAGTCACGAGGGAGTGATGAAATCGATCGGGCGGGAGATTGGACATACCAGGAAGTGAACGGCCGGTGGAGGCGGTGGTGTCTGCAAGCTGAGTGGATTTTTACTGTAATGTAAAATGCAGCAAATCTGCATCTGCCTATTTTCTGCATTTTACATTACAGTAAAAATCCGCCGACTTTAGCAGTTAATAGCGAAGCCCCCGTAAGTCCTAGAAACACCAAATTTTCAGGGTTTATTAAACAGAATCTTCTGAACAAGATGCAAAAAAAGTTTTCAAAAAGACCTTATAGTTTTTGAGAAAATCGATGTGAAAGTCGGGCGGAAATTCCGCGATTTCCGGCGAAAATTCCGCATTGGAATTCGGAAATTGGTAGCGGAAAGCGGAATCGTTAATTGGTACATGATGGAATGCGGATTTACCGCGGAATCGGAAATTGGCATTCCGACCATCCCTAACAGAGCAGCCGCCTGGACATGATGATCATGTCCGGGCGGCTGAAATGGTTAAAGGACCACTCCAGTGAAAAGCAGTTAAAATTTGACAGAACTGACAGGTTTTGGACTGGTCCATCTCCTCATGGGGGATACTCAGGGTTTTCTTTGTTTTCAAAAGCACTTCCTGAACGGCAGTTTAATTGTCAATATTGTAAGATACCAGTCAGCCTCCCTACTCACTTGCACTCTATTTTGTCAGTTAGACTTAGGAACTGCCGTTCAGGAAATGCTTTTGAAAACAAAGGAAAGCCTTAGAATCCCCCATGAGGAGATGGACCTGTCGGTTCTGTCAGATTTTAACTTTTTACTTTTTTCGCTGGAGTGACCCATTAAAGCACAACTGTAGCAAGAGGTATATGAAGGTTGCCATATTTATTTCCTTTTAAGCAATACCAGTTGCCTGGCAGCCCTGCTGATCCTCTGCCTCTAATACTTTTAGCCACAGACCCTGAACAAGCATGCAGCAGATCAGGTGTTTCTGACATTATTGTCAGAGATGAAAAGATTAGTCACATGCTTGTTTCTGGTATTATACAGAAACTACTGCAGCCAAATTGACCAGCATGGCTGCGAGGCAACTGGTATTGTTTAAAAGGAGATAAATATGGAAACCTCCTTATGCCTCTCAGGCCTGGAACCTGTGACGCCGTCGATATGACATATCAAATGCGTCATGGAGTTACCAACGCTAGTTCTTCGCAAACCACCCAAACTGACAGTTTTTGGTCTAAATGCACTTTTTTTTCCCTTCACCAAAGGGCTGGAGAAATCTTTTCATGGTCAGTTAATTAGCCTCCTGTTGAAAAGATTCTCTGCCAGCACAGGGGACCCCCTGAGGTGTTTATGACCTCATCCATCAGGTGAAGGGTAGATATCAGTTGACAGAAGCTCATAAATTGTAGCTTTCTCCAGCCTGATCGCCACCGACCCACCAGGAGTCCGACACCTAGCTGCCTTGTGGCCTGAGTTGAAAGGAGACAGGAATGATCCTTCTCACGCCATCTGGGCACCCAAAGATTCAACCAAACTGTAGAAACTGTATTTAATAAATAGGCACAATTTGGTAATATTTCTGGTGTTCCCAAGATCGTAGTTCCCTCAAATTCACGGAGTTTATTAGATTCCACATGACACTGGTCCTGAGAGATTTTCAGCCCTCTGGATCTTTCGGAACCAGTGCCAGTAAGGTGAAAGGGGGGGACGGTGCTATTAGCGATCCAGACTCCTCGTGTTTGGTATTAGCAGATTCACACACTTACGCTGATTGTGAATATTCATTCGGGTTCTTGATATTACCTACGGGCATGCTGAGAGCGGGCAAAATATGAATTGGCCCAAAACCTCTCCCTGCCTAAGGGGGCATTGCCTTATTCAAATTGCAAGGCTGGACTTGTATGTGTCATAACTCCTCCCACCTACAGTGAGGAACAAAACTGACATGATCCAAAAGTCCAGTGTCCTTTACCTTCAATCTGATGCCTAGTAACATCCTGGCAGCCTGCAGGGACACGGGCCAACCTCCATCTTTGAACTTCCTAACAAAGGCCTGTTGGCCGCATGGCAACCGCCATTTTGGGACTTTCGCCAAAGACTTGCGATTGCCGCATGGACTACCAATAACGGTATTTAAACTGTATATTCAGACATTCTGTTTCTCTTCCTCTCTTCTCTCTGTCCAATCAATCTGTTCTAAAATAAGCTGTGTGTATGTAGTTTAGAAATAAACTAACGATTTTATCGTTCAGTTGTGTGCCTTTTCTGGTTATCTGATTGCTGCTATAACGAATCTGCCCTCTGAAGAGTCAGTCATACTACCGCATTGTTTTATGATTTGCTTATGATTGTTGATTTGCTAGCTAGGTTGTAAATAACCGTTTCTTCCTTCTAGGATTAGCTAGTACCAGATTTCCTGTGCGAAATCGATAACTTCGTTTCTCGATTATAAATACAATTCGAGATTGCATCATATAGGGACCCAGTAACCTTTCTTTAACGTCACATTGCTCACAGTCTTTAAGCCGTCGGAAGTGACTATTCCCCGAACGGTGACTTGAGCGTGTTGAACGTGATTGGGCTGGCTACCGTATTATGATAGCGGGAGTCTCTTTCCTCCCTGAACTTGAGAGAGTGGTGGCAGTCTACTTTATTTACCCGATTTCCAGCGCGAAATCGATATTTTTAGTTTACCGATTGTATATACAATCAGAATTGTACATGTATGGGCACCTCCAACCAATCTTAACCGTTTACTACGCACACAGTGAATTTGCCTCCAGCAGTCTCTAGTGCATGAGACCTGCATGGCAACAGTGGCCTAGTAATACGGGATTGGTGGATGTTTGTCCCATTACATATTGTCGGCAGCTGCGCGACCAATCTTTATTGTCAGTCTGTTCACCGTACTTCCTGCGTATGCTAACGGGAGCAGATTAGACGGGATTGGCACGCTCTGTCGCCCTTTTCTTTCTTACCTCTGACGATCCAGCAACCGGTCTCGTTGTCCGTCTGCGCCCGTACAATGTGACAATCCAGCCCCGCGATCCCGTCGAGATCTGCTCCCGTTAGCGTACGCAGGAAGTACGGGCGCAGACGGACAACGAGACCGGTTGCTGGATCGTCAAAGGTAAGAAAGAAAAGGGCGACAGAGCGTGCCAATCCCGTCTAATCTGCTCCCGTTAGCATACGCAGGAAGTACGGTGAACAGACTGACAATAAAGATTGGTCGCGCAGCTGCCGACAATATGTAATGGGACAAACATCCACCAATCCCGTATTACTAGGCCACTGTTGCCATGCAGGTCTCATGCACTAGAGACTGCTGGAGGCAAATTCACTGTGTGCGTAGTAAACGGTTAAGATTGGTTGGAGGTGCCCATACATGTACAATTCTGATTGTATATACAATCGGTAAACTAAAAATATCGATTTCGCGCTGGAAATCGGGTAAATAAAGTAGACTGCCACCACTCTCTCAAGTTCAGGGAGGAAAGAGACTCCCGCTATCATAATACGGTAGCCAGCCCAATCACGTTCAACACGCTCAAGTCACCGTTCGGGGAATAGTCACTTCCGACGGCTTAAAGACTGTGAGCAATGTGACGTTAAAGAAAGGTTACTGGGTCCCTATATGATGCAATCTCGAATTGTATTTATAATCGAGAAACGAAGTTATCGATTTCGCACAGGAAATCTGGTACTAGCTAATCCTAGAAGGAAGAAACGGTTATTTACAACCTAGCTAGCAAATCAACAATCATAAGCAAATCATAAAACAATGCGGTAGTATGACTGACTCTTCAGAGGGCAGATTCGTTATAGCAGCAATCAGATGACCAGAAAAGGCACACAACTGAACGATAAAATCGTTAGTTTATTTCTAAACTACATACACACAGCTTATTTTAGAACAGATTGATTGGACAGAGAGAAGAGAGGAAGAGAAACAGAATGTCTGAATATACAGTTTAAATACCGTTATTGGTAGTCCATGCGGCAATCGCAAGTCTTTGGCGAAAGTCCCAAAATGGCGGTTACCATGCGGCCAACAGGCCTTTGTTAGGAAGTTCAAAGATGGAGGTTGGCCCGTGTCCCTGCGGGCTGCCAGGATGTTACTAGGCATCAGATTGAAGGTAAAGGACACTGGACTTTTGGATCATGTCAGTTTTGTTCCTCACTGTAGGTGGGAGGAGTTATGACACATACAAGTCCAGCCTTGCAATTTGAATAAGGCAATGCCCCCTTAGGCAGGGAGAGGTTTTGGGCCAATTCATATTTTGCCCGCTCTCAGCATGCCCGTAGGTAATATCAAGAACCCGAATGAATATTCACAATCAGCGTAAGTGTGTGAATCTGCTAATACCAAACACGAGGAGTCTGGATCGCTAATAGCACCGTCCCCCCCTTTCACCTTACTGGCACTGGTTCCGAAAGATCCAGAGGGCTGAAAATCTCTCAGGACCAGTGTCATGTGGAATCTAATAAACTCCGTGAATTTGAGGGAACTACGATCTTGGGAACACCAGAAATATTACCAAATTGTGCCTATTTATTAAATACAGTTTCTACAGTTTGGTTGAATCTTTGGGTGCCCAGATGGCGTGAGAAGGATCCTTCCTGTCTCCTTTCAACTCAGGCCACAAGGCAGCTAGGTGTCGGACTCCTGGTGGGTCGGTGCCGATCAGGCTGGAGAAAGCTACAATTTATGAGCTTCTATCAACTGATATCTACCCTTCACCTGATGGATGAGGTCATAAACACCTCAGGGGGTCCCCTGTGCTGGCAGAGAATCTTTTCAACAGGAGGCTAATTAACTGACCATGAAAAGATTTCTCCAGCCCTTTGGTGAAGGGAAAAAAAAGTGTATTTAGACCAAAAACTGTCAGTTTGGGTGGTTTGCGAAGAACTAGCGTTGGTAACTCCATGACGCATTCGATATGTCATATCGACGGCGTCACATCTCCCCCCTTTACAAGATTGGGGAAGGAGCGGTTAGCAGGACCTTGACTGAAGCAATACCAACTTGTTACTTGGGCTCAGTACAGCGGGGCAGCCTGGGTTCCACATGACCTTGGGGGTCGCCCTTTTTGTGTTGGTCAGTGGTTTAGCCAGGAGGCTACAGGGCTTCGCAAACGTCCTGTAGTATCCCGCTGTTCCCAGAGAGGCCTGTACCTCTGTCATGACAATCTGATATGCGTCTGGTTCAACGGTCAGATTGTCAGCTGACAGCTGTCCTAGTACCAGGGATGAGTGATCGCAGTGTTGCTCCCAAGTCGGGGGGAACACAGGGATGTCATCCGGGTACGTGACTGTACAACCGTGCTTGCTTTTCCACAGGTCGTTCCACGCCTGGAGAAAGTTGGCTTGGGCATCCATCATGCCAAAAGACATCCGCATCGAGGCGTTTAAGTCCAAGGGCAGGGTGAATGTGGATTCCAGGCGTGCCTTGGGCACGGTTGGAATCTGCCAGTATCCGTAGCTCCGATCTATGATCGTTAGGTAGTTGGCGGATGCCAGCCAATCCAACAGATCACCGAGGGGAGTCATGGGATACGCAACGGTTATTGGGATGTCGTCCGGCATCCTATAGGCCTCACAGAACATGGTGGTCTGTGAGCTAGAGGATTTTCGGAGGACAGCCATCTGTAACATCTCCTCATACTTCATCTTCACTTTTGCTTGCACCTCCGGAGAGGCGCTGTAGGGGATCTGCCATAAGGGCTTGTGAGTCCCCGGGTCCCTTCTGTGAACTGCTGTATCCTGCCCAGGGTTGCTGCGAAGATTTCGCTGTGGGGGCGCAGTGCGCTTCAGCGAGGCTTTCGGGGAGTACGAGAGGTGGGGGGTGACTTTCACATCATCCGCCAATTCTCGTGTGGGAGCTATCAAGCCTGGCAGGGGACCTGTGTCTTCCGGTTCTAATTGGCCGTGCTCTCCCAGAACTAACTGCGTTCTGTCTGACTGGGCTTCTAACAGATCCACATGGACCGTGCTTTCACCTGGGGTGTCAGTTACATGGGGAATGGGCTCACTGGAGTAGTTACCATTCTCCCTGTACACCTGTAGTGGAGCTTCCACTGCTGGCGGCTTAGCGGTCTGGCCACTAAGCGCACGCAGGTTGGAGTCGCTCTGTAGTATCCTCACGGATGTGGGACTACAAATCTCAGCCAGCTGCCTAGTGCGATCTGAGGTCAGCTGCTGAAAATCAAACTCTCTGGGGTCAGAGCTGACAGGAATGCCTGCAGGCTCTGAGCTCAGGTTAACAGTACTGTGTGTGTCTGTCTGCACAGGTACACTACAATAAACATCACCTTTTGGGTACATCAAAATCACGTCAATATTGACATTGGTCTGAAGGTCAGAGATATCAGGGGAAGTCGAGACTTCTCCAGATAGTCCTGAGTCCAGACTGCCGGTGACACTGAAGGCGTCACCCAGCGTACTCTCACAAACATGCACAACATTATCAAAAGCATTTGCATAACATGATATGTCATTTTTAGCATGAGTGTCTCCCGCCTGAAAGTCAGAATTGTCAGAGGGAATCCCTGCTGTCAGCTCTGAATTCATGCGGCTGGCCATAGAGTATGTAATGGCCAAAGAATGTACAGCGTTTCTATCACAATTATCACTGACACATGCAATTTCATTAGTAATAACAGGTGCAGAAAGAGATAAAAGACAGTCAGTTGCTGGTACATGTAAATCTGAGGGTACCTCCCGCCCAGCGGCGTTAGGTACAGTAGCATTAGCAGGTAAGGGTTTGACATCTCCCTGTTTTCCCAAAGGCTTGTACAGTACCTGGTGGTCAGGGAGTCCTGCTGGGAACTCCTGCATATCAGCAGAAAATTCCGAAGGGCACACAAGCATGCCTAGATCAGTGCCAAGCACAGGAGGAGAGGGAATCTCAGCAACAGCCCGCTCTGGAAAACCCACCCCCCATCCGGCCTTCTCGGGACCTGGGATAACAGGGTTGTGGTGGTTGGGCCTGACGTCAGTCAGGGTGAGGAGCTTTTGTGGGAGAATATCTTCCTCTGTGGCAAGGTCGGAACAGACCAAGGAAACATCTGCTTCTGGAGCACTGGAGCAAAAGATGATCTGGTTGTCCACTGGAGCACTGTGACGATTTCCGGAACCGTAGAGCATCTCTGACACGCTGACAGGCAGTGCAGAGGGTGATGCAGGTGACGGATCAGGGTTGCTAGCCATCTTCAGGCTAGGGACGGTCGTTCTTTTCCTCTTGGGACAGAAGAACTGTATGTGGCCAGTCAAGCCACAAAGGTTACACGTGCGAATGGCAGGTGTGTCAGACTGGGATGCAGCAATAGCAGCAGCTGCAGGTCTCAGTGGCACAAAGCTCACCGGACCAGGAGGAGCGAATGCAGTAGGCTTACCTCCGTCCAAGTCTTGGGACAGTGTTCTGTGACTGTCCAGCACAAGGGTTCTTTGGCTGTCAGGTACAGGAACCTGATGGTACGCCCTCTCAGAGGTGCGCACAGGAAAGTCTCGTTCCGTGCCCTCTTCCATGGCAGGAAGTTTGACTGTGGGGGTCACGGGTAGAGGTTCGCATCTCTCCACCGAAACACATAGTGAAGAGTGCTGATTTGATTGGGTTAGCTGGGCCAACTCCAATTCACGCTGGAGCCGTAGCTCTTCGATCTGGAGATCCCGCTGGCGCAGACACTCTCGGTGCTCCTGGTATCTGCACAATTCCTCGCCGGTCAGGCTTGCCAACTCCAATTCCCGCTGGAGTCGTCGCTCCTTGGCCTGGAGTTCAAACTGGCGCAGCCACTCTTGGTGCTCTGCTTCACGCTGGCGCTCCTCTGCCTCCTACTGGAGCATCTCTGCCTCATGCTGGCACTGACATTCTCGGAACTCCTGGTACAAGCGCAGATCCTCGCCGGTCAGGTTTGCCAACCACTCCGGGGGTATCAGGATTGCAGGGAATAGAGGCATTAAGCAAGGTGGCGACAAGGATTCCATCTCTGGGGTTATGCCACCAGCTCAGCCTTGCTTGTGCTGCAAGCAGCAATGCCGTACGATTCGCAGAGGGCATGCAAGCTAGGAACTGACCAATTCTGGTGAAACTGAACTGAATCAGACATTCAGAAGAGAAGAGTACAAGAAAGAGTAGGATATAGCAAAGAAAAAGTTAGGAAATGTAGACCAATCTATTGCTATCAATGTGTACCGTTTTGTGCCCAGAACTTCGGTTCTGCAAGACAGGATACTTAATGACCATTGTCTTATTGTTCTGGTTGCAAAGACTGAGTTTGTCAGATCTTTGCGCTCTGATTTCCCAAAAGCTGGCTATGCCTGGTTTTGGGGTGTGCTATCACCACCACTGCCCACCAATGTGACAATCCAGCCCCGCGATCTCGTTGTCCGTCTGCGCCCGTACTTCCTGCGTACGCTAACGGGAGCAGATCTCGATGGGATCGTGGGGCTGGATTGTCACAGAACCCACTACAAATCGCTAGCGTTTTTAATTAGCGTTTTGAAAGCGATTTCATGAGCATTTTCCTGCGCTTTTGGGAGCGATTTTAAAAAGTGTAAGCTTTTTGCCAGCGATTGTGCAGCGATTTGCGATTAGGGATTTTAAGTCTGATTGATCCTTTCAATGTATCATAATTTTTTTTTACAGTTTGCAGTAATTTAAAAGCGCACTCAAATCGCTATGTGTAGCGATTCATGAGCGATTTGCCAGCGCTTAAATACTTTACATTGAAGCGCAAATGCTCCCAAAATGCTGCATGTCCTGCAATTGTGATTTTGCTGATCGCAATCGCTACTGTGGAATTTGTTACATATATTTACATTGGCAGAGCGTTTAGGGAAATTGCTAGCGATTTGAAGCTCTCTCTACGCTCAAAAAATCACTCTAGTGGGTTCCTGCCCTCATTACAGTTGTCCTTTCATGGACCACTATTGCAAAAATCATTACATTTTAAAATACATGTAAATATATTCAAATAAGAAGTACATTTCTTATAGAGTAACATGAGCCATGAATTACTCTTCTCCTATGTTGCTATTACGTACCGTAAGTAGTAGATATCTGACAGAACCGACAGGTTTTGTAGTACCCCATCTCCTCATGGGGGATTCTCAGGGATTTTTTTTATTTTCAAATGCACTTAGCAAATGGCGATTAGTCTGTCCAACTGCCAAAAAAGTATGCAGCAAGCAGAAAGGCCGGCCAGGATCTTTGTATATATCCTTTTCAGCAGGGGCATAACTAGAAATCACTGGGCCCCCCCCCCGCAAAACTTTGGATGGACAGATGCAGTCATTAGAACCATTGTGCAGAGAGCAGAAAGCTTTTTCTCTCCGCACCCTTAGTTGTCAATCTCTCAGGACAGGATAATAAACTCCTCCCCCCACGGGGCCCCCTGCGGCTTCTGCCCCCCCTCCCCTGCAGCTGCATCCCTTACAGGGTCTATTGTTACGCCCCTGCTTTTCAGACAGTGTCTTCTTAAAGAATACATTCATAGCTTATTTTACTATGGAAGAAACCTACTTCTTATTTGTATGCATTTCTGTGTTTTACATTTTACATTTTTTGCTGGAGTTGTCCTTTAAGCCTGTAGTGATCATTACAGGGAAATGCTGATGCAGCGATACTGAGCCAATAAGGAGTTATGTGTACACACATTGCTGTTGTTATGAGCCGCGGTGTTATTTGGCGATTGGAACGCCTCAGCGGGTCATGTGATCACAGACAATTGCTGACAGTGCGATAGCATGTGAATTACCTGCCATCCGACCTAGAAGTCACATGGTGAAAACGCTTACAGCTTGAATGAAGTTTTTTTCTCTTCTTTTTGGCTGGGCCTCTTGCTTGGAATGAAACACCCGGAGATATGTGCTGCAGACAGATTAATAACAGCTCTGAAAAGAAGGTTTGGATCGCGTCCTGCTGGCAGCGGCCCGCTCTCTGTGCTTCGCCTCATATTTATTAGCGCTGTCAATAGTCAGAGCCATGTGGGTGTATTTAAAGGAACAATCCCATTAGCCTTCCTTATGGGACATTTTTGCGGGTGGTCGCAGAATAGGAAGAGACGTGCATGTCATCGGCGTGGTGACATCATGAAAGAGGCTTAACACGTCTCACCGCCGGCCTAATCAAACCAAGCTGGAGACTCTCCGATCAGACCGGCGGCAAAACGTGCTGAATTCTGAGCAGGCATTAGGCGATCGTCACCTGAGCTGACCGCGATTGTTGGACCAGGAAGAATCCAAGGCTTGTACAAGTCTGACCATCAGATCAAAAGTCCTCTGTAATGTTTTATTTTTTTTGTTTTGTTTTGTTTTTAGAGTAATCTTTGCTGACTTTTAATATATACAGGTTTTTTTAATACATTTTGCACCAACGTTTAGTTCCTTTTCTCCTCCTCCTCAGTGTCCAGCTGCTCACCCCCTTCCTTATATAGTATACAGCCACGCCTCTCTACTACGAAATGCCAGTCGCCATAGGCTAGCCGTCAGCGGAAGATGTGGCTTCTCCTCCTTGCATGCCCATGTGACTGAAAGGGGGGGGGGGGGGGGGTGTTTTAGACTCACTGGGAGTAGGCAAAGTATTTCCAAAGTCCTTATTTTGCAAGACCGGCTTTAAAAAAAAAAAAAAAGTAACATTTAACCACTTCACCTTGAAGGGTTTTTTCCCTTAAAAAACAGAGTAAATATCACCTGTCAGCGTTCTTTCCATTCATTATCCTATAAACAGGGGCGTAGCAATAGGGGGTGAAGAGGTAGCAACTGCATTGGGGCCCTTGGGCCAGAGGGGCCTCGAGGGGCCCTCCCTCAACTGTAGTATTAGCTCTCTATTGGTTCTGTGCTCATAATAATCACTTCTATGGATACTTTGAATAGTGGTAATCATTAACAAACTGTTCCCCATCCCCTTCTTGCACCTCTGACGTAGTTTCCATTGGCAGGTTTTGGTGCGACATATCAATTGTTATGTATAGAGTGCTTGGGGGCCTAACGTAAAACTTGCATCAGGGCCCACGGCTCCTTAGCTGCGCCACTGCCTATAACTTTATTATTACTTATCACAATGAAACAATATATATCTTGGGTTTATCTTGGGCACTAGTTAGGCTTTCATTGAGGGGTACTTTTTGCTAAGAATTATTTTATTCTAGCTGAGTTTTAACAGGAAAAATAAGAAAAAAATGGGAAAAAAATCATTATTTCTCAGTTTTCCGCCATTATAGTTTTAGATTACCGTAATACTTGCTACCGTAATTAAAATCCACTCATTTTATTTGCCCATTCCTCCCGGTTATTGCAACATTTAAAATATTTCCCTAGTACAATGTATGGCGCCCATATTTTATTTGGAAATAAAGGTGCCTTTTTTCAGTTTTGAGTCCATCACTAATTACTAGGGATGGTCGCTGGATTCAGCGGAATTCTAAATTCCGCGATTCCGGACGGAATTGGGCCAATTCCGGCGGTCGGAACGAATATAGCTCTAAAACGGAATTCCACGGAAATTTTTTTAATTTTTCGCGGAATTCAAATTTATTTCCTCAACTATCTATTTTCTCCCTTCCCTGAGGAGGGTCTCATCTTCCAGGTAATTGTAGTATTTCAAAAGCCAGCTTACATACCGTGGCTGGGAATTGAACCCAGGTCTCAGTGTGTGGTAGGTAACTCACTTAACCACTATACCACCAACACTTCATGCTGAAGCCAGCCTAGCATGTACCATTTATGATCAATCCAAGAGAAAAATTAGGTTGCTTAAGGATTTGTAGCATGTCAAAAGCCAACTCACATTGGCTGGGAATTGAACCCAGGCTGGGCTGGGAATTGAACCCAGGTCTCAGTGTGTGGTAGGTAACTCACTTAACCACTATACCACCACCAACACTACATGCTGAAGCCAGCCTAGCATGTACCATTATGATCAATACAAGAGAAAAATTAGGTTGCTTAAAGATTTGTAGCATGTCACAAGCCAACTCACATTGGCTGGGAATTGAACCCAGGCTGGGCTGGGAATTGAACCCAGGTCTCAGTGTGTGGTAGGTAACTCACTTAACCACTATACCACCAACACTACATGCTGAAACCAGCCTAGCGTGTACCATTGTGATATACCCAAGAGAAAAATGAGCTCTCTCTCTCTCTCTCTCTAGGACTTGATGCCATTGAACTGAATTTTCAGCTTAAAACCATCAATGGATACCGGCAGAATTCCACAGGCAATTTCGGAATTCCGCCAGATTGAAAAAGCAATTCCGTTCCGACCAAACGGAACAGAATGACCAATTTCCACCTAAAAATCCCAGAAAATACAATTCTGCGGAAAGCGGTGACCATCCCTACTAGAGAGAGAAAGAGAGAGAGAGAGAGAGGGAGAGAGAGAGATGAATCTACCTGGCTATCTGGGGTTCTCTTCGGACAACTGTTAAAAAGGCAAGGCCATGCCTGGCTACAAATCCTTAAGCAAGCTAATTTTTCTCTTGGATTGATCATAATGGTACATGCTAGGCTGGCTTCAGCATGTAGTGTTGGTGGTATAGTGGTTAAGCGAGTTACCTACCACACACTGAGACCTGGGTTCAATTCCCAGCCCAGCATGGGTTCAATTCCCAGCCAATTTGAGTTGGCTTTTGACATGCTACAAATCCTTAAGCAACCTAATTTTTCTCTTGGATTGATCATAATGGTACATGCTAGGCTGGCTTCAGCATGTAGTGTTGGTGGTGGTATAGTGGTTAAGTGAGTTACCTACCACACACTGAGACTTGGGTTCAATTTCCAGCCGTGGTATGTAAGCTGGCTTTTGAAATACTACCATTCCCTGGAAGATGAGACCCTCCTCCCTCCAGGAGGAAGGAGGAAATAGTTAATAGGGACTATGGGCCACCATATAGGATAAACAAGGATACTTTAGTGATTTTTTCAATTTTTCAGACAGAATCCGGAATTCCGCGGAATTTTGTACAAATCCGGCGGAATTTTCATAGCGACGGAATTTAACACTGACGGAATCCGTTATTTCCGGCGGAACGGAATTTGCTCTTTCCGATCAGCCCTACTAATTACAAGCCCACAATTTAAAAAGTAACAGTAATATACCTTCTTGACATACAACTGTGTTCCTATTCATTGATCTGCCGCCTTGCAATCGACGGCAGTAACAAGCGCGGGAGCGCGCAGGGGAAGGGGGGGCGAGGATGAGCGCGTGTCAGCAAGGGACGTAGATACTCATCCCGGGGGGGGGGGGGGAGTGTTTAAAGGACACCTGAAGTAAGAGGGCTATGGATGAGGCTATATTTATTCCCTTTTAAACAATACCAGTTTCCTGGCAACCCTACTGATCTATTTGGCTGCAGTAGTGTCTGAATAATCATATTGCGATGCACCACATTACGCATGAAAGTCTCCATAGATTTTCAGTGACTTTAGTGGCCTCTTGCAGTAAAATTGCTTACCGCAGCACCATAGTGTGAAAGGGCCCTCAGTGTACATTATAAAAGTGTAAAATACATAATAAGGTTATCTTGCATTATTGATCAGATAAATCTGCAGTGTGCCTACTGCCTGCTTTCATGGAAGCAAAGGGTTAACATCCCATGTTTACATATTAAAGGGACACTGAGCACCTTTTAAAAACACAATTTGCATTTACCTGGGGCTTCCTCTAGCCCACCATAGGCCAAGAGGTCCCCTGGCGTCCTCCTGGCTTCTCACCCAGTCCTGCTGGCGGCTCCATTAAGAGGTGAGTTCGGCTGGAAGTCGCCAGCATGCATCCCCGCCCAGCATGCTATGTGTCATCACGCCAGCCAGCGTGAGAGTCCTGCGCATGCACGGTTCTCTAACTCTGAACCGCGCATGCGCAGGGCTCTCACGCCGGCCGCGTTATGATGCGTAGCAGACAGCGTGATGACACATAGCGTGCATGGCAGGGAAGCGTACTGGCGACTTCAGGCTGAACTCGCCGATTAACGGAGCCGCCTGCGAGACCAGGAGAGGGGCCAGGAGGACGCCAAGGGGACCTTGCAGCCTACGGTGTGCTGGAGGAGGCACCAGGTAAGAGCAAATTGTGCTTTTCAAAGGTGCTCAGTATCCCTTTAACTGTGTCTGCCAAGGACTGACAAATGTCTGTGCTGACGTAGCTGAGAGATCAAATTACACTTGTGATTACTTGAAGAAGAGGGGGAATTACACATGCTCTTCTCTCTAAAAACAAACAGGGTGCATTTCTCTCTGTTTTCCTTGTGTCCTGGGCAAGAGTTCAGGTCCATTTAAAGATGTCGCCATATGATAGATTTCAGAATGTAAATCAGGCACAGGAAATAATTTACAAACACTGAGTAAATAATGTATGAATGAATATTGTAAAAAATAAGACTTTTTTTCATTACATTATTTTCACTACAGTTCCTGTTTCAGTCTAAGAACCCAGCTACCGTGTGGCTGATTTAGTAGGACGTCTCCGGAAACCCTCCAACATCATCATAAATGGCAAACTGGGACTGGAATGGCTGACAATTTCTAATACAGGTGGAACTTGAAAAATTAGAATATCGTGCTAAAGTTCATTTATTTCAGTTCTTCAACTTAAAAGGTGAAAGAAATATATGAAATAGATTCATAACATGCAAAGCCAGATATTTCAAGCCTCCGTTTGTTATAATTTTGATGATTATGGCTTACAGCTTATGAGAACCCCGAAATCAAAATCTCAGCCCATTAAAATACAGTAACACCTTGGATTGAGAGTAACTGGGTTTAAAGGGACTCCGAGCACCTCTCATGGGTGTGTCTTTAAGCCAGACAACTTCCAACAAAGTCGTGCTATGACCCCCCCTGGAGGAGCCTCTTGCAATGGCCATGCGTGTCACTTCCTCTTCCTGCTTCATTCAGTGATGCACTTCTCTAATAGAGAAGACAGGGGTGACCCGGAAGTTATAACATAGCCAAGTAGCCGCAATTTTTAAATTGAAATAAAACAAAAACTATTTGGTGTAGAACGGCGATTCAATGAAATCAGCATCAAACGGCATCAAATGAAAGAGGAGAGCACAAGCTACAGAAAAGTATGCATCTTTAAAGAGACTCCGTAACAAAAATTGCATCCTGTTTTTTATCATCCTACAAGTTCAAAAAGCTATTCTAATGTGTTCTGGCTTACTGCAGCACTTTCTGCTATCACTGTCTCTGTAATAAATCAATGTATCTTTCCCCTGTCAGACTTGTCAGCCTGTGTCTGGAAGGCTGCCAAGTTCTTCAGTGTTGTGGTTCTGCTATGAACTCCCCCTTCCAGGTCCCTCTATGCACACTGCCTGTGTGTTATTTAGGATTAGAGCAGCTTCTCTCTTCTCTCTTATCTTTTACAAGCTGCTGGATAAATCGTCCTCTGAGCTGGCTGGGCTTTCACATACTGAAGAATTACAGACAAGGGCAAAGCTGTTTGCAGGAAGAAAAGAGCAGCCTGAAACTTCAGTGCATGAGAACAGGGGGAAAGAAACACACAAATGATCTCTTGAGATTCAAAAGGAAGGCTGTATACAGCCTGCTTGTGTATGGATGTATTTTCTATGTGTGGACATACTGTACATCAACCTACTTCCTGTTTTGGTGGCCATTTTGTTTGTTTATAAACAAACTTTTTAAAACTGTTTTTAACCACTTTTAATGCGGCGAGGAGCGGCAAAATTGTGTCAGAGGGTAATAGGAGATGTCCCCTAACGCACTGGTATGTTTACTTTTGTGCAATTTTAACAATACAGATTCTCTTTAAGTACTTTGCAGTGCTGGTCGGAGTCTTAAAGGCATACCCATGAGAGGTGCTCAGAGTCCCTTTAAGAGCGCTTTGCAATTCAAGCAAACATTTTTGTGAAATTTTGACTTGATCTTGTCTTGATATACAAGCAAAATAAAAGTGTACATGCGTCACGTCTTCACAACTGAGCCGATAGTTCTTCTCCCTTTGGATCTGCAGAATTGTACTTAAAGAGAACCAGAGATGAAGCACCCTCTTGTATTTTACCTTATAAATCAGTAGGAACATGACAGTAAACACCTAATCTGCTCTTTGTTTCATTGTTCTCTGTTTAATCTGACTGTTACCACCTCTGATAAGAATCCCCGACTGAGCACTCAGTCTAGCTTTGCTACGGAAAGATTATAGCTGAGTCTGTCTTCTCTGGTCCCTTGTGGCTCTGCTATAATGACTCAGCTATAATTATTCCCTGCAAAGCCAGACTGAATGCTCAGTCCGGGATTCTTATCACAGCTGATATCAGACACTTTTAGCAGTGAGGATGAAACAGAGAGCATGGTAAGTGTTTTCTCTAATGTTCTTACTGATATATATGGTAAAATACACAAGGGTGCTTCGTCTCTGGTTCATTTTAAAGAGGATTTGTAACTAAAAAATAACCCTCTGGGAGATACTTAACTTGGGAGTAGGATCCTAACGAGGCTTCCCCCGTCCTCCAGTGTTCCGGCAATCTCCTGCCGCAGCCCCCAAATAGCAGCCAGGTAAATATTTACCTACCACGATCCTACACAGGTGCACTAGCGGCTCCCCGTTCGGGTTAAAGGACTTACGAGGCCAAAACCTGTAAAAAAGTAAAGTACCTGCATGTTCTTTAAATGCACGGAGGACGCCATCCGCGCCCTCCGTGCAGTTCCGCCGGGTCCCCTTAGTGACATCGCACCCCCGTGCGCTCGCGACCCCACAGGCCGGGTCGGGCTCTCCAGCCACTCCTAATATGGCCGCCGGAGCTGGCCACGGCTGCGCAGTCCGCATTGCCGCGAGTGCGGCTGCGCAGCTCTAGGGCCAACCCCCCGATCCACGCGATAGTGCGTGGTTCGGAGGGGTTGGCACTAGAGCTGCGCAGCCGCACTCGCGGCAATGCGGACTGCGCAGCCGTGGCCAGCTCCGGCGGCCATATTAGGAGTGGCTGGAGAGCCCGACCCGGCCTGTGGGGTCGCGAGCGCACGGGGGTGCGATGTCACTAAGGGGACCCGGCGGAACTGCACGGAGGGCGCGGATGGCGTCCTCCGTGCATTTAAAGAACATGCAGGTACTTTACTTTTTTACAGGTTTTGGCCTCGTAAGTCCTTTAAGGAAGTAATAACCGAACCCGATTGGATAAGCTCTACAGCGAGTCCTTTACGCTGTAGTAGAGCGGATACGATCTGGTTCGGCTATTTTCACCTTACTCAAACCAAGAGCTGCTAGAAATGTGGAGAGGTAAATAAATCTCCGCCAGTCAGGCTTGTCGGGATTCCCCGAAGCTGCAGAGGAGGGGGAAGCCTCATTGGAACCCTGAGACTTCCCCCTCCCGATGGTAAGTATCCTCCAGAGGGCTTTTTTTTTTTTTTTAGAGGTTCTCTTTAATCTGAGTGTAGAGACTGTGCAAAGTCACATTTCCATAAAATTCTCAAAAGTAACGGTCATTGGGTAAGTTTCTTAACCTGAATTATCGCAAATTCTTTCTGTTTTAAGAAAGCAAACTTTTGTTTTTGTTAAAGTCACACACACACAAAAAAGGTTGGGGCGAGCCAACTGATAGCAATGATTCTGTTAGTTATAGTGGAAGTCTTGTTTACATTTTTATTTTATACTATTTCACTATAACTGTTTTTGGATCGTGGAACACATAAACTGGGTTTCCATTCATTCTCATGGGGAAATTCGCTTTGGTATAACAGTGCTTTGGATTATAAGCATGTTTCCCGAATGAATTATACTCACAAACCAAGATTCCACTGTATTGTGAAAATGTTCAATATTCTAGGGTCAAAGTATTAGACTCTAATCTGCTAATTATTAGTAATCCAAAACACTTGCAAATGGTTCATATTATATAAGTTCCAATTTTTAAGTTGAATTCCTGAAATAAATGTACTGTTGCACTATATTCTAATTGTTCAAGTTTCACCTGTAGTCTAGGCTTGCCAAATGACTTATGGTTTCCCCACTGGAGATGCTGGAAGATCTCAGAAGATGCCTTCAGCAAATTGGGACCCTTTCATAATTGGCTGGTGCAGCTCTTCATAGATACCCACAGGTAGGAACAGGTTAATTTGACAGTTGCCGTTCATTTTCAGCACATCCGTTCCCGGCAGGTCCTCCTGAGTCCTGACCACCCACAAACGAGACATCAACTCCATTGCTTTACAGGGAGGAAAAAAATACTTTCCACAATAAAAGAATCCTGCCAAGTCCAATGGGAAGAGCAGGAAATTACTTGGAAAATCATTAGGTGGGGTTTTAGCCCACTATAGAGACTCCTCAGAAACCACCTCAGTTCATTTGCCGAGACCACTTATGGCAAAGGACTTGGCCCCGACAACGAGGTCCATAATCATTGCCCCACAGCTCCGCGTCGTACCAATTTCCTATTAGATTCCTGCGGGATTAGCGCACCTCGTTTCCGACCTCCGAAGACCGTCTTTGTTTCCAAAACCTGTTCTTTTATATCCGACTTTAATAAATGCGACTACCAGGTCCCCTTCTAATAGCGTGTTGGCCTACCTGCTTGAGGAACACTTCGGACCGGCCTTCTGGTTTTTTAAGACCACCTGTCCGTAAAGGATGGAAAATTTATGGCCCAGCGATTCCGGTTAATGTGCGTTTCGCAGAAAATGAAAAGAACGACGCAAGGAGGGATTTGTGTTTTCTTAAGTCCTATGGCTGGGCTAAGCATGAGTACAAAGGCCACTTTTCCCACCGACAGGGCTCGCTGGTCCCGGGCCACCTGGTCTCAATCAGGAATGACGGTGACGGCCTGCTCACAAGTGTCCATTATTGACCTGAGCTTGTTCTGCATTTTTGATTGCGAGGGGAGGGGAGCGGAGCATTTCGCCCCCCTCAGGAAATGATCTGTTTTGCGAGACAGGCACTCAGCCCATTACCGCCACGAGGTTTTAAGGCCTCTCCTTATTGAACACTCTTTACAAGAGTCTAGCCGTAATCCCTTTAAAATTGGGGTTTCGCTAAATATTCAGACCATTATTAGACTTCATTGTTTGTGAGGTCGGGGCTGGCGAGAGCAACAAGATGCCGTGAGGAAGGAAGACGGAGGCGACCCACAAGGTGTTTTACGCTGCCCGAATTAACCCTTTCCAAGCTTCAATTAGTTTTTAAAGGGCTTTTGGGAAATCTGGAAAAATTTATCTATATTTTCTGTTATTTAATGTTGTTAAATATTAGCTTCCCGTCCCTCTTTACAGCCAATCAATAAAATCTTGAAAGTGCACTTCATTTCAAGTTTGGAACTTAGACTCTTTTAGTAGTACAGGCAGCCCTGCTGTTTTCCTCTTCCAGCTTGAGTAACTGTTACCATATATACTCGCATATAAGCCGACACATGCATAAGCCAAGGTACCCACTTTTGCCTCTTAAACCAGGAAAAAGTGATTGACTCGCATATAAGCCCTCTCCCCATTATAGTCCGTTCCACAGTAGCCAGATGTGCCCCCAGTACAAGTCAATCTCTTTCCTCATAACCAGATGTGCCCCAAGGATGATACAGCTGTGTCCGAAGACACCACTAGATGGCGTCATAGATATGAGATACAATGATTGCCACACAGGAAAAATCCCCAATCATTGCACTGCTGACACGTTGCTTGCAAGCGCTGCTCCACAAGCCAGGGGACACAGGTAGTCTTGAGCAGGGCCGGCGCTACCATAGAGGCAAAAGAGGCAGCTGCCCAGGGCCCCAGAGCTTGTAGGGGCCCCCAGTGGCTACAAGACTAAAAAAAAAAATTTCAAATCAGCCTTATAGTTTTTGAGAAAATCGATTTTAAAGTTTCAAAGGAAAAAAATACACATTTAAAAACCTGCCGACTTTAATGGTTAATAGCAAATCCACCTTAAATGCTAGAAACCCTAAATTTGCAGGATATGTTAAGCAGATCATTAGGAATAAGAGGAAACAACTATTTTTCAAAAAGACCTTATAGTTTTTGAGCAAATCGATTTTAAAGTTTCGAAGGAAAAAAGTATACTTTTAAATGCGGTAAATGTCACTTTTAGTAGCAAACCTAACGGTAGTGTAATTTTACATGCATCAAACGAAAGCGCAATAAGTTTCCTGACGAGGTTTCCAGGGGGTCTATACGCAGCCGCAGCGCTTTGGCCAGGGATCGCTATACAGCCGCAATATGGCTGTATGAAGATCCCTGGCATTTTTTCCTATTTTCCCAAAAAAAAATTTTATGTTTAGAGTGTAGGAATTTTAAAAAAAAATTATGTGGGGTCCCCCCTCCTGAAACTTTTTAACCCCTTGTCCCCCATGCAGGCTGGGATAGCCAGAATGTGGAGCTCCGACCGATTGGGACTTCACACCCTGACTATACGAGCTGCAAAAAAGGTCCCCTAATGCCGATTTTTGTTCCGGGGTATATATTGTTGCTTAAACCGGCCCTGGTCTTGAGGAGCGCACTTTGCACACCATGTTGCAGGGGATGGGGGGGGGGGGGGGGCACATACTCAGCAGGGAGCCAGTTGGCAAGAGCAGAATCACTAGTGCACAATCCTTACGCTTCCCTGACATTAACAAAACCAGCTCCACCATCCGTTCTGCTCCACTGACTCGCATATAAGCCAAAGGGAAACTTTTGAGCACTTTTTTTGTGCTGAAAAATAAGGCTTATATGTGAGTATATAAGGTACGTATTAACTATTACTGTTGTCAGTTCAGTCCTGTCCAATCAGACCTATCATAAATATTTATTTCATCCTGTCATATGTCATTTCAGGTACTACCGTATTTTCCCAGAAATAAGACCTTGTCTTGTTAATTTTTGCTACAAAAGTTGTGTATTTCAATGAACGAACAAGTTCCTGTGCTGTGTGTCCTCCTGCCTTCCCCATTGTGGCACCTCTTCCTCTGCTGGATCCACCTCTTGTGTACTGCTGTGTCCCCCTTGTTCCTTTAGTCAGGGCCAGTTCAAGCAACAGTGGGGCCCTGGGGCAAATTTAATCTGGGGGCCACCCTCCCCATATTCATCCCCTAGGACCCCTGAGCCAGCTGCTGCCCCCCTCCAGACCTTCCCCTTTAAATTTACTGTGTCCCCCATGGCCTCTGCTCTGTTTTTGTAACAACAGCAACTTACCTATCCCGGCACGCTGCTCCATCCATGCTTCCTGTCTTCATCCCTGCTGGATGCCTCTTCTCCGCAACTCTGTGTTTGTTATTGCCTAATGACTGGTTATGGAGAAGAGGTAGCCAGCTGGGATGAAGACAGGGAGCAGTGCGCTGGGATAGGCAGGCTGCTATTTTGACAAAATCAGTGAAGAGGTCCCAGTGAGGGAGAGACCTAGGGGGCCCTGCAATACTCAAGGGCCCTCGGGCAATTGCCCCCTTTGCCTCTATGGTAGCGCCGGCCCTGCCTTTAGTGTCCTCCTGGTGTCCCCGTTTGTACCCGTGTCCTCCTCTAGCCCCTGTCCTTCTGTGACCTGTGTCCCTCTATGTCCTTGCTTGAGGATATTGTATACAAGAATCCTTGAGGCACTATAGAACATTCCAAATGATGTAGCATACAGAAGATACGCAGAGCAAATCGTCAATAAATGATTTAATGCAGTACAGACAGAATCAAGTGTAAATTAACTGTGGACTTATAGAGGCCTTCAGCTGTCCCCAAGGCCGGATTTACCATAAGGCACTGGAGGCACGTGCCTACAGGTGCCTGATGATGGAAAGGCGGCCTATTCCCCTCCCCTAGCGCCTCCCTCCTTCCCTATGCAGAGTCCTGATGAGAGTGTAAATGAGAGCTTACTCACCCGGGTCTTTATATTCCACTGACCAGATCTCCCTTCAATTAGGGACACCTCTAGCTACTTTATACTGAGGGTACCTCTGGCTACCTAATACTTGGGGGCACTTCTAGCTACTTAATATTGAGGGTGCTTCTGGTTACCTAATACTAAGGGTACCTGTAGCTACCTATAACAGGAAAGGGAAGTAAGGGAGAAGTGACAGCTGGGACAGCCAGCACACTTGCGGTGCAGTTGAGCAGGGTTTGTAGGTTCATGGAGGGCGGAGTCTAAGGTGCCAGGACATCTGTCCCTATAGGCTCCTGTGAGGTAAATCTGGACCTGGCTGTCCCCATGTCCTCCTGGTGTCCCCATGTCCTCCAATGTCCCCTGCATCTTCCTTTTACCCCCATCTCCATGCCGGGCTGTCCCCTGTGTCCTCCAATGTCCCTCTGCATAGTCTTCTGTCCCCCAGCTCCATGCCACTGTGCCCCTGAGCTTCAGTCTATGATGAAGAAGTACAGAAACTTGTGTTTCTACTGGAGCCAATGGTCTCGCAGGCGGGACCATGGCTCCATTATTGGGCCAATCACTGCACTCAATGAGTAGCAGCGAGTGCAGTGATTGGCCCAATGACGGAGTCATGTCCCGCCTGCGAGACCATCGGCTCCAGTAATAACACAAGTTGCCATACCTTTTCCCCCTACTGCAGCTAAGGCTTACTTTTGGGATAGGGCTTATATTTTGAGAATGTTTCACTATTAGTGCAACTTGTGATACTCGAGTAGTGTGAACGTTGCTACAGTAACGTGTGTTACTAATGGTGATGCTGGTTAATAACACGCATCACCACAGCAACAGTTGCTCTACTGGAGTACCACGGGTTGCCCTAATAGCATAGCTTGCCGTTTTCCTGGCAGAAGTACGGTAATATTGTCATAAAGTTGAAGAGAAATCGAGAGCCCAATATGGTGTAGTATGTCAAAATTGATTGGATAAATGAAACAGTGAGATGGTAATACTCACAAACACGGGTTACCACCTAGGTAACCACTCATTAGGCAGGTGAGGAGATTAGACCTGTCCTCACTCAGGATTAAGAAGTCGCTCTCTGTAGATAGGAAGAAAGGGGGTAGATCACCCCTCCACCTGGGGTGGACTCAAATATATTGGTAGGTGAACATAGGCGCCAGAAGGATAAAAGTACATAACATTTTTAAAAAATTGCTGGGAGGAAGTGGTGGACTCGCCTCCATTAAAGCAGACACCAAGGACTGTAAATGTATAGATATACACATTTATTGAAAATACCCCAAAGATGCAACGCGTTTCGCGGGCACAGCCCACTTCTTCAGGCAATAAGCAGGGGATAAACAACTGTAAACAAAAGACAGAGGCATAGCTATTACATTATGTAGTTTACACTGACCCATTCCTTGCAATCACCCCCCTACTATAACATATCACTAAACACTATGTTTGAAATACTATTCTTATTACACTAAATAATAATCCATTTGTATCTTTTTATGGCAACATTTATAGCTATGCCTCTGTCTTTTGTTTACAGTTGTTTATCCCCTGCTTATTGCCTGAAGAAGTGGGCTGTGCCCGCGAAACGCGTTGTATCTTTGGGGTATTTTCAATAAATGTGTATATCTATACATTTACAGTCCTTGGTGTCTGCTTTAACGGAGGCGAGTCCACCACTTCCTCCGAGCAATTTTTTAAAAATGTTATGTACTTTTATCCTTCTGGCGCTTCTGTTCACCTACCAAGGTAATATTGTCATGCGCTGTCTGTGCTCGGCAATATTATTACCACTGGTATGTGCATCAATCCCCATATCACGTTTCAGTTCAGGTACTATATGTACCCATGTTTATGTCATTATGTCACAGTAATGGAAAAATGGACTTTACATCAAAGTTACATTTATCCATTAAGTAAACCCGTTATATATTTTATATGTTCACGTGGTCATCTTATCTTTAAAGTGTACCTGAGATGATAGACATCTCAGGTACCATACTTACTTGGGGCTTCCTTAAGCCCCCTTGAGGCTGCTCAGTCCCTTTCTGTCTCCCCGAGTGGCTCCTGTCATCTGCAATACTGCCCGCCTGGCCAAGTTGCGCTTCGTCGCGCATGCACGGCTCAGCCAGGCACACTCCCCGTTGTGCTCCTGCGGCTGGGAGCGTTCTGTGCTTGCGCAGTACTACCAGAGACGGCAAGTCCTCCTGTCTGGGGCCAACTGCGCATGCTCAGCTTGACCACACGTTCCTACGTCATTCATAGCGAATTACGATTTCGCTACATTTTGTGTACATTTTTGCAATTACACTTATACGTAATTACGATTTGCAAATTCAATTGATTTAGTGTAGTCATTTGTAATTTTGCATACAATTTTGCGTAATTTCTTGCCGATTTTAGCAGTATGCCAATCAAGGCTTGACCCTAACGCACATGTAAGGTTTGTTAAAAACCACTTCCCTATATAGCAGTCTTATTGCTTTGACTGCTATAGGGATATACTACACAATGGGTTGTGTGCTTTGCTTGATTGGCAAAGTGTGAAAATTAGTGTTTACCTCCTGCACGAACTTTTTCGGTAGTGAGAGATTTTAGCAGTAAATAGCAAAGTCCACTTACATGCTATTGACACCAAAATTGCTACATATGTTAAGGACATGTCAAAAAAAGAATTTTGCAAGAAGACCTTGTAGTTTTTGAGAAACTCAATTGTAAAAATGCAAGTAAAAAATGGTTTTTACTTGTTTTTTTTTTTTTAGAAAAATGGCAGTTTAAAAACCATTTTTTCTTTGCATTTTTAAAATCGAGTTTCTCAAAAACTACAAGGTCTTTTTGAAAAATGATTTTTGTGACTTATACCCACTATCCTGCTTAAAGAGACTCTGCAGTCTCAAGAAAAACATCTTTTTACTTAAAAAATGTGTTTAATATGTTTGCCCTCCCTAAACCGCCGCATCCCCACCGCTGTAATCTAACTAAATCCCCCCTAACTCCCCGGGGGGCAATCCGGGCAGCGCTTCCGTGAGAGGCAGAGCTATGAGCCGCAGCTCTGCCTCTCAGCGTGTCTGTCAGCCCGGATCGCCGCCTCTTTCCTGCCCCTCTCAGTCTTCCTTCACTGAGAGGGCCGGCGCTACCATAGAAGCAAAGGGGGCAATTGCCATAGGGCCCCAAAACCTGGGGGGGCCCCCAAGGTGTCTCCTCCCAACTTAACTGTTGTTCCCCGGTGCCTCTGCAGAGTCTTCGGCTGAGCCAGATGGTGTGGTGTCATCCGCTGTCTCAGTTACTATTGCCCAGGGGCCCCATTGTTACTGGGCGGGGGAGAGGCGGAAATCCGCCGCTGATAGACGCAAATGGAGGCAGAGCTGCGGCTGAAAACTCTGCCTCCAACAGCAGCAAAATCCACAACCAAGAAAGTTGTGGATTTTGTGGGGGAGGGGGGAGTTAAAGAGACACTGAAGCAAAAAAAATATATATGATATAATGAATTGGTTGTGTACTATGAATAATTACTAGAAGATTAGCAGCAAAGAAAATATTCTCATACTTTTATTTTCAGGTATGTAGTGTTTTTTCTAACATTGCATCATTCTATAATATGTGCAGATTACACAACACTCAGCATTCAAAATGATTCTTTCAGAGCAGTCTGTGAAATAATGAACTCTCCTCTGGCAGAGGAAAAGTAAACAGTTCAATTACAGTTGAGATAATAAAAGTCAGATAACAGCCCTCTCCATGACTTTGAAAGTCGTAGAGCTTAATGGCTTGTTTGCATAGAGATAACAACTGGAGTTTCTCAACTCTTCCTGTACTGGAAACAATTAGACTGATGTATCTGATCTTAATGTTTTATTTCTTAGCTGTACTACACATACAAATCATAATATCATAATTTTTTTTTCGCTTCAGTGTCTCTTTAAGGGGGATTTAGTTAGATTACAGCGGCGGGAATGCGGCGGTTTAGGAAGGGCTAGCATATTAAACACATTTTTTAAATAAAAAGTTGTTTTTCTTGAGACTTCAGCGTCTCTTTAACATGTGTAGCAATTTTGGTGACAATAGCATGTATGGGGGCTTTGCTATTAACCTCTAAAATCGGCACAAAACTATGCGAAATTTCACGAAAATTACACGAAGAATTACGCAAAATTTTGAAATACTACTATTACATCCGAAATTAATTACGATTTTCTCAAAAAATTTCTCATTACAATTACGATGCGTAATTGCAAATTTCAATGAGCACATGCGAAATTTCTGCCCACCACTGGTCATTCATGTTGTGGCAGAACGTTCATGGCAATGGGGGCGAGACGGGGAGCATGCCTGGCCGGACTGTGCCTGCGCCGACTGGACCGACTGGAGGATGTTCCAGGGCCAGTTGCAGGCGAACAGAGAGGCAGAAGAGGTCGGCAAGGGCGCGTTCACGTCAGAGGGGGCTGGAAGAAGCCGCAGGTATGTATGTTTTTTTGTAATCGCCCCATGTCAGGTACGCTTTAAAGTGTACCAGAGACGTTCAGTGGTAAAGATTTGATACTTGCCCGGGGCTTCCTCCAGCCTCATAAGCTCGTCTGAGTCCTTCGCTGTACTCCCGCGATCTGCCGGTCAGCCATGATCAGCCCAAGTAATAGGCTCTGTCGGGTCCAGTCTAGGTCTCCTGCACATGGGGCTGACCTCCTGCGCATGTGCAGTAGACCCGGACTGACATGACTGAGCCTGTTACTGGGGCTGATCGCGGCTGAACGGCAGACCGCGGGAAGACGCAGAGGGACTCGGACGAGCTTGTGGGGCTGAAGGAAGCCCAAGTTAAGTATCAAATCTTTCTTTACCATTGAATGTCTCTGGTTACCTTTAAAATGAACTTTAGTGAAAAGGTAAAGAAGAAAAATCAATACATTGCAAAGTGAATAGTTAAAAAATGGAAAAGAGATGAAGAAATGATTGAAATTCGTCATATAATTTGTTCATGTTGTTTGAACCACAATCGGCCTGCAGGTAATCATTCATCTTTACTACTGGCAGACATGAAAAAAAAAATAGATAGCACCAACTGTCATTATTTGTAAACACACCCAGAAATATTGCGATAGGCTAAAAGGTTTTTTGTTTTTTTTAGAGATATACATATGCTCAGAGGGAGATACTGGTGGCTTGGCACCAGCTGTAAGAACCCCCTCTAGGGGAGGAAACCGCGAGAGAATACTACTACAAAGAGAAGCATTACTGATCTCTAGAACAAATGCATTGGGAACCTTGGGTTTCAATGACAAAAATGAGCTTGGTATTTTCCTTGAAATATATTGAATCTTTTTTTGTGAATATATATGCTTGAGTAATTAGGATTCTGCATGTTAGATGTTGTTGTTACAGTGGTTGTTACTTCCCTTCACTTTCCTAAAATACGTGGGAGCTGTCACTTTGGGATCTCTATTCAAGTCAGCACTGGTTATATCACCATTAGGGTGGCTGATGCATAAGAAACTGAGGGACAGATTTATTAAAGCATTACCAACAGTTTTTTTCTTCAAAAACTGTTCTAACCAGAGGAACTGTTCTGCATGATGATAAGAAACTTCTCAAATCCTACGTAACAGTGGCAGATTAGCGTGGATTTCTAGAGCTGCAGTACAGTTAACCTCCCTACCGGTAAGCTCGACACAGTGCCTCCGGTCCCCACCAATCGCCCCCGATCACCGCCGTAATATGTACCCCCCAGGGATCCCGCGATGGCGCAGCCTCCCAATCAGCTCCAGGCTTCGCTATGGGGAGGATCGGGACTGCGCATGATGTAGCGACAGTGAAGCTGGATCATGAAGCTGCGGTTCTCGCGGGATCGCGGACGGGTAAATATTGCCGGCGGCGATCAGGGGGATCAGAACAGTGCCCGGGGGCAGTGCTGGGCCGAAATTACGCATTAGCGTAATTACGCATCGTAATTCACTACAAATGCACCGTAAGCGTTACGTGTAAGGTTATGGTATTACGCGTAATTAATTACGCGTAGACCGTAGGGTTACGTTTTACGCGTAACAAATTACGCGTAAGACAGTAAACTCCCATTGAAATTACACAGTCTGCCGTAATCGCGTAATATTACGCTCCCGTATAATATAAAAAAGCCGCCGACTTTAAGGGTTAATAGCAAAGCCCCCTTAAGTGCTAAGAGCCTCAAATTTGGAGAATATATTAAGGAGATCAGAAGGAATAAGAGGAAAAAATTTTTTTTCAAAAAGACCTTATAGTTTTTGAGAAAATCGATGTTAAAGTTTCAAAGGAAAAATATATACATTTAAAAACCCGCCGACTTTAACGGTTAATAGCAAAGCCTGCTTAAAATTTAGGAACACCAAATTCACAGGGTATATTAAGGGGATCAGTGGGAATAAGAGGAAAATTTTTTTTTTCAAAAAGACCTTATAGTTTTTGAGAAAATCGATTTTTAAGTTTCAAGGGCGAAAATGTCTTTTAAATGCGGAAAATGTCAGTTTTTTTTGCACAGGTAACAATAGTGTTTTATTTTCATAGATTCCCCCAAGTGGGAAGAGTTTTACTTACTTCGTTCTGAGTGTGGGAAATATAAAAAAAAAACGACGTGGGGTCCCCCCTCCCAGACCTCTTTAACCCCTTGTCCCCCATGCAGACTGGGATAGCCAGAATGCGGAGCACCGGCCGCGTGGGGCTCCGCACCCTGACTATACCAGCCCGCATGGTCCATGGATTGGGGGGTCTCGGAAGGGGAGGGGCAGCCAAGCTTTCCCCTCCCCCTCCGAGCCCTTGTCCAATCCAAGGACAAGGGGCTCTTCTCCACCTCCGATGGGCGGTGGAGGTGGAGGCCGCGATTTCCTGGGGAGGGGTTCATGGTGGCATCTGGGAGTCCCCTTTAAAAAGGGGTCCCCCAGATGCCCACCCCCCTCCCAGGAGAAATGAGTATAGAGGTACTTGTAGTACCCCTTACCCATTTCCTTTAAGAGTTAAAAGTAAATAAACACACAAACACATAGAAAAAGTATTTTAATTGAACAAAAAACATAACCACGAAAAAAGTCCTTTAATATTCTTAATTAACCATTAATACTTACCTGTCCCTTTAAAAGCCAGTTCCCACGCAATATCCTCGGAAATATACTAATCAGTTACAATGTAACAAAGTTATTACAATGTAACAACTTTGTTACATTGTAACTACGCCGCACCCGACGTCACTCACCGCCGCCGCCGCCGCCGCGTCTGTGCTGCAGGACCCGACAGAGCTCTGAGCTATAGCTCAGAGCTCTCTAAGCATCTTTGTATTTGGGCTCCAAGGAGCCCCATTGGTCCTTAGCAGACCAATGGGGTTCCTTCTGATTTGAAGGAACCCAGGGCCGGGCCGAGGCATAGGCTGGAGAGGCTCCAGCCTCAGGGCGCAGTGTAGGAGGGGGCGCAGAATTCATTCAGCTGTCATTCCTAATTGTGTTTGAAGCAGAAAGAAATAAGAAAAGGGGATACATGGCAGTGACTGCAAGCCAGATAACTAGATATTAAGGTGTTGGGGAGGTTGTGGGCCCTGTGGCCCTCTTAGTCTAATAGCAATCAGTATGTGATGGCTGGGATGCCAGGGATGGAGGGGCGCACTTTGGTTTCTCAGCCTTGGGTGCTGGAGGATCTTGTCCCGGCTCTGAAGGAACCCCATTGGTCTGCTAAGGACCAATGGGGCTCCTTGGAGCCCAAATACAAAGATGCTTTCGAGAGCTCTGAGCTAATATAGCTCAGAGCTCTGTCGGGTGAAGGGACGCTAAGTCCCCGCCGGCTCCGCTGCCCTCCCCGCCTCTCCCACATGTCACCTATATACATGCTGGCACCCATGGGTGCCAGCATGTATATGAGTGACAGGTGTGGGCGGAGTGGACGGCGGGAGCCGGCGGGGACTAGCGTGTATGCGGCGGCCGGCGGGTGAGCGGCGAGTGACGTCGGGTGCGGTGGTGTTACAAAGTAACAAAGTTGTTACATTGTAATAACTTTGTTACATTGTAACTGATTAGTATATTTCCGAGGATATTGCGTGGGAACTGGCTTTTAAAGGGACAGGTAAGTATTAATGGTTAATTAAGAATATTAAAGGACTTTTTTCGTGGTTATGTTTTTTGTTCAATTAAAATACTTTTTCTATGTGTTTGTGTGTTTATTTACTTTTAACTCTTAAAGGAAATGGGTAAGGGGTACTACAAGTACCTCTATACTCATTTCTCCTGGGAGGGGGGTGGGCATCTGGGGGACCCCTTTTTAAAGGGGACTCCCAGATGCCACCATGAACCCCTCCCCAGGAAATCGCGGCCTCCACCTCCACCGCCCATCGGAGGTGGAGAAGAGCCCCTTGTCCTTGGATTGGACAAGGGCTCGGAGGGGGAGGGGAAAGCTTGGCTGCCCCTCCCCTTCCGAGACCCCCCAATCCATGGACCATGCGGGCTGGTATAGTCAGGGTGCGGAGCCCCACGCGGCCGGTGCTCCGCATTCTGGCTATCCCAGTCTGCATGGGGGACAAGGGGTTAAAGAGGTCTGGGAGGGGGGACCCCACGTCGTTTTTTTTTTATATTTCCCACACTCAGAACGAAGTAAGTAAAACTCTTCCCACTTGGGGGAATCTATGAAAATAAAACACTATTGTTACCTGTGCAAAAAAAACTGACATTTTCCGCATTTAAAAGACATTTTCGCCCTTGAAACTTAAAAATCGATTTTCTCAAAAACTATAAGGTCTTTTTGAAAAAAAAAATTTTCCTCTTATTCCCACTGATCCCCTTAATATACCCTGTGAATTTGGTGTTCCTAAATTTTAAGCAGGCTTTGCTATTAACCGTTAAAGTCGGCGGGTTTTTAAATGTATATATTTTTCCTTTGAAACTTTAACATCGATTTTCTCAAAAACTATAAGGTCTTTTTGAAAAAAAAAATTTTCCTCTTATTCCTTCTGATCTCCTTAATATATTCTCCAAATTTGAGGCTCTTAGCACTTAAGGGGGCTTTGCTATTAACCTTTAAAGTCGGCGGCTACCTAACATTGATCCATGCGTCAACTTTTCCGCTTGGCAGCATGACCTTACGCATTAATTGCTAGTAGTATTTTACGCGTAAGCCTATAACGTAATAACCCGAATTACGGTATACTTACGCGTAATTGCGTAAGTGCTATGCGTAATTATAGACATGTACCGAAATTGAATGTCTATGCCGTAAGCGTAATTTCGTAATGCGTAATAGCGTAAAATTACGCGTAATGATCCGTAAGCGTAGCTTTCTCCATTACGACCAGCACTGCCCGGGGGCTTGGGGGACATAATTAGCTAGCAAAGTGGTAGCTTACACATATAGTGCAACTTTTATTTAAAAAAATCCTCCTGCGGATGCAGCCTCTAAAATCGCTTACCGCCAGGAAGGTTAAGAAAAAATTAATAAGTGCTTAATAGCAGTTTTACAGATAGATAACCAGTGCAGGCTAGGCATGATTTGTGAAGGGCTCCTCCCTCCTCACTCAGAGCCTGCTGACAGCAGATGTATTTTTTACCTCAGCAACAGCAATTCCCCTCACACTCTGCACTGTTTGAGAGACCTTCCGAACACCTCCTATTCCTAACATTTTAAGAAGGAAGCTGCACTATCTAGTGATTTCTTAAAATGTCTGAGACGGTTCTGCACGGATTTCTAAAAACCTACTAATATTTTGTTTCAGACACTCTTGATAAATGTGCCTCTATATTACCTCCTTTCCTTCTCCCTTCCTATTGATTGGTATGTCTGAATGTTTGGTATAGCGGCAGACAGGCAGCACTCCGCTTATTTCTATCTATCCCACTATCTCCAATGGGAGGACTTAGTTCCTGCCTGTGACTGGAGACGTGCGTCTCCATGCTGAGACGCATGTCAGTTCCGGGGGTAGGCGCGGCCCTGCAGGTCTGCCCTACACAGAGGGAGGAGTTGTGCACATATATGCCAAGCCTCCCACCATGTCAGAAAGCTTTCTCCCCGCCATGGAGCCGATCTGAGGGTCCAGGATGATGCACAGTCAGCTCAAAACAATTGTCAACCATCTTTTGTCTTTATGAGCTGTGCAGCCATCTAAGAACGGTGTTGTATTAACATCTTTACTGTCATTTGTGCTGAAATGGATGCTTAAAGGACACCCTAAGCGAAAATAAACGAATGAAATAAACGATTGTATCTATCTTCCTTCTCCTAAAAATGACTTTTTAAGATATTCTACAGTTTTATTTTATGTTTAAATCTACTTTTTAAGTTTTAACTGTTTTATTGTTTTTGCTCAATGACACATTCATTGAAGTATGCCAGAGCTAAAATCTATGAACTATTGACCCATTTTATCTCTGTCCTACTCTCAGAAGCTATTTTCTGCTACAAAAGTGTTTTATAGTTGGAATTTCTTATCAGTGAGGGTGACACTGTAGTCACTTCCTGTCTGAGTCAGGACTGAGTCAGCCACTTACATACTTGATATTTAACTCTTTCAGGCAGAGAAAGAAAAAAAAGGAACACAGCATAGTTATTTGTGTGCTAGACACTGTACATACCCATGTCTATCTCATCATCTCACATGTCACTTCGGGTATTCTTTAAGGAGTAAAGTCTGCAACAATAAATTGGTGTCCACGTTTTTTTTTTTCTGATGATTTAAAGTGTTACAATGCTGTCACATGGAGGCATGGTTGTTATGCAGAGCTCTCATGCACCCAAGTAAGCGGAGTTTGTTGATATAAGTACTATGCCAGCCATCTGAGTGCAAAGGTACTGTCGGTTACTTTATTTGCTACAGGCTCCCACAGTACCGTCTGTTACTATTTGCTACAGGCTCCCATAGTGTGAAGTCAGGACCTAGGTCCTGACATCACACTGTGGGAGGGGTTTCACCGCAATCTCAGCCATAAACACCCTCTTGATGATCTATTTGAGAAAAAGTAAAAGATATCTCATGGGAAGAGGGGATCAGCTACTGATTGGGATACAGTTTAATCCTTGGTTAAAGTTCCTCTTAAGCATAACATCAGGTACCTCTATAAAGGACAGACCGCGACGTGGGTGAATTTAAATGACGGTTCTTATGTACACAAAACATTGTCAACAATGCACGAAGATAGCTTCATAAGCACAATGACTGAGTTGTGGACCTTTCCCGCTATCGGTACAATTCCAGCGTCGTCCTAAATTAGGAGCGTTGCCCCATTCCTCCCAGTCCCAGCCCCTCCCCGCTCGGCCGCTGATTTCTTAAGATAAACATAATCAGTGGCCTGTCGTCCTCCAGCACAAGTTTCATGTGAGCCCAATTTCTGCCTCTGTCATTAAGAGACGTTGTGTTCCTTCTGTGCTGTGTGTTGATTAAATTATATTTCTTTGAAATCTGCTTTGAAATCCCCTGTCACTGATGTGCTGTGACAGATGGGGAGCGTGAAAGAACGCCGCCGCGGAGGACTGTACAGGGCTGTGACGTCTGGTCTTGGGAAAAAGGATCTTACTGACGGACTTGTTTGCAAATTACTTCTTCGAGCTTAATGCGAAGTAGCGTACAGTGATGTGCGTTCACCGGGGAGGACGATTGTAATGAACATTGCTATTCCTGCTCTACTCACTTTGGTCATAAACGATTCCAATAGTGTCAAGCAGCAGTGTAAGAGGAATGCCAGTGAAAATAATATAATAAAAAAGTGCTTCATTTTTACAGTATATATGGCTACATAGTTATTTGGGTTGAAAAAAAGACATACGTCCATCGAGTTCAACCAGTATAAAGTACAACACCAGCCTGCTCCCTCACATATCCCTGTTGATCCAGAGGAATGCGAAAAACCCTTACAAGGCATGGTCCAATTAGCCCCAAAAGGGAAAAAATTCCTTCCCGACTCCAGATGGCAATCAGATAAAATCCCTGGATCAACATCACTGGGCATTACCTAGTAATTGTAGCCATGGATGTCTTTCAAGGCAAGGAAAGCTTCTAAGCCCCCTTTAAAAGCAGATATAGAATTTGCCGTAACTGTGGCAATGCATTCCACATCTTAATCACTCTTACTGTAAAGAACCCTTTCCTAAATAAATGGCTAAAACGTTTTTCCTCCATGCGCAGATCATGTTCTCTAGTCCTTTGAGAAGGCCTAGGGACAAAAAGCTCATCCACCAAGCTTTTATAACAGGGATGAGCGGAAACTACGCCAGTGCGAATTTACGCATTGTAGTTCGCATCTACGCATCGTAGTTCGTAGGTGACTTTTCAAAACTAAGCTTACAAATTTACGCGTAGCGAAGTACCGCTACGCGTAGCTTACGCCCACTATGTGTAGTTAACATGTGTATTGCGTAGTGAACTACGAATGCATTACGCGCATCTAATTTTCCGCATGCGATTGTATGCTTACAAATTTACGCATTGGAAAGGGCAATGTATGCATAGAAGAGTTCCCGGTATAAGCATTTAACCACTTAAGGACTGCGTGATTTTGCGCTGATCTGTGCAGCATGGGCTCTCCAGCCCACAGCACAGATCAGCAGGCAGCTAGGGCGACCAGACTCCCCCCCCTTTTTTCCCCAGTAGGGGGATGTCCTGCTGGGGGAGTCTGATCGCCGCCGGCACTATGTGGGTAGAGGGGAGGGGGGCCCTCAAAGCCCCCCTCCGCAGCGATTTGCAGCCTCGCCCCCTTTCCCTCCCTCCCTTCCTTCCCCTGGGCGGCGCAGGACGGAGATCCGTCCTGCGCCGCCTCTGACAGGCTTCAGCCTATCAGATGCCAGTGATCCCCGGCCAATCAGAGGCCAGGGATCGCCGATCACCTATACGGTGCTGCTGCGCAGCAGCGCCGTAGGATGTAAACAGCAGGGATTTCTTCCCCGCGTATTTACAATTAGCCTGCGAGCCGCGATCGGAGGCTCGCAGGCTGTTCACGGAGACACCCTCCGTGAACTGACATGGAATGTTTCCATGGAAACACCACTTCGACCTGCCGACGCCTATCGGCGTTAGGCGGTCGTTAAGCGGTTAAAGAGAAATTCATGCGTAACATTTTCTGCGCACGGGCGTAAGCATCCGCATACACTCCGCTTCACACTACACGTAATTGCGTATTTTAATGCATAGTCTACGAAATGCATACAAAGCAAACATTTGATCTTGAACCCGTAGTTTGGCGAAGCGTAATTGCGTAAAACTACGCGTAGTTCCAGCGTAGCGAAGTTGGCTATGACATCCCTGTTTTATATTGCCCTCTGATGTATTTATACATGTTAATTAGACTAAATAAACCCAGTTTATCTAACCTTTCTTGGTAAGTGAGACCTTCCATCCCACGTATCAATTTTGATGCTGGTCTCTGCACCTGCTCTAAAACTGCAATATCTTTCCTGTAATGTGGTGCCCAGAACTGAATTCCATATTCCAGATGTGCCCTTACTAGGTAGTTAAACAGTGGCAATATTATGCTAGCATCTCAAGTTTTTTCCCCCCCTTTTAATGCATCCCAAAATGTTATTAGAGTTGATGATTCTGCACAATTTTGTATCATCTGCAAAAATAGCAACATTGCTTTCTACTGCATCTACTAGGTCATTAATAAATAAATTGAAGAGCACTGGACCCAGTACAGACCCCTGTGGGACCCCACTGCTAACAGTCAACCATTTTGTGTATGATCCATTGACCACAACTCTTTGTTTTCTGTCCATTAGCCAGTTCCCTATCCATGCACACAGACTCTTCCCCAGTCCTTGCATCTTCAACTTTTGCACCAGACTTTTGTGGGGAACAGTGTCGAAGGCCTTTGCAAAGTCCAAGTACCGTATTTTTCGGACTATAAGACGCACTTTTTCTCCCCCAAAAGTGGGGGGGAAAAGTCACTGCGTCTTATGGTCCGAATACAGGGAGTCCCCGACTTACAAACACCCGCCGATACGAACCGCCGCTGCTCCGCAATGTCGGGGACTCCCTGTGCAGTCCACCCTTTGTCCTCTTGTATCCTCCGCTTGTCCCCGTCCCCCGCATATTAATTAGCGGTATCGGTATAATCTGTTACACCCGCTGTGCAGTTAGTGGCAGCCATGTGTCCCCGCCCCCGCAGTGTAATTAGCGTTGTCGGTATAATCCTATTAGGCCCCCGCTGTGTAGTTGTTGTCCGTAATGTATAACCCGATAGTGCCCTGTGTATTCGCCGCACGCATTAGTACAATGCCATCGCCCCCCGCTGTGTCATTAGCATCCATGGCTCACATGATCCTAGCAGTCCGCGCTGCTCAGAGACCTCTCCGATGCGTCATTCTTCCCTCTAGTGCCGGCTTTTCATGTCGCGTCATTACAAGTGGCCGGCACTAGAGGGAAGAATGACGCATCGGAGAGGTCTCTGAGCAGCGCGGACTGCTAGGATCATGTGAGCCATGGATGCTAATGACACAGCGGGGGGCCATGGCATTGTACTAATGCGTGCGGCGAATACACAGGGCACTATCGGGTTATACATTGCGGAAAACAACTACACAGCGGGGGCCTAATAGGATTATACCGACAACGCTAATTACACTGCGGGGGGGCGGGGACACATGGCTGCCACTAAATGCACAGCGGTGAGCAATCAGATTTATGAATGCTGCTAATTACACTGTGAGGGAACAACAGAGGACACGGGGACATGCTGAAAACACAGAGGGACAAGCGCTATGTGTGCTATACACAGGGGGACATGCTGAGGACACGGGGACATGCAGAGGACACAGGGGGACATGCAGAGGACACAGGGGGACATGCAGAGGACACAGGGGGACATGCAGAGGACACAGGGGGACAAGCAGAGGACACAGGGGGACAAGCATAACACATGGGGGGGGGCAAGCTGAGGACACAGTGGGACATGCTGAGGACACAGGACAAGCATAACACATGGGGGGGGCAAGCTGAGGACACAGGGGGAGATGCTGAGGACACAGGGGGACATGCTGAGGACACAGGGGGACAAGCATAACACATAAGGGTGACAAGCTGAGGACACAAGGGGGACAAGCTGAGGACACAAGGGGGACAAGCTGAGGACACAAGGGGGACAAGCTGAGGACACAGGGGGACAAGCTGAGGACACAGAGGGACAAGCTGAGGACACAGGGGGACAAGCTGAGGACACAGGGGGACAAGCTGAGGACACAGGGGGACAAGCTGAGGACACAGGGGGACAAGCTGAGGACACGGGGACAAGCTGAGGACACAGGGGGACAAGCTGAGGACACAGCTGGGGACACAGGGGGACAAGCTGAGGACACAAGGGGACAAGCTGGGGACACAGGGGGACAAGCTGGGGACACAGGGGACAAGCTGAGGACACGGGACAAGCTGGGGACACAGGGGGACAAGCTGAGGACACAGGGGGACAAGCTGAGGACACAGGGGGACAAGCTGAGGCCACAAAGGAACAAGCATAGCACACAGGGGGCCATGCTGAGGACACAGGGGGCCATGCTGAGGACACAGGGGACAAGCTGAGGACACAGGACAAGCTGGGGACACAGGGGGACAAGCTGAGGACACAGGGGGACAAGCTGGGGACACAGGGGGACAAGCTGGGGACACAGGGGACAAGCTGAGGACACGGGACAAGCTGGGGACACAGGGGGACAAGCTGAGGACACAGGGGGACAAGCTGAGGACACAGGGGGACAAGCTGAGGACACAGGGGGACAAGCTGAGGCCACAAAGGAACAAGCATAGCACACAGGGGGCCATGCTGAGGACACAGGGGGCCATGCTGAGGACACAGGGGGCCATGCTGAGGACACAGGGGGCCATGCTGAGGACACAGGGGGCCATGCTGAGGACACAGAGGGACAAGCACAGCGCACAGGGGGACATGCTGAGGACACAGGGGGTCAAGCTGAGGACACGGGGACAAGCAAAGGACACAGGGGCACAAACTGAGGAGGTAACAGGGGGACAGATGGGGACTCAGGAAGTCACAAGGAGGATAGGAATAGGACAAAGGGAGGTACAAGGGGAGGCACAAGAAGTACAAGAAGGCCATAATAATTGGGGTGAGAACATCCACAAGCTGCCCCTGGACCATAGACGCACCAGGTTAAGAATATATTTCTTTTCCTGGTTTTTGCCCTCTAAACCTAGGTGCGTCTTATGGTCCGGAGCATCTTATAGTCCGAAAAATACGGTATATCACATCTACAGCATTCCCAATATCCATATTAGCATTCACTACCTCATAAAAGCTGAGCATGTTAGTCAAACAGGACCTGTCTTTAGTAAACCCATGCTCATGCTGATAAATAAGAATATTCTACTATGAAGTTATGCATAGTATCTCTTAGTAACTCCTCAAATAGTTTGCATACAACTGATGTTAAGCTTACAGGTCTATAATTTCCTGATTTTTTTGCCCTTCTTAAAGAGACACTGAAGCGAAAAAAAAATTATGATATTATGATTTGTATGTGTAGTACAGCTAAGAAATAAAACATTAAGATCAGATACATCAGTCTAATTGTTTTCAGTACAGGAAGAGTTGAGAAACTCCAGTTGTTATCTCTATGCAAAAAAGCTATTAAGCTCTCCGACTAAGTTAGTCATGGAGAGGGCTGTTATCTGACTTTTATTATCTCAACTGTAATTGAACTCTTTACTTTTCCTCTGCCAGAGGAGAGTTCATTACTTCACAGACTGCTCTGAAAGATTCATTTTGAATGCTGAGTGTTGTGTAATCTGCACATATTATAGAATGATGCAATGTTAGAAAAAACACTATATACCTGAAAATAAAAGTATGAGAATATTTTCTTTGCTGCTAATCTTCTACTAATTATTCATAGTACACAACCAATTCATTATATCATATTTTTTTTTTCGCTTCAGTGTCTCTTTAAATAATGGGTAAACGTGGGCTGTACGCCAATCCACTGGGACTCTGCCAGTTGAAAGAGAGTCACAAAAGATAAGATAAAAGGGTTTATCTTTAACTGAACTTAATTCCCTTAGGACCCGAGGATGCATGCCATCCGGGCCAGGTACTTTGTCTATTTTTAATTTATTTAGTCTTGCCTTAACTTCTTCCTGCGTTAATTATGTAATATTACAATTGGAAGATTGAGACTCTTCTGCAACTGTAATTTGCAACAGTGATGTTTCCTTTGTGAAGACAGAAGCAAAGAAAGCATTTAATAACTCTGCCTTACCTTGGTCATCCACCATTGAGTTCCCACTCTCATCCTTTAGGAGTCCAATACAGTCAACCTTTCTTTTTTTTAGAGGTGATGTACTTGTAAAACTTCTTTGGGTTAGATTTGATATCCCTATTGATTTTATTTTAAGCTTTAATGTTTGCCAGCCTAAATTCTTTTTTACAACTTTTATTTCACTCCTTATAATTGCTTAGCACAGCCTCGGTCCCCTCCTGTTTTAGCACCTTGTAGGCATTCTGTTTCGACTTCATTTTATCTCTAACCTTTCTATTCATCCATAGAGGCCTTTTTTTATTCCTAGACATTTTGTTTCCATATGAGATATACATACTACAATATTGATTGAGAATAAGTTTTAAAGCTTGCCATTTCCCTTCAGTGTCCTCCCCTTGTAGTACATTATCACAGTTCACCAAACTTAGTGCCTGCCTGAGTTGATTTGAACTTTGCTTTTCTAAAATTCATAGTTTTAGTGGTCCCGCTGCCCCGTGGCCTATCAGTCACCAGATCAAACGTTATCGTGTTGTGATCACTATTTCCCAATAATTCTGTATTTATGATTTAGTCCGTATTTGCCCATTGTAAAATCCTTCCTCTCCCTGATTTACATTCTGACATTTATCACATGGTGACTGGCAGGTGATGTCAGTGGAAGAAGAAGGTGCTTGCTTTTTTTTGGCAGTTGGAAACAGCTGTAAACAGATGTTGTTTCCCACAGTGCAACAAGGCTCCCACAGTTTGATGTCAGAACCATGGTCGTGACATCATGATGTAGGAGGGGTTTCACTACAGTATCAGCCATACAGAGCCCCCTTATTATTTGTTTGTGAACAAGTAAAGATTTCTCATGACCTTGTAGTGGTCATAAAACAGGTGTGGACGTTGAAATATTTACACCCATCATAACAAGTGTAGCCACAAAACACCTAGTCTGAAGGATGGACCCCTTTACAGTTCTCATTCATTGATCTAAGTCCCCATGTGAATGACCACTACCATCCATGATACGTCCATGCATTACTTCTTGTTTGTGTAGTAATACTACGCATAGGTTATGTGCGAGGACATCGTGTGGCCTAATAATAAAACTACATCTAAACATACCTTCCACACTCCCCAATAGTCCCCCCCCCCCCAAAAAAAAAAAAAACATTTTGGTAAAAAAAAAAATACAATTTAAAAATAATATAAAAAAACATAAATAGTTACCTTAGGGACTGGACTTTTTTTTTATATGTACAGTATGTCAGGAGGGTATATTACTGTTACTTTATAAATTATTACAAATGTACATGCGTAGAATCCCTACGGGAAATGAGTTCTAAATCATAAAGATGCAAACTGTATATCCAAGGAAGAATAAAATCCCAGAATTCCTCGACCTGTCCCAGGATTTCTCGTCTTCTCCAGGCTTCCGCGTCATTCAGGGATTTGTAGTTCCACAGACACCAGTAACATTGGCAAACCCGGCTGTCAGAGGACATCTGGCTGTGTATAATGAACGGGGGTAATTTGCTGAGTAATGAGCAGGTATCTGAGTGGGGTTCGCCCAGCCGCAGTCGCATGTGCTGTAATTTTGTGGTCACCGTCGGCTGGAGAGTTGTGTTGTAACAATACGTGCGGTATGGGGATAATGTTCTACCTCAGGAAAACCAGCAATCAGTAAATTGGTTGGGATCATTTTTCACTCTTCTGCGTCGGCTGACTTTTCTGAACGACTGGCCGGGATTGCGGTCTTCAAAGTCCCGTGTCAAATCAAGCTGTTTTCCCCGTCATTCAGTGAACAGGTTCATTGGCGCCAGTGCTATAGCTGCCCGCCGTTCTTGGATTTTACCGAGAGGCCCTCACCTTCATGACCCTTCCTTGTCACTCTGCCCTTTCTTTGAGGGGGGAAAACACTCTAAGCATTTGGACAGTTCCTTAGATTTTTCAGCCTTCGCATTCCTCTCTCCACTATGAAAGATATAGAGAGGAGATTCCATATGCCCACAAATTAAAATTGAATGATCTCAGCTGACTTCAGATATAATTCACCATCTCCCCATCCACGCTGACAGCCTATTTTTTCTGAAGGCTAAGAGCCTTTGTAGCTCTGAACCTTGTTTCAATCAACCATTAATAGAAATTTGGTCAGAAATTTCGCATCTTCTAAAGCCCTTCTGGTCGAGCACGTTGAATCCAGCGCAGCAGATTTGGGCTCAGCCGGCGCCACCATAGACCGTAATAGGAATTATTGAGTAACTTTGGCGCCGTCAGAAGATGGAGCTGAAGATACTTTTAAAACACTGTAATTTGGCTGCCAGCAATAGCTGGAAAGTGAATTACATCATTTCCCACCATCCACGTGGACCTGGAGGGGGAATAGTAATTAACGCCGCCTGGACTTGCGCAGCAGCAGGATCAGCCAAATACCGGCTGTATACTGCGCCCAGGTCTCCTAGGGGTCAGTTCATATGTATGCACTCTGCCTACCTAGATATGGGGGCTCCTCTGGCTACCTAAAACTGGGGCCCCTCTGGCTACATAATCCTGGGGGCCCCTCTGGCCACCTATACTGGAGGGCTACCTCTAGCTACCTAATATTGGGGGCTCCTCTGGCTACCTATACAGGGTGTCACATCTGACTACGCAATGCTACCCTTACTGGGGGCTACCTCTTGCTACAGGGCCAGCTCTAGACTTTTTGGCGCCTGAAGCAATACAATGTGAGGACCCCCCCAGTGGAGAGACACGTCGGGCTGTGCATTGCAGGCACTGGCTCTACACTTACCTTCCTTTGCTTCCACCAAGACAGCATCCCCACTTTACTGGCCTGCAGCATCACTCACCCGCTCTCAGTAAATTAGTGATGGGATCACCAGCAACGCGTACGTACGAAAAGGGCGTCGGGAAAAAAGGGCGCGTGGTATAAACGATAAATGGAAATATCGTTTATAGAAATTATTGTGTAGAATTTCGTTTATAAATAGTGATTTAAAAATGTATAAATCACTAAATAATGTGTATGAGATCGGCAATTCTTAAAACGTTAATCTTCCCTGTTTGTAAAGTGAAACTTATATTTTCGTTTATTAAAAACCCTCCCTGTACCTATCCCTAACCCCTAGACCCCCTGTTGGTGCCTAAACCTAAGACCCCCCTGTTGGTGCCTAACCCTAAGACCCCCCTGTTGGTGCCTAACCCTAAGACCCCCCTGTTGGTGCCTAACCCTAAGACCCCCCTGTTGGTGCCTAACCCTAAGACCCCCCTGTTAGTGCCTAAACCTAAGACCCCCCTGTTAGTGCCTAAACCTAAGACCCCCCTGTAGGTGCCTAACCCTAAGACCCCCCTGTAGGTGCCTAACCCTAAGACCCCCCTGTTGGTGCCTAAACCTAAGACCCCCCTGTTAGTGCCTAAACCTAAGACCCCCCTGTAGGTGCCTAAACCTAAGACCCCCCTGTTGGTGCCTAAACCTAAAACCCCCTATGGATAATAATGTTTTACAGACATGAATAAATAAAGAATGTAAAGAAAAAAAATGTAAATTATTTTTTTGGGTGGATAATAATGTGTTAGAAATGTTTTAGAAATAGTGATTTATTATCTTCATAAACGTTATTCGTGACGGGCTCATTTTGTAAACTTAAATCATCACAAACATAGTTATAAATCCTTAAAAATCTCCGGGCGCCGTTATAAATCCTTAAAAATCTCCGGCGCCTTATTTTCCCCGTTCAGCGCCCATTAAACGATATTTATAATGAAAGTGAATGGGGCGCCCTTTTTGTCCACTTGTCTCATGCGCCCAAATCTACTGCTCCCCACCAGCAACAGTCCTGCTTCCTCTCCTGTGACCCGGCAGCATGTAACAGGTCACATGAGACACTGCTGTAGCCATGGATACAGGACGTTGGACGGGCGGATGGAGATCCCATCGCTGGAGCACTGAGAGCAGGTGAGTGAAGCGGCACCGCCCATCTAGGGTGAGGGGATGGGGAGTGCGAGGAGGGGGACATTTGGGAAGGGGAGCCGCCTCTTCCTGCCTTCCCTTCTAATTGTTGCCGCCCTGAAGGGCACGTGAATCACGTTAATTCATGGAAGAAGTACCCATCTGGCTACCTACACTGGGGAGCTACCTCTGACTTCCTAAACTGGGGGCCAGTGCTGCTCGGATACCCCTTTTTGAATCAGATTCAGATCCCCAGATATCCGATCCGGGTCGGATATCCGAGTTCCAAATTTTCCGATTTGAATCCGAATCGGATATCCGACCTCAGTATCCGGGCGGATTCGGATATCTGGATAGCAAAACCGGAAGTGGCCTTTAAATTGCTTTTAAAATGTTTTTTTTAGGGTAAATGAGGCATGTAGCATCATTATTTTTTAAGGGAAACACTAATTGATGATGTGGGGACTTAAAATCCCCCCCCCCCAAAAAAAAAAATGGATGTCAATTAACATCAGGAGTAGGTTCCAGACAGTCGTGCAGCCCACATTGTGTCCAAAGTCCAACCACACAACTGGGACATGACATGAGATTTCAGCCCAGACACCTCCAAAAAATTACGCAGCAATTGTGTTTTGGGTTTAATTATAGGTGGTATCAGCACAGCAGCAGTGGCCTGTGGCACCCTGGCCTGGCGGTGTGAGCTGCACAGGCAGCAGGAGCAGGGAAATGCAGCAGCAGATGTAATGTGTGCCAGGAGCATGTCAGACGTGGCACTTGGCAGTGGCATTTAGCACTTGGCACTTGACACTTTGCACGTGGCCAAGTGCAAAGTGCCAAGTGCAAACTGCCATGTGCAAAGTGCCACGTGCCAAGTGCAAAGTGCCAAGTGCAAAGTACTTATAACAGTTTATACATTACTGTAACATATAACAACTAAATATATAATAAAAAACTATGTTTTATATTTTTATATGAAGACAACTTTATTTGTATCTGTGAAACGTTGTTACTCAGTCAGGGCCAGATTTACCATAAGGCACTGTAGGCTTGTGCCTACAGGTGCCTGATGATGGAGAAGTGGCTTGCTCCTCTCCCCAAGTGGCTCCCTTCTTTCTTTCCTGTAAAGAGTCCTGAGTAGAGTGTAAATGAGAGGTTACTCACCTGGCTCTCAGCATTTCACTGACCAGATCTCCCTTCAGTCAGAGGCACTTCTAGCTACTGAGAGGCACCTGTAGCTACCTACACTGGGCAGGGGAAGTAAGGGAGAGGTGATAGCTGGGACAGCCGACACACTTGCAGTGCGGTTCGGCAGGGGTTTGTAGGATCATGGAGGGAGAAGTTTAGGGTGCCAGGACATCTGTGCCTAAAGGCTCCTGTGAGGTAAATCCAGGACTGTACTCAGTGGTTTGTAAATAGTGGACTGTCTGTATTAATTTTAGTCACTTCTTTTTATTATTGGCCTGGGGGCTTTGCAGCAAGAGGAACAAACTATTAACCCCCTCAAGGCGGCTGAGGAAGGACAGGGAGGAGCGGAGGGACACCTTGGCCTGATGTTTCTTCTGTTTCTTCTGTTCTGTCACTGGCTTTTTGAAGGGAGGCAAGAGAAATTAGGTCTGAGCCAATTACTGTCATTAGCGGTGACAAAAGGCCTATTGTTGTGTGGGAGAGAATAGCTGCTCTAAGCAAACTAAACAAGTCAAGAAGAGGCTTGGACTGCCAACTTTAACCTGTTACATTCAGGGGGAGAGCTTAGAGCCGTGATTCCATGCGTGATTCCATGCAATGCAATATGAACACTAATGTGTGACAATAACGACTTCACAGAAATGTCGCTTCAGATTTACCGAAAAATTCAGACTTGTACTAATGAATGGGGATAAGTGTTTTTGCAATGTGCCCTCATATGAATGCAGAGGGCCCCCTTAAAGAGACACTGAAGCGGAAAAAAAATTATGACATTATGATTTGTATGTGTAGTACAGCTAAGAAATAAAACATTAAGATCAGATACATCAGTCTAATTGTTTCCAGTACAGGAAGATTTAAAGAGACACTGAAGCGAAAAAAAAATGATGTTATTATGATTTGTATGTGTAGCACAGCTAAGAAATAAAACATTAAGATCAGATACATCAGTCTAATTGTTTCCAGTACAGGAAGAGTTGAGAAACTCCAGTTGTTATCTCTATGCAAACAAGCCATTAAGCTCTCAGGGCTGGTGCACACCGAGCGGCTTTTTGGGCGTTTTCAGATCCGCTTGCGGCTGCGGATCTGCTTGGTCAATGTATCTCAATGGGGTGGTGCACACCAGAGCGGGAGGCGTTTTGCAGAAACGAAAAATGCCTGGGTGAGGCATTTTTTGGATTTCGGATGCGTTTCTGCCTCAATGTTAAGTATAGGAAAAACGCAAACCGCTCTGAAAAACGCCTGTTCAGAGCGGTTTTGCAGGCGTTTTTGTTACAGAAGCTGTTCAGTAACAGCTTTACTTTAACAATATATGAAATCTACTATACTGAAAACCGCAGCAGCAATCCGCAAAACGCTAGCAAAACGCCTCATAAAAATAAAAAAAAGCGTTTAAAAATCTGCTAGCATTTTGCGGATCTGCTAGCGGGTTTTGGTGTGCACCAGCCCTTAGTCGTGGAGAGGGCTGTTATCTGACTTTTATTATGTCAACTGCTCCTGGACTATTTACTTTTCCTCTGCTAGAGAAGAGGTCATTACTTCACAGACTGCTCTGAAAGACTCATTTTGAATGCTGAGTGTTGTGTAATCTGCACATATTATAGAATGATGCAATGTTAGAAAAAACACTATATACCTGAAAATAAAAATATGAGAATATTTTCTTTGCTGCTAATCTTCTAGTAATTATTCATAGTACACAACCAATTCACTATATCATATTTTTTTTTCGCTTCAGTGTCTCTTTAAGAAACTCCAGTTGTTATCTCTATACAAAAAAGCCATTATCTCTATGACTTTCAAAGTCGTGGAGAGGGCTGTCTTCTGACTTTTATTATCTCAACTGTTAGTTAATTTTTTACTTTTCCTCTGCCAGAGGAGAGGTCATTAGTTCACAGACTGCTTTGAAAGAGTCATTTTGAATGCTGAGTGTTGTGTAATCTGCACATATTAGAGAATGATGCAATGTTAGAAAAAACACTATATACCTGAAAATAAAAATATGAGAATATTTTCTTTGCTGCTAATCTTCTAGTAATTATTCATAGTACAACCAATTCATTATATCATATATATTTTTTCGCTTCAGTGTCTCTTTAAAGAGAATCTGTACTCTAATATTCTTACAATAAAAAGCATACCATTCTATTCATTATTTTCTCCTGTGCCCCTCTGTGCTGTTTCTGCCACTCTCTGCTGCAATCCTGGCTTGTAATTAACAGTTTTAGGCAGTGTTTACAAACAAACTAACCAGCTTCTAATAGGCTCAGCTAAGCATAGTGTATGAGTCATTCAGAGTATGCAGAGGGCCTGCAGAGGGTGTGTATCGCTTCTACCAATCACAAGCAGCCCTGCACATTCCACACAATCAAGCTTTAGCCCGACAGACAGGACAGAGGAAAGATACATTGATTTATTACAGAGACAGTGCAGTTAGGAAAGACTGCAGTAAGCCAGAGCAGATTAGAACAGGCATAGGAACTTATAGGATAGAAGAACTAAGGCTGAAAAATTTGTTACAGAGTCTCTTTAAAGCATTGTTATTATGCAGTTATTTATTAAAATTATATGCGTGGTGCTGTTAAGTATTCCTGTTAGTCTTAAAGTGGAATTTAAGCCTAAACAAACATACTGCCATTATTTATTTTATTTATTTAAGTATTTATATAGCGCCGACATATTACACAGCGCTGTACAGAGTATATTTTCTCTTGTCACTAACTGTCCCTCAGAGGGGCTCACAATCTAGTCCCTACCATAGTCATATGTCTATATCGTGTAGTGCATGTATTGTAGTCTAGGGCCAATTTAGAGGGAAGCCAATTAACTTATCTGTGTGTTTTTGGGATGTAGGAGGAAATCAGAGTGCCCAGAGGAAACCCACGCAGACACGGGGAGAACATACAAACTCCTTGCAGATGTTGACCTGGCATTAAATTACATTAGTTTTGTTAATTAAAATAGATAGGTAATATAATCTCTTATCCATCCTGTTTTAAAAGAACAGGCAAATGTTTGTGATTTCATAGGGGCAGCCATCTTTTACATGGAGTTGAAAGGTTAAAAGGAGGTGACAGGGAGCATGAGACATAGTTTCAACTGTCCTGTGTCCTGATCACCCCTCCCAGCTGCGCGTGCTAGGCTTCAAATCTCAAATTCAAAATGTAAAAAAAAAAATTTGCGCCAAAACATCAGAAATCCCATCATGCTTTGCACAGCATCAGGGGAAAAATGCCTGGGCAGTCTTCTTCTGTGCAGGGAAAAAGGAGGCTTGGGTAAGAAAAACAAAGTTCTGATGCTGTGAAACTGTTAAAAAAAACACCAAGCCTTTTCAGTACTGCTGAGTAGATTTTTAGTCTGGAGTTCACTCAAAGGTGGCCACTAGCGATACAATTTGCCAAACGATCGTTTACAAACAATTCTTTGCATGAACGATCAGAAATGTACATTTGGGGCCACTAATGGACAAAAGTATCCTAACCAATCTGATCAGATTAATTACTGCCCAATAGGAAGAGACTATGCACTATACTCAGTGGCGTAGGGACCGGGGTCGCAACGGTCGCCTTGGCGACCGGGCCCGGCTCCTAAAGAGGCGGGGGAGGGGCCCGGCGGGCCCATGTTCGTGCGCTATTGGGAGGGGGGGGCGCTGTAATGGAGGGGGGGCCGCAGCCGCGGGGAGGGCAGCCCGACCTCTCCCTCCCTTCCTCTCCCCGGGCCCCCCCCCCCCCCCTCAGATGCAGAGTGACGCGCACGGAAGCGCTGAAGGCAGAACTCACCTCCCTGCGTTCCAATCGCCGCTGGTCTCCTCTCTGCATAGATGCTGTTACACACGCAGCTTCCGGCTAAACAGGAAGCTGCGTGTGTAACAGCATCTATGCAGAGTGGGAGGAGACCAGCGGCGATTGGAACCAGGGACGGAGGTGAGTTCCGCCTACAGCGCTTCCGTGCGCGTCACTCTGCATCTGAGGGGGGGGGGGGCCCGGGGAGAGGAAGGGAGGGAGAGGTCGGGCTGCCCTCCCCGCAGCTCCGGCTCCTTCCTCCATTATGTGGGGGCAGCTACCTACCTAATCTATTCTGGGGGGGGGGGGCAGCTACCTACCTAATCTATCCTGGGGTGGCAGCCACCTACCTAATCTATCCTGGGGGGGGCAGCTACCTACCTAATCTATTCTGGGGGGGCAGCTACCTACCTAATCTATTCTGGGGGGGCAGCTACCTACCTAATCTATCCTGGGGGGGGGCAGCCACCTACCTAATCTATCCTGGGGGGGGCAGCTACCTACCAAATCTATTCTGGGGGGCAGCTACCTACCTAATCTATCCTGGGGGGCAGTCACCTACCTAATCTATCCGGGGGGGGCAGCTACCTACCTAATCTATATTGTGGGGGGGGCAGCTACAGGGGCGGACTGGCCTGGGGGGAAGGGGGGCAATCTCCCCCCGGGCTGCCTCCTGTCTCCTGTATCAGGGCTGCTCAGGGCCACGTTTTACATCTATGTTAGTCCCGCAATGGCCCTTTAAACTGCGGGACCTTCTTGCTCCCTGTTGTGGCTGCTGCTGTGACTGGCTGCTAGGCAGCAGAGGTCCTGCCCCCTGCCTGCAGACACAGCCAGTCAGTAAGTAGAGCAGAGACGCATGGAGCATAATTTGAAATGGCAGAGGGGCTGCTGTCCCCGTCCTGCCTGATGTCTGCAGCTTTCCTGAGGTGCGAGTGGAGTGCCAAATGTTCCCTCAGTCCCAGCCTCCTGCCGCTTGCTTGAAAGTAACACAAAAGGACAGGGACACTGGCCGTGCAGTGCAGACTTGAGCTCTGGACACTCTTTCTGCCTGGTAAGCTGACACTTCCTCTCCTCCCCATTTGTCTCCTGTGCTTCTATCAGACAAGCCCTGTGCTCACATAGCTGCCCCCTCCCCGTATCTCTGTCTCTCTTGTATGTGTGTAACCCTTTCAATGCTGGTGGCCTGTTAGCCAATTTAGCTTGTTGCAGCAATGTAAGTTTGTTTAAAAGTAAACTTGAAATAAGTAAAAAAAAAAAAAAAGACCTGGGGCTTCTGCCAGCCCCCTGCAGCCATGCTGAACGATCCTCCGGTCCAGCGCCGCAGCTCAGTTTCATAATCGCAACTCAACGGCCACTGAGTCTGCGTGGCCATAGCCGCACGCAACCTTGTTCACGTTCACCAAACTGGGAGCATCCTGTGCAGATGCAATATGATGATTTCTCTACATCAATGAGAATGCGTGCGACGAGGGCTGTGCAGGTGCAGTAGCTATTGATTTGCAAGTCGGCGAGAAGGAAATGTAGCCACTGCAGAGGACTCGGGGATCGTTCCAGCACAGCGTGGGCACAGGGCGGCAGCAGCGGCCTAGCAGAAGCCCCAGGTAATTGAAACTCTTGTTTTTTTTTTTTTTTTTAAGTTATTTTAGTCTTCCTTAAAGTGTACCAGAGACATTTTAAAATAAGTTTTATACATACCTGGTGCTTCCTCCAGCCCCCTCCGCACCAATCGTTCCCATGCCGCCATCCTCAGCCTTCTGCAGCTCTGATACCGTAACTTCCTCCAGTAGTGGCCAGTCTGCGCAAAAGAAGTGCGCAGTCTACGTTTCTCTCCGGCAGCTGCAGACTGGCCGCGACTAGAGGAAGTTACTGGACCTGGTGCCGGCGATAGAGAAGGCTGAGGACGGCAGCGTGGGAGCGATCCGAGCAGCTGCGGCTGGAGGAAGCCCCATGTATGTATAAAACTATTATTTTAAAACTTCTCTGGTTTCCTTTAAGTAAACCTAATGTGGTCAGTTTAATTTACCTAGGGCTTCTACTAGCCCGCTGTAGTACTTCTGGTCCCTCTCTGATATCCATTCAGCAGCTGTTCCCTCCGAAAGCTGCATGTGCCTTCTCAATTGCACTCCCAAAGCTGGGAGCATTCTGCATTTGCACAGTTTGTAAAAATTGCTACTGCGCATGTGCCAAATATTTCCAACTATGGGAGCGCGATCGGGGAGGCATGTGGCCACGCATGTGTAATAGCCAGTAGCTGACTTAGTCTGGCAGCTTTCAGAGAGGCACAACTGCTGAATGGATCAGACTGGAAGCATACATTTGAAATCGGCGCCGGTAGACTTGGGTGCAGGATACAGCCGGTATATGGCTGATCCTGCTTCTGCACAAGTCCTGGCTGTGTTAATTACAATTCCCCCTGCAGGCTGCCATGGATAATGGGGGAATGATATAATTCGGCTTCCAGAGATTGCTGGAGGCCGAATTATTGTGTTTTTAAGCAATTTCGGCTCCGTCTTCTGACGGCGCCGACGTTACTCACTGAGCGCCGCTATAGGACTGATTCCTATAATAGTCTATGGTGGCGCTGGCTGCGCCAAAATCTAGCAGCACTGAAAAGCACTGCTCTGGACTGGAATGTCAGCAAGGGGCCTGAAGGACTGCAGGGGGCTAGAAGAAGCCCCAGGTAAGTTACACTGGGCACCTTAGATTCACTTACGGTATCCTTTAAACGAACCTTAACCGAAGGGGAAAAAAGAGTCTAACTTACCTGGGGCTTCTACCAGCTCCCTGCAGCCGCCCTGTGCCTGCCCCGTCACTGAACAATCATCTGGTTCCTAGCATGCCCCTCTTCCGGCCAGGCGACTCGACGACCACTGCACATGCGCAGCCCTGGCCGCGCTCCCTTCCTTGGAAGTGTTCTGCGGATACGTAGTAGAGATTTGGAGTGGCTGGATAGTGTACTGGTTAAGGGTCCTGCCTTTGACATGGGAGACCAGGGTTTGAATCCTGGCTAGTAAGGAGTTCAAGGCAAGACTCCCTAACACTGCAGGATGGCCTACTGAGCACGTCCCAGTGGCTGCAGCTCTTGAGCGCATTGAGTCTGACAGGAGAAAAGCGCTATACAAATGTTTTGATTACTATTATTATTATAAATTTCCCGTCCACGCACGATCAGGAGGTGCACGGACTGGGGCCGCACATCCAGAAGAAAAAAAACCCCGCTGTGGTGGCCCGGAGGATCGGTATGTCCCGGTGCGGGCACAGGGGTGGCTGCAGTGGGCTGGTAGAAGCACTAGGTAAGTCAAACGTTTTTTTGTTTTTTTTTTGTCTAGGATTTAGGTTTACTTTAAAGTAAATTTAAAACCAATGCAACACAAGAATTTATACTTCCCTGTGGCTTCCTTTACCCCCTGTAGTCCATGGGCTCCTTCGATGTGTGTCTGGTACTGTCCATTCTCCCACTGTTAGCCTCAGTAGTTTCGGACTACAGGGGCTAAGCCAGATGTTGGCTACTGCACATGTGCGGCCATGTGCCTCCACAATTACGCTCCTGTAGTGTGGAACATTCAGTGCATGCGCAGTAGCACTTTTTACAAACTGCGCAAGTGCAGTGTTGAGGGATCCCTCACCCTCTCCAGAGGACTTGTGCTGAGCTTCCTCTGTGCTCCATGGCTGCCCCGCTTAAGAGTAGTACTCACATGCCCTCGATCCAGCGGCGAATCGCTCTGCTCTTACTGGGGGTAACAATGGTGACTGGGGGGGGACACAGTAGTCACAGGGGTTGACACACGAGCCACAGTGGAGAGCAAAGGTGACACAGGGGGACAAAAGAGATACAGGGGAAACAGGTGCTACAGCGGGACAAGAGGCACAGGGGAAACAGAGATGGCACAGGGGACAAAAAAGACACAGTCAGGGACATGAGGTGACACAGAGGGGGACAAAAGACGGGTAACCGAGGTGACACGGGACATGAGGTGACGGGGACAAAAGAGATGCAAGGGAACAGAGGTGACGCGGGGAAAAAAGGAAAAACAGGGACAGGGGAGCAGAGGTAACACAGGGGGACAAAAGAGACACTGGAACAGAGGTAACATCAGGGTACAAAAAAGGCACAGGCGAAACAGGTGACACAGAGGGGGACAAAAGAGGCGCAGAAATGACACTGTTCTGACTTAAGAACTGATTCAGGTTAAGAATGAACCTGTATTCCCTATCCCGTTTGTTAATCGGTGACTACCTGTATTTCACTAGCCACTTTATTATGTATGTCTTGCTAGTACTGAGTATGACCTTTTTTGCCATCAGAACTGTACTAATTCTTCGTGAGTCGTGACATTCCTCAGACATTTTTGGTCCATATTGACATCATAGCATCATGCAGTTGGCCCCGCCCACATCATTTCATGGTCATGCCCCCAGGGCCTATGGGTTGTGTTTTCCCCCCAGGCCAAAAGTTCCCAGTCCTCCCCTGGGCAGCTACCTACCTAATCTATCCTGGGGGGGCAGCTACCTACCTAATCTATCCTGGGGGGGCAGCTACCTACCTAATCTATCCTGGGGGGGGGCAGCCACCTGCCTAATCTATCCTGGGGGGGCAGCTACCTACCTAATCTATTTTGGGGGGGCAGCTACCTACCTAATCTATCCTGGGGGGGGCAGCTACCTAATCTATCCTGGGGGTGGCAGCTACCTAATCTATCCTGGGGGCAGCTACCTAATCTATCCTGGGGGGCAGCTACCTAATCTAACCTATACTGGGGGCAGCTACCTAATCTAACCTATACTGGGGGGCAGCTACCTAATCTAACCTATACTGGGGGGCACCTACCTAATCTAACCTATACTGGGGGGCACCTACCTAATCTAACCTATACTGGGGGTCACTTACCTATCTAACCTATACTGGGGGGTAGCTACCTAATCTAACCTATACTGGGGGGCAGCTACCTAATCTAACCTATACTGGGGGGCACCTACCTCATCTAACCTTATACTGGGGGGCACCTACCTCATCTAACCTATACTGGGGGGCAGCTACCTAATATAACCTATACTGGGGGGCACCTACCTATCTAACCTATACTGAGGGCACTTACTTATCTAACCTGTATTGGGGGCACCTAGCTAGCCTATACAGGTGGCAACTATACTGGCTACCTATATTGGAGGCACCTACCTAACTAACCTATACTGGGGGCACCTACCTATCTAACCTATGCTGGCGGCGCCTGCCTATCTAACCTATACTGGGGGCAACTATACTGGCTACCTATGCTGGAGGCACCTACCTGGCTAACCTATACCGGGGGCAACTATACCGGCTTACCTATGCCTGGCTACCTATACTGGGGTGACCTGTAGCTGGCTATAGGGATTTGGATATGTGTGTGCATCGGGTGTTGCCGGGGGAGGGGGGGCTGTTGTCGCCGGGGGGGGCCACATCCAGATTCCGCATCGGGGCCCAGAGGTTTCTAGCTACGCCACTGACTATACTGTATATACTGAGCCCTGAGGTATAAGCTCAGTTTCAGTCAGGAAAAGACTGGGCACCCCGCCCTCCCGGAAGCAGGAAATTTTGGCGCATGAGGCTAGTGAACAAAAAGGGTGCCGCCATTCACTCCCATAATAAGTATCGTTTGATGGGTGCCGAAAAGGAAAAAAGGCCACCGGAGATTATTAGCGTTTAAAGATTTTTAATGTTTTCTAACGGAGCTTGTGATAATTTAAGCTTACAAAATGCGCCCGTGACGAATAACGTTTACAAAAACACTAAACATATTTATCGTATTTAACTAAAACATTATTTAAAATTCACAAAATAAAGCGATCAGTACGTAATGTAAATTGCAATATATTGTTTACAGTCACTATTTGTAACACATTATTCTCCACACAATAAAGCGATCACTTTAGATTGTAAGCCTCCGGCAGGGCCCTCCTCCCTAACGTATCCAGCTTGATTATGCAATCTTACTCGCAACCACCCCTCTTGTGGACTCGAACAGTCTCTATTTTGACCTATGACACTGTATTTTTATCAAATCATTTGCATGATCTTGTTTTGTTGTGAGTTTCCGTATGTTCTACCTGTATGTTAACCCATTTATCTATTGTGCAGCGCTGCGTAAGATGTTGGCGCTTTGTAAATACAATAAATAATAATCACTAAGGGGGTTTTAGGGTTAGGCACCACCAGGGGGGTCTTAGGGTTAGGCACCACCAGGGGGTCTTAGGGTTAGGCACCACCAGGGGAGATGTAGGGTTAGGCACCACCAGAGCGGTCTAAGGGATAGGGATCGAAACAGGGAGGGTTCTGTGTGAGAGTAGGGTTAGGTTTAGTTGTAGTAAAATGTTAGTAATATTTATTAATGTTTTACAACAGTTATTACGAACACACTTAGAATTTTTTTTCATCGTTATAAACAATATTTTAAGATTTTATTATAAAAATGAAATATTTTATTATATGAAGAAACGATAAATTAAGGTTATTGACAATAATATACACTTATAATGATTAAACATATATTATTGTTTTTTTAAGAAACAGAATTATAAGTTTCCCTTTTAAAACAGGGAAGATTATCATTTTCACAATTTATGATTTCATACACATTATTAAATGTTTTCTAATTTGTAAAACATTATTTGTTAATGAAATACAACACAATATTTTTAAAAACGCTATTACCACTTATCGTTTACACCCCGCGCCCTTTTTCCCCCGACGCCCTTTTTTGCATGTATGCCACCCTCCCTCCTTAAATGTTGCGGGTATCTTTTTTTTTTTATTGGAGGTTATATCGCTAATTGTGGATATGCTTAAAGGGAACCTTAACTCTGGGGGAAAAAAAACTCACTTACCTGGGGCTTTCCCAAGCCTCCTGCAGCTGTCCTGTGCCCCCTCCGGTCTCCTTCCGCGGCTAAGTTTCGTTTTCGTCTGACTGCCAGTCGTCCTCCGGGAAAGCGTCCTCTTCTTCCGCATTCCCCGTCGCAAAGAGCCATAAAGCGCGTCCGCATGACGCAAGACGCGTCATGTTAAGGTTCCCTTTAAGATGGGTATGTGGTTTATTAAAGCTGATTTTTTTAAGGTTTAGTTATCTAAATTAGCTGGGTGATAATTGATAGAATAAATTATTTATTAACATTTGTTTTAATATTTTAAGTGTAAAGTGTTAAGAAGTGAAATTGAGCTGCCAATGTGCAGTCACATGCTCTTTTATCTCATTGATCTGTCACGTTGTGCATCCACAGAAATAGGATCGCACCGCAAAAAACAAGTCACATGGCACTTTTTGAGTGGCATGTACAATGCAGCATACAGTCCATAGACTCCTGCTTGCACCGCACCCCAAACTGCACCCGTCACCCGGGTAACAGACTGCAGACAGTGTGCTGTGTTGCATTGGGACTTGTCGCACCGCACACCGGGCTGTGTGAAAGGCCCCGTTTAATATAATGAATGTAACCTGCTAATTACGATTACGGGAAATTTCACGTACATTTTCCCAATGACGGCCATAGATAATTACGATTTGGACATTCAAATGAATTTGTGTAATCCATTTGTAATTTCGTGCAATTCTCACCTAATTTCATGATGACTTTAGCGGTAAATAGCAAAGCCTGCATACATGCTATCATCAGTAAAATTGTTATGTACGGAAAGGGGAACAGTGGGAACAAGAAAAAAAAAGAAATAGAAAAAAACCTTGTGGTTTTTGAGAAAATTGATTTTAAAAATGCAAAGGAGGAATGTTTTTTAAACTCAGAAAAATTACAGTTTCAAAAAATTTTTATTTGCATATTTAAAATTGATTTTCTAAAAAACTACAAAGCCTTTACATTTTTTTAAAAAAAATAGCATTATTCCCACTATTCTCCTTGAAAAGACTCTGTATCAAAAAAAAAAAAAAGTTCCCCTGGGGGTACTCACCTCGGGAGGGGGAAGCCTCCGGGTCCCAATGAGGCTTCCCCTTCCCCTGTAGCTGCAGGCATTCCAGCGCTGGCTCCCCCAAAGTGTCCCGGAATCCTCCCCCGACAAGCCTGACAAGCGCTGATATATTATCCTTTCCCGGCTCCAGCACGGGCGCAGTATCGGCTCTCTGCACAGAGATAGACGAAAATAGCCGATCTCCGTCTGGTCCACTCTACTACGCAGGCGCAAGAGACTTGCACCTGCGCAGTAGAGCGGCCCGACAGCGATCGGCTATTTCCGCCTATCTCCAAAGCAGAGAGCCGATACTGCGCCTGCGCTGGAGCCGGGAAGGTAAATATTTACATCCCCGCTGTTCGGGGAGCTTTATCGCCGCCGCCGTGGGACCGAAGAGGGTGGGGGAAGCCTCAATAGGATCCGGAGGCTTCCCCCACCCGAGGTGAGTACCCCCCAGTACAGGTTTTTCTCGATACAGGTTTTCTTTAATATATTTAGTATTTTTTGTGAAGATAGCATTTTGTGAAGATAGCATTTTGTGAAGATAGCATATTACCTGCAAAAAATTACGCAAATATTACGCAAAATTGTGAAATTACAGTTGCAGTCTCTACACTACAAATTGCAATTCTGATTTCTAATTCCAATTTGCGATTTGGATTTTCACTGGATGCTAGCAACACAGGGAGAAAACACAACCTTTTTTTTTTTTTTATTACATACAAAAATCAGAATCGCATGTAAAATCGCATCAAAATCAGAATTGCATGTAGTAGAAAAGAGTCCTCAACTATGTTTTGAAATTTCACATTCAAATTTTGCATCACAATTGCGAATAACAATGCGAAATTATGATTATGCGCAATCTGTGCCCATCAGTAATGGCATCACGTTTCGACCTGATTATATAGTCCAACGAAAAGGATAAAGTTTAAAAGGAACCTCAAGTAAAAGAATTTCTACAACAGGCACTAGTGGTGAATTTCAGATCTTTTAAGGCGGTAAAATCATTGAAATCAGTATAGCATCATTACTGCTCAGGCATGGCCGGCCTTTGATCTGAGCGACCGGAGCGGTCATCCAGGGCGCCGGCTTCCAAGGGGGCACATGTGATGTGTATTCAACTGGCCCTGGTCGCATTTCTACCTGCTGGCTGCAGCTGTGAGCTCCGGGTCCGTCTGTGGTTGCTGCGAGTGATAGCTCCGCCCCCTGGTGCCGCTGGGGTTGATGGGAACCTGCTGCTGCCTCTTACTGAGTCTGTGTGAGCCTGCGTGCCAGTAGCCCCGCCCCTTGCTCACAGGCAATGTCTGCACTGCGCACTAATCAGAGAGAGACCTGCCTGTCATTCCTGACTCCTGGCCATCTTCTGTCCCCAGCTACTGGGGAAGTGTGTGTGTGTGTGTGTGTGTGTGTGTGTGTGTGTGTGTGTGTGTGTGTGTGTGTGGGGGGGGGGGGTGCCAATATACGCTAATGGGGACTCTGCGTATATACTATACACTATTTATCTGCCTAGCTATATACACTAAAAGGAGGATTGGTTTATATATACTTAAGGGGGGGATCTGCCAATATACACTAAAGGGGGGGGGGTCTGCCCATATATACTAAAGAGGGGATCTGCTTATATACACTAAACAGGGGAATTTGCCCATATACACCAAAAGGGGGATCTGCCTATATACACTAAAGGGGATCTTGCACATGGGTGTGTGTATGTGCGCGCGTGCGTGAAGAGGATGAATGGGGGGCCGGCCCTGTGCTCAGGGTCTAATTTAAATCGTTCCTCTGATGTACATAAAAAACACAGGTGCGCCAATGCTTAAACGTTATAATGACCTGCAACCTCATTAATTTAATCATCTTCAGCCCCAAATCAGCCAGGTTCCAGGGTGTGCAGATCGCTGAATATGGCAGCAGCCTTTAGGCTAGACTTTCTACTGCCTGAAGCAAGTCATATAGTATGCTTTAGGGGAAGCTTTGGTACGTGACCAATCGGGGTGGGGGTGCTGGCGCTAGACAGGCCAATCACAGCTGCCTCTGCTGCTCCTTTTGCTAACTGGTGCTGGTGGTTGTGCGGGCGTGACCACGACATCGTTATTAGGCCAATCACTGTACTCGATCAGTAACAGTGACCTACCAGATCATTTGCAGTGATTGGCCCAATGATGGTGCCTTGGTCATGCCTGAAAGACCATCAGCACCAGTTAGCAAATGGTGCAGTGGGTGGCTGTGATTGGCCAGTCTAGTGCCAGCACCCCCGTCTGATTGGTCGCAGCAGGTGCCAGAAGTCAAATGAGGACAAGTATTCTGGGATGGGTGAGGAGGGTAGTGTGTGTGTCAGGAAGGCAGGCGGGAAAGCGGAAAGTTTGGTGGCCCAAACTGTTTATCCTAATGCCTTCCCCTAGATTTTTCCGCATGAATCATGTGATTCAGGTGGCTTCATGGTAGGTCTGCCCCTGGCGGCCTTTCTCTCTGTCAAAGGTAGAGGGAAAGATGTCATGTGAAGGGAGGAGAGGGCTGGATGGGGATAACAGGGTGCAGGAAGGCATGGCCAGGTACAGGAGGGGAGAGGTTGGAGGAAGTTTGTAAAGGTGGGATTTGAAGGCTTTTTAAAATGTGTTTAAGGTAGGACCAAACCCAGTGGGAGGAGGGTGAGAATTCCAGAGACTGGGGGCAACCTTAGAGAAGTCACAGAGAATTCCTCGTAATGTGTGGTAGATCTAAATGGAGGGAATCTCTTTTCTTATCAAGAAAAGTGGAATAATACTGAAATTAAATATTTATATATATTTCCTGTCATCCAAAATCAAGTAAAAATAACATTAAGGCCAGTAGCTATGTAGGCAGTGTAATACCTGTTGGGGGTCCTGATATTAATACTGAGTAAAGTAAATAGGAAGGGGGGGGGGGGGAGGGTGGACACAAGTTTTGATGCAGTGATAGTTAATGAGATGCTAGTAAATCTAATTTGCATGCCCATTTCAGGCAAATTGTATGCAGCTTTAGATTGGGACAATCAAATGCTCTTTTTGCTGAATTAAATAATTAAACCATTTGCTATTAATTAAGCCATACAATTTGCATGTAAGCCAGAAACATTAGCATGCATTTGGCCATTTCCCATAGACGGTAGTTAGTGCCAATATTATACAAGACTTGAGAGGGATTTGGAGACCGCCATATTTATTTCTTTTTGAACAATGCAGATTCCCTGGCTGTCCTGCTGATCCTTCCTCTCCTCTAATGCATTAAGCCATAGACCAGCACTGGGCAAACTACGGCTTGCAGGCTGTATCTGGCTGTTGCTCCGGCCAAATTTCCTCTTCTTCCCCCTCCCTCCCAGCAGGGTCGCAAGCAGGAGGTAATGGGGAGGGGGGCTTAAAACTCACCTAATTGCCGCTTCCTGCGTCGTCTCCATCGCAACAGGGTCACCTGACATGACGTCAGGACGAGCCAGAATATTGCACGCTGGTAAATCTCTACATTTTCTGATTGGTGCAATACTACTGAGTATTTCAGATTTTCTTTTCTCCAATTTACAGCAAAAACATCTGAAAATCTGTAGTACTGGACCAATCAGAGAATAGAGTGATTTACCGTGGAAATCAGAAAACCATGGAAACCATCCGAAAACCGTAATACTTTGCAGATGTCCGTAAAAATGATGGACACCTGCAAAATATAATGTATTCCTTTTTAAAACCAATACATTTTGGGAATTCGGAAATTTGCATTACCGTCGGTGTACCACAGTAACAAAGGTTGTCATTTGTGGAAATTGGAATTCCCGCGGAATCAGAAATCTGCATTTCCGACAATCCCTAATTAGCTACATGCTTGTCAGGTGTGTGTTTCAGAGACTACTGCAGCCAAAGAGATCAGCAGGGCTGCCAGGCAACTGGTATTGTTAAACAGCAAATAAAAATGGCAGCCTCCGTATCCCTCTCAGGTCAGTTGTCCTTTAAGTGCCATGGAGGTGACCCAGGACTGGCAGATAGATAACTCTTCCTCTCAGAGGACAGGTACACAGTTATAGGGGGCGGGCCTGAGTGGCATAAGAGGACCTGTCACTTCTCAGACAGTAGCAGTGAAGATGAGTGGGTAGAACCAAAAATTCAAGAAGAAAAATAGATGTATGAGAAAAGTTGCATTTTATAATGTAAATGTGATGATTTGCTCAGCTGCCTGTGCAGGCAGGCAGCCTTTTGACCATTATGTAGGTTTGCATGCTGCAGGACTCTGGAAAGAACAGCTTCTGTCAGTTTTGCAGCTTATGCTTGCTGAGGAATTTGCATACGTTGTCATGCAAATTGCCTGGCCACATTCATTGGAGGCGTTTACTATAAGTACTATGTCTTTCCCACAATGCTTCGCTGTTCATAAGGATTTCGTCCTATGTAACACTCCTGGTGGGGTGTCAGCCTTGCTCTCTGTTTGAACATCAGCTTAGAGTAATTCCTGAATCTGCGCTGGGCAGATTTCCCTAGTGCAGTTAGGATTGTATTATCTGTATTGCCTGTTCTGTCTTGTCTTGCCTGTTGCCATTGTCCAGTCCCAATGGTGGTCGACAGGAAATGGTTCTGATCTCTGTTCTTGGAGTTTAGCTGGTGCAGCGGTTGCTACCAGCTATTTCTTCTGTTCTGTCTCCTGGGATCGCGCTAGCTACTTTTCGCTAGCGCTGGGGATCCTTCTGTTCTGTCTCCTGGGATCGCGCTAGCTACTTTTCGCTAGCGCTGGGGATCCTTCTGTTCTGTCTTCTGGGATCGCGCTGGCCACTTTTCGCTGGCGCTGGGGATCCTTCTGTTCTGCTACTCTGTACCTGGATCGCGCTAGCCACTTTTCGCTAGTGCTGTGGATCCTATCCCTCGCTTGTCCCCGTTTTCGTGTGTCTGTCTTGTCTGCTACGCTTGCTGGAGGCTCGGTGAGGTAACCGTTAAGCAAGCGCTCGCGTCCTCTGTTTCATGTTTGTCTGTTAATGGTTAGTTAGGCGTGCTTGTCTCTATTGTGCTTATCACGTGGAGACCGCGCATAACCGCGTGCACTGTTGCGAATGAGTGCGGTGTTCGCGGTTAGCTAGCGTTTGTTATTTTCCGTATCTCCTCATTGTTTTATTTGCTGTGCCTTTGCTACCCTCGTATTCTATTCTGATCTGCCTTGTGTCACGTCTGGCGATCGCACCTCTCGCGACCGCGTTCCTATTTCATATCTGCTGTTGTGTGTGTGCGCGGTCGCAGGGTGGCGACTGGATTGGCGCACACACATACAACCTGTCCCTTTGCTCATCTCATTCGCAATCGCCTCTCTTGCGATTGCATTCTGCGCTTCGTACAATTCCTGTCTGGCATTTGTGGAGGTACAGAGGATTGGTTCCTCTGCACTCCCCAGCGCCATCTGCCGACAGGAATTTTCCCTCTACGGGTGCGTAGCACCTTTTGCTGGGTGCCTGCAAAATTACACGCTTGTGGAGGATTTCCGCCGTGTCAGCGCACACGTTGTGCGCTGATCACGGAGAAAGTTCCACATTCGTTACAGTAAATATTGCCCTGTTCTGAAACTGAATAAATCACGCTTGTTCGCTTCAGGCTCCGACTGAGATACTCATTGCATGGCAAACATGGCAATTGTGTTCTGTAAGCCAATCGGTTTGTTATTAGAGGGCAGCTTAATAGACCCCAGCCCAGCCATCCATCACTGAGCCATACAGGGCTTCTTCTGTGAGACGAGGCCTTGTTCTCCCATTTAGGAAGAGGCTCTGGGGTCAGTGACAGCCCTCTGGCTCTAGGAAGATGGACTTCCCCTTCCAATAATTCAATTAGAAGCTCCACTTTGATGGCATCAGAAAAATGTTGCCCTTCCCCGAGCTTTCATCCTCACACTGAGGACACAGTCTGTGTAAATGACTGCTGGCTATTTATCGTTAATCGCGTGTGCCCGGCCGGTTCACGGATTCCCCATGCTCTGTGCCCTGACAAGCTGGGAGACTCTCCAACAGGTCAACGCAGAGTGGTGAAACCGTGCAGGTCATAGCCGCACTACCATGTTCCTGAGAAGCTTCCCACTCTCTTGTGTGAGACTCTGAGCCGGACTGGTCCTGTATGACACGAAGAAATATTGTTCTCTTTATGTGTTGGTGAAAATAGGGCAAGTTTCGTTCCACGGTCATTTCAATTGCCAACATCATGGCCAAGCAGCAGACCTCTGCAGAACTGGTGTGGACATCCACCATCTTTTGCCTGGTTGGAAGATAGACCTATCCAGGTCCCAGGTTTTTTTTTTTTTTTTTTTTATAAGTTAAACTTATAAATATAATAATGTAATATAAATTTACAACAATACAACAATACAAATTTACAACAATACAAACAAACAATATACCCAACATATTCAATCCAAGAGACCCATATTTTATGAAAGCTTTTATTTTCATATGGTAACTTATAAAGAGGTATTACTGAGTCAATATTCTTCTTCCAAATATTTTTTGATGGAGTCTGAGAAGATTTCCACATCAGTCAAATTAATTTCTTGGCATACAAAGTACGGATTAGAAGCAGAATGTTTAGAACATGTTTAGAAAAGTCGCTATCATGTACACATCCCATCAATAATTTTTTGGTAACAGGAAAAAAGGGCCCCGGCCCTAAATTATTATTATTATTATTTTTAGTATTTATATAGCGCCGACATATTACACAGCGCTGTACAGTGTATATATATATATATTTTCTTGTCACTAACTGTCCCTCAAAGGGGCTCACAATCTAATCCCTACCATTGCCATATGTCTATATTATGTAGTGTAAGTACTGTAGTCTAGGGCCAATTTTTATGGGAGCCAATTAACTTATCTGTATGTTTTTGGAATGTGGGAGGAAACCGGAGTGCCCGGAGGAAACCCACGCAGACACGGAGAGAACATACAAACTCTTTGCAGATAGTGCCCTGGCTGGGATTCAAACCGGGGACCCAGCGCTGCAAGGCGAGAGAGCTAACCACTACGCCACCGTGCTGCCCACAAATACATTAAAACGGTTTATGATACATTTATTGCGGAACGGTGCGCCATTAAAAAATACAGGGGGCTAGTATAGGCAACGGGGGTTGGGGGGAGAGAGGCAGCGGACACTGGAGAGAATAGGCATAGGTGGAGGATGTGTGTAATATGCATACATTACCTCGTCCCGGCCGGCGATCACTCCTTCACTCCGCTCCTTCACTTCCTAGTTTGTTTGCTGTAGTCTTGCAGCCAGCCAATCACCATGCGGGGACTGAAACCACATGGTGATTGGCCGGCTGCAGGACTACAGCAAACTAACGGAAGAAGTGAAGGAGCGATCGGCGTCTGGGGACGAGGTAATGTATGCATAGCGCACACATCCTCCACCGATGCCTTTCCCCACCAGTGTCCGCTTCCTCTCTCCCCCCTGGCCCCCACTGCCCTCTGCATTTTTTAACACTTATAATTATTATAATTATAAATAGCGTTGTATAATGTAAGTCTATGCAGCACCATTTTCATTCCCCTGGCGCTGTGCGCCATTTTTATCTGTCACGTATCCCAAAATCTAACAATCTTCTCTTTTTCCTAACTGATGTGGTATGGAGCAAAATGTTATATATAGCAGGCAATATCTTATCCACTTTAGTATCCATAAGTAGGGATTCAAGAGCAGTAGATGATACATTTTAGAAGGAAGATCAGTTTAAAAATATTGATACGTAGCAATAAGCTCAAATCTCGCATACTTGTAATTTTGCGAGGGCATTCGCAATTACGATGTAAAATTGTAATGCAAAATTTGAGTAAAATCATAATTAATTTTTGGGTAAACGTAATCTGAAACCGTAATTTTGCATAATTTTGTGCAGACTTTAGCGGTTAACCTCCTTAGCGGTAACCCCGTGTGTGACACGGGGTAAGCTGCCGGAGGGTGCCGCTCAGGCCCTGCTGGGCCGATTTACATAATTTTTTTTTGCTGGACGCAGCTAGCACTTTGCTAGCTGCGCCAGCACACTGATCGCCGCCGCCCCGCGCCCGATCGCCGCTATTCGTTGCGGCGCGCGCCCCCCCAGACCCCGTTCGCTGCCTGGCCAATCAGTGCCAGGCAGCGCCGAGGGGTGGATCGGGACTCCCAATGACGTCCCGACGTTGCTGACGTCGGTGACGTCATCCCGCCCCGTCGCCATGGTGACGGGGGAAGCCCTCCAGGAAATCCCGTTCTTTGAACGGGATTTCCTGATCGGAGATCGCCGAAGGCGATCGAAGAGGGCGGGGGGATGCCGCTGAGCAGCGGCTATCATGTAGCAAGCCCTGGGCTTGCTACATGATTTGAAAAAAAAAAAAAAAAAAACTGCTGAGCTGCCCCCTGGCGGAATTTTTCATACCGCCAGGGGGGGTTAATAGCAAAACTCCCATACATGCTATCGTCATCAAAATTGCTATATATGAAACAGTGGGAACAAGGCAAAAAATACAATAAAAATAATTTCTCAAATAGAACTTGTAGTTTTTGAGAAAAAGATCTTTAAAATGCAAATGAAAAATGTTTTTGTAAACTGTAAATTTTCTAAATTTAAAAAATATTTTTCCTTTGCATTTTTAAAATCGTTTTCCCCCAAAAACTACAAGGTCTTTTTGAAAAAATCCCCCCAAATTACATAAAAATTACACAAAATTACCAATGCATTACACTAAATCACTTGAATGTCCAAATCGTAATTACGTATGGCTGTAAATTGCGAAAATGTATGAAAAATGTTGCGTAATCACAATTAGCCAAGTAATATCATCACTGTACAGCCTAATGGGGTTAAGGGAAGATAAGAAGATTACTAATGATATATTTTTTAATTCACAGATACCACATTTAGATGATAAAAATCTCAGACATTATTTGTTATCTTGATACCGAGATATTTACACTCTATGTGAGAGGGCTAATATCAACATTCACGGATACTTAAAGAGACACTAAAGCGAAAAAAATATAGGATATAATGAATTGGTTGTGTACTATGAATAATTACTAGAAGATTAGCAGCAAAGAAAATATTCTCATATTTTTATTTTCAGGTATATAGTGTTTTTTCTAACATTGCATCATTCTCTAATATGTGCAGATTACACAACACTCAGCATTCAAAATGATTCTTTCAGAGCAGTCTGTGAACTAATGACCTCTCCTCTGCCAGAGGAAAAGTAGATAGTTAACTAACAGTTGAGATAATAAAAGTCAGATAACAGCCCTCTCCAAGACTTTAAAAGTGGTAGCGATAATGGCTTGTTTGCATAGAGATAACAACTGGAGTTTCTTAACTCTTCCTGTACTGGAAACAATTAGACTGATGTATCTGATCTTAATGTTTTATTTCTTAGCTGTACTACACATACAAATCATAATATCAGTTTTTTTTCGCTTCAGTGTCCCTTTAAGGATCAATTGTCATCATTACAGATTGTGACCGGTTTATTCTTAGACCAGATATATTACCAAACCCACCAGAAAATGGGTTGGGAAATCTGCGGTGACAACAAGGCAATCGCTCCTCAATCCATCCTTCAAAATAGCGAACCACAGAAAAGCATGATGGGATGCAAACGATCAATTTAATGATAGTGGCAATCTGAACGATTGCTTGTTCATTGACCCATCACGACGGTCATTCAATAAGTCGTGGGTAGTTGGGTGTCTTAACATCATTTAGAGAATTTTTAATTAAACAATGTTACCTGATATAACAAAAACGTCATTCGTTACAAACAAACAAACACAGAACATTTATATCACGCTTTTCTCCTGGCGGACTCAAAGCGCCAGAGCTGGAGCCACTAGGACATGCTCTATAGGCAGTAGCAGTGTTACGAAGACGTGCCTAAGGTCTCCTACTGAATAGGTGCTGGCTTACTGAACAGGCAGAGCCGAGATTCAAACCCTGGTCTCCTATGTCAGAGGCAGAGCCCTTACCATTACACTATCCAGTCACATGGAAAATTGTCACAAAAATCGTATTGTGAGTATGGATCTTAAAGAGGATCTGAACGGGGGAAAAATGAGGCTTCCCCCATCCTCCTCTACCCCTCTGCCCCTGTTAGGCTTGGTGGTATATTCTCCACAGTCAGCACGACATGCATATCCTGACGTGAAGGAGGTACACACGCTAGCACAAGGAACCAGGATATCCCCAGTTTAGTGGAGGAGAGGACTGACTCCAACAGGAGATGTGGCGCACAGAGCAGGCGTAGATCCGAACAGCCACAAACAATCCTTTCACTTTAGTGGCTCAGCGCAAGGTAGCGCTGAGCGCATAAATCAGAACTCAAAAGATCAGGACAGGTAACAGAGTGAACGCTTGCTGGCAGTGGCGGCTCCAGCTTCAGATTTTTGGGGGGCTCAAAGGGGGCACGAGGGCTGGCAGGCCGGGCTTGGGGGGGGGGAATTTGCGGCGCGCAAAGCGTGCCGCGGCGAGAATTTGGGCGTGGTCATGATGTCATGTGGACGGGGCTAACCTTAAGGTTAGCCCCGCCCACATGACATCATGACCACGCCCAAAGTGAAAGGCTACCTGTCATTATGTGCGTTTACTTCATTTTTTTTTTCATGTAACTACGTTAGCTGGTACAACTACATTAAGGTCATTAAAAAAAATGAAGTAAACGCACATAATGACAGGTAGCCTTTCACCAGTAAATGCACATAAGAATCAGCTTTTCAGCAGTTAATGCACGTAATGACAGACTGCGTTTCTGCAGTAAATGCACATAAAGGGACAGCTTTTCACCAGTTAATGCACGTAATGACAGACTGCGTTTCCGCAGTAAATGCACATAAGAGCCTGCTTTTCACCAGTTAATGCACGTAATGGCAGACAGTTTCCCCATTAAATGCACATAAGAGCCTGCTTTTCACCAGTTAATGCATGTAATGACAGACAGTTTCCCCATTAAATGCACATAAGAGCCTGCTTTTCACCAGTTAATGCATGTAATGACAGACAGTTTCCCCATTAAATGCACATAAGAGCCTGCTTTTCACCAGTTAATGCATGTAATGACAGTTTCCCCATTAAATGCACATAAGAGACAGCTTTTCACCAGTTAATTCACATAATGACAGACTGCGTTTCCGCAGTAAATGCACATAAGGGACAGCTTTTCACCAGTTCATGCACATAATGACAGACAACATTTCCCCAGTAAATGCACATAAGAGACAACTTTTCACCAGTAAATGCACATAATGACAGACAGTGTCCCCAGCATAGGTAGCCAGGTGTATAGATGTCCCCAGTATATGTAGCCAGGCGTATAGCTGTCCCCAGTATATGTAGTCAGGCTGGTGGTGGTGGGCTGGGGGCCCCAGGGCACCTCAAGCCTGACTGGTGGTGGGCTGGAGGCCTCATGCCTGCGTGGCTGGTGGGCTGGGGTCCCAGGGAAGCTCAGGCCTGGCTAGTGGTGGTGGGCTGGGGGCCCCAGGGCAGCTCAGGCCTGGTTGGTGGTGGTGGGCTGGGGGCCCCAGGGCAGCTCAGGCCTGGCTGGTGGTGGTGGGCTGGGGGCCCCAGGGCAGCTCAGTGGGTAGGAGGAGGGTGCCAGTGGGTGGGGAGGAGGGTACCTGTGGGTGGAAAGGAGGGTGCCACTGGGTGGGGAGGAGGGTGCCAGTGGGCAGGAGGAGGGTGTCAGTGGGTAGGAGGAGGGTGCCAGTGGGTGGGGAGCAGGGTACCTGTGGGTGGAAAGGAGGGTGACACTGGGTGGGGGAGAAAGGTGCCAGTGGGTAGGAGGATAGTCTCAGTGGGTAGGAGGAGGGTGCCAGTGGGTGGGGAAGAGGGTGCCAGTGGGTAGGGGGGTCGTCAGTGGAGGGGGGAGAATGCCCGTGGGTGGGGAGGAAGGTGCCCCTGTGTGTGAGGAGATTGCCCTGGGGAGAGAAGACAGGAAGAAAATGATCGAGGCGCCAGCCGCGCAAATAAGGGATGCGGGAGCCTGCTTTATTCCTCCCTCCCTCCTCCCTTCCTCTGAATGCCCCCACCTGCTGTGAATGTCCCCTCCGTAGGCAGTGTGTGCGGAGCAGAGCGGAGCGGTAGGTCCTCTTACCGCAATCCATGCTCACCAGCAACTAGTCTCCTGCTTCCTGTGACGTCATGGTAAACAGGAAGCAAGAGACTAGTTGCCGGTGAGCATGGATTGTGGTAAGAGGACCTACCGCTCCGCTCTGCTCCGAACACACTGTCTACGGGGGGGACAGTCATTCACAGCAGGTGGGGGCGCATTCATAGGAAGGGAGGAGGGAGGGAGGAATAAAGCAGGCTCCCGCATCCCTTATTAGCGCGGCTGGCGCCTCGATCATTTTTGTCATCTGACAGCCAGCAGGCCAGCCCCTCTCCAATCCTCCTTCTCTTCTGAAAATACGCAAGTACAGACTTGCGGTGGCCACGGCCAGCGGGGGGGCTTTAAGAGGGGCTAACAAGTTGCCAGCTGGGGCTGAAGCCTGGGCAAGCCCCAGTGTAGCGCCGCCACTGCTTGCTGGACTAATCACTGCTTAAGTGACAGCAAGCGTCCATAACAAGACAGACTGGAATGAGGCAGCCAATGCGATTGCAGCGGTGGCGTGCCTCACAAGGACAGGACAGAATAGTCGGGAAATAGAGTCAAAGAAGGCAGACGTAATACCCACAAATATACAATAGGTATGATTACCTAGCGTACTACGATTACAGCTATCAATGAACTACAAACGACTAACTGACATATGTATATATCGGCGATAAACCGATATATGACATAAGCAAGGAACATTAACTAAGAACTGGAGCAGGACTAGGAAGGATTCGCTACTTCTACGCAGAAGCGAGGGCTATCCACGCAAGGCAACAGGAACAGGACTGACTAGCTAAGCACGTGTGATCATGGTACACGCAACCTACCAAAATGTGCTGGAAGCTGACTGACTGAACACAGGATATAAACAGTTCATGTACGTATATATCAGCGACACTGATGTATTAACGTAACATGAATACAAGGAAAATAACAAACGTGCTAGTATGCATATATATCGGCGATTAACCAATATATGGTGCAAGACCAGCAAAGTAACATTAGAACTAGAAACACGATCTGGGGCCAAAGCAGCAGCAAGACGGGCTTATGCTGAAGCTATGATAGCCCATGGAGCACTGCAGGAATCAGTCCTTTATACTGAGGTCATCCAATGGGAGCAGACATTCAGATTCCCACACAGGTGAATGATAATCAGTCACAGGCTGACAGCAGGAAAGGGCAGACAATGATATGCTGCCTGCAAGAAAGGGATTGCAGCTCCATTGCAACAGACAATGTTTGTTTTCACAAAAGCATATTAATCTGTCATTAACTTCAGAGCGACTGCAGATGGAATCAACGCTCAGTGTAAGAGCATGCAAAACTATGCGAGCAAATGCACGCAAAGAAATCAAAAACTGCTTGTCTTCAGTAAAACTGCAGCCAGCAGTACATGATGCTACAGAAGTGATCATAACAGCCCCTTGGTTCCTGTGCTGGTTCCCCAAAAGATTTACCTGTTCCAGTGCAGGCGCAGTATCGGCTTTCTGATGGGGCTCAGGCAGATCGGGTCTGCTCTACTACCAAGGCGCCTGTGCAGTATTTATTTATTTCTTTACCTCACCGGTGTTTGGGGGCTGCCAGTGCTGGAACAGAGGGACAGAAGTGGACGGGGGAAGCCCCATTAGATCCATAGGCTACCCACTCCCGAGGTAAGTACCCACTAGAGGGGTGTTTTTATTTTTACAGATCCTTTTTATGGAGTCTGAGAGCTCTTGCAGGTACAGTAATAGATCATCTGCATATAATTATAATTTTTCCTGTGCATGTGCCACTTCTGGTGTTTAAAATCAAACCCCTATCACCTGAAATAGTAAATAAAAAGTGACCAACTTTCTGCTCTATAGATACCTCTGTTCAGACTTCCAACAGGCCTACAAGTTATGTTGGCATTGGCCGTGTTCCAGAAATGTCAGATGATGATGATGTTACAAGTTGTGCTCATTCCATTGATTTGGTCATTAGTGGTTTACGTGAAGTCTCTCGAAATGTGGCTTTCACAGTGTGCCCCTCAAGGCATCATGACCCCTGAGATTGCCGAACCACCAGAGACAGGGAGAACAGGTTAGGAGAAAGTCTAGGAATACTATCAGAGAAGAGGTCAATAGTAATTTAGATAAAGGCTGAAGTCAAATGTCCAGGTCAAAGCTGGCAGCCAGTAGCATTGTCAATGTCATAGGCACAGGTCAAAGGCTGCCAGTAAAGTGGCACGGTCAGTAGACAGGCCAGTTCACAAGGGGAGCAGGAGGTCAGGAATAGCTGATACACTTGGACAGAAGCTGGTGTGGATAGCAGGAATTGTCAAATGAGCTGTGGTAAAAAACCTAAGCCCATGTGACAGCAAGCATGCGTGCGTACACACCGATCACGGCAATAGGGATGTGAGTGACAGCTTCCACCAGACTCCACGTGTGCCAAGAGACAGGAAGATGGAGATAGTAAGCATAACAGCTGATGATAAAGCTTTTTACATCTGCTGGATGGTTCTTGGCCAAGAAGGTTGAGGCCGCCTCTGTGGATAATCTAGGGTGCATACAATAGACCGCGATCCCCATCCCCAATAGGTGTGTCAATAAGCAGTCAGCCTGGCGAATAGTCTTGGCCAGTGTTTTCCTACTCACCCCACCCGCTCTGTCATTGGCTACGCCTTCAGGGAGGAGCCGGCTAGTCCATGGAAGTTAAAGCATAGCTGAAATGTAGAGGGATATGGAGGCTGCCATATTTATTTCCTTTGAGAGCTGGTGCACACCAAGTGCTCGATCGATTCACAAAAGGGTGATAACTGCTATCACAGCAGTTATCACGCGATCTGCCGCGCGCGACGGCTTGCGCGCATGAAGGATTACTCCGAGTGACAAATGAACGTTTGCGCGCGATCATGTGCATGTTTACAAATGTTCATTTATCACGCGGAGTAATCTTTTACACGCGCAAACCATTGCGCGTGGCTGATCGCGTGATAACTGCTGTGATAGCAGTTATCACACTTTTGTGGCTCGAGCCCCAAGAGCACTTCTGAGCGCTTTTAAAAATGCTAGCGTTTTGCAGGAGTGATTTTTCAGCAGAAAAATCTTTGAACACTGTGGCGATTTTCCCGCGATCGTGTTTAGCGCTTCTATAGTACTGAAACGCGATAGCCGGGAAATCGCCTGAAAATGGTGCAGGTGATGCGTTTGCGTTTCGCGTTTTTGGGTGATTTGCAGGGATTAGCGCGAATCGCCCAAGTAAGGACAGGACCATAGGGTTTTATTACACTACCGGTTTTAAAAAGCGCTAGCGTTTGAACGTTTTTCTGAAATCGCCGGCAAAACGCTCTAGTGTGAATGGGCCCTTAGGCCAAGGTAAGTATGATTTTTAATCATAAATGGGGTATATTCACTAAACAGCAGTCAAATAGCCACACCCAGGCAGCTCATGGCAATTTTACCTCAGTTTATGCGAGTAGAGTAGCGCGGGTCTCACACATAGCGGAACATGTGTTATGTACAGCATAGGAATGATCAATGGCAGTATTTGTTATGCAAATATTTCCGAGTTCATGCAGATTTATGTAAATATTTATGCAAATATATAAAGCTTTAAAAATTAACCAATCAAGTCCAACCCAGGATTAAACTGATTGGTCCATTTTCAAGCTGCATATATTTGCAGGAAAATTTACATAAATCTACATGAACTCAGAAAAATTTGCATCTCATTAACCATCCCTAATACTGAACTCCTATAACGCATGCCAGTGATGGACGGAAATGCCGATATTCTATTCACAAAAATAAAGAAAAATGTGACTATTAAACAAAATGCCTTTAACACTGTGCCATTTATTTTTTATTTTTTTGCAAAAATTTTGGTTTAATGGGTATAATTCACTATTAACTCATGAACAAAAATTTGCGTCTCTTAAAGTGGTTTAAAACCCTGACATAATATTCAATAAAAACATGTTTTCCCACTTTTTGTAAGCCATATAGGGATGGTCGGAAAATTCCGCGGAATTATTAATTCCGTGATTCCGGCCGGAATTAGCTAATTCCGATGGTCGGAACGGAATTCCTATACCTCTTAAACGGAATTCCGCGGAAATTTTATAATTCCGACGGAATAATGCCCAAAAAATCTCAATCTCTCTCTCTCTCTCTCCATCCTCTTATATCATCAAGTAGGGAATTGCAGATTTTCAAAACAGCTTATATACCATAGCTGGGATTTGAACCCAGGACGCAATGTGTAGTAGGTATCTGTCTTACCCTCTAGACCATGAACCACGCTACATGCTAAAGCTGGTCTAGCATAAAGCATACTACCATTATGATCAATTCGATAGTAAAAGTAGCATGATTAAGGATTTGTACTTTTTGAAAAGCATGCTTATATACCATAGCTGGGATTTGAACCCGGAACTCAGTGTGTAGTAGGTATCTGTCTTACCCTCTAGACCAGGGGTCCCCAACCTTTTTCGGCTCGGGGACCGGTAACCGTCCAAAATTTTCTCTGGGGCCCGGTGGGGGGGGGGGGGGTGTATTTGCGGCGGCAGAGCAAGCACAGTTGCCCCAGTATAGGGAGTCTAGGTACCCCGGGCGCAGCTAGTATAGTGCCCCAGTATAGCTAGTATAGTGCCCAGTGTGCCCCAGTATAGCTAGTATAGTGCCCCAGTATAGCTAGTATGGTGCCCCATGTGCCCCAAGATAGCTAATATAGTGCCCCATGTGCCCCAGTATAGCTAGTATAGTGCCCAGTGTGCCCCAGGATAGCTAGTATAGTGCCTAGTGTGCCCCAGGATAGCTAGTATAGTGCCCAGTGTTCCCCAGTATAGCTAGTATAGTGCCCCATGATAGCTAGTATAGTGCCCAGTGTGTCCCAGTATAGCTAGTATAGTGTCCCAGTATAGCTAGTATGGTGCCCCATGTGCCCCAAGATAGCTAATATAGTGCCCCATGTGCCCCAGTATAGCTAGTATAGTGCCCAGTGTGCCCCAGGATAGCTAGTATAGTGCCTAGTGTGCCCCAGGATAGCTAGTATAGTGCCCAGTGTGCCCCAGTATAGCTAGTATAGTGCCCCATGATAGCTAGTATAGTGCCCAGTGTGCCCCAGGATAGCTAGTATAGTGCCCAGTGTGCCCCAGGATAGCTAGTATAGTGCCTAGTGTGCCCCAGGATAGCTAGTATAGTGCCCAGTGTGCCCCAGGATAGCTAGTATAGTGCCCAGTGTGCCCCAGTATAGCTAGTATAGTGCTCCATGTGCAGCTAGTATAGAGCCCCAGGATAACTAGTATAGTGCCCCATGTGCCCCAGGATAGGTAGTATAGTGCCCAGTGTGCCCCAGGATAGCTAGTATAGTGCCCAGTGTGCCCCAGTATAGCTAGTATAGTGCCCCATGCGCAGCTAGTATAGTGCCCCAGGATAGCTAGTATAGTGCCCAGTGTGCCCCAGTATAGCTAGTATAGTGCCCCATGCGCAGCTAGTATAGTGCCCCAGGATAGCTAGTATAGTGCCCAGTGTGCCCCAGGATAGCTAGTATAGTGCCAAGTGTGCCCCAGTATAGTGCCCCATGTGCCCCAGGGTAGCTAGTATAGTGCCCAGTGTGCCCCAGGATAGCTAGTATAGTGCCCCATGTGCAGCTAGTATAGTGCCCCAGTGTAGCCCCCCTCCCCCCGTGGCTGCCGCTTCTGTTACCTGTTATGAGCTGGCGGCCGCTTCCTGTCACAAAGTCCCCGTAGCCACTATGAGGAATGCAGCATCTCCTATTACAGCAGCGCTTCCTGCGCAGCTGCTGTAAGGAGGGAAGAAAGCGAGACAGTGGCTTCCTGTAGCGGCGATCGCCGTTACCATGGAAACCGGCGCTGTCTCGCTTTCTTCCCTCCTTACAGCAGCTGCGCAGGAAGCGCTGCTGTAATAGGAGATGCTGCATTCCTCATAGCGGCTACGGGGACTTTGTGACAGGAAGCGGCCGCCAGCTCATAAGGTGACAGGAGCGGCGGCCGCAGGGGGAGGGGGGCGAGAGGCAAGACCCGCCGCGGCCCAGCTGGCAACTGCCCACGGACTGGCAGTGGGCCGCGGCCCGGTGGTTGGGGACCCCTGCTCTAGACCATGAACCACACTACATGCTAAAGCAGGATTCAGTGTGTAGTAGGTATCTGTCTTACCCCCTAGACCATGAACCACACTACATGCTAAAGCTGGCCTAGAATAAACCATACTACCATTATGATCAATTCAATAGAAAAAGTAGCATGAATAAGGATTTGTACTTTTTGAAAAGCATGCTTATATACCATAGCTGGGATTTGAACCCAGGACGCAGTGTGTAGTAGGTACCTGTCTTACCCTCTAGACTTTTGCAGATCGATTTCTTTTTGTCACTTCCTGATGTCAGTATTTATTTATGAAAGCGCTAGGGAAATTGCTATACAAAGCGCTTTTTCAAGCGCTTGGCGATTTCCCTATACCTTCCATTGAGCCAAAACACTCAGAAAATGGTACAGGCAGCGCTTTGGTCAGCGGAAAGCAATCGAAACGCGCAGATGTGCACACTATCATAGGGAATCATTGCACAAGAGCTTTTAGGGCGATTTGCAAAATTGCTGGTGTTTAAAAAAAACGAAAATGCTTTAGCTGTGCTGTAGCTTGTTTTTTAAGGGGAAATTTAAAAAAAATGCAAGAAATAAAGGGAAAAAAAAGGTTATGCATACACAGGAAGCCAATACCGGCCAGATGTACAAGGAAGGGGAAGCCAGGGCCTCGGTGCTGCAAGAAAACTGTGCTGGCCGTTGTTCTAATGCCCTGCTCGGCGTGATGCAAGGACAGTGATGTCATCGTCCTACATTTATTATTATTTATTTATTGTATTTATAAAGCGCCAACATATTACGCAGCGCTGGACATTAGTTAGAAAAATGGGCGTGGTCATTACATTGTATGGGCGGAACTAGCATAATGATGTAGCAGCGAGGCATAAGAAAGCAGTATTTACGCCATGGAGGATTTGCATCATGGGTGTGCAGAAACTGTGTGATGCTATTTAATAGTATACCGTAACCCCAAAGCAGCAAACAGCCAACCATGACCATTAAATAATAAATGCAGCAACAGTTACCCAAGACACCAGAAAATAAACGCAATGTGGGCAACATGTCAGCACAAAATAAACACAATGGGCAACATGTCAGCACAAAATAAACGCAATGTGAGCAACATGTCAGCACAAAAACGCAATGTGAGCAACATGTCATCACAAAATAAATGCAATGTTGGAAACATTTCAGCACAAAATAAACGCAATGTGTGCAACATGTCAGCACCAAGTAAACGCAATGTGTCAGTAGTAGCAAAATTACCTCGCTCTCGCGTCTGACGTCACGGCGGATGCCGCCGCCACCTCCTCGGCATCGCTTCCCACCAGGTCAGGTCTCATCAGGACGCATCACAGCAGAAGGGCGCGCGCGCTCACACAGAGGCAGGACCTTTATGCGCTGAGGAGAAAGGTCTGCTGACCGGCCGGTCAGCTGACACCTGGGGACTGACCTCTGCCATCTGATTGGCTGAGAGGTGTGGGCGGAACAGCGGGGATTACCCTTGCATTTAAGTCCCAGGTTGTCAGTAGTACATTGTCTGCTGTTGCTGAAACTTTGCGGTTAAGCTCTCAGACCTTAGATAGTTCCGGTGTTTGATCTGGGAGGAAACCGGGGATTTCACACAAGATAGGAATTGATTGATAGCTATAATTATAAATTGATATATAATGTATTTATGTGTATGAACTAGTGTTGGGCGAACAGTGTTCGCCACTGTTCGGGTTCTGCAGAACATCACCCTGTTCGGGTGATGTTCGAGTTCGGCCGAACACCTGACGGTGCTCGGCCAAACCGTTCGGCCATATGGCCGAACTAAGAGCGCATGGCCGAACGTTCCCCGAACGTTCGGCTAGCGCTGTGATTGGCCGAACGGGTCACGTGGTTCGGACCCGAACGCGCTCTGATTGGCCGAACGGTCACGTGGTTCGGGTAAATAAATACCCGAACCACGTCATATCTCCGCCATTTGTCTGTGGGTTTAGCTTTGGGTAGGCAGGCAGGGTAGTTCGCGCTCCAGCCACGCTAGCCAGGGTCCCCCCTGTCATTGTGTCACTGCTGGGAACAGTAGTACACCGCTTGCTCAGCCACACTATATAGCATTCTGTTTACTGCCACTCTGTGTACCTCGCTCAGCCACACTATATAGCATTCTGTTTACTGCCACTCTGTGTCTGCTGGGAATAGTAGTACACCGCTTGCTCAGCCACACTATATAGCATTCTGTTTACTGCCACTCTGTGTACCTCGCTCAGCCACACTATATAGCATTCTGTTTACTGCCACTCTGTGTCTGCTGGGAATAGTGGTACACCGCTCGCTCAGCCACACTATATAGCATTCTGTTCACTGTTCTGTGTCTGCTTGGAATAGTGGTACACCGCTCGCTCAGCCACACTATATAGCATTCTGTTTACTGTTCTGTGTCTGCTGGGAATAGTGGTACACCGCTCGCTCAGCCACACTATATAGCATTCTGTTTACTGTTCTGTGTCTGCTGGGAATAGTGGTACACCGCTCGCTCAGCCACACTATATAGCATTCTGTTCACTGTTCTGTGTCTGCTGGGAATAGTGGTACACCGCTCGCTCAGCCACACTATATAGCATTCTGTTCACTGTTCTGTGTCTGCTGGGAATAGTGGTACACCGCTCGCTCAGCCACACTATATAGCATTCTGTTTACTGTTCTGTGTCTGCTGGGAATAGTGGTACACCGCTCGCTCATCCACACTATATAGCATTCTGTTCACTGTTCTGTGTCTGCTGGGAATAGTGGTACACCGCTCGCTCAGCCACACTATATAGCATTCTGTTCACTGTTCTGTGTCTGCTGGGAATAGTGGTACACCGCTCGCTCAGCCACACTATATAGCATTCTGTTCACTGTTCTGTGTCTGCTGGGAATAGTGGTACACCGCTCGCTCAGCCACACTATATAGCATTCTGTTTACTGTTCTGTGTCTGCTGGGAATAGTGGTAACCGCTCGCTCAGCCACACTATATAGCATTCTGTTTACTGTTCTGTGTCTGCTGGGAACAGTAGTACACCGCTCGCTCAGCCAGAGTATATAGCATTGTGTTTACTGCCACTCTGTGTACACCGCTCAGCCAGACTATATACCATTGTTTACTGACACTCTGTGTACACCGCTCAGCCAGACTATATACCATTGTTTACTGACACTCTGTGTACACCGCTCAGCCAGACTATATACCATTGTTTACTGCCACTCTGATTCTGCTGGGAACAGTAGTACACCGCTCGCTCAGCCAGACTATATAGCATTGTGTTTACTGCCACTCTGTGTACACCGCTCAGCCAGACTATATACCATTGTTTACTGACACTCTGTGTACACCGCTCAGCCAGACTATATACCATTGTTTACTGAAACTCTGTGTACACCGCTCAGCCAGACTATATACCATTGTTTACTGCCACTCTGATTCTGCTGGGAACAGTAGTACACCGCTCGCTCAGCCAGACTATATACCATTGTTTACTGACACTATATAGCAGACTATATAGCATTGTGTGTACACCGCTCAGCCAGACTATATACCATTGTTTACTGACACTCTGTGTACACCGCTCAGCCAGACTATATACCATTGTTTACTGCCACTCTGATTCTGCTGGGAACAGTAGTACACCGCTCGCTCAGCCAGACTATATACCATTGTTTACTGCCACTCTGATTCTGCTGGGAACAGTAGTACACCGCTCGCTCAGCCAGACTATATAGCATTGTGTTTACTGCCACTCTGTGTACACCGCTCAGCCACACTATATAGCATTGCGTACTCTGCCAGTCAGTGTGTATATTGCTGGGATCAGTAATACTCCACTCACCGTCAACCACTATATGAGCTCAACATGAGTTCCCCAGAGACCTCCGCTGTGAGCAGCACTCCCAACAACAGCAACAGCCAACGCCCCACGCAAGCTATAACATCCACCCCAGCAGCCAGTGGTCAGCAGCAGCCCTCCCCGGAGGAGAACGTTGTGTCCATCAGTCCGTCGCCAGAGCGATTAATGAGGGCTGCCATTGAGGAGATGATGGGGCCTGATGTGGAGGAGGAGGTCTGGCTCAGGCCAGCATCCCAAGTTAATGTTGAGGACGATGAGGGGTCTGTGTCTGGGGATGTTGGGGTGGCAGAGGTGGTGGGTGGGTCAGACTCAGGAGAAGAGTTGTATGATGAGGATGATGATCGGGACCATCTGTATGTGCCTCAGAGTCCGACCCCGGAAAACATGTTGTATCGTGTGTTTAGGTACTAAAATCTGCGTTCCCTCCCAGTAGTGTTGGGCGAACAGTGTTTGCCACTGTTCGGGTTCTGCAGAACATCACCCTGTTCGGGGTGACTATATAGCAGACTATATAGCATTGTGTTTAATGCCACTCTGTGTACACGGCTCAGCCACACTATATAGCATTGTGTTTACTTCCACTCTGTGTCTGCTGGGAACAGTAGTACACCGCTCACCCGCCACTGTATAGCATTGTGCTCTGTGTCACTGCTGACAATAGTGGTACACCGCTCACCCACCACTGTATAGCATTTCTGTACTGCCACTGTACTGCTGCCAGTCAGCGTGTACTTTAAGGATAAGTGAAATGAGGAAGAAATCCGGTGAAAGAGGGAGGGGCAAGGGAAGAGGTGTTTCCCCTGACGGTTCACGTACAGGCCACAGGGGAGCACCCAAGAAAACCCACTCAATACTGCCCATGTTGTCCAGGACAACAACCCTCACAGATCCAAAAGAACAGGACCAGATAATTACTTGGATGACCTCTCAAGCGTCCAGCAGTGGGTTAAGCAGCACCAGCACATCACGCACGAGGTCCGAGTCCTCAGCCAGTTAAAGTCTGGGCTTTCTTTGAAGACTGCACTGAGGATGTTACCATGGCGATTTGCAAGGTGTGCAAGACCCGCCTGAGCAGGGGGAAAAGTATTAACAACCTCTCCACCACCAGCATGAGCCGCCACATTCTATCCAAACATCCCACTCTGTGGGCAAACGCGGCAGGACAGGGTACCACCAGCAACACTGCCTCCCTTGGGTTCACCAGACTCACCACCAGACCCGCCTCAGCAGCAGCAGTAGCCCAGCCATTGCGTGGTTCACAACATTCACAAACATCAGACGATGCTGACACTGTCACTTTCCGGACTAGTGCTCTTGAGGTCTCCCAGTGTTCATCAAACACAACAACCAACAGCCCTTCGGTGTGCAGCGCTACGGTTGAGTTGTCTGTCTCTGAGATGTTTGAGCACAAGAGGAAATTGCCAGCAAATGACCCCCGGGCCGTGGCAGTAACAGCCAGCCAGCATAGCCAAGCTTCTGGCCTGCGAAATGCTGCCATATCGAGTGGTGGAGACAAACAGCTTCAAGGGCATGATGTCAGTGGCCATCCCACGTTACGTGGTTCCCAGCCGCTACCACTTTGCGCGCTCTGCAGTGCCTGAGTTGCATGAGTACGTGGTCAGCTAAATAACCCGAAGCTTGAAGAATGCCTTTGCCTGCAAGGTTCACCTCACCACTGACACCTGGACGAGTGCGTTCGGCCAGGGTCGATACATCTCCCTTACCGCGCACTGGGTGAACCTTGTGGAGCCTGGCAGCGATTCCTCACCTGCTACGGCGCGGGTGTTGCCCACGCCGCAAACAGCTGGATAACAACAGCAGCACCTACCTCTCTGACTCCTTCTCCTCCAACGCATCTCAAAGCTGTACCTCATCCGGAAATGCTAACCCAGCACCAGCAGCAGTAGGATCGTGGAAGCAGTGCAGCACAGCTGTTGGCATGCGTCAGCAAGCGTTGCTGAAGCTGATCTGCCTTGGGGATAAGCAGCACACAGGGGAGGAAATTTGGAGGGGAATAAAGGAACAGACGGATTTGTGGCTGGCACCGCTGGACCTGAAACCGGGCATGAAGCTAGACACCTGGCACGAACTGGCAATGTACGCAATAGAGGTGCTGGCTTGCCCGGCAGCCAGCGTTATGTCGGAACGCTGTTTCAGTGCTGCCGGAGGCATCATCACAGATCGGCGTATCCGCCTCTCCACAGAAAATGCAGACCGTCTGACTCAAATTAAAATGAATCAATCCTGGATTGGAAACGACTACGCAACACTCCTGGACCCCAACCAAGTAACATGACCGATGAACATCTGGGATGGTTTAGCGTTTCCGGTCCCTGTTTATTGAACCTCTCATCTGTATTACATTTATGACTGCATGGCGGCAAAAAGCATTGCTGCTATATCCGCACGCTTTTTGTCCTCATGCAAGGCCTGGGTTGTTGTGTCTCACAAAGCGTGGCCTTCTCCTCCTGTGCCTCCTCCTGTTCCATCACGTGTGCTGCTGCTGCTGCTGCTGCTGGGTTACCGTTGCCGGTCCCTGTTTATGGAACCTCTTATCTTTATTACATTTATGACTACATGGCGGTACAAAGCATGCTATCCGCACGCTTTTTGTCCTCATGCAAGGCCTGGGTTGTTGTGTCTCACAAAGCGTGGCCTTCTCCTCCTGCGCCTCCTCCTGTTCCATCACGTGTGCTGCTGCTGCTGCTGCTGCTGGGTTAGCGTTGCCGCGTGGTCCCTGTTTATTGAACCTCTTATCTTTATTACATTTATGACTACATGGCGGTACAAAGCATGCTATCCGCACGCTTTTTGTCCTCATGCAAGGCCTGGGTTGTTGTGTCTCACAAAGCGTGGCCTTCTCCTCCTGCGCCTCCTCCTGTTCCATCACGTGTGCTGCTGCTGGGTTAGCGTTGCCGCGTGGTCCCTGTTTATTGAACCACTTATCTTTATAACATTTATGACTGCATGGTGGTACAAAGCATGCTATCCGCACGCTTCTTGTCCTCATGCAAGGCCTGGGTTGTTGTGTCTCAAAGCGTGGCCTTCTCCTCCTGCGCCACCCTCCTCCTGTTCCATCACGTGTGCTGCTGCTGGGTTAGCATTACCGGTCCCTTTTCCTGGAACCTCTTATATGTATTACATTTATGACTGCATGCCGACAAAAAGCATGTTACCTGTGCAAAGAAAACAGACATTTCCCGCATTTAAAAGACAGTTTTCCCTTTGAAACTTTAAAATCGATTTTCTCAAAAACTATAAGCTCTTTTTGCTAAAAAAAATTTTCCTCTTGTACCCACTCCCAAGGTGCACATACCCTGTAAATTTGGGGTATGTAGCATGTAAGGAGGCTTTACAAACCACAAAAGTTCGGGTCCCCATTGACTTCCATTATGTTCGGAGTTCGGGTCGAACACCCGAACATCGCGGCCATGTTCGGCCTGTTCGGCCCGAACCCGAACATCTAGATGTTCGCCCAACACTAGTATGAACCTTGCCTGAACTCTCGACTATCCTTTGCCTCACGATTCTGTACTCTGCCTGTCTGTCTGGTTGCCGACCCCGGCCCGACCTCGATACTGCTCTTGCTTTCTGATTCTGTACTACACCTATCTGATTGCTGCCGACCTTGGCTATCCTCTGACTACGTACTGGTTGCCAATTCTGTACCGCTGCCTGACCGATCAGTTACTGGCCTGTACGACCTCTCCTGTTCAGGTGATAGTCCCATAGCCAGGGGCTATCACCTGGAGTGCTACTGAGTACTGTGCACCTAATCACGTGTGATCACTCTGATTAAAGTACTGACTGTTCTGTCTATCTCTGCATTATTGGTGATTCTGCAGATCACCACATAATCAGATATAGCTTCTGTATTACTGGTGATACTGCAGATCACCAAATAATCAGAATCCTGTCACCAGCTGACACTAACCGTTACACAATATGAGCAACATTTCAGCACAAAATAAACGCAATGTGAGAAAAATGTCAGCACAAAATAAACACAATGTTGTCAACATTTCAGCACAAAATAAACGCAATGTTGGAAACATTTCAGCACAAAATAAGCGCAATGTGTACAACATGTCAGCAAAAAGTAAACGCAATGTGAGAAACATGTCAGCACAAAATAAACGCAATGTGAGCAACATTTCAGCACAAAATAAACGCAATGTGAGAAACATGTCAGCACAAAATAAACGCAATGTGAGAAACATGTCAGCACAAAATAAACACAATGTGAGAAACGTCAGCACAAAATAAACGCAATGTGAGAAACATGTCAGCACAAAATAAGCACAATGTGAGAAACATGTCAGCACAAAATAAACGCAATGTGAGAAACATGTCAGCACAAAATAAACGCAATGTGAGAAACATGTCAGCACAAAATAAGCACAATGTGAGAAACATGTCAGCACAAAATAAACGCAATGTGAGAAACATGTCAGCACAAAATAAACACAATGTGAGAAACATGTCAGCACAAAATAAACGCAATGTGAGAAACATGTCAGCACAAAATAAGCGCAATGTGAGAAACATGTCAGCAAAAAATAAACACAATTTGGGCAGCATTTCACCTGGAAAAAAAAAGCATTTACTCACCTGGCAGAAGTCTCCGGCCTCTGGCGCGCTGCTCCCAGGACCATCTTCCTCCTCCTGCAGTCTCCCGCGCTGACAGGCAGAGCAGGGCTACAGCAAGATGGCGCACGAAGCCCTGTACTGGAGACACAAATTGTCTCCAGTACAGGGCTTCGGCAGCCATCTTGCCGTAGCCCTGCTCTGCCTGCCGGAGACTATGCAGGCTGGAGCGGGGCTGCGGGCAATGAACTGGCACGCCGTCTATAGACGCCGCAGCCAGTTCATACGGATACGGTGGCCAGAGTCCCGAGGCCGGGACCTCATGCAGCCTGGGACAGCGCCCCCCAAAGGTAGGACCTATCCCGGGTAAAGCGGGACGTATGGTCACCGTAGTAATAGCCCAGAGTGAAAAGGTAAGTTTTGAGGGCCTTCTTGAAGATGTTGAAGGAGGGGTCTGCTGTGGAAGTAGGAAGTTCAATAGTGTTGGAGCAGCTCTTGAGAAGTCCTGGAGGCGTGCATGGGACTGGGTGATGTGGGGGGCAGTCAGGCAGTTCATTGGACGAGCAGAGTGAGCAGCTAGGTGTGTACCTCTCAGTAAGATCGAAAATGTAGTTGGGCAGGTTTTTTGGACAGATTTGTAGGTCAGACACAGTATCTTGATGGCATAATAACATCACTATCATGCTCTGCTGGGTTGTCAGTGGCATTGCAGCTATTTACCCTGATGCTGTCTATAATGCCCCCTGCTTGCTTTATGGACCACCAGGCTGTGATATGGGAGTCCTGGAACAGTAGACAGTCCCTGTCCCCTCGCACCATTATTGCATGACATGGGTCAGTGGTGAATGCTGGCAGCTCTGAGCAGACAGAAATGCCACTATTTCACCCCTGAGTGGTCACATGCTGCCGATTAATGGGCCTATTAATCCGGTACAGAAGCCAAGACGAGGCGTCTTCATGGTCTTAATTACCAGGAACTTCCCCTTCTGTAACGGATAATTACACGGCCTTAAATAAAAAGCCGTACAAAGTACCGAAATGCATTCGCCCCGCTTTGCGACTGCCTGCTGTGGGGCGGCTGCCTGCATGACAAAGGGGCGACTTGTCCGCAGAGTTCCCCGGGGTTCCCCCTGGGCTGCGGGGGAACCCCGGCCCCCGTCTGTCATCTCCAGGGGACCCCACAGAGCCTGAGACAAAGGGGCACAAAGTCTAATAATGACACGCAAAGGCCTACGGATGAAACACAGCAATCCTCAACTATATCATAGTCTGTCCCCTTTATTACTGACTGCTCTGGCCAAGTACTCCCTGAGGCCTTGCTCACATTGCGTTCCGTTCGCGTGGCCGTTAGCATTTGGTGGTTTTTGACACTTCTTTTTTTTCGATTCCCGGCGCTTGGGTGGGCGATTTGATTTTATGCTACGCGGTTTTATAAGCGTTTTTCCCGAGCGGTTTTGTAATTCAGTCCCTGACGCAAGTCAGGATGTGAACACTTCGACCCGGAAAAGAATACATACAATGCATTTATTCTTAAAAACGCGAGCACAATCGCAGCACAAAGAGATTTTGTAAGCGTTTCTGGTTTTCCCTATACCATCTATTGAGGCGGAATCTCCTCCAAAAATGGCCCGTGCACCGCTTCTCTGAGCGGATCAGTAACGAACCGCTCAGATGTGAACTCTGTCATAGAGAATCATTGCACAAGCGTTCTTAGATTTTTTTAAATCGCCCGTGTTTGAGAAAAAGGGCAAAAATGCCCTTAGTGTGAATGAGCCCTTAGTGTGGGTAACCTCATCTCACTTACCCCTCAAACATGTGTATATTAGGAATATTCTTGTGTATAAATGCTTTTTACACAGTCTTTGGTGCTTTTAAGTAACATATTACTTTTCCTGTTTTTGAAAACTAACATATATAGTGAAATGACTACAACAAGTTGCAGTGCCCACAGACCCGCACAGTCACGTAACAGGCAGGCTGATCCTACACATAACAATTAGGCAGCATGTTACCCCAAAACGCAGAATTCAACAGTGTGTGTATCAAACACCACAATTAGCAGTGTCCCCCCCAAAACACGTAATTAGGCAGTGTTAGCTCCAACCAACCTAGTGCCCCTCCCCAAAACAAAAAATATCCCTGGGCCCTGAACATAATCAGGCAGAGTCCTTCCCCAAATATAATTAGTAATCAAGTGTCAAGACATATTTAAAATGGACCTAAACTCTCACTTGCACAGGACAGAAGGAAAAGAGAATGAAATACACCCTGTATGTATTTAGAGAGTTTAGCCTGTCTAATTCCCCCTCATCTGTGACTAATCACAACTGTAATTTGATCTCTCAGCTGTGCCATCTAATTTGTAAACACAGGATGTCTATGTCTGCTTCTATGAAAGCAGGAAGTAGACACACTGCAGATTGAATGCAGGATCTGTATCAGCTTTAACAAACAAACGTTTTTTCTTTAAAAGTCATTATGCTGTTGCCTATCTTAGAGCGGAAAGGAAGTTCAGAGTTCAGGTTCACTTTCAAGGCAGGAATACATTTACCATTAGGCACTGTAGGCTCGTGCCTACAGGCGCCTGATGATGGTAAGGTGGCTCACTCCCCTCCCCCAGTGCCTCCCTCCCTATGGAGAGTTCCAAGCAGAGCGTAAAACGGCAGGCTACTCATCCGTCTCTCTGAATTCCACCGACGAGATCTCTGCTCAGCCGGGGGTATCTCTAGCTACCTAATATTTGAGGGCAAGTTCTGAGTTCAGGTCCACTTCAAGTAAAGCCCCCCAATCCCCAAATATAATCAGGCAGGGTGTCTACCCTTCTCTCCAGCAGCAAACACAAACCAACCCCTCCACCCCCAACCCCCAACCCACCACCACAACCCCAAAAAAAGTGAAAAAAATAAAAATGATTAGAGAGAGTATCTGGCTCTTCAGAAACCAAAGGAAACCACCAGAATTGTCTACCCACGGGCCTCAAAGATGGTCAGATTCAGAACCTGATGAATTTTGGGTCCTTTTGGGTAGTGTTGCTCACGAATATTTGCCGAGTCAGAAAAAAGATTTGCAAAAACACACTGTATTTTCAGAATGTGATCACTAAAAGCAAATATACGAAAGTAATGCAAAAACACAAAAATAAGGGCCACTTTTGAAATTTGTTTAAAGAGAATCCGAGGTGTGTTTAAAGAATGTTATCTGCATACAGAGGCTGGATCTGCCTATACAGCCCAGCCTCTGTTGCTATCCCAAACCCCCCTAAGATCCCCCTGCACTCTGCAATCCCTCATAAATCACAGCCGTGCTGTGAGGCTGTGTTTACATCTGTAGTGTCAGTCTCAGCTGCTCCCCCGCCTCCTGCATAGCTCCGGTCCCTGCCCCCGTCCCTTCCCTCCAATCAGTAGGGAGGAAAGGGATGCAGGCGGGGACTGGAGTTCTGCAGGAGGCGGGGAGAGCAGCAGACTGACACTATAGAGATAAACACAACCAGCTCTGACAAGCTGTTTGTCAGGAGCGTGGCTGTGATTTATGAGGGATTGCAGAGTGCAGGGGGACCTTAGGGGGGTTTGGGATAGCAACAGAGGCTGGGCTGTATAGGCAGATCCAGCCTCTGTATGCAGATAACATTCTTCAAACCCACCTCAGGTTCTCTTTAAGATGTGAAAATAAACAGGAACGGATTTCCTTTTACTCCATATTAGGAATAGGACTCCCATGATTTAAAGCAATAGCGATCACCCAGAAACCTCATCACTATCAACACCATGGCCCATATGCAATTCACTTTTTCACCTGAGTTTTCTCCTAGGAGATAATTTTTCATTTTCAATTTAAAATAACTTTCCAGCACTTTTCAACTAAAAAAGTACCCAAAAGAAGTTGAGAAAGTACTATCAAAATTATTTTGAGCATTTTCTTGCTTTCTGGTGGCTTAAAATGCATTTTACTGACAAGTTTAAAAATGTCAACATGGAGAAAACTAATGGTGCGTACACACATGCGACTATAGTCGTTTGAAACGATCGTTCCCCGATCATTTCAAACGACGATCGTTTAAAAAAAAAGCAGCCAACGACTATTAAGTCTAACGACGGACGAGCTAGAGCGTTAAAAACGAACGATCTAGCTTGGTGGATTTTTTCCAACGACGATCGTTTGCAAAAGTAGTACATCATTGGAAACGGTTGTTCGTACTAGACTTGACATGCGCATTTCACTATTTCTCCATGCAACTTTTCATATTTATGCGCAAGCGCAATAGTTGCTTTTACGTGATGTAACGTTCCTTCTAACGATCAGATCGTTACACACATTTTAAAACTAACTTTACTTAGGTCGTTCTTTCATCAATTAAAAGTTCGTTCGTCGTTCACAATGAACGATCGTTGTCGCATGTGTGTACGTAGCATTAGGAGGAAAAGTGAATTGCATATGGGCCCATGAGTATGTCTGCTGACAAATTCTCACAACAGTGCTGCTTCCTGCACACAGAATCCGCACATTTCTCAGAGCTTGCAGAACGACTGAATTTTTCATCATTTTCACAAAAATTCATGCAAAAAGAATATACCGGTTGGATTTTCATTCATGCTGAGCTGCTCTTGAGCCAGACTGAGGGCTGGGAATTTGGGATCTACAGAGAGCGCTTTTAGCAGCGGTTTCGGATCGTCATTTACTTGCACAGTGGGCAGCATGGTGACGTAGTGGTCGTTAGCGCTCTCGCCTTGCAGAGCTGGTCCACCGGTCAGGGCCGGAGCTACCATAGGAAAAATAGGCAATTGCCCCAGGGCCCCAGACCCTGTGGGGGCCCCCAAGGGGGATCAGTGAATAATGGCGCACAGCGCCTATGCATAAAAATGGCGCCGCATTAAAAAGATACGTTTATCGCTATTTATCGTTAGTACTGTATAATAATGGCGCACAGGGAAAAAAGAAGAAAAACGGCACACACTAACGTTATTTATCAATAGTGGCACACACTAACGTTATTTATCAATAGTGGCACACACTAACGTTATTTATCAATAGCGCCCTACATAAGCCAAACTGCAGACGTTATTTAACTGCAAAATGGTGAATGGATTTAATGTAACACTGTCAAGGTTAGGGTTAGGCACCACCAGGGGGGTCTTAGGGTTAGGCACCACTGGGGGGGGGTCTTAGGTTTAGGCACCACCAGGGGGGTCTTAGGGTTAGGCACCACCAGGGAGGTCTTGGGGTTAGGCACCACCAGGGTGGTCTTAGGGTTAGGCACCACCAAGGGGGTGGTTAGGGTTAGGTACAGGGAGGGTTCTGTGTGAGAGTAGGGTTAGGTATAGTTACAGTACAATATACACCACCAGGGAGGTGGTTAGGGTTAGGCACCACCAGGGGGGTGGTTAGGGTTAGGCACCACCAGGGGGGTCTTAGGGTTAGGCACCACCAGGGGTGGTTAGGGTTAGGCACCACTGGGGGGAGGGGTGGTGGTTAGGGTTAGGCACCACTGGGGGGAGGGGTGGTGGTTAGGGTTAGGCACCACCGGGGGTGGTTAGGGTGGTTAGGGTGGTTAGGCACCACCAGTAGGGGTTTAGGGGTTAGGGATAGGTGCAGAGAGGGTTCTGTGTGTTAACGCTAAATAACGATAAGGCTTTAACGCTAAATAACAATAAGGCTTTAACGTTAAATAGCGATAAGCGGCAAACGGATTAGCGGCAATACTGCGCGCCATTATTCGCAGGCGCCATTTTCAGATGGATGCCCCCCAAGGTGTCCCTCCCCATCTTAACTGTTGCTGCCCAGGGACTCTGAAGAGTCTGTTAAGTTGGGAGGTGATTGGGGCAGGATCAGCAGCCAGCTCAGGGGCCCAGGAGAGAAATATGGCTGCAACAAAGGACCTACAAAGGTATGTTCTCCCCATGTCTGTACGGGTTTCCTCCAGACATTCCAGTTTCCTCCCACATTCCAAGTTAATTGGCTTGCCCTAAATTGGCACTAGACTACAATACATACACTACACGATACATACATAGAAGACATACGACCATGGTAGGGATTAGATTGTGAGCCCCTCTGAGGGACAGTCAATGACATGATTATGTACTCTGTACAGTGCTGCAGGAGATGTCAGCGATATATAAATACTAAATAATAATAATAAATGTTTTGAATGAAAGTCAATGGAGGGGAACCCGTGACTAGAGCAATTGTGTTTACAGCTAATCGCAATCGCAGGGTACAGGCGCTGCAAAATTGCTCCTGAATCGCTGTACAAAGTGATTTGTGAGCAATTTTGAAGCGCTTGTACTACCCAGAATCACCTGCTTTTCCCAGAATCCTTTGCAAATGTGAAATTGTAAATTGCAAATCGTTAATTGCAATCGCTCTCAAAACACTAGCACTACCATATAAACATTTCCAAATCACCAGAAATTGATCCTAAAATCACATACAAAACACTAGCAACAATGAGGGATTGCGATTTGTGATTGTGGGTCCCAGGCCTGAGGAAGACTTGAGCGGCAGTTACCCCTGTACTGTCACATTAATCTCTTCCAGACGGGCAGGTCCCCGGACGCCCAGCGGGCAGAATCTCCCGTCACTCTGACAGGCTGTTTATTAGTGCAGGTTCAGCTCAGTGTCAGGAAGATGTGCTGATTGCACAGATTGTCATGTGACACGTGGCACCAGTTCATAGGAGAACTTATCGATGATCTGCAGGTCAAGTCAGCATGAAAGAGAGCCCTGACCGCCAGTGTCTGGCTCTGCTGATAGCATCTTCCCGTCTGGCCGCCATCATCACCGTATGGCGTTCACCGCGGCGTCCGTGGGGGGGAGGGGGGACCTGACATGCTACACCCTGTTTATATGTCCGAAGCATAAACCGTGAGCGTAATCACCCCGGGTTATCCTGCAGGGAACGATTTACTCTTTCCATCCCGGAAGATTTTATCCGAGTAACGTTTCCTAGGGATGCTGAATTGGATTTCGTGGAATAGAAATTCCAGCGTTTCCGATCTGGAAAGCAGGGCGTTAAAGTCGCACGTTATAAAAAAATTATAACACTCACAGACTAACGCACAGCAATGCAAAGGGCTCAATTCAGTACACGGTGCTAACCCAGTTAGCACGCATAAACACTTTGGGTGTGCTATCTAGGGTGCTAACTAGGTTAGCACCGTTTTCCACATCAGTCCGCGAGCAAAGTCCCGGGCGCAAAACGCCGCATCGCGATGGCCCCATAACGTCGCATTGGATGCGACTTTAACGTAGCATGCATGCGACGTTTCGCGCGCACCGGACTTTGCGCGCACAAAGTTTTGCGCACGGGACTTTGCGCACGATGCATTTCACACGCGTTTTAATGCGCAAACAGCTGGTTTAGGCATGAAGAGGTGTGCTAAGTAGGCGTGCTAACACTTAGCACTGTTCACTGAATCGAGACCAAAGTCTGTGCGCTATTCACAGTGCACACATTGCGTTGTGTGTAACGTGTAGCAATATTTAGAAAGTGCTGCATGCTGTGCGTTTAGCAATACATTTGCTGCGTTATGTGTGTTGCACATGCTCAGTAATGATTTTTTTTTTAAATGTAATGCATGCGCTGTTTTTATTCCATCAGTATGCAACAAAAACGGCTCACCAAGAGACACATAACGCAGTGCAAAATAACGTCCAATTTCATAACCTAGATGCGCTGCGTTAGGGGCAAGATGTGCGACTTGAACGTCGCATCAAACGCAACGTCCCACTATGAAAGAAGCCTAGAGGTTATTATGCTGTCGCTTATATTTTAGAGCACAGAGGACGTTCAGAGTTCACGTTTGCTTTAACAGGTAATAAATATGGCAGCCACCACATCCCCTCTCACGTCAGGTGAATAAACTGGGAGGTGTTAGGGTGCAGGACAGAAAGGTACCTAATGTTTATTCATTTATATATTTATTATTATTATTAGACTTGATGGACAGATGTCTTTTTTTTAACAAAACTTACGATGTAACTATGTAACTGACAGCCTGCTGCATTTTTTCACATGCTGTATGCATGTGTCCACCTCCAATTAAATCACGCATAATGATTCCCAACGACTCCGCCTCAGAAACTTGCATATGTTTTACAGAGGAGGCAAAGGAAGAGGACGTTTATATGTTATAAGGGCCGTTCCCACCTCACAATTTTTCCAACGATTATCCCAACGACCGGCGATTTTTTGAGCGATGAGTGGTTGAGTCCATGATCTTGCGATGTGGGTACAGGTGTGCAATCACGCGAATGACTCTTAGCTTCGTACAGAAATAACGTCTGTCACAGCGGGGATCTTTCGTTCTCTTGTGGGTCGTTGCGTGATGTAACGCATACCCGCCGGCAGGAAAGTGGATCGGGGAGCGCTCGTCATGGTGGATCCATCTTCCTTTGCCGCGAGGTGAGTACTCAGCTTAGGGCACATTCGAAAATGTGTGAGTTATTTTTTTGTGTGTGTGTGTGAAGATTTGATTGAAGTGGAAATGAGGTCCAGATCCGAGAGAGCGCCTTCCCTCCAGAAGCTGGTGGCACTGGGAGGTTTATGGTAACGAGTCAGTATCAGCCGGTATTACATTTCAGCGGTGTTTAGAGAACCGCCAGCCAGTATTGAGAGAGCGTCCATATCTGTGTAAACCGCTGACATCTGCTGATAGGAAGCGTTCCACGCCAGTTCCCCCGGCCAGGAAGGCCACCAATTACTGGTGTCACTCTCCTGTCACCCAATGTCTGGCTTGTGTTATCAGGAGAAACTACTGCAGGAGATAAGGGGGCTGATTCAATACGCAAAAGCCAAGACTGCAATACACGCAGACAAGAGCCGCAGATGTAGGAATAGAGTCCAACGTGATGTGCGGCTCTGAAGGGAAGAATCTGTCCCTTAAAAAAACTCTGTAAGAGAAAAAAACCTTCTGGGGGATACTTCCGAGTCATTACTGTCTCACGGCACCATTCTGGGGAAGGTTACAGAAACATTTATGATGCTTTGAAGGTCCCGAAGAGCACAATGGCCTCCATCATCCATAAATGGAAGATGTTCAAAACCACAAGGACTCTTCCTAGAGCTGGCCGGCCATCTAAACTGAGTGATCAGGGGAGAAGGGCCTTAGTCAGGGAGGTGACCAAGAACCCGATGGTCACGCTGTCACATACCTCCCAACTTTTTGAGATGAGAAAGAGGGACACTTAAAGAGAATCTGTATTGTTAAAATCGCACAAAAGTAAACATATCAGTGCGTTAGGGGACATCTCCTATTACCCTCTGTCACAATTTCGCCGCTCCTCGACGCATTAAAAGTGGTTAAAAACAGTTTTAAAAAGTTTGTTTATAAACAAACAAAATGGCCACCAAAACAGGAAGTAGGTTGATGTACAGTATGTCCACACATAGAAAATACATTCATACACAAGCAGGCTGTATACACCCTTCCTTTTGACTCTCAAGAGATCATTTGTGTGTTTCTTTCCCCCTGCAGCTATCTTCCACTGAAGTGTCAGGCTGTTTCTTCCTGCAGAGTGCAGACAGCTCTGCCTGTATGTAATTCCTCAGTATGTGAAAGCCCAGCCAGCTCAGAGGAGGATTTATTCAGCTTGTAAAAGATAAGAGAGAAGAGAGAAGCTGCCCTGTAAGGAAACGCGGAAATGCCGCCGTCTCTCAAGGTGAGGCGGCTGTTTCCGCGTCCAGCATGGCGTCACAACGCGGAAAAAACGCTGCATGCCGCATAGGCAGTGCGGCGGAATCCGCATCAGAGGCGGCCCCCGCACTAGATACATTGCATGACAGTACTGGTGTGGCTGGGACTGATAGTCCACCAAGATTCAGACTTACACGCGCGGAAAGGCAGAGTTTAAATAGCAGTTAGAAGGGTGTCGGCTGACCAGCTGGGTCAGCTGACAAATTCCACTGCTCTCATTGGACCAGCAATTAGGGAGGTCCTGGAAAGGTCCTAGAGTATATATACTGCTGGTTGTTCACTTGCTCTTTGTCTGGCGTGCGATCACATATGTGGGAGCACCCAGATCCGTAGTCAGATCCGCAAGTGTGCCGGGACCAGCTGGAGCTGTAATCCTACACTTAGCTAGATTCTGTTGATAGCTAAAGTACTAGTTTGATTGTGATTATCTGTTATGACTTTTGCCTGCCTTGACTACCCTTCTGAACTCTGATCTTGTACCTCGATATTTCTGATACTCTGTTGCCGAACCCCGGCTCGTTCCTTGACTCTGCTTCTGCCTCCTGATTTTGTACCCCGATATATCTGATACCCCGTTGCTGAACCCTGCCTGTACTTTGACTCCGCCTTTGCCTCCTGATCTTGTACTTTATCTGTCCGTGTGTGTACGACCTGGCTTATCCGACCTCGAGAACCAACCTTACCGTTGGAGGCGGTTCCTCGCTCTGTTAGCGACCCTTCTCCTGAGGGTCACTTTCAGACATCCTTCCTACTGTCAGTCTGACTCCTCCCGTCTTGGAGAGCTCAGGTCTGCGGAAGGAATCTGTGCAGTACTCCTTGCTGCACTGAGGCCTAGTCCTCAAAGTGATACTGTTACACCAAACACTACACTCTACTCAGGTGAACAGAGGTTAGTTTGTATATCAGATTATCGGTGAGACTGCAGATCACTTATAATCTGGTATATATCTGTATTTCCGGTGACACTGCAGATCACCGGTAATCAGATACTCTCTGCGCCCACCGATCGTTACAGAACGCCAGACCCAAATACAAAATGGACGCAAACACTGATTGTCTGGGTGTACTTGCCGCTTCGGTGGACAACATCAATCAAGTACTGGGCACCCACATAACTCTTATTGATGCCCTATCAGGGTCTGTACAAACCCTCCAGACATCAGTGAATCATGTGCGATCCTCTCCTAGCTCTGACATACGTATGCCTGTCCCTGAAAGCTTTTCCGGCCACAGATCTGACTTCCGGAATTTTAGGAGTAGAGTATTTTCCTATTTTGAGTTGAGACCCCAATCTTCGGGTACTGAGACCCAGAGGGTCACGTTTATTAAAACTTTGTTGTCCGGCGACTCCCAGTCATGGGCATATAGCCTGCCCACCGGAGACAAAGTGCTTACCTCTGTAGAGGAATTCTTTAAGGCTATGGCGGTAATTTACGACGATCCAGACCTTGCCTCGACTTCTGAGCGGAAGCTCAAGCTATTGCGTCAAGGCGAAGGTCCGGTCGAAGATTACGCGGCCGAGTTTAGGAGGTGGTCAGTTACGGCCAGGTGGGACACTCATGCCCTGTTAGATTGTTTCTTGTCAGGGCTGTCCGATGAGGTCTCTGACATGATGTTAAGTCAGCCCGAACCCAGAACAGTCGATGAGGCCATCTCAGCGGCCATCCGGATCGACCGCAGGCTGGGCTACCAAAGGCAGACCAGGGGTAGTTCCCGTGTCAGAGGGGTGTCTTACGCCACAGCCCCAGTGATTCCACCTCCTACTGTTTCGTCTTCTCCGGTCTTGCTTCCATCCGAGCCAATACAGATTGGTCGGTCAAAATTGACCCAGGTGGAGCGAAGACGGAGAATGACCGAACAGCTGTGTCTGTATTGCGCTGAAGCTGGGCATATAGTACGAAACTGCCCTAATAAGCCGGGAAAACGCTACCGCCTGGGAGTGGTAGGGGGTAACACCCTGGGCGTCCGACTTTTACCCTTAGAAGAAAAACGGTTGCTTCTTCCCTGCACCATTACGTGGGAAGATAAAACCGAGGTCACGGAAGCCTTTATCGATTCAGGCTCCGCGGCAAATTTTATGGATTTTGAGTTTGCTAAGAAATTGGGTATCCCACTCACACCTGTACAACCACCCATCCAGGTTACGGCAGTGGATGACTCTCCTCTGCAAGGGAGTCACCCACTGTCTCAGACACCAGAGGTGGGAGTCACCATAGGGGTTCTGCACTGGGAAAAATTACAATTCTTTGTGTTGCATATGTCTACTTCCACCATTATACTCGGCATGCCATGGTTGCACCTTCATTCTCCGCACATCGATTGGGCCACCGGCCAACTGGTTTCTTGGTCAGCACGCTGCTTTCAGCAATGTTTAGGGAAGGTGACACTGGGCCAAACCAGGGTTCATGTACAAGGGGTACCTGAGCAATATTTAGAATATTCTGATGTGTTCTGTCCCAAGGCAGCAGACAAATTACCCCCACATCGCTCTTTTGATTGCCCCATTGATATCCGTTCTGGTTGTATGCCTCCTCGGGGTCATCTGTACAATTTATCTGGGCCAGAAAAGTTGGCCATGCAAGAATATATCCGTGAGAATTTAGCCAAGGGTTTCATTCGTCCGTCCCGATCGCCTGCTGGAGCAGGTTTCTTTTTCGTTAAAAAGAAAGACGGGGGCCTGCGGCCCTGTATCGATTACCGGGGACTGAATAAAATCACGGTAAAGAACCGATATCCGTTACCCCTGATAGACGATTTATTTACGCAGGTCACAGACGCCAAGATCTTCTCAAAACTGGATTTACGGGGCGCGTACAACCTGGTACGCATAAGAAAGGGTGATGAGTGGAAAACGGCCTTTAACACGCCAGACGGGCATTACGAGTACCTAGTGATGCCCTTTGGGATATGTAATGCCCCTGCCGTTTTCCAGGAACTCATCAACGAGGTCTTCAGAGAGGTGTTGGGGAGATTCGTGCTGGTCTATCTAGACGATATACTTGTTTTCTCCAACAACCTCTCTGAGCACAGAACGCATGTGAAATTTGTACTCAGCAAACTAAGACAAAACTCGTTATACGCTAAACTTGAGAAATGTATTTTCGAAGTAACATCTGTCGCCTTTCTGGGTTACATTATTTCCACCACGGGCCTGTGTATGGATCCCGCCAAAGTCTCTGCTGTGTTAGAGTGGCCCCAACCCGTGGGGTTAAAATCTTTACAGCGGTTCTTAGGCTTTGCGAACTATTACAGAAGGTTCATAAAGGGGTATTCCACGGTCATTTCACCCCTCACCAGTCTTACAAAAAAAGGGGCAGATACTAACCACTGGACTCCAGAAGCTCTACGAGCATTCTCCACTCTGAATGACTTGTTTTGCTCAGCACCCATTCTGAGGCACGTTGACACTTCTTACCCCTTTATTGTTGAGGTGGACGCCTCAGAGGTCGGGGTAGGGGCTGTGCTGTCTCAGCGATCAGGGTTGCAGGGAAGATTACATCCCTGTGCCTATTTCTCTCGTAGGTTCTCTCCGGCAGAGAGAAACTACGATATAGGCAACAGAGAGCTCCTTGCCATTAAACTTGCCTTTGAGGAGTGGCGTCATTGGCTGGAAGGAGCAGAGCATATGATTACGGTATACACCGATCACAAAAACCTGGAATACATCGAGGGGGCTAAGAGGTTAAGTCCCCGTCAGGCTCGATGGTCGTTATTTTTTTCGAGGTTCAGGTTCCTGATTACATACACCCCGGGCAGCAAGAACGTTAAGGCAGATGCTCTGTCCAGATGCTTTGAGCCAGAGACAGCCGAGCCTCCTGCCCCAGAGTCCATTATCCCACAGAGGCTAGTGTTAGCGGCAGCTGAGACTTGGGAGGACTGGACAGAGACCCTGAGGCCTTTTCAGCAGGATGTCCCCGAAGGGAAACCTGAAGGGGTGATGTTTGTACCCCTACCCTTTCGTCTCCGCACTTTGCAGATGTTTCATTCTCACAAGAATGCGGGACACCCTGGGGCATCTAGAACTCAGGATCTAGTATCCAGGTGTGCTTGGTGGCCTTCTTTAGCAGCAGACTGCAAGGAGTTCGTTAGGGAGTGTGCAGTTTGCGCTAAGAGTAAACCCTCCCGGCTGGCACCTGTGGGTACCTTGCAGCCTTTACCCACCCCGAGTGAGCCATGGACTCATTTGTCCATGGATTTTGTGGGCGAACTTCCCAAGTCAGAAGGTATGTCGGTCATTTGGGTGGTAGTTGACCGCTTCAGTAAAATGGCCCATTTCGTGCCCTTGAAAGGACTCCCCTCAGCCCAGGAATTGGCCGACTTGTTTATTACACATGTCTTCCGGCTGCACGGCATTCCGGAGAACATAGTGTCGGATCGGGGAGTCCAGTTCGTTTCTAGATTCTGGAGGGCATTCTGCCAACAGATGGGCATGAAGCTGTCATTTTCATCGGGCTACCACGCACAGACCAATGGGCAAACGGAGAGAATCAACCAGTCATTGGAGCAATTTTTGAGGTGCTACGTTGCGGAGACGCAGAGCGACTGGGTTAAATTTCTGCCCTTCGCGGAGTTCGCACAAAATAATTTGAAAAGCTCTTCCACCGGATTCTCTCCGTTCCAGGTTGTGTCTGGAAAATTGCCCAAGTTCTCACCATTTCCAGTGGCCTCCACCCCGTTTCCAGCTCTGGAGGCCTGGCAGAGGTCTTTTAAAGACATTTGGCGCACGGTGAGAGATAGTTTACAAAAGGCGTTTTTGAGTCAGAAGGGTCAAGCTGACAAAAAACGCTCAGTGGAGTGGAGGTTCAGACCAGGGGACTTGGTCTGGGTATCTACACGTCACTTGACCCTGAGACAACCTTCTGACAAACTTGGTCCCAGGTTCGTGGGTCCATTCCCGGTTGCTAGGAAGATCAACGAGGTCACATATACCGTTGATCTTCCCACCAGCATGCGGGGAGTGAGGTCCTTCCACGTATCACTTCTTAAACCCGCAGTCCAGGTGGGTCCCACTCCTCCTCCTCCTGTGTCAGTAGATGCCCAACCTGAATATGAAGTGGAAAAGATTTTAGATTCCCGCACGGTTCAAAACTCGGTTCAGTACCTCGTACATTGGAAAGGGTACGGCATTGAGGAGAGACAATGGGTACCGGGTTCACGCATGCATGCAGACGAGTTAAGAAGGGAGTTTCATGCCTTACATCCCGAGAAACCTGGTAGGAGTTGTCCGGAGTCCACTCCTCGGGGGGGGGGGTACTGTAAGGAAACGCGGAAATGCCGCCGTCTCTCAAGGTGAGGCGGCTGTTTCCGCGTCCAGCATGGCGTCACAACGCGGAAAAAACGCTGCATGCCGCATAGGCAGTGCGGCGGAATCCGCATCAGAGGCGGCCCCCGCACTAGATACATTGCATGACAGTACTGGTGTGGCTGGGACTGATAGTCCACCAAGATTCAGACTTACACGCGCGCGAGCAGAAAGGCAGAGTTTAAATAGCAGTTAGAAGGGTGTCGGCTGACCAGCTGGGTCAGCTGACAAATTCCACTGCTCTCATTGGACCAGCAATTAGGGAGGTCCTGGAAAGGTCCTAGAGTATATATACTGCTGGTTGTTCACTTGCTCTTTGTCTGGCGTGCGATCACACATGTGGGAGCACCCAGATCCGTAGTCAGATCCGCAAGTGTGCCGGGACCAGCTGGAGCTGTAATCCTACACTTAGCTAGATTCTGTTGATAGCTAAAGTACTAGTTAGATTGTGATTATCTGTTATGACTTTTGCCTGCCTTGACTACCCTTCTGAACTCTGATCTTGTACCTCGATATTTCTGATACTCTGTTGCCGAACCCCGGCTCGTTCCTTGACTCTGCTTCTGCCTCCTGATTTTGTACCCCGATATATCTGATACCCCGTTGCTGAACCCTGCCTGTACTTTGACTCCGCCTTTGCCTCCTGATCTTGTACTTTATCTGTCCGTGTGTGTACGACCTGGCTTATCCGACCTCGAGAACCAACCTTACCGTTGGAGGCGGTTCCTCGCTCTGTTAGCGACCCTTCTCCTGAGGGTCACTTTCAGACATCCTTCCTACTGTCAGTCTGACTCCTCCCGTCTTGGAGAGCTCAGGTCTGCGGAAGGAATCTGTGCAGTACTCCTTGCTGCACTGAGGCCTAGTCCTCAAAGTGATACTGTTACACCAAACACTACACTCTACTCAGGTGAACAGAGGTTAGTTTGTATATCAGATTATCGGTGAGACTGCAGATCACTTATAATCTGGTATATATCTGTATTTCCGGTGACACTGCAGATCACCGGTAATCAGATACTCTCTGCGCCCACCGATCGTTACATGCCCTAATGTAAATAGTGCAGAGAGGGTCCTGAAGGGGGGAGATGCATCACAGAACCACAACACTGAAGAACTTGGCAGCCTTCCAGACACAGGCTGACAAGTCTGACAAGAGAGAGATAAGTTGATTTATTACAGAGATGGTGATAGTAGAACGTGCTGAAGTAAGCCAGAGCACATTAGAATAGCTTTTGGAACTTGTAGGATGATAAAAAACAGGATGCAATTTTTGTTACGGAGTCTCTTTAAGCCACGTCCTTGCCACACCCCTGATCATGCCCCTGTCACACCCCTAGTCACGCATACTATAAAGATGTCATAAGAAAATATGTTGTTGTATAATTTAAACCACACTGGGTCTTTCTATCCTGGTTCATTTTCCTTCATATTAACACTTTAAAATTAGTAATATATAAATCTAAAGCAGGGGTCCCCAAATGTTTTGAGTTGGGGGCCGGTTCAACATACTTCAGACTGCTGGGGGGCAGGAGGATACATAAAATGATGTCGAAATCTTTGTGGGCCACACAGTTAAGCAAACCCAGGTGACAACCTGCAGTCTAATTGGACAGCAGTGTGTCACCTAATGTGCAATTTGATTGGAAACCAGCGAATGACTGCTTTCTGGCTTCCACGTGGATGGGTGGTGCCAGCACTGCTATTCTATATGCGGACCACCAATATCTAAAGATGTAGCTGACCGCATCTATAAGTAATACATTTTGTGTGTGGGGTGCCAGTAAAAAAGCCTCAGGGGGCCACATTCGGCCCTCGGGCCTTAGTTTGAGGACCACTGATCTAAAGGATGGGAATAAAGTTTAGAGTCAATCAAACACATTTTTTAAGTAGAGAAATATATATATTTACATAGAAATAGGGACAAAGTCCTGAAAGAGGGACAAATGAGGAGGAAAGAGGGACAGGGCTCCCAGAGGGACTGTCCCTCCAAGAGAGGCTGTCAGAGCTCCAGAGGTCCACTGTAGAGAAAGAAGAAGAGAAGAACTGCGCCAGCGTAGTAAAGCGGAACCGATCAGGCTGGGCTATTTCCACCGGGGCCTGAGCGGAAAGCCGATTCAGCACCTGCCCTGGAGATCGTGGTAGGCAAATATTTACCTCTTCAATGTTCTGTGGCTACCAGCGATGGATCGCCAGAATGGAGGAGGATGGGGGAAGCCAGAATCCAGAAGCTTCCCCCTCCCGAGGTAAGTATTACCCCCAGAGGGCTTTTTTTTACAGTTTAACTTTAACAGTTGTTATTTTTACTGAATAATATACAAAAAACAGTCAGAGAAACCCTTTCTGTCTTCCAAGAGACATTTCACTACCAGTTCAAGCGACTTCAATTCACTAAGCTTTATCAAACACTTTATCAAACGTTTGATAATTTATCTCATGGGTAAAATCTAATTTTAAATTCAATAAGGTGTTATATATTTATCAAATGTTTTATCGATAAAACGTTTGAGAAATCTGTAACACTTTAGTGATTTCGAAATTAGATTTTACCCATGAGATAAATTATCAAACGTTTGATAAAGTGTTTGATAAAGCTTAGTGAATTGAGGCCAAGGAGGAGGAGTATCCGATAACTTACTTTAAAGCCAGGGCCGGTTTAAGCAACAATGGGGCCCCCGGGCAAAATAAACCTGGGGGGCCCCCCAACAGATACCCCGGAACAAAAATCATCATTAAGGGACCTTTTTTGCAGCTGGTATAGTCAGGGTGTGAAGTCCCAATCGGTCGGAGCTCCACATTCTGGCTATCCCAGCCCGCATGGGGGATAAGGGGTTAAAACGTTTCAGGAGGGGGGACCCCACATAATTAAAAAAAAAAAATTAGCACACTCTAAATATAAAAAAAAAAAAATTGGGAAAATAGGAAAAAATGGCAGGGATCTTCATGCAGCCATATTGCGGCTGTATAACGATCCCTGGCCAAAGCGCTGCGGCTGCGTATAGATCCCCTGGAAACCCCGTCAGGAAATGTATTGCTCTTTCTTTTGATGCATGTAAAATTACACTACCGTTAGGTTTGCTACTAAAAGTGACATTTACCGCATTTAAAAGTATACTTTTTTCCTTTGAAACTTTAAAATCGATTTTCTCAAAAACGATAAAGTCTTTTTGAAAAATTGTTCCTCTTATTCCCAATGATCTCCTTTACATATCCTGCAAATATAGGGTTTCTAGCATTTAAGGTGGATTTGCTATTAACCATTAAAGTCAGCAGGTTTTTAAAAGTGTATTTTTTTTCCTTTGAAACTTTAAAATCGATTTTCTCAAAAACTATAAGGTCTTTTTGAAAAAAAAATGTCCTCTTGTAGCCACTGGGGACCCCTACTGGCTTGGGGCCCTGGGGCAATTGCCTCCTTTGCCTCTATGGTAGCGCCGGCCCTGTTTAAAGCAGATCCCAAGTTGTCAGGCTGGGGGACATCTACTCGAGAGAAGCGACAACCAACACAGGGGCACCCCAGGCCTGTGTCCTGTCCCCAATGTTGTTCTCCCTCTACACAAATAATTGTAGATCCACAGCGGCCTCTGTCAAAGTCATAAAATTTGCTGATGACACCACCATTGTTGGTCTCGTCACCAAGGACAACATTCAGGAGTATCAGCAGCAGGTGGAGAGAATATGCCAGTGGTGCACTGAGAACCATCTGGTGCTCAACACAGCCAAAACTGTTGAGCTAGTAATTGACTTTAGGAAGTCTGCTCCCACCCCGCCTCCCATCTACATTGACGGTGCCAAGGTGGCCAGTAGAGTTGGGCCGAACCTCCGATTTTAGGTTCGCGAACCTGGTACGCGAACTTCCGCGGAAGGTTCGGTTCACGTTAAAGTTCGCGAACCGCAATAGACTTCAATGGGGATGCGAACTTTGAAAAAAAAAATAATTATGCTGGCCACAAAAGTGATGGAAAAGATGTTTCAAGGTGTCTAACACCTGGAGGGGGGCATGGCGGAGTGGGATACATGCCAAAAGTCCCGGGGAAAAATCTGGATTTGACACAAAGCAGCGTTTTAAGGGCAGAAATCACATTGAATGCTAAATGACAGGCCTAAAGTGCTTTCAAACATCTTGCATGTGTATACATCAATCAGGTAGTGTAATTAAGGTACTGCTTCACACTGACACACCAAACTCACCGTGTAACGCACCGCAAACAGCTGTTTGTATAGTGACGGCCATGCTGGACTGGTGCGCACCATGGCGAGAGTGCAGGTTTTGGTGGGTTTACAGCCCATATGGTCGCCTGGCTGATGTAGCTGAATGATGTAGCTGAATGACAGAACAGTGACTGTCCAGCTGATCAAATTTGGTCTGACCACAATGAGGCAACGACCTTATTATCGTGGGTGTGCCCCCCGAGACACTCATCTAGGCGCCGGTCATTGCTTCATTGTGATACGCAAGCCCCTTCACCACGGCAAGGTAATGATCACGAAGGGGAATGGGGAATGTAAACAGAACAGGTATACAGTGGCGGGTTCACTAAACAGAACAGGTATACAGTGGCGGGTTCACAGAACAGGTATGCAGTGGCAGGTTCACTGAACACAACAGGTATGCAGTGGCGGGTTCACTAAACAGAACAGGTATACAGTGGCGGGTTCACAGAACAGGTATGCAGTGGCAGGTTCACTGAACAGGTATACAGTGGCGGGTCCACTGAACAGAACAGGTATGCAGTGGCGGGTTCACTGAACAGGTATACAGTGGCGGGTCCACTGAACAGAACAGGTATGCAGTGGCAGGTTCACTGAACAGGTATGCAGTGGTGGGTTCACAGCACAGGTATGCAGTGGTGGGTTCACAGCACAGGTATGCAGTGGTGCAGGCATGGTCGGAATAGCCGATTTCCGTTTCCGGCACAATTCCGCATTCCGTCATATAGAAATTCTGTTACCGTTCCATTCCGACGGTATACCGGGGCAGTTCCGTGGAATTCCGACTTATACGGAATTCCGTCGGAAAAATTTTAAAATCCCTCCTCCTCCTCCTCCTCTCCATCCATCCATCCAATGCAGTAGGGAATTGCAGATTTTCAAAACAGCTTATATACCATAGCTGGGATTTGAACCCAGGACCTAGTGTGTAGTAGGTACCTGTCTTAACCTCTAGACCATGACCCACACTACATGCTAAAGCTGGCGGTAGCATAAACCATACTTCCATTATGATCAATTCGATAGAAAAAGTAGCATGATTAAGGATTTGTACTTTTTGAAAAGCATGCTTATATACCATAGCTGGGATTTGAACTCACGACCTAGTGTGTAGTAGGTATCTAGGTCCTAGGTCCTGGGTTCTGGGTTCAAATCTCAGCTATGGTATATAAGCTGTTTTGAAAATCTGCAATTCCCTACTGCATGATATTGAATGCAAGATGTGTATCCAGCCTATAATTATGCTGTTAGTCATTCATTCATAGGCAGTCTGTCTTGACAAGAGCTGCCACCTCTCCCTGCTGTCCAAAATGTAAGTTTACTTTATGGCTAGATGCTCCCATTCACTATTCCTATTTGCATTCCATTTTTATTCAGAGTTTAGGGCTCTAGTGCGTAATTTAGCATTTGTTTTGAATAGAAAGTGTGTATTGGCCTCTAGGGGGCTCTGCACCCCTCGGTTGGTAGTCATTTCAGATGCGGCCTGGTTTTAGGATGCGTTGTGAATTCTTCCCCAAAAAATAAAATGTGTAAACCATTTTATGGCCAGCTGCGTTCATGTTCACACTATGCTTGTTTGATAATTAGTTAGGGTCCCTTCCAGAAGCATGACCCCATCGCGGTGGAAGGGTCCAGTACGGAACACTTTGCATGAAAACTGGTTTTGGAAGCTAACATCCTCCATTAATGTTAATTTGGTGCATCTGTTTTGTGTACCCTGCCTATAATTAGGCTCTGCACACCTAAGCTGTTAGTCACATGCAGTCTGTCTTGGGAAGCGTTGCCACCTCTCCCTGCTGTCAAAATTTGTGTTCCATCATTCGCTGATTCAAAAACTGATCCCGAAAAATGTGTAGATTCTCTGATCACATCTATTGCCAATTGACTCTTCTCCACCACGACCTCTAGCAGATTATCAGTAACATGTAGGACAGGCTCTCTACTGACACCTGACCCAAACAGTCCCTCCCCTCGCACAAACCTGACGCCTAACCCTAACTGCCCCCCTGCACAAATACCCTTCCTGACACCTAACCCTACCCACCCCCCCACCCCCACACACACAGACACCCCTCCTGACACCTGACCCAAACAGCCCCCCTCCCCTCGCACAAACCTGATGCCTAACCCTTACTACCCCCCTGCACAAATACTCTTCCTGACTCCTAACCCTAACCGCCCCTCACCACAAACACCCTACCTGACGCCCCACCTAACCAATCCCACACACCTAACCTTACTTGGTCAAGCGATAGCCAACTCCATTGTGTACTCTGTTCCCCCGCCCGCCACATGACGTCTCATAAGCACCGCTCTTTCACCTCCCCCTTGAGATGGAGGAAGAATGAGCGGAGGAGCGGCGTGGGACATGCGGCGAGACGGGAACAATGGAGGTATGTTTTTTGTTACATTTTAAATAGGTAAGGAGTCAAAACGGACTCCTTTACCTATGTAAATCCCTGGCATCTGGGGTGTCCTTAGTAAAGGAGGCTCCCAGATGCCAAAAACAGCTTGCCGACACCGGCGATCAGTCTTTTCGCCTGCTCAGAGCAGGTGAAAAGGTAACATCTATGTTTGGCGGGAAGCATCGCTTCCCGGGGGGCAGTGGCGGCTCCAGGAACTTTTTTTAGGGGGTGCTATGCAGGTGCTGGACCAATTTCCGGGGTAGCTGATGACCGCAGCAAAAATGGGTGTGGCTACTACCTGCGGCGCGCAAAGCACCATGCGGCAAAAAATGGGCTTGGCCATGACCGGATGAGGGCGGGGCTAACTGTAATTTAAAGTGAACCCGTGGTGAGAATGATATGGAGGCTGCCATATTTATTTCCTTTTAAACAATTCTAGTTGCCTGGCAGCCCTGCTGATCTATTTGGCTGCAGTAGTGAACTGAATTACACCAGAAACAAGCATGCAGATAATCTTGTCAGTTCTGACAATATTGTCAGAAACCCCTGACCTGCTGCATGCTTGTTCAGGGTCTATGGTTGAAAGAATTAGAGGCAGAGGACCAGCACGGCAGCCAGGCAACTGGTATTGCTTAAAAGGAGATAGATATGGCAGCCTCAATATTATTCTCACCTCGGGTTCCCTTTAAAAGTGCAACGCAAAGACAGAGGGCCCAAGTTTTGGTGACCCTTTCCCCAGAAAATTCATATAATTGTGCAGGTTTGAACACGTTTGAACACGTTCAATAATTTGGCAGATCTGACCCCAATATGGACAATCGTTGGCAGATCTGACCACAATATGCACAATCGGTAGCAGATATGACCCCAATATGCACAATCGTTAGCAGATCTGACCACAATATGCACAATTCTCAGCAGATATGACCCCAATATGCACAATCCTCAGCAGATATGACCCCAATATGCACAATCCTCAGCAGATATGACCCCAATATGCGCAATCGTTAGCAGATATGACCCCAATATGCGCAATCGTTAGCAGATATGACCCCAATATGCGCAATCCTTAGCAGATATGACCCCAATATGCGCAATCGTTAGCAGATATGACCCCAATATGCACAATCCTCAGCAGATCTGACCAAAATATGCACAATCCTCAGCAGTTCTAAATACAATATGCACAATCCTTAGCAGTTCTGACCACAATCAGCACCACCTGTTGAAAAAGAAAAACCCATTTACTCACCTACAGTCAGAAGACCTCCTGTCCCGACCTGCTCCTGTCCCGACCTGCTCCTGTCCCGACCTCCTTGTGGCGCGCAGCTTGGCTCCCACGATCCTCTTCCTTCCTGACGTCACGTGACTTCCTGCCTGCATTACCCCGCGCTGAGAGCAGGGCTACGGGAAAATGGCCGCCCAAAGCCCTGCAGAGCGGGGCTTTCGGAAGCCATCTTACCGTAGCCCTGCTCTGCTGCTTCGGGCTGCCGCTGTGAACTGACTCTGCGTCTCTTAGACGCCTGAAGTCAGTTCACGCCAGGGAGTGCTTTGGGGGTGCTTGGACAATTCTAGGGGGTGCTTGAGCACCCCCTTGCACCCCCCTGGTGCCGTCCCTGTCGGGGGGGAAAAAGTGCAATTGCATAGGGGGCAAGGAACTCACTGGGCGATTATATCACCCAAGCGAGCAGTTTTCCGCCCCCGGGGATGTTAAATGCAATTGCATTAGGCGACCTTACTGACGCCTAATTTAAGAACTCGCTTATCGCTGGTGAGTTTGGTAATTGCATAGGGCCCCAGGTGTCTATTGAAATGTTTTTAAGAACTGCAAACACTGAGTATACTAATGCCTGGTACACACCATGCAATTTCCCATCAGATAGACAGGTTGAATGGACTATTTCTGACCGGTCCGATCTCATTTACGATCCTTTTTCTGTTCGATTTTCCAATCACTTCTATACAAAATTGATTAGAAATCAGATCAGGTCTGTCGTAAACAATCGATTTGACCGGTCTGTTTGATGGGAAATTGCATGGTGTGTATTGGGCATAAGAAAGATAAACTTGGTTTTTAGGACAAAAAAACTAAATTAGTACTGCAAATGTATTTTGTTATTGATCATCAGACCTAGGACAAGGTCTTCCAGCACTCAAGGCCCGGGCCCCAGGGCCCCCAACACCTTAATCTCTAGTAATGTGGCTTGCAGTCACTGCCATGTATCCCCTTTTCTTATTTCTCTCTGCTTCAAACACAATAGGGGAAAGATAGCTGAGTTGACTTGAGCTGAGTTGTGCGCCCCCATCCTACACTGCGCCCTGAGGCTGGAGCCTCTCTTGCCTCTGCCTCGGCCCGGCACTGTTGATCATTATTGATCAGAGCCTAATTTTAAGTTATTCTACCCACACGTTAGTACAAGTGACTCTGTAAGTTCTCCCCTGCCCCCCAGGCTCTGCAGAACGTTTGTGAATGAGGCCCTTCATGACATCACATGATCACAGTGAGATTTTGGACCTTAAGACTCTCGCACATTCTTCAGAGGCTATTTAATGTGAACAGAGGAGTATTTTATCCCGTAATAAAACGCAGCGAGTGGTCCTTGCGGACAATCCCATCTGCAGCTATATCTGTGTGGCGTGTAATGGCCCTCAAGGCAACATTACAACGCTGGAAGAAGTAGCGCCAGATGCTGCGGTGCTGAGTGTTATTTCTTCTCTGCCAGGTCCCCCTGTGCCGCTGGAGTCCTCTCCAACATCGCCTCCTCCGGTGAAATATGACGGGTGAGACCTTCCAACATGCTGTATTGGTTAACCCCCAGTCTGGCATAGTTACACCGTGCTGTACGCCCCCCTCATACTTGGCGAGCCAAGCTACAAACATCCTAGAAGCGGGGTGAGGAAGCCAGGCTGCCGTTACACAACCTAGACGGGGGTCTATTCCCTCCGGTCCGCAGACCCCAACGACACAATGATAGAATGCTCCTAAGAGCCTGCCAAGCACCAGGAGTCAACCAGCAAGTACAGGCAGCCGAAAGCTTAAAAAGGAACTGTAGCGAAAATCTTAAAATGTAAAACACATACAAATAAGAAGTACATTTCTCCCAGAGTAAAATGAGCCATAAATTGCTATCACTTACAGTAAGTAGTAGAAATCGGACATTACCGACAGATTTTGGACTAGCCCATCTTTTCATAGGGGGGTTCTCAGGGTTTTCTTTATTTTTCAAAGCACTTAGTGGATGGCAGTTGCTCTGCTCAACTGACAAAATAGTGTGCAGTGAGCAGGGAGGCTGGCCAGCATCTTTGTATTAATCATTATCAGAGAATGTCTTTATAAAGAATAAGGGCCATGCTGAGAATCCCCGATGAAGAGATGGACTAGCCCAAAACCTGTCGGTAATGTGAGATTTCTACTACCTACTGTAAGTGACAGCAACATAGGAGAAAAGTAATTTATGGCTCATTCTACTCTGGGAGAAATGTACTTCTTATTTGTATGTGTTTTAAAGTTTAAGATTTTTGCGGGAGCTCCTCATTAAAGAGGAACTCAAGTGAAAATAATGTAATAAACAAAAGTGCTTCATTTTTACAATAATTATGTATAAATGATTTCGTCAGTGTTTGTCCATTGTAAAATCTTTCCTCTCCCTAAAGTACATTCTGACATTTATCACATGGCGTCATTTTTACTGCTGGCAGGTGATGTCACTGGAAGGAGATTCTGCTTGCTTTTTTGGGGGGGCAGTTGGAAACAGCTGTTATTTCCCACAATGCAACAAGGCTCCCACAGTGTGATGTCAGAACCATGGTCCTGACATCACACTGTGGGAGGGGTTTCACCACCATATCAGTAATACAGAGTCCCCTGATGGTCCGTTTGAGAAAAGGAAAAGATTTCTCCTGGGAAAGGGGGGGATCAGCTACTGATTGGGATGAAGCTCAAGCCTTGGTTACAATTTCTCTTTAAAGGACAACTGAAACGAGAATTATATGAAGGCTGCCATGTTTCTTGCCTTGTAAGCCATACCAGTTTCCTGGCTATCCTGCTGATCTTCTGCCTCTAATACTTTTATCCATAGACCCTGAACAAGCATGCAGCAGGTCAGGAGTTTCTGACATTATTGTCGGATCTGTCAAGATTAGCTGCATGCTTGTTTCAGGTGAGTGATACAAACACTACTGCAGCCAAATAGATCAGCAGCGCAGCCAGGCAACTGGTATTACTGGAAATAAATATGGCAGCCTCCATATCCCTCTCACTTCAGTTGTCCTTTAAAATGCACAATAAAAAGCGGAATAGACTGGTTTAGGAATACAGAGGTGCCAAAAATAAACAGAGTAAAATACACTAAAAACTGTTTAAAAGTGGGCGGTAGTGGTGGACGGTAAGTGTCATCGGTTGGGAGGTAATTCCAACAGATGACACAATGGGCTTGTTTCACAAACCAGTGATAACTGTTCTCACGCTGTGAACAGTGCTTTACGTGAAATTTCGCGTGAAAACGTTTATCGCGCGCAAAAATTTTCATTTGCGCAATAACACGAATTCTTTGCGCATTAACATTCCGTATTTGCGCAATAAATTCATGTTATCACGTTAATGCACGAAAATTCCCATTATTGCGCGAACGTGAATTTTTGCGCACGGCAACCGTTTTTCATGCTAAAACGCGCGCAAAGCACTTTTTCACAGCCGTGATAAGTTATCAAGGCTTTGTGAATCAGGCCCAATAGGTCCATTTCTGTATAGAACACAATTGTATTGCTCCTCTATGTTGCTACGCGTTTCGTGGGTGGAACCGCTTCCTCAGGCAATAGGGGAGTAACTGTGGAGAGTCCCCTAGTGCCTAAGTTCTATACTGAAATAGACTTATTGTGTCATCTGTTGGGAGGTAAGTCCACCACCGACTCCCACTTTTAAACAGTTTTCTTAAACCAGTCTATTTGTTGTCCACCTTTGGTGGAGGCGTGTCACCCCATTCCTACCAGGGCCGCCTTCAGGGCATCACAGAGGGGACTGCTATATGGGGCCCGAGTGAATCTGGGGCCCGGTGAACATTGCCACACATGGGCCGCAGCTGCAGTCTGTGTCTGTCTGTCCTTCTGGCTGCCCATTAATGTGGTGAGAAGTGTCGGGAGGCTCATCTAAGAGTTACCTTAGTCAGTTAGTGAATAAAGTAAACCTGAGCCCCCTGTAGTCCGTCAGCTCCCTCGATAGCCTTGCGGCCCCATCCGTTGTGTTCCTGTGAAGTCTGCATTATCCAGCTGGGTTGCCGGGAACTGTTCTGGGCCGCGTGCCTCCCCCATCATGCTCCCATAGCTGGGATCGTTCTGTGCGAGCGTAGTTACAGTCTTAAAAGGATCCTTAAAGGGAACCAGAGATGAACATTTCACACAAAATAAACATATCAGTCGATAGCGTGTAAAGAATAAATGCTCTACCTGATAATTTCACCGCTCTGGTGTGCCTTTTTGAGTGTTTTCTATCCATTATTGCTCCAGGAAAAATCCAATATGGCCGCCAGGTCATATCCGTTCTGCTACCAGGTTGTGAGTTGTTCTGAATGTGCTGTTTAGGCTCTATGAAACTATAGACAAGCAGGGCTGCTACTGCAGCCTGTCATCTGTGTGCTTTCAACTTTTTTATTCTGGTATGCTGTGTGGCTGCCTGTAGGAAGTGTCTCTCATAGGAATGAAACTGCACAGATAATAATGGTGACTGCACAGTGCACACAGATCACACAGCTACACTTGTCTGTTGTTTCAGAGCTTCTTTCTCAGCAGAGCAGCCCCTCCCATGTCATCAGAGCTCTGAGTATGCAAAGCAGGAAAGCTGAGCCAGGAGGGGGCGGGCTTGAAAAGACATCACAGAAGACTGACTCAGCTATAATGATTCCAGGTCAAACCTAGACTGAAGGCTCAGTAGGGGATTCTTATCAGAGCTGATAACAGGCAGATTTAGGAGAGGAGAATGAAACAGAGAGCAGGGTAGGTGTTTACTGTCATGTACCCACTGATAAATGTAGTAAAATACATGAGGGTGCTTCATCTCTGGTTCTCTTTAAGCCTAAGCAAAAAAATCTATTTTACTCACCTGGGGCTTCTACCAGCTGTCCTGTGCCCTCGCAGTCATTCTCAGATCCTCCTGTCCAACGCAGCCAGCTACTTTAGTTTTCGTCCGACAGGCTTACTATGCCTGTGCAGGCCTGGCCACGCGTCTCCTTCTACTCATTCCCGTCCGCAATAGAGCCCCGTGCAGGGTTTGCAGCCGACAGTCCCCCAGTATAATTTTAAGTGATCGCATAGCTGTAATAGCTTCAGCTAGCACTAGGCTAACTAGTAGTGGCGGTCCGGCATCCCCTGATTACTTTTGATCCCCCCGATCGCCGCTAAATACATTACCCAGCCTGGATCCAGCGATTGGCGCAGCCTCCCTGCACATCTCCGCTCTTCTCTATGGGGAGGATTGGATATGAAGTCATGCGCAGACCTGATCCTCCCCTTAGAGAGGACCGGAGATGTGCAGGGAGGCTGCGCCGATCGCTGGATCCAGGGGGGGGGGGGGTGATGTATTTAGCGGCGATCGGGGGGATCAAAAGTAATCAGGGGATGCCGGACCGCCACTACTAGTTAGCCTAGTGCTAGCTGAAGCTATTACAGCTATGCGATTACTTAAAATTATACTGGGGGAATCCTGGGGACAGCCAGCGGTATGCCTGGCACAGTGACGGGCATACCACTAAGGAGGTTAAAGAGACACTGAAGTGACTTTTTTGTCCCTTTATTATTATTAGTTCGCCAGCTTCAGCAGTAAATTCCAAGCGGATTTGCCATACTCCCGCGGCAGAATGAGTGATTTATGCCCCTGAAATAGGACAGCAAAGTTCTATGACTTGCAAGTCGTAGATTTTGCTCCCCGGGGAGGCAGAGCTGAGTGCAGTAGCTCTGCCTCCTATCCAGTAAAACTCTGCCGATCTCCGCCTCTCTCAGTGGAAATAAATATGGCAGCCTCCATATCCCTCTTGTCGCAGTTGTCCTTTAAAGTATATCAATCAATTAAAGTAAAGCAACACTGAAAAAAAAGGCTAGATACTTACCTATGCAGAGTAGGGCTCTGGATCCCATGTTGCCTTCTCGGTCTTCCCTCCATGTCCCAGTTCTACTTCTGTGCTCGTCTCTGGAAGCACTTGGAAGAGCTCAGGGAAGCTTTTTTGCATAGATAACAACTGAAGTTTTTTAACTCTTCCTGTACTGGAAAACAATATGAGACTCTTTTCTTTGCTGCTAATGTTCTGTTTCTTAGCTGTACTACACATACCATACATTGGGCTTGATTCTCTAAAGAATGCTAACTGTTAGCACGCGAGGTGCTGTGTGCACATCTTTACGTAAGCAAAGCTTTGCGCCCGCGCGGCCGGTAACTACCCTTTTGCGTGCGATAACGTGGACTTTTGCACGCGATCGTGCGCCTGTTTGCGTGCAAATGTCACGTGCAAACGGTAGTTACCGTGCGGGCACAAAAATTTGCACGCACGCAAGTTTATTTTCGCTTCAGGTTTGCTTTGAGAAACATTTTTATTACTGAACTAACATTTTCATCTGCTTACAAAACATCAGGCAGAGCTCCACAACTTGTGAAAACGCTGCTTTGTAATATTTCATGTTTATCTTTAAACTTTTAGTTTTGTGAAGTACACAATAAGTAGTAAATAAATACGCTAAGAATAACTCTATACATTCCTCAGGAGCTGGCAAGAGCTGGGAACAGGAAGGGAGAAACACTGGTGACCCGCGTCTCCTGTGTCCGCACAATGGCCGCCGTTATATCTCCGCATGCAATGCCAAAACTATGAAAAATCGCCCCATAAAGGGGCAGTGTTCTCAAATCAACATTTCCACAGCTGAAATTACTGTCATTCTCAAGCACTTAGGCAATTTTCAGGGTTATTAAACATTGTTACACAACCAGCTCATTTCGAGCCTCTCTTCCTGGAGGGGGGGGTATAGAGCGCGGCCGATAAGCAGGTAGACAGCTAAGGACGCGGGGGGGGGAGGGGTGTAAGCCTCTGCGATCTAACTAGATATACTAGATATAAAGACCTGCTGCACTGAACGACTGTAGAGAGCACAGAATGACAACTTCATCTCGTTTGTTAGGGCGGTTTTACATCTGGCTATTGCGTTTGATGCTCCGCCCCCACTGCATCGCAACGAGGGTTGCTCGTAAACTACGCCAGCGCGAATCTACGCATCGTAGTACGCAACTACGCATTGTAGTTCGTAGGCGAAGTTTAAGAACTACGCGTATGCATTTCCGCGTAGTCGTAGTCCCGCTATGCGTAGCTTCGCCCGCTACGCGTAGTTGACGTATGTATTGCGAAGTCAACTACGTTTGCGGTAACTGCATTTATATGGGTCATTGCGCATGTGCAGAAATTGTATTGACCTTTATACGCATACAATTCCGCATTGGATGTTGGAATGTATGCTTATATTAGTTTGTGTATGCGCATAGTTAGCAGATTATTGCGGAAATTTTTCCGCATAATGGCATAAGCGGTCGCATCAACTACGCTACGCAATACGTGAAGCTTGCGTATTTTACTGCGTAGACTATGGTATGCTAACGTAGCGAAGTGGCTGAATTCGGAGCCGTAGATTGCGAAGCGTATTTGCATAAAAATACGCGTAGTTCCAGCGTAGCGAAGTTGGCTGACTATGACCATCCCTGATCGCAACGCACAAAACAACCTTCATATGACCTTGCAGCAGAGTGCACCGACAGTGTCATATGAATAGCGCCGCCCCTAGCCACCCCTCTCCCAGTGACGCTCCTGTTGGACAGGAAGTAGGTCAAGGCGATTCCCGGCTTTTCCTGTCATATTCCTGTTGTTACGCACATGTGCGCACCACTGCCGCTGCATCGCTGCAGAAGTCTGAGGGCCCTTTCACACCAGGGCAGTGCGTCAAAATGACGCATTGCTACCGCAGCCTACTGCAGCCGTATGGCGAAGTTTATACTTCCCACGTTGCGGTACGCTGCGCCGGAAGTCCCTAATCTAACGCTAGCGCAGAACTACATTACCACGCGTGATCCGGGGATATTCGCCAGCCCGGAAGTCATGTTAGTCTGTGGCGATGTTGGTTTTTTTTCGAAAAAAAGTCCACGTCGTGGTGTACACATTTCCATACACTTCCGCATACCCCGAAGCAGGAAGTGACGGCAAGCGCACGTCACTTCCTGCTCGACTGCTGGCCAGACATGTAACACCACGTACTAACGCGGTGTTCCCTGATGGCCTATCTCTGCCGGTGCGATGCAGGGGGCGAGAAGCAATGCCTCGCTGCCACCAGTTTGCAGTGTGAAAACGGTGGCGGGCTGACGGCCAATCAGGCACTTCCAATGTGACGCGGTAAGTGCACCAGGCCCCATTGCCTTACATTGTCATTGCGTTACCCTGCGGTAAAACAAGGCCAGTGTTAAAGGGGCCTTAAAAAGAACCTGTAACAAAAAAAAAGTTCCCCTGGGGGTACTTACCTCGGGAGGGGAAAGTCTCAGGGTCCCAATGAGGCTTCCCCCTCCCCTGTAGCTGCAGGCAGTCCAGGGCTGGCTCCCCCGAAGTGTCCCAGAATCCTCCTTCGACAAGCCTGACAAGCGCTGATAAGCACAGATTTATTTACCTTCCCTGGCTCCAGCGGGGGCGATGTTGCGGCTCTCCGCACGGAGATAGGCAAAAATAGCCGATCTCCGTCAGGTCCACTCTACTACGTAGGTGCAGGAGACTTGTGCCTGCGCAGTAGAGTGGCCCAGCAGCGATCGGCTATTTCCGCCTATCTCCGAGGCAGAGAGCCCATACTGCGCCTGCGCTGGAGCCGGGAAGGTAAATATTTACATCCCCGCTGTTCGGGGAGCTTTATTGCTGCCGTGGGACCGAGGAGGACGGGGGAAGCCTCAAAAGGATCCGGAGGCTTCCCCCACCCGAGTTGAGTACCCCCCAGGGGAGGGTCTATTTTGATACAGGTTTTATTTAAAGAATTTTCGCTCGCTTTTATTTTGCATCATAATATCAGTAAACAGAGTTAAAGAGTAACTGTAGAGAAAATAATGAATGAAACTGCTTATTTTTGTACTTACTTGTTTTTTACAAAACCCATTTAGAAATTATTTAGCCATTGTTTGCAAAATCTTTTTTTTCTCCATGATTTACATACATACTGAAATGTATCACCGGTGGTGACATCTAAAAGTGGATATCCTAAATAATTTAATGCATTCTACTATATGTTACTACAGTGCCTCTTTGAATTTTACACTAGCTTAATGCCTAAATATTTGCATAACTTATTCCATATTTTGCAAATCGTGTACATTATCTTGCTTTGAACTCACCAAGGCCTGCACACAGCAGACGTTCACTAATAAAGCAATGCAGAGATGTTGTTTTGTTTAATTTAAATTAAACATTCTGCAGCTCAAATTGGTTTTTATTGTTTTGTTTATGATTTAAAGAAAAAAGTGTAACGGTCCCATTCTGGATATATACCACCCCCAACTATAAGAAGCTGGTAATGAGGAAAGAGAGACACTGAGAGTTTCGGGGGCCCCCTCAGATCTAATTCCCAACTCCTACAGACGTCAGCAATGAATGGCGTGCTTAACAAGCAGGGATGGTATAGCTGCTTACTCCACGTAAACTACTGTATCCATGTTGGTAGTCATGGGAGTTCTTCAGACAGCTCCTTGGTGGAAGGGTTTATGGTGCTATGTGACTGCCCCCAAAATAAAGTGATCAGATAAGCTAAGCACCACCATTTCGGCTGAGCACCGCCATCTCGGTACAGTGTACGTAGGTGCAAGTGTCAAGGACTAGGAGGTATGCAAGAGGCTGAGGGAGAATTTATTATAACTGTACAGACATTTTTTCAAGGCAAATGTTTAACTAACGCTAAAAATGGCTGACTTATTCACAGCTATACGCAGCACTTCTTGGGCAATGTAATTAGAGACCATTCTTCCCATACCGCCAGCACAGGGGGCAGTATCTGTCCACTTCCTCTTTGTAAGAGGTGTGGCCAGGTTCTGTGTCCCTTTCTGAACAGTAAAATAAGTGCCCAGGGCTAAGAGGGCCCATCTCTCAATATCCTTCCCCATCTGAGTATTTTGTCCATCACCAGGTCCTCTCCTGCACTGCAGCCTATCACCACCGTGCAGAAGTGTCACACCCCCTAGATTTTACCATCTGAATCATATGATTCCTGTAGCTTCATGGCTAGAGCTAGCACTGATAGTAAAACTAACTTGTACTGAATAATATGTCCCAAAGCATAAAGCTATTATTATTAATTAGGATGATGAACAGTTTAAAGTAGTTATAGACTTTGCTCTGCAGACAAGCAGTGGTGCTGCTCAGTGCCTGGTCTAATGTGCAGCAATTGTAAATCTTGCAATCTGTGTAAACCGCTCAGTAGAAAACAGTGATTATGATGAACTATTAAAAGTACAGTAATTCGGTTCTGTGCTATGCAGACAAGCAGCAATGCTGCTCAGTACTGGGAATAAAATGCTATAATTGGTCCTTTATAGTGATTAGCACAAATTTAGCACAAACTTTGCATAATTGTAATTTTGCGACCCAATTCACAATTATTATTATTTATTTAGTATTTATAAAGTCTTAACATTTTCTGCAGCGCTTTACAGAGTACACAGTCATGTCACTGAATGTCCTAAGAGGAGCTCACACTGTAATCCTTACCGTAGTTATATGTCCATCATAGTCTCGGGCCAATTTAGGGAAAAGCCAATTAATTTATCTGTACGTTTTTGGGATGTGGGAGGAAACTGGAGAGGAGACCCTCACAGAAAAGGGTAGAACCCTGGCTGGGATTCAAATCGGGAACCCAACGCTGCAAGGCAAATGTGCTACCCACTACAACACCATGCTGCCCCATGCATTATGCAAAATCATCATGTAAAATTTTGGAAACAATTGTAATTCATTTTGTTAGTAATAATAATTAGGAATCATTTTGCAATTATGCAATTTTGTGATAAATTTAGTGGTCAATAGCAAAGATTAAAAAACAAATCCAAAAAAACTTTATAGTTTTTGAGAAAATGTATAATAAAATTTAAAAGAAAATGTTTTTTAACTGCAAAATGCCATTTTACTGAGTTTAAAAAAAAAACATTTTCCTTCTTTGAAATGTAAAATCAATTTTCTCACAACCTACGAGGTCTTTTTGAGAACATTTTTTGTTACTTGTACCCACCATTCTCCCTAATATGCATAGCAATATTGGTGACGATACTATGTATGGGTGTTTTGCTATTGACCACTACACTTGGCATGAAATTCCGCAAAATTACGAATGGATTACTGGGAAATCAACTGAACGTATAAATCGTAATTACGGGTGGCTGTAATTGCAAATTTTACAGGAAATTTCACATAATCCTAATCAGCAGATCAGGATCATCATTAGTCATTTAGAAGAAGGCCCACAAGTAGTACAAAGCAATGAAGACAATAAGTGGTTTCCAGTTCCAATACAACTACTGTAACTACACACTAATAATATAAAAGTGCTGCTAAGAACCAATTTTCTACAACCCCCAACCAAACATCTAACTATCTCCTTTGCAGTACTAAACTGTCTGGAACCTCACAACGTGTACGAGTACCTACTTATCTTCTACTTCCTAAAAGATTTCAGCTTTTTTTATCAGGCCTGTGTGTGCCATACACCCCACGCAGGGCTGAAGTCCTTTACCACCTAGTAGAAAGGTCTTTTTTATTTTGAACATCCAGTCCAGCTTTGGTGGGACATTTGTGCTTTCTGATGTTCTCCAGACTCAGTATATGAGCTGCAATTTTCCAGCTTTGAACCCTAAAAAAGGAAAACCAACTGCATGAATTTAGAGAAGGAATGTAGAAAACTCCAGGGAACCGGAACCAAGATATATACAGTATAAAGTTCTTTAAAAACACTTAAGAAGGAGAGTCAATGTAGGCTTACCTCTCCTGAAGAAAAAGCCAGTAACATATATGACTAGATGTATGTTTTATTGGACGCCTCCATTCTTCATGTTTTCACAGATTTAAGATTTTCCTCCACATTCTGAAAGGCCCTTAAAGAGGATTTTTGGGGGCGTGATTTCCTTTTGATGGGTGTGGCCAATATCCAGATCAATAATGGGGGTGATTTGAAAATGTTGAAGCTGAAGAAGATATAGGAAAATATATGAAAGCAGATCATGAAACGAGGAACGGATATCTGGGTGGTCAACATGTCTGTCCGTTAAACCACAACTCAGATTGACAATTGTTTTCCCAACAAATAATGTTTTCCTCCTGCATCTGAGTTTGATTAGACTGAACTCTCTCCAGCAATCTAAGGAAATATCTATTGTACTTTAAGCAGAACATCAGAAGCAGACATCTGTCATGTACAACCAGCGTAAACTTCCACTGACAAACCCAACATAACGTGCCTCCTCCAAAAATATTCCTAACCTCACCCTTCCCGTTCCTGCTTTGAGGAGTAGAACATATGCCGCTGGGGTGCCCAGGTAAGACTGAGATATATATTATTCATGGGCTGCTGGAAGATAGATACTGTAGAATATTGGAAAACCCCATGGAAGATACTGGTCCTATACATAGTAGATCCATCATAATAATAATCATAGGTAGTTGGTGGCTAAGTGGTTTGCCTGGCCTCAAATCTCTGGTCCGTGCCTTTGCCAGGGTTCTGTATGGAGTCTGCATGCTCTTCCTGTGTGTTGATTTTTTCCATCTTAACTGGTTACTTCTCAAAACAAAGACGTATATGAATCGGTTTACTGCCCCCCACCTCCCAAATTGAGAATTAATCTGTGTAAGATGGCCATACGTGATTCAAAACATTTAAGTCCCCTCATACCTTTATTTAAAAAAAAAAATGCCTGTAATTTTTGTTTTCAATTGAGAAAAAATACATTTCAAATTTTTGGGCTGTGGTGAAAAATTTGGATTGAGTGTTAGAAAAAAAAAAATACAGTAGATTATGATGGATGAGTTTGACATTGTTAACAATACAATCCATCAAAAACATTGTTTTATTTAAAAATTCTAAAAGGAAAAAAAAATAAAACATTTTCTTGAATTTTTGATACTTAGGTATTGGTTATGATGAAAAATTCTGATTGAGCTAAAAAAAAAAAAAAAAAAAAAAAAAAAAGGATGGTGTATGGTGGATTGATCTGCTTTATCAAATAATACAGTCTATCAAAAATATTGTTTTATTGAAACATTCTAGAAAAATTAAAAAATGCACAATGTATTGCCAGCTTTAAGTCCTGCTGTGAAGTGTTACATAAGGTACATAATAATAATAATAATGATGATACAGCAAGATTCATAGTTAATATATTTGACAGTTGATTAATATGACGCTGATCATTTTAACTCCAGCTTGGAGCTGGCCCAATCAAAATCATCAGGAAGTGAATTTAATTGGCCCAGTCTTAGGCCCGGTTCACATTAGCGGTGGCCGTCCGGAATCGCCGTGCCGGAGCCGGACCGCTTGCAGAACGGACGGAACGGACGCACGGCAATAGCAATGAAAGCCTATGCGTCCGTTCACATGCGTCCGTTCTGCCGGACCGGAGCCGGACCGGATCCGGACCGGATCCGGACTCTGGCGTCCGTTCCAACATGCGCTATTTTTTGGTCCGGCTCCTCCGGCAGCCGTATCCGGGGCGGAGCCGGACTGCACCATCCGGCCAATACAAAGTAATGAGAACCGGAGAGCGCACAACACACTGGCTACAAAAACCGGACGTTCTACCCCACTTCCTATGCATTTTGGATGGGGACCACATGGAGTTCACAGAGTGGGGCAGCAGCGATTTCATGCTGGAGCTCTAGGCAGCAACATGTCTGATATAAGTCTGATAACGAGGAGGCGAACAACAGAGAATTCCCAGGTATACGAAAAATGCCTGGATCCATGGTCCCAACTGCAGTCTCTGTATCCACGGATGGTCTCCACACGTCCACCTGTCTCCAACAATGACCCCAGACCCTTCTGCTGACCTCCCAGACCCCAGGTATTTACAGGTTGTTATCTCCTTAAGAAACCGGATCCGGACCGCAACCGTGTTCACACCGCACGGAAACCAGATGCAAACGGACCGGATCCGGACCGGATCCGTATAGGAACCGTACGGATCAGGTCCGGTCCGGATACGGTGCGGTCCGGACATCCGGTGCGGTTTTGACAAAACCGCAAGTGTGAACGGGGCCTTAATTTGCATACAGTTTGCAGTACATTTTCATGCGAGCTGTAATTATAAACACCTGTCAAGTCATGTACAGTATTTCTGTCTAGACACTAATTAAAATATTGATAATACAAATAATAAATTAACTTATGTGAATATTTTCTTTTGAGACGTGAAAAGAAGGCCCACTGAGTGAACGTTACCCAGAATCCTGATCTTTATGATCTAATTGTGTCTGGCATCCATGCTGCAAGGAACGGAATTGGTGAGACATCAGTGGCGCTAAGTGATTTCATGCAGGAACAGGGGGCAATTTCATGGGGCCTAAAATTAATTTTTCGTGGCCTGAGGAGGGGAAAAGGGTCCATTTCACACTCATGATCCTTAAAGTGGCGCAGAATTAATTTCAAACAGGAAGATGATTAAATACCCATGAAATAAGTGCAAGATATTGGAAATTATCAAAGCCCCTTAAAATCTCCTTTCAGGAAAAAAAATTTCTATCCAGCGTATTAGATTTCTTATTAACACATAGATAATTTGTACATCAATAATTATTGGGATGAAATAAAACAAATATTTTTACTTAAAGTGGACCCAAATTAAAAATACAAGATTTCAGAAATAAAATCTATTTTCTAAATTATAATAATAAATAGCAACCTTTTTTCAGCTGCATGATGACAAATATAATATATTTTACATTTATTGGAGGAACCCCTCCCTTCCTTTCAAATTGCCGGAATTTTCCGGCAAACTGGTGGAGTAGATGGTGTCTGGCAATGGAGGAATTGCTAATGGATGCCCCCAGTATAATCCTAACTATGAAAAGAGAAGGGTGAAAAGCATGCACTGAAATGATCATAGGTTTGAAGGAGTGTTTATTTATCTTTGTATGTGTCAGAGTGGTGCAACTAAATATTTTGAATTAAAAAAATGTTTGGTTTGGGTCCGCTTTAAAGGGATACTGTAGGGGGTCGGGGGAAAATGAGTTGAACTTATCGATGCTCTGGCCCCGCCTCCGGTTCACTTCTGGAATTTCAGACATACTGGGCCTGCACCTGGTGACATCAGCGGGAGCGAGGACATGGCAACGCAGGCACAGTGGTTTTCAGACTTTAAAGTCTGAAATTCCAGAAGTGAACCGGAGGCGGGGCCGGAGCATCGGTGAGTGGCTGCGCGGGCACAGGATGTCTGTGGGGGACCATTAGAAGCCCCGGGTAAGTTCAACTCATTTCCCCCCGACCCCCCTACAGTATCCCTTTAAGGTATCATTTTGAAAAGTCAAGCCTGGGAATTTAGTAAAAGTCAGAAATTTTAATTGATACAATTTAGTTCTGATCTGCTTTTACTACCTATAGAACCATTAGTGGATTTGGAATCATTATTGCTAAGAAATAAGAATTTTGCCTAAACTGTCAAATTCTGTAGTTACAATTTAGATGTTTTTAAAAGCTTGATACAAATAATTTGAGGATCAAGGAAGAAAGACAATTTTGAATTTCTTAAAATACACAAATAATAATAATGGCCCAAGGATAGATTCAGTCATATTTCTGCCCCAGGAGGAATATGTGGGGGTGTGGCTAGTGGGGGTGTGGCCAAATGGGGCAGAGCTGGCACGCCATAGGTCGTTCGCTTATAAGGTTATCCAAAGAAACTTGAAGGATTTATATAATTATCTTGTGGGATCAGGAAACATTTTCTGCCCCATCATGTTTCTCCAGGAGCAAAAGGTGTCCCAGGGGGGAGTTGGTATGAATGTGGCCAGGAGGAACATAACCAGTGGGGGTGTGGCCAGTGGGGGTGTGGCCAAATAGGGCAGAGCTGGCACGCCATAGGTCGTTCGCTTATAAGGTTATCCAAAGAAACTTGAAGGATTTATATAATTATCTTGTGGGATCAGTAGAGATTTTCCCCTTTGAAAGTCATAGTTGAGTTTTACATACAATTGATTGAACGTTTTTTTTTTGTTTTTTTTATTACTTATGCATGAATAATGTTTGTTAAATATTGCTGTTTTCGAAAAATGAAAATGAAATTACCAGCTGCACCATTTTATTTCCTTCTCAGAGACTTAAGGTGACCATACATCTCTCAATCTGCCACCAGATCGACCATCAGACAGATGCCCTTCTGGTCGAATCTGATAAGAGAAGGATCTATTGCCTATAGATTTCAGCATGGAATCTATTGAGAACTGTCCCAGCACCTCCGCCTGCCAGCCCCCCCATGTAACGCCCCCCACCGCAGTCTTCTTTAATTGGGCTGGGGGCAGCAGTACCGATTGGTACGATTGCATGTAGTGACATCAGTACATCTGGCGATGTCATGGGATATGGAGAAAGATGCGGTACACAGTAGGAGGCCAAGAGGTGCGCCAGCTTGACAGGTGAGTATGCAACACTCACCATGGGCCTGGGAAGGCCGGGAGGGAGGGGGATGACACTTGCCGATTGACTGATGGTCTTGCGGATCAATCAGTTGTTAGGAAATGGAACTCTGTTACCGCTGCACACCCGATTGAGTCCCTGAAATCGAGATTTTCCAGTACAGCTGATTGATCGTTTTCACTGATTTCAGCCAGAAACCGATCAAAAGGATCGATCAGGTGGCCTTGTTGGACCATTGATCTCGCCAGATTAAATCATTAGGATTAGATTGGCTGGATGGTAATGGCAAAAAAAAAATTGTACCGCTGGCTGCTCTTTCCCAGTCAGTCTGAGCCACTCCCACTTTTGTCACATAAGTAGGAGTGATTGTTCTGCCAACTGAAGCCACACCTCCTGCTGACTTATAGCCCAACAGGAAGCATGTCTTCATTGTGACTGGTAGGTGAAAGTGAGCAGGCGTCAGGACGTTGATATGGATATGTGAACACCTGAATCAGCCTTTTTTCAGTAAAATTTTTAACAAAAGAATAAAACTTTTGCATGCAGAACTCATTTAAAATAACTTAAAAACAATTAAAAAAATAAAAGCACCACTACAGAGTAAAAATTAAAGGGGCACTACAGCAAAAAACTGTAAAATGTTAAATATGTGCAAACATATACAAATAAGAAGTACATTTTTTCCAGAGTAAAATGAGCCATAAATTACTTTTCTCCTATGTTGCTGTCACTTACAGTAGGTTGTAGAAATCTGACAGAAGTGACAGGTTTTGGACTAGTCCATCTCTTCATAGGGGATTCTCAGGGTTATATTTATTTTCAAAAGCACTTGGTGAATGGCAGTTGCTCTGTCCAACTGCCAAAAAACTGTGTAGGGAGCAGGGAGGCTGGCCAGCATCATTGTTTAAATCCTTTTTGGGGAATATCTTTATAAAGAATAAAAGCCTTGCTGAGAATCCCCTATGAAGAGATGGACTAGTCCAAAACCTGTCACTTCTGTCAGATTTCTACTACCTATGGTAAGTGACAGCAACATAGGAGAAAAGTAATTTATGGCTCATTTTACTCTGGAAAAAAGTACTTCTTATTTCTATATGTTTGCACATATTTTAAATGTTACAGTTTTTCGCTGTCGTGCCCCTTTAAGCAGTTAAAATCTGACAGAACCAACAGGTTTTGTACTAGTCCATCTCCTCATAGGGGATTCTCAGGGTTTTCTTTGTTTTCAATAGCATTTCCTGATTGGCAGTTGCTAAGTCTAACTGCCAAAATAGTGTGCCAGTGAGTAGGGAGGCTGGCCGGCATTTTAAAGGATAAACTGCAATTCAGGAAATGCTTTTGAAAAAAAAGAAAACCCTGAGAATCCCCCATGAGGATATGGACTAGTCCAAAAACTGTTGGTTATGTCAGATTTTAGCTGCTTACTTTTTTTGCTGTAGTGGTCCTTTAAATCCATAAAACATTCGAGGTTTAAAGCAGTAGTGAGTCTAGGGACAGCCATACTATCCCAGTAGATAAATACTTGTATAACATATGTAATATATGTATTTGTACTGCCCACATTTTAATTTTAGTGAATTTTACATAGGAAATAAAGAAAAAACTGTTCCAGGCATTTGAACTGAAGCCAATCCTAAAGTAATTTCCTCCCTTACTCTGTTTTTTTTCCTCCTAGAATCTAGCTTGCTTTGTAAACACTCGAGAGCACAGCATAGATCGTATTTCAGCAGCTTCTGCAGAGGGGTGATGGGTATTTTCCTTCTCAGCCTCGTGGCACACTGAACTGCCCTCAGCCAATCAGTGAAGCGCAGGAATGTGGGAAGGGGAGATAACAAGCTTCCCTCTCCCTGGCAGTGTACCAGAAAAGAGCCAGGCTGGCTGAGATAAGATTTATTACAGCAGAAACATTTATGATTATATTGGAATGTTTGCAATGCAGGGTCAGGTTGTAGGCTGCATAATAAACACAGAGCAGTGGGTAAATGGAATTTGATTTTTATGGCTGACAATTCTGCTTTAAAGCAAATTGGCCAGAGGTTGCCAAGGATTTTTCTCCTTCCTTTGCCTTACATTTTACAGGGTTCAGGATTAGGTTTTTCCTTGTTTGTTTTGTTTTTTACTTTTTTTACTGGTTTGTCCAATGGTTGGATTTGATGGACGTGTGTATGTAAGTAGGTCAGAGATTTTGGACTGATGGCAACATGTAATAGTGAAACAAATTTCTTTAGGTATGTTAAACATGGCAGAGATGAGAAGCAGAGGAAAGGCTATCTCTGCTTCCTGTAACATATTGTGCCGAGGTTGTCTCACTCCTCCAGCAGCAAAATCCAGCGTACCATCTGAGCGGAGTTCAAACTGTTCCTAAATACCGGTAATATGAAAATTCTGCAGCTTTATTAAGCATTTTGTTATTAATTGTTTACTGAGCTGTCAGCTTTGCAGAACCCACAGAAATGATGTGAAATTGCAGATTTTTTTAAATTGAAACCCCATTGTTTATTATAGCAGATAATAAGACGGCAAATGTATTTATTTTGGAACATCCAGTATAGCTGTCATCTTTCCGGGATAACGCTGGTCCATTTTCTGTTGAAATCGATCAGTTTTGTACATCGTGCATCAGTTTTTTATCCGTTTTTCCGATCTGTGCGGTTTGCTACCCGCTCGCCACATTCCACGCCATCCACTCACGTCCTCAGACGTCGCTGCCATTGTCCATTCATGTCCAGGAGGATTATCTACCAGGCAACCTAGGCAGGTGCTTGGGGCCTTGTGGGAGTCAAGGGGCCAACCTGCCACCTTCTTTGACCTCTCTCCATTTCAGCTAACCAAAGAAACACAAGAGGGCCCCAAATTGACTACCTTGCCTAGGGCCCTATGGTCCCAGTACATCTTAATCCATCTCTGGTCCTGGCAGGCTGGAAACGCTGGTATATTGATCCTGAGGCCCCAACATAGGCATCTCAGGCTCCCATTGGTTGCAATAAACCAACGGGAATCGTCTTTCCCATGGCTGGATTTCAGGCAAGGCCGCAAAGGCATGGCCTAGGGCACCAGGAAAGCAAGGGGCGGCTGTGGGCAGCAGTAGCAGTTAGCCTGATGAACATTTTTTCTGCTACAGAGTTTTCACATAGCGGTGGGCGGCTACCAACAGCCGGATCTGGCACTCGGGGGATGAAGGGGCAGGGAACAAGCACTTACAGTGATCTCTGAGCTGCCTGTCACTCACTGAATGTTCCGCTTGCCAAGGGGCTTGCAACTGTATCCCTGTTATCACTTCACTAACTGTCCTCAGAGGAGCCTACAATCTAATCCCTGCTGTGTTGGGGGGAAAGTTTAGGATGCTGTCAGTCCGGGGGCAGCTGGTGATAGTGGGCCTTGGGCGGTAAAAAGTGCAAATCCGGCCGTGGTCCTTCCCCAGGGGGAGTAAATCGTCCCTCACTACTCAGTGAACCAATGAGAACCCTCCCTGGGGAGGGACAATTCCCATTGGTCAATTGCAACCAATGGGAGCCTGAGATGCCTCTGTTGGGGCCTCAGGATTGGTATACCAGTGTTTCCAGCATCCTGGGACCCAAATGGGCAGAAGTATTGGGAGCATCTTGTGAAATGCACGTGGCGAGCTTCGCTTTTAAGAGGATTTTAATCCTGGGGGAAAGGAGCCTAAGGTAGGGTCACACTTAAGAGAATCATAGGAATTGAAATGTCCACATTTCCGATCAGAAATCGGCATTTCTGGTCGGAAATTGGAAAATGGAAGTTGGAATTCTGCGGACATCTGATTTATCGCAACTTGGTAATTTTAGACCAATCACAGAACTTGGAAACATTGGACCAATCAGAGAATGCTGATTTTTTTTTTTCTGCAAAAATCGTATCACTGCTGTAATTTTAGATCAATCAATCAATCAAGACTGATTTTTAATTTTTTGCATTCTCTGATGCCAAAAAATGAGCAATAAAATACTCCTCGGAAGTCGGGAAAATCGGAAATCGTAAAAATGGAAATTGGCAGTGTTGGAAATTGGAATTTCCACGGAATGGTATATGGGCATTTCTGTCCATCCCTACTCATATCGGCTTATCCTGGTGGCCCACCATATCAGTGGTTCTGCAATACGTACCCAGTCTTACCACCTGCCTGTAGCGTGATGTCATACTTCTGCAATCTCTGCAAAGCATACCTTATCTCTTAAGCCTCATACTCTCCGCCCGACGGGTCCTGCGACGTTCATTTGACGACGGCCATCAAGCGACGCTTCTTCCTGCCGGTGGGTATGCACGACGTCACGTGATGCTACACGTCGGGAGCTAACGAGACTTCAAGCGATCGCAATACTTTGTGCGGGAGTCGTCGAGGAGCTCAGCGATCCGCCACGATGGTCGTTATTGCGGAGCGACACTAAGCGACGTTTGCGTGGTCATGTGACTGTACCCACATTGCAATATCGCTGAAATGACCGCTCAGCCCTCAAAAAGTCGTCAGTCTGTGAGGATCCGCTCGGCTGCCTGCGCAGGCAGGCAGTTTTTTGACCACAGTTCCGGTCTGCATTCTGCAGGTCTCTGGAAGAGAGACCTTTTGTCAGTTTTGCAGCTTGCTGCTGAGGAATTTGCATGTGTTTGTCATGCAGATTGCCTAGCCACATCCTTTGTAGGCTTGCTCTATATATACCATGTGATATTACAGACCTGGGCTGGTCATGAGGGTTAGTCCTGTGAAACACTTCGGTAGTGTCAGCCTTGCTCTTTGTTTAAAGATTAGCTCAGAGTAATTCCTGGGACTGCACTAGGCAGATTCCCTAGTGCAGTTAGGATTGCATATCTGTTCTGTTTTGGTTGTCTGTTGCGATTGTCCTGTCCCAGCGGTGGTCGACAGGAAGTCGTTCTGATCTTTGTTCTTGGAGTATAGCTGGAGCAGCGGTTGCTATCAGCTATCTCATCTGATCTGTCTTGCCTGGATTGCACTCGCCTTGCGCTAGTGCTGTGGATCCGTCTGATCTCCATCTCTCTTTCTATACTTGGATCGCACTTGCTCTGGCGGAAAGAGCAGTGGATCCAGCTCCCTCAGTTTCTATACTTGGATCGCACTCGCTCTGGCGGAAAGAGCAGTGGATCGTATCTCTCACTTATTCCTGTTTTCGTGTATCTGACTTGTCTGCTATGAACGCTTGTTGGAGGCTCGGTGAGGTAACCGTTAAGCAAGCGCTCGCGTCCTCTGTTTCATGTTTGTCTGTCGGTGGTTAGTTAGGCGTGCTTGTCTCTGTTGTGCTTAACACGCGGAGACCGCGCATAAACGCGTGCACTGTTGCGAATGAGTGCGGTGTTCGCGTTTAGTTAGCGTTTGTTATTTTCATTATCTTCTCATTGTATTATTTGCTGTGCCTTTGCTACTCTCGGGCTCTGCCTTGCTGTAGCCTTGTGTCACCTCTGGCAATTGCCTCTCTCGCGATTGCGTTCCTATTTCATATCTGCTGTTGTATGTGCACCGTCGCGGGTTGGCGACTAGTTTGGTGCACACACATACAATCTGTCCTTTTGCTCAATCTCATTCGCAATCGCTTCTCAGGCGATTGCATTCTCGCTCGGTTTCCTCTGTTGTGTGTCCACTGTCGCAGGGTGGCGACTAGTTTGGTGCACACACATACATTCCTCCTCTGGGCTTATTCTGTCTTGTGTCGCTGTTAGCAATCGCCATCTCTTGTGATTGCCTTCTCACCTGATCTTCATGGTTGTGTGTTCATCATCACAGGGTGGCGACTAGATTAGTGGACACACTCTGTCACTTTGATCTCTCTCTTTCAGGGCTATCTTGCCCTGCGTTTCTTCCCTTCGTACAATTCCTGTCTGCCGTCTGTGGCAGGGCAGAGGAGCTGTTCCTCTGCACTCCACAGCTCCATCTGCCGACAGGAATTTCCCTCTACAGGTGCATTGCACCTTTTGCTGGGTTCCCGCAAATTACATGCTTGTGGAGGATTTCCGCAGTGTCAGCGCACGCCTTGTGTGCTGATCACGGAGAGAATTCCACAATACACAGTCGTTGGGAAAATTGCGACGTGGCTACATAACTTTACACTGAGCACATATGCTAGGGCTGTATAAGATTGCGCAATTAAGATTGTACGGTGTATGGCCAGCTTTAGGGCTGACTGATCGCTCACGACATTTGCATTGGCGGCGCCGCTCCTGGTAAGCCTCTGGCTGGTGACGCACCCCGATCCCCTCTCCACTCTCTGGCTTATAAAGACGGTTAAACAAGCAAAGATGGAAAGTTTTTGTGTTAGCCAAATGTAAATGAGTTAGTAGGGAAGGGTCCCCTCTGCGGACACCCATCCGCCGTCCTGCATCCCGGCCTTTCCCCAGCACGGAAACCTGATCTCCCGCATTTGGATCTGCTTTATGCCAATTGCTCCAAGCTGTTCCTCTTCACAAATCCCCCAAGTTTAGGTGAGGGCCCCGAGCAGGCAGCACAGGTCAGAGCAGCGTGACGAGCAGACTTGGCCACTTGTCCTCCTCTCTCTGACTAAGGTAGGGCGAATTGTTCCATGTGGATGGGGGGGGAGATATTGCCGGAGGCCGTGCTGGGACTGGTCCAGACTCAGCAGAATCCTCCTAATTCCATCCTGGCTCACACACATGTTTCATCACTGCTACACGGATGGGGGGTGTTCTGTGACGGATCCTTCCAAGCATAACTATCCGTCTGTCTATCTATCTATCTGACTATCTATCTATCTGACTATCTATCTATCCATCTGACTATCTATCTATCTATCTATCTATCTATCTATCTATCTGACTATCTATCTATCTGACTATCTATCTATCTGACTATCTATATATCCATCTGACTATCTATCTATCTATCTGACTATCTATCTGACTATCTATCTGACTATCTATCTGACTATCTATCTATCTATCTATCTATCTATCCCTCTGTCTATGCATCTATCTATCCATTAATCTCTCTCTCTCTCTCTCTCTCTCTCTCTCTCTCTCTCTCTCTCTACATCCATCCATCCCTCTGTCAATCTGTCTGTCTTTTGTCTATCTATCTATCTATCTATCTATCTATCTATCTATCTGTCTGTCTGTCTGTCTGTCTGTCTGTCTGTCTGTCTGTCTGCCTGTCTGCCTGTCTGCCTGTCTGCCTGTCTGCCTGTCTGCCTGTCTGTCTGTCTGTCTGTCTGTCTGTCTGTCTGCCTGTCTGCCTGTCTGCCTGTCTGTCTCTCTGTCCGTCTGCCTGTCCATCTGTCTATCTATCTATGTATCAATCTACATTATGTAATCCCTTGTATTGTTATATTTATTATATATTGCAATATCTAGATATCTTGCTGTCTTGCATTTACTGTATATTTGTATCACCATTATACAAACAGTCACCTGGGTTGGCTGATATAGGAAGAGAACAGTTGGCTGATATAGGAAGAGAACAGGTGTTTGGCTCCATTCCCACTTATTGTTAAGGTTTTATTAGAAGGAGGAGCTTCAGGCTTAGGTTCACGCTTTGTGCGCTGTCTAACGCCTGTGCTAAACCATGCGGATAACGCAGCACAGACCCTGCATATTATTACATGCAGATTATCTTTCCTAGCATGAAGAATTGCTATGTAACGCACTCGTTACCGCACAGGTTATCCACAAAGGCAGCGTAGAGGGTACATCTGGATAAAGTGGCCCGTTACAATAAACGGATGCGAATGTGCCAATAGAATAGCACCGCCAGTGCGTTCCTATCCAGCAACAATGCACTTAGTGTGAACGCACCTTGATACTAAATAATCTACCGCGCATATTGCGACCTGCGTCACATGACTGATGTTATGAGTATTATTATTATTCTCCTCTGTTATGCAATGGCCTCTGAATGATTTCTGCTTTTATAGACGGTCACTAATAGGCCTGGGATGCACTAAAAATCGTAAGCTAGCTTGCGCTTTGTGTCTGCATGGTAGCGTTGTAAGCTGCGTTTTCCAGGTAACTCATATACTAGCATTGGAGCCCAAACGCTCACAAAATACTGCATGTCCTGCATTTGCGATTTTCAAAATCCCAATCGCTCTAGCGTGCTCACCTTCATACACTTTCATAAGCAAAGTGTTTTTATAAGCTCTGGCAATTCTCAAAAATCCAAAATGGCTCAAAATAGCGCTCAAGTGTGTCCGAAGGCCTTACGCTTGTTATTTAGCGGCACTATCGTGTGTATACATTTATCATTATCATTTGTTTCTGAAATCGTGTTTGCGTAATATAGAGTTTGGATTCTAATTAAACTCCTGTACATTTCTAACATTTATTGCTGGCCACTTTTCCCCTTAATCCTTTTTCCAGGGTTGTTGTGTTCCTGTTTTTTAAATGCTTGTGGCCATTTTTTTTTTCTTTTGCTCTTAAGTTACGTAATTTAATGAGAAGTAATGATGGAAAACTATCGCTGTGAACGCGGCTTGGCGATTCCCACTAACACGTTTTAAAAATGTAAGACGCATTGTAAAATTCTGGCGTATGAAATGTCGCACGAATCCTGCCATAATGAGTTATAACCCTGCAGAATATGGAAAATGTGTAAAAACGGCCAGTTTCAGGAGCCTTAACGGATATTTCACTGTAAAGAAGAAAAAAAAACAATAACACAAAAAAGCACAAAGTTAAATGAATGAAAACAGGCTTAATTAAAGGCCATACTACAAAAATAAAATAAAATAAAATAAAATTGTTTTTCTTTTACTTTTTAAGGCCTTGGTGGCTGGGGTAGAGGGGGGGGGAGGGGTATGTTTATTACTTCATCAAAATTATACTTTGCTTTCTTAATAATATTAATAAACAATAATTATTCAACAAAATGTTTTGGTGAATAACACGCATATGGAACACTTGCACTTACAACCACAAACCTAATTTTCCTTGGTAAAAGTTATGATAGAATAATGTTGTCCTGCCTCCAGATTTCTGCAAGTCCTCAATAGAATTGGTCCAGGCAACTCTATGGCCTGGAACCCACTGAAAACCGCAAACGCAAAACGCAACCGCTAGCGTTTTGTCTGAGCGGTTTGCAAGCAGATTCATGCGCGTTTTTGGTCGTGTTTTGCAACATTGTATTTTTTTCCCCAGCGAGTGCCTAGCGTTTTGCGTTTTGCGTTTTTATCCTGATTGGCCCTGTGAATTATTTTTCATTTTGTTAGAGTGTGCTGAACCGCAAAACGCTAGCAAAACCGCTCAGTTTAGGTTTTGCTGAGCGTTTCCGCTAGCGTTTCAATACTTTACATTGAAGCGCTAACGCTCCCAAAATGCTGCAGGTCCTGCGTTTGCGTTTCTGGGAAACGCAAACGCTCCTGTGGAAGTTGCCCCATCCATTAACATTAGCCCAGCGTTTTGGCAAACTGCTAGCGTATCGCAGCGCTGCCAAAACGCTGCCAAAAGCGCTCCTGTGGGTTCCAGCCGTATGGTAGTACTAAAGCGCAAACATCTTAAAAGAAATCATTTCATATTGTAATCCACTTGCAATTAATGACTTATAAATCAATTAAAAATTGTACTTTACAGCACGAGAGACATTTCTAAGGAAGGATTTCAGAAATAGCGTTCTATTATTATTATTTGTATTATATTATTAATTAACATTATTAATATTCTAGTTTATTGTTACTCTTTGAAATAAACCCATTTTACTCGGTGTTTTTACAAAAATAAAAAGTTCATATTAATTACACGGTTTCTAAAATTAAATAAATGTAACTTTTTGTATATTAAGTATATTATTTGTAGTGGGATGTTTTATTCTCTTTATTCTCTTCTTTATTCATTTCTTTCAATCCTTTTTTTTAGTTCTGTAACATATATTTACGTTTCAGAATTCATACACATTTTACATTTGCATTTGGCAAGCTGATCTACCTAGTAAAAAAAAAAAAAAAATACAAAAAATTGGATAAGACTTGCAGTATTTGAGGGAATACTATGATTCGGCCCAGACTGGCTGGGTGACTTGGAAACTTTGTCTGTTCTTCAGAGCTCTGGATTGCCAAAGAGAGATCTGGTGATGGTTATATTTCTGGCTAATAATAAAAAAGCAATTTTTTTCCCTAATATATAGTTAAATTCTGAAGCAACAAAGAAAAATCCTGAGGCCTTCTTATGCCATCACAATACAATTCCCTAATTCAATTGCAAGTCAGGTAATTGCCAGTGGATTACAATTTTGCAAATGATTTACTTTAAACATTTTGTTTTATACAAGAGTGTCTGCACCGACACATGCCTGACTCGCCATGGAGCAGCCAATAAGTATTACATTTTAATTTTCACCTATTGATTTATTGAAAGCAGGGTTGAATTATGATACAGGGTAAACATTTATTTTAGAAGATCTCTTATGGAGGAAAAGTTGTAAAAAAAAATTAAAATAATCTCCAAACAATAGCCTCAACACCTCTAGCTGCTGATTAATTAAATCAATAATTAATCAATGCACTGCTTGACAACTGATTAGCAGCTACTGTCTTTAGCTGTCACAGTTTTCTTTCCCATCTTGATAGAATTTTTGCTCCTCACTAGTGATAAGCAAAAAATTCCTCTGAAGATGCCAGCTAGCCCCACCCAGAAAATGAACTTGTAGGGCTGGTGCACACCGAGCGGCTTTTTCAGCGTTTTCAGGTCCGCTTGCGGCTGCGGATCCGCTTGGTCAATGTATCTCAATGGGGTGGTTCACACCAGAGCGGGAGGCGTTTTGCAGAAACGAAAAATGCCGGGGTGAGGCATTTTTGGCATTTCGGATGCGTTTCTGCCTCAATGTTAAGTATAGGAAAAATGCAAACCGCTCTGAAAAACGGCAGTTCAGAGCGGTTTTGCAGGCGTTTTTGTTACAGTAGCTGTTCAGTAACAACTTTACTGTAAAAATACATGAAATCTACTACACCAAAAACGCTTCACAAAACCGCAAAACGCTAGCTGAAACGCTACAGAAAAATAAGAAAAAGCGTTTCTAAATCTGCTAGCATTTTGCGGATCTGCTAGCGGTTTTTGGTGTGCACCAGGCCGTAGTTAGCAAACCATGGCATCTAGCATCTTAGATTTGTAACCAATAGCTAAGGGTCGTCAAGGAGATGCTAATAATTTCAAGCAAATTCAATGCAAATTGGATGCAGCCTGGTATAGGACCAATCAAAATCGGCAAGAAGGGCATTTGAATGGCCCAAATTCAAGGTGGACGATCTAGACACAGACAAGACAAATAACATTTATATTGAGCTTTTCTCCTGGTGAACTTAAAGCACCAGAGGTGCAGCCACTAGTAGCAATGTAAGGCAGTCTTGCCCATGGTCTCCTTACTGAGATAAGTGCTGGCTTACTGAACAGAAAGAGCTGAGATTCGAACCCTGTGTCAGAGGCAGAACCCTTAACCAGTACACTATCTATCTACTAATGCGTAAGTATTAGTGTAGAAGATGGAATGACAGCCTCTCTTTGTCCATCTCTAGCTATATTAATTCTTCAGTGATTTCCTAGCCCTACTTTGCCTCCCATGTAAAACTAATTAGTGGGTCAAGAAATTTTTTTGAGATCTTTTCAGGATTACTGATAAGAATAGTTGCACGGAGCTCATCAAAATTATTCAAATACAGAGAAAACCTGTGCCCAGCGGGCATAACATAATAAACAGTGTGCTACATATTATACTGTGTTGTCTTAGATAATTATTGTATCTATGTATTACAATGAGTTCTGCTGGTCATACCTCACTTTCTCAGGTCAGGTGATGTACTACAATGAGTTTCGCTGGTCGTACCTCACTTCCTCATGCAATGTATTACGATGAGTTTCGCTGGTCGTACCTCACTTCCTCAGGTGATGTACTACAATGAGTTTTTCTGGTCATACCTCACTTCCTCAGGTGATGTACTACAATGAGTTTCGCTGGTCGTACATCACTTCCTCAGGTGATGTACTACAATGAGTTTCGCTGGTAGTACATCACTTCCTCAGGTGATGTACTACAATGAGTTTCGCTGGTCGTATATCACTTTTGCAGGTAAAATAGCCTGAATTATTCTAGAGTTAGTCATTTTTTTCTAACGCTTGATAACCATGGCAGCAGTACTCTTGTGTACTCTGGTTGGATCACTGTTCCTATGATGATCGAAAAAAATACTCCCACCTTGCTGCAGAAGGAATAAGGCGCACAATGCAGTAGCCATTGTTACACATTTACAACACCTGGACCAGTATAGCTGATGGTGAATTCTTAAACTTCTATCTGCAGGTACCTGTTAGGAAGGCTACGGTGTGACTAACTTTCTATGCATAAAAAAAGGACTGTTTCCCCCCATTATCAGCAAGACAATAATGAGCTGAACTGAATGGTTTAAAATTCTAAACACAGTCAAACTTCACTTTAAAGTGGACCTGAACTCAGAACTCCATCTGTGCTGTTAAAGTTAAGCAACAGCATAATAACCTTTAAAAAAAAACATTTCTTTGCTACAACTGATATAAATCCTGCAACAAATGTGCAGTGTGTCTGCTTCCTGCTTTCATGGAAGCAGACATAGGGTTAACATCCTGTGTTTACACATTAGCAGCTCTGCTCTGGCAAAGGAGGTTCCTGAGCTGACGCAGCTGAGCAATCAAATTACAGATGTGATTAATCACAGATGGAGGTGAATTAGACAGGCTAAACTCTCTAAATACATACAGGGGGCATTCCTCTATGTTTTCTTCCTTCTGTCCTGTGCAAGAGCACAGGGCCAATGTAAGTTGTACTGCCAGACTTTAACCAGTGGAGGCTCCAGCTTCAGATTTATTTATTTTGTTTTTTGGGGGGGGGGGGGGGGGGGGGACAATGTAGGTGATTAAAATCCATGATTGTACGGCACATGTTTTATATTCTCTAGTGTATGGTGTTTTTGTTTTCTCGGGGGAAGGAGGGGGGGGGGGGTGGACAGGACATAAGACGTCTTGCCTGGAGTGACAAAATAATTGCCCCTGGCTGTTCTGTAAGCTAGCTGCAGTGTTTGTTGATCATTGCTACCTTCAGTTTGTACAGTATAAGCTGTTACTCTGTGACTGTACTGATAGTAAACTAGTTGCAGTGTATGCTGATCTCTGCTTCCTCCAGTATGTACAGTATAAGCTGTTACTCTGTGCCTGTACTGATAGTAAACTAGCTGCAGTGTGTGCTGATTTACTGCTGCCTCCAGTATATACAGTATAAGTTGTTACTCTGTGCCTGTACTGATAGTAAACTAGCTGCAGTGTGTGCTGGTCTCTGCTACCTTCAGTGTGTACAGTATAAGCTGTTACTCTGTGACTGTACTGATAGTAAACTAGTTGCAGTGTATGCTGATCTCTGCTTCCTCCAGTATGTACAGTATAAGCTGTTACTCTGTACCTGTACTGATAGTAAACTAGCTGCAGTGTGTGCTGGTCTCTGCTACCTTCAGTGTGTACAGTATAAGCTGTTACTCTGTGACTGTACTGATAGTAAACTAGTTGCAGTGTATGCTGATCTCTGCTTCCTCCAGTATGTACAGTATAAGCTGTTACTCTGTACCTGTACTGATAGTAAACTAGCTGCAAGGTGTGCTGGTCTCTGCTACCTTCAGTGTGTACAGTATAAGCTGTTACTCTGTGACTGTACTGATAGTAAACTAGTTGCAGTGTATGCTGATCTCTGCTTCCTCCAGTATGTACAGTATAAGCTGTTACTCTGTGCTTGTACTGATAGTAATGTAGCTGCAGTGTGTGCTGATCACTGCTGCCTCCAGTATGTACAGTATAAGCTGTTACTCTGTACCTGTACTGATAGTAAACTAGCTGCAGCATGTGCTGATCTCTGCTGCCTCCAGTATGTAAAGTATAAGCTGTTACTCTGTACCTGTACTGATAGTAAACTAGCTGCAGTGTGTGCTGATCGCTGCTGCCTCCAGTATGTACAGTTTAAGCTGTTACTCTGTACCTGTACTGATAGTAAACTAGCTGCAGGGTGTGCTGATCTCTGCTGCCTCCAGTATGTACAGTATAAGCGGTTACTCTGTACCTGTACTGATAGTAAACTAGCTACAGTGTATGCTGATCTCTGCTTCCTCCACTATGTACAGTATAAGCTGTTACTCTGTGGCTATACTGGTAGTAAACTAGCTACAGTGTGTGCTGATCTCTGCTACCTCCAGTATGCACAGTATATGCTGTTACTCTGTGGCTATACTGGTAGTAAACTAGCTACAGTGTGTGCTGATCTCTGCTTCCTCCAGTATGTACAGTATAAGCTGTTACTCTGTGGCTATACTGCTAGTAAACTAGCTACAGTGTGTGCTGATCTCTGCTACCTCCAGTATGCACAGTATATGCTGTTATTTGTACCAGTACTGATAGTAAACTAGCTGCAGTGTGTGCTGATCTCTACTGTCTCCAGTATGTACAGTATAAGCTGTCACTCTGTGCCTGTACTGATGGTAAACTTGCTGCAGTGGTTCAAGCTGGTTAAGAACCACCAATTCTGAGCTATAGATTAATTTATTTTTACCATAATATCAACTGAACGTGCCATAGTATACATTCCATGTTCATATTGAATCTAATGTTTATTTCTTTATTTTCTTATAGTGTATGGTGTGTCAGGTGTGTCACAAAGCATGGTACCTTGTCACCGTGTTTATGTGGTGTGTGCGGTGTCCAGCAGTCTGCAGCTTCGCTCACATTATTATTACCATATAAACCGACAAAACGTGCAACCAATGTGCCGATGTGAGTGGGTCAGTTGTGTGACCTTTGCCCTGCGTTACTTGGCGATCATGACTTACATTATATCACACCTCCAGGCACATAGCGCCAATCCATCGGCTCAATGTGAGAACATTTAGGAGAAATTGTACATCTCGGCAGTGGCGTAGCAATAGGGGATGCAGAGGTTACGACTGCACTGGGGTCCCTGGACCACTACACCCTCCTTTATCCATCTTATTAGCCTTCCATGGGTGCTATGCTGGTAATGATCACCTCTATATGTCTAATGAATAGAGATAATCCTTAAAGCGGAACTCCAGCCCAAATGCAAAATCCGGCAGCTTTCTTGTAAAAGAAATTTACCTGCGGTGCCTTGTCCCTCGAAGCCAGGGCCAGTTCTAGACCCCCGAATTGGAATGATCGCACAGCACCCACCAATTTACTCTGCATCATTTAATGTTCTCACATGACATGCTGCAGCTCAACACAATAGCACACTGTCTGCCTGTGAGTCTGTGACAAGCAAACTGCTCACCTCAGCCACTCCATTCCTCCTCAGGAAGGTACAACCAGTACAAAAATGCTGCCCCTGAAATCTCTGCGCCTGACCAGGCTGGATTTACCATAAGGCACTGTAGGCTCGTGCCTACAGGCGCCTTATGTAGAAGAGGCAGCTCCACTACCCAAATGTCCCCTACCTATTGGGGGCTGCTTAATAATGGGGTGAGGGAACATCTGGCTCCCTATATGTGGGGGGGGGGGCACATCTACTACCTAGGGTTACAAACACAGGGGAAAATCTGGCTACCTAGTCAGGGAAAGTGGGATACCTACTTAATATGAGGTGTGGCCTGAGTTGAGGGGTGGAGCTTAGGGCAGCTGTAAATAAATGTTTCACCTTGCTTCATGAGAGAACCGGCCCTGCTTAAAGCTGTCCCGAAGACCCAGAATCACCGGACCTCCTTAGTAACGCCACTGCCATACCTCCAAACTTTTTGAAATGAGAAAGAGGGACACTTAAGCCACACCCCTAGCACACCCCTAGTCATAAAGATTTCAAAACAATAATATGTTGTTTTATAAATCAAACCACACTGGTCCTTTCTATCCTGGTTCATTTTCCTTCATAATAATATTTGAAAATAAGAAACATATCAATTTAAAAGATGGTAAAGCCAAACGACCGCCTAATGCCGATAGGCGTCGGCAGGTCGAAGTGGTGTTTCCATGGAAACAGCTGCTCTTTCGAGTGGCCGTTCCATGTCAGTTCACGGAGGGTGTCTCCGTGAACAGTCTGCGAGCCGCCGATCGCGGCTCGCAGGCGAAATGTAAACACGCGGGGGGAAGAAATCCCCACTGTTTACATCAATACGGCGCTGCTGCGCAGCAGCGCGGTAAGGCAGATCGGCGATCCCCGGCCTCTGATTGGCCGGGCTTCGCCGTCATTTGATAAGCTGAAGCCTATACTAGGCCTGCGCAGCCTATAGGGAAAGGGAGAGGGCGGGAGAGGAAGGGAGCGCAGAAAACGCTGCGGAGGGGGGCTTTAAGGAGCCCCCCGCTTGGCCACACGGAGCGGCGGCGATCAGACCCCCCCAGCAGGTCATCCCCCTAGTGGGGAAAAAAGGGGGGAAGTCTGATCGCCCTGCCTTGCACACGATTTGCGCGGCAGGCTGGAGAGCCCGTGCAGCGCAGATCAGACAGAACAGCCCCGGTCCTTAAGTGGTTTAAACACATTTGTCAGTAAAGAAATACATATATTTGCATAGAAAGAGGGACAAAGTCCTGAAAGAGGGAGAAATAAGGAAGAAATAGGGACTGGGGGGATTGAGTTCCCAAAGAGGGACTGTCCCTCAGGAATAGTTGGCAGCTGTGGCCACTGCATCTCGGCCTTATCCGAAAGCATAGAATGTCTCCGAATTAAGCAAAGTTCACTAAACTGACTGATGATGAATTATAATAATATAGTTTCTAGGCTGGACTGAGGCAGAACTACAAGGCCTGGAAGGCTTTTTTTCATTTTTGCTCAACCTCATAAATTCATAGAAGCCTAATCCATGGCAAGGGCCTGTCGCACCTCTTAGCCGGTGGAGGGAGAGGTTAATTAGGAGGGTTAGAGAAGCACTTGGTTTGATTTATGGGCATGCTGGGGACTGGATTCACAGTCACTGCTGCTGCCTCGTCAGCCGGCTCCCCGCAGATTCAGACTGCTGTGACGGATCAGGCAGGGTGGAGGCTTCAAAGACGGGGTGAAAGTAGACCAAAGCAAGAGCACCGCGTCAGGGGCAAGAGAACAGGCCACAAAATCCACCGGGTTTACCTAACGCTTTGCAGAAATGTTCTCTGCTTTCTTCATCTGTAGTGCATTTCCCTCTTCCCTCACCACAGAAGGACTGTGAGGTGTTTTCTGAGGAGTATGCCCCACGAGGGAGACATCTCAACCAACGATGCAACCTCAAGGGCGTCTCCATCCTGGAGAGATTGAAGAGCAAGCAAGGCCGGATTTATAGTTTTAGTGTCACTAGGCCATGTATGTTGTGTATCTCCAGCAGAGAAGAAGCATTATGTTCGGCACAGGAAAGGGCGGTAAAGGAAGGGATACACAATCGGCACAGGAAGGTTCTTCGGGACAACATCCAGGGCATCACTAATCCCGCCACCCGCCGCCTGGCCCGCAGAGGGGGTGTCAAGCACATCTCCGTCCTCATCTATGAGGAGACCCGCGGAGTGCTGAAGGTTTTCCTTTAGAATGTCACCCGTGATGCCGCCAACTACACTGAGCACACCAAGAGGAAGACTGTCACCGCCATGGATGTGGTGTACGCCATGAAACACCAGGGGCGCACTCTCTACGACTTTGGCGGCTAAACCAGCCACTCCCGATTCCCGACTCCAAGCATCGCCCCTCCCATTCAATATGCAGCCCCCTCTTCCAAAGTGTATCATGCATTTACTGCAGCCCTTCTATTCATGAACAGCTCCCTTGGGCATCCGTTTCCCTCTTTTTATGTGTTGCTGTCCATTTTTAGCCTCCTATTTTCTATCCTATGTAGAAATTCCTCTTTTATGTTCAGGCGCCCCCTTGGGCTGCTGCCACCCAAGGCCATGGCCTTGTGGCCTTTTTAAAAATCCAGCCCTGAATACTAGAGAACAGCCCTCTTATTCTCCTAACTTCCTCCTCCTTCCTAAAAGTGCTGGAGTTGTTCAATTAAATCTAACACGAGTGATGTCACGCCTGCATGCCACGATCACATGTTTGCCTGATGTCAGGAGATGGCCAATAAGATGCAAAAAATTCCAATTTGATGCAGTATTATGCAGTTTTTTTAGCTTAAAAAATAGACCCATCAAAACCTGTTAAAGATAATCTGGAACGTCAAAACGTCCCCTGGGGGGGTTCTCACCTCGGGTGGGGGAAGCCTCCGGATCCTAACAAGGCTTTCCATGCCGTCCTCCGTCCCTCGGGGGTCTCACTGCAGCCCTCCATACAGCGGTGACATCAATATTTACCTTCCCGGCTCCTGCGCAGGCGCTCTGACGGCTGTCGGCTCCGAAGTAGGCGGAAAAACTCGATCGCCGTCGGGTCTGCTCTACTGCGCAGGCGCAAGTCTCCGGCGCCTTTGCAGTAGAGCGGACCCGAATGAGATCGGGTGTTTCCGTCTACTTTGGAGCCGAAAGCAGCCACAGCGCCCCCGCTGGAGCCTGCAAAGGTAAATATTGAATTGACAGTCGGGTCTGTCGGCGGCTTTTCGGAGGGCTGCAGCGAGACCCCCGTGGGACAGAGGACGGCGTGGGAAGCCTCATTAGGATCCCGAGGCTTCCCCCACCCGAGGTGAGTACCCCCCAGGGGATATTTTTGATGTTACAGTGTCTCTTTAAGCTTTCAAGCTGCAACATTTTGTATTCAAATTTTTTATAATCCTGCTGCTTAAAACCTCTATTATTTTCATCTCATTGACCATCCCTAGTGGCCAGTGTAGGATCTGACTGAAAAGAGCAGCATCTAGAAATAGCACTACCATTGTTATTATTATTGATATGTATAAAGCCATGAACCCATTACTTCTTCCTAGAAGATCTGGTTTCCCCATTTAATGACTCCTCAGACATTCTCTGATACGTACTTCACAAGAATACTTATAATGAAGTCAGGAAACCAGATTCCTGCCATAAACCACTAACTGTCAAAGCAACATTCCCCCATGTCCTGTCCAGGGGGAGGTGGCATCGAATGTCCTTTAATTAACCTAGAAATAATGAATTTTCATTCCTAATATATTTCCATCATTCTATAAATGCCAGTCAAGTCATATCAAAATTAGCTAGATCAAAATCGCTCTATGAGAGAGTTCATATCAGAACGGTTCGTTTGCGATCCGCTTTGAAAAGGGGCGTTTGGGCTATTTTTGAGGTGATTTGCCTCAATGAAAGGTATAGGAAAAACGCAAAATGCTCACAAAATCGCTTTGGCAAGGGCAGGGCCGGCCCTAGACGGTCCCCCGATCTGCTCTCCCCTCCAGCTGTAATAGGAAGCTACCGATGCCCAATCATAAGAGGCACGGGCAGGGAGGACTCACCTTATCTGCGTTCCAGCGTGCACTCCACTGACGTCACCTCCTGCATCGCCGCCCACTGTATTGTAAGTGGACGGCGATGCAGGAAGTGACGTCAGTGGAGCGCACGCTGGAACGCGGATAAGGTGAGTCCTCCCAGCCCGTGCCTCTTACGATTGGGCATCGACTGCTTCCTATTACAGCTGGAGGGGAGTGCAGATTGGGGGACCCAGGCGAGGGAGGGGGGGTCCGACCCCCCCTCCCCACCGCTAGGCCCAATACCCCCGTCCTGCCCGCTACTCCTCCGGCTCGGCGGCCGGCCCCCCGCACCCACAGACGGCCGGGTGCCGCCCCTAGAAGTTTGCCACCTGAGGCAAACGTTTCACCCCGCCTCATGAGCGGGCCGGCCCTGGGCAAGGGATTGCGTGAGCGTCTTTTAAAAAAAATACATTGGGCTTGATTCACAAAAGAGTGCTAACTGTTAGCACGGCCGTTTTCGCGTGAATTTTTGCATTGCGCGCAATCGCGAATTTTCACGCGAAACGATAACGGTTTTCACGCACAAACGTGATTTTTTTTGTGCAAAAACGATATCGATTGTATCGACCCATTGTATTTATTTTTTCCAGATTTTTTCCTGGATCAAAAGACGGAAGTGCTCTGCAAAAGCTCTGCTTACAAAAACGCCCACAAAAACAAGCGAACACGCACAAAATCGCCGGAAAACACTTTAAAAAAACGAGGAAAATAAGCCCACCATGGACTGACACACGAGCCGAACGCAATGTGAACAAGGCCTAAGTACTGTTAGTATACTCCTCCTTCCCTTTACACTATGTCTGATGTGACCCTCTAACAGCAGAAAAGCTTAAAGGGGAACTGAAATAAGAGGTATACGGAGGCTGCCATATTTATTTCCTTTTAATCAACACCAGTTGCCTGGCAGCCCTGCTGGTCTATTTCTCTGCAGTAGTATCTGAATAACACCAGAAACAAGCATGCAGCTAGTCTTGTCAGATCTGACTTTAAAGTCTGAAACACCTGATCTGCTGCACGCTTGTTCAGGGGCTATGGCTAATAGTATTAGAGGCAGAGGATCAGCAGGGCTGCCAGGCAACTGGTATTGCTTAAAAGGAAATAAATATGGCAGCCTCCATATCTCTCTCTTAAGTTCCCCTTTAAAAGAGGCCCTGTAGTGACATATAGTCCAATGCAGTAAGTTATTCAGGATATCTCTTTTTACGGTAATTTTCCTGGTTTCAGCATCCGAAACATTTCCTATAGCTATATATTGCAATATATTGGTATGTAGCCCCGCCTCCTCTCAGTGATGTTTAGCCTAGGCTGTTTATCTACGCCGAATTCTCCTCCCAGGGGATTCTGGGAGACCAGGTATTATTTTCACTGACATCGAAACCCTCAGTCAACAAACAGTCCACCGAGCAGCACCTGACACCGGTAAAGATGTCACCACCTGTGATAAATGTCAGAGTGTAAATCAGGGAGAGGAAAGATTTTACAATGGGAAAACACTGACTAAATCATTTATAAATGAATATTGTAAAAAAAATAATAATCATAATAATCGTTATGTTATTTTCACTACAGTTCCTCTTTAAAGTGGACCTGAACTCTTCCACAGGACAGAAGGAAATCATAGAAAAAAAGCACCCTGTGTGTATTTAGAGAGTTTAGCCGGTGTAATTCTGTGCTGGATGGTGTAATGGTTAAGGGCTCTGCCTCTGACACAGGAGACCAGGGTTCGAATCTCGGCTCTGCCTGTTCAGTAAGCCAGCACCTATTCAGTAGGAGACCTTTGGCAAGTCTCCCTAACACTGCTAATGCCTATAGAGCGCGTCCTAGTGGCTGCTGCTCTGGCCTAACACTGCTACTGCCTATAGAGCGCGCCCTAGTGGCTGCTGCTCTGGCGCTTTGAGTCCGCCAGGAAAAAAGTGCAATATAAATGTTATTTGTCTTGTCTCTTGTCTTGTCTAATTCCCACTCATCTGTGTCTAATCACAAGCTGTAATAATCTGATCCCTCAGGTGTGTCAGCTGGCTGCCGCGGCAGAGAGGCTAATTTGAAAGCACAGGATGTTAACAATATGCCTGCTTCCATGAAAGCAGTAAGTAGACACACTGCAGGTTTATTGCAGGATTTGTATCAGCTGTAACAAAGAAATGTTTTTTCTTTAAAGGTTACTATGCTGTTGCTTATCTTTCAGAGCAGAGAGGAAGTTCTGAGTTCAGATCCTCTTTAAGGTTTGCCTTTTTCACTGGTCTCCACCATTCTCCATCCTTCAGTAAATCACCCCTATTGTTTTTCCCTGTATTGTCAGCGCAGGGAAGGGGGCGGCGATCGCAGTCTATTGGCTGCGGAGGCGCGCCAGAACTCGGCACTAACCAGAGAAGGTGTTGATTATAAGAGCTTGTTTTAATTTGGCCGTGCTAATACCGATTTTGGGACGAGCTTCCGAGGTTCTGTATAAATGACAGGCCTGTCATCCCGTGATTACGGCGGCCTGTCCCCCCGAGCGGCCCCAGATTTATAGGCTGATGCTTTTTAATAAAACACACACCTCCCCACTTGCTGCATTAAGAGATTTCAGGCGCAACAGGCCGGCGGAGCCGTAAATTTCCTTCTCAAGTAATAACTCAGGCCTAAGCCTCCGGTCTCTGCCTTGTCTGCCTGTGGCCGGGGTCCAAAGTACCCAGCAGCCCCCACTGCCAGCATGGGGCAACCGCCATTAACCCTTGCAGCGACACACCGCGGGAATCCCCACCTTCCAGCAGACTTTGTCCCTCAGTTGGAGAACGGTGATTACACCAGCCGCCCTGTCCCTATCTTGTTATCAAAAGTACGGATTTCTCCAAAAGCTATAAGGCATAAGAGAAAGTTTAGCAAAAAGGGGGAAATCGATACATTGCAAAGTAAGAATCTAAAAAATAGAAATGATTGATATTAACCATGAATTTTGTTCATATTGTTTGATCCACAATCCACCCATCAGGTAATCATCTTTACTACTGGCAGACATGAAAAAAAACAGACAGTACCAACTGACATTTTCTATAACCACACCCCCTAACAATGAAATAGGCTAAAAGATTGTTTTTTTTATAGATATACATATGCAGAGAGGGTGATACTGCTTGCTTGGCCATTGGAAACAGCTATTATTTCCAACAATGCAACCAGGCTCAAAGACAGATAACTGTCAGGACCATGGTCATGACATCACACTGTGGGAGGGGTTACACCACAATTTCAGTCACACAGATCCCCTCCCCCCCCCCCCCCCAACACCCCTCTTTTTGAGGAAAGGTGAAAAATTCATGTAGGAAAGGGGGCATCAGCTACTTACTGGGATGTTCAATCTTTGGTTACAGTTCCTCTTTAAGTGCCAGTGTATGTACTGTATACTTACGTGCGGTGAAAATGTTATACACTGAGGCTTTGATCAATAATGTAATATTTCTGCACTGGTGATTTCAGGCATCTAACGCCAATTCTTTACAGTAAGAAATGACTCATCGCTAGTAAAAAATAAAACACACAACCCTGCGATTTGAAAGGAGGAAGCAGCTAAACATTGTGAAACGCAACATGACACACAAGGCAGTGAACTCCCAGACCCCGTCTGCTTGTTCGGTGAACAGTGGCAGTTGGGAATACTTGGGAATTCTAAATTGGCTAAATCAGTAGTCCTGCGCCTGTGCTGTACACAGCGGACAACGTGGGCTTGATTGGCACTTGTGCAGGTGCACTATGGACGACACAGGGTCGGCCTCTACACCGGTGGGGACCTCGGGCCGGCTGCTGAGGGTGGAGCTGCAGCGTGGGATATGTCAGCTGCAAGGGGCTGGAGGAAGCCCCAGGTAAGTAGAGGGGGGGGGGGGTTCCTGATGATTCCTTTAAATTAAATTGTGGACATTACAAGATATACAGGGTATTGCAAAAGTATTCGGCCCCCTTGAAGTTTTCCACATTTTGTCACATTACTGCCACAAACATGCATCAATTTTATTGGAATTCCACATGAAAGACCAACACAAAGTGGTGTACACATGAGAAATGGAACGAAAATCATACATGATGCCAAACATGTTTTACAAATAAATAACTGCAAAGTGGTGTGTGCATAATTATTCAGCCCCCTTTGGTCTGAGTGCAGTCAGTTACCCATAGACATTGCCTGATGAGTGCTAATGATTAAATAGAGTGCACCTGTGTGTAATCTAATGTCAGTACAAATACAGCTGCTCTGTGAGGGCCTCAGAGGTTGTCTAAGAGAATCTTGGGAGCAACAACACCATGAAGTCCAAAGAACACACAAGACAGGCCAGGGATCAAGTTATTGAGAAATTTAAAGCAGGCTTAGGCTACAAAAAGATTTCCAAAGCCTTGAACATCCCACGGAGCACTGTTCAAGCGATCCTTCAGAAATGGAAGGAGTATGGCACAACTGCACACCTACCAAGACAAGGCCGTCCACCTAAACTCACAGGCCGGACAAAGAGAGCGCTGATCAGAAATGCAGTCAAGAGGCCCATGGTGACTGTGGACGAGCTGCAGAGATCTACAGCTCAGGTGGGAGACTCTGTCCATAGGACAACTATTAGTCATGCACTGTACAAAGTTGGCTCTTATGGAAGAGTGACAAGAAGAAAACCATTGTTAACAGAAACGCATAAGAAGTCCCGTTTGCAGTTTGCCACAAGCCATGTTCGGGACACAGCAACCATGTGGAAGAAGGTGCTCTGGTCAGATGAGACCAAAATGGAACTTTTTGGCCAAAATGCAAAACGCCATTTGTGGCGGAAAACTAACACTGCACATCACTCTGAACACACCATGATTGTTCACTCTGAACACACGAGTGATTGTTCGCGTTCCCAGCCTGTATATCGCCCCCTATGCTGCTATTGCGGCTCCTGGCCGCAATAGCAGCACAGCCTGTATATCGCCCCCTATGCTGCTATTGCGGCTCCTGGCCGCAATAGCAGCATAGGGGGCGATATACAGGCTGGGAACGCGAACAATCACTCGCGTTCCCATGCCTGTCGGCCGGTGACGGCCAAACCGAAAGTGTTCGCCGGCGGGTCCAGAGGCATCGGAGCGGAGCTGCGAGGGCACCGATCGGCTGCAGGGGGCTGAGGGAAGCCCCTGGTGAGTTCATCTCATTTTTTTTTTATGCCTTTAGGTTCACTTTAAACTTCAGAACTTACATCTCTGCTGTGGTGAAATCATCCTATTTTCACCAAAGAACATTGCAAAAATCAAGCACCTCATCCCCCCAGAAGATCTGCCAACCTTAGTCCACGCCTTCATTACATCCCGACTGGACTACTGCAATGCTCTCTTCACTAGCCTTCCAAAAAAGGTCTTGTACCGCCTACAGCTGATACAGAATACTGCTGCCAGACTGCTAACCAACCAACCCTGTCACTGCCACATAACGCCAGTCCTGCACTCCCTTCACTGGCTACCTATAGAATGGAGGGTCCTATTCAAGATCGGCCTACTGACATTTACGTCACTACATTATCTGGGTCCTGGATGCATGAAAGAAATGTTGCAGCTACGTAGCAATCCCCGCAATCTCAGATCCACAGGTTCTAATAATATAGTCATACCCAGAGTCCACTTGGAAACTTTTGGTCCCAGAGCCTTCTGTCATGCTGCCCCTACGTTTTGGAACTCCTTACCTCAACAGATCAGGACAGCTCCATCCCTGGACGTGTTTAAATCCAGACTGAAAACCCACCTGTTCAGTCTGGCATTTGCAGAATTATAACTTTTGTTGTGTGAATACTTAATCCTACTACCAATTACTGAATCTGAGAGAGCCTAAGCGCTTTGAGTCCTATGGGAGAAAAGCGCTATAGAAATGTTATTGTATTGTATTATTGTACCAAAGTCGGCACAAAATTACGATTACGTGAAAATTACGCAACATTTTATGCGGAATTACGAATGACTACCCGAAATCAATTAAATGTACAAATCGTAATTACGTATAGGCGAAATTGCAAATATGTACGCAAAAATGTGCATAATCGTAATTAGCTGTTTACGTTCATCATTACATTAGACCAGTCTATAAGTTTTGTATTCATGTTTTGCTGTGTTTAATGTTTTAGAGCAAAATGTAATTTTTAGTTTCATCCCACTGTAAAATACCCCTGACGGTTTGTGAAGTGTGCGGTGTATTAGCTGTAGATCGTGTCTGGCAGTAGATGAATGTATGGAGTGATTCTTCGCTCTAACGATGCTGGCTTTTCCCCTGAACCTTGACTTGAGCGCAGAGCCGTGAGTGAGCCTCGACTGCCAGCTCTTGTCAGTACCCCCCTCCGCTGGCCGGCGCTGGCCTTGCGGCCTCCTCTGTGGGGCTTGATGGAGGATGTTGGATGGAAAACAGACCCCGTGATTCTTATTTCACATGTTAAATTGAGACGGATAAATAAGAGTTGTTCTGGAGAGTGTAGAGAGGGAAAAGCAGACGGATTCATCTCAGTTACACTTCGCAGAGAGCGGAGGATGGCTGAGCGGGTCAGGAACATTGCGTTACTTAACCGCATACCTGCCAGCATTGCCCGGTCGGCGGCGGAACTTGCCAAACCGCGGGAAAGTATCTCTGTGACATTAGCCTCAATTCACTAAGCACACCGCATTCAGTAATGTTGAAAACGGCTGATTTTACCAATCACCATGCCAAATGCCAATTCACTAAACCTATTAGCACTGAAATGCAAAATTACCAACTAGTGAAATAAATTGCCAACTTGTGCGGTAATTGCTTTCAGAAATGTCAGGAAATTGCAATTCACAAAGATTTACGCATTCGGTAAATCGGGCAAGAGTTCGATCGTTTTCTCTAGCACTTAACTTACCCCATGCTTTCTCCATGCGGTAACATTGACGGATAGCCAATAGGGAGAGCCAGGCAGCCAATAGGGAAAGCCACACAGCCCTGCTTCTCATGCTGATTTGATCCGACGCAGTGGAAGGTGGGACTTCACTGTAGCAGTGCAGGGGAAAGAAACTTTTTATCAGGCTTTTCTGCAACCCTTAAGATGTGAAAATCTGTATACTTTTATTCAGAAGAGCTCCCCCTGGTGGCTGCAGCACATCTAAGGGGATGTCGTGGGATGCACTGGAGAGAAAACTCCAACTCATACACACAGTTTCCTGCCTGATCGCTGACCTGCTACACGACTGGTGACACTTAAGGTAGTCATAGACCTGATGATTATGGGATTAGAGATAAGTTTGTCTCTTTGTCGAAGCTGCCCATGTACTGCAGGCCGATTCCCGTCGATTTCAGCTGCACACTGAATAGGAACTGTCTACAAATCTTTGTCTGCCAAACTTTGTATGATTCCTTATCAGTGGCTGAGCAGATGCAGTCAGTAGAACAATTGTGCAGAGTGCAGAAAGTTTTTTCTCTCCAAGCCCTTGGTTGTCAGTCTCTAAGGACAGGGGAAAGAAACTTCTCCCAAATAATTAACAAGGAGACACGCACACCAAGCCAATTTAAATGCTTTGAAAAAGTGTATTTACAATCTATACCCAAGGGTAAACAAGTTGAGGGTGTCAGCACCTCATCTCACACTGTTTGTTGAACTGTTTTATGCTCATCTTCAGATTGGGACTTTGTTCCTGGACTTCACTACAGGGGACTTGGTTCTCCTTGGGACTCATTTTGGCTAGATGATACGAGTTACAGATAGTCTCCAGTTCTTGGACTGTGTCCTCATGAGTTAAATATTGTTGTCAAATTCTCAAGTCAAATTGTGGGTTATCCTATGTACTGTATGTTTTGTATGTCAATTTTTCGTATGCAATTTCTCATTGGTACTGAGATTTCAGACCAGTTTATGATATTTCTAATATATAGATTGTAAATACACTTTTTCAAAGCATTTAAATTGGCTTGGTGTGCGTGTCTCCTTGTTAATTATTTGGTGTCTATTTATTGACACAGCACCCTGTTAATATTGAGATTTATATGCATATTTCCATTATAGGTGTGCAATACCTAATCTATTGTGTATGGAAAGAAACTTCTCCCCCCACGGGGCCCCCTGCTGCTTCTGGGCCCCCCTGCAGCTGCATCCCTTGCAGGGTCTATTGTTACGCCCCTGCCCGACGTCTTGCAGCATGCGCGATCGACAATGCAACCAATTTCTGTCCCAAAATTGGTCGCTTTGTCGGTCAGGCATGCACTTGGCGGCACCAATTTTAATCCAATTCAATTATATTAATCGAAATTGGATGGTCGATCACCCGCCAAGTCGCCTGGTATATGGCCACCTTTACCGAGCAGGGCTTAGTGGATTGAAGCATGTTTGTTCAGTAAATTACCGAACTCCTACCGCATGCGAAAAATAAATGTAAAATACCGAATCCAGTATTTTACAGAACTAAATGATTTTACCGAACTGCCTTTAGTGAATTGAGGCCATTATGTGCTGAACCAGTGAACTTTACGCTTATCATATTGGTACTATATAGCGTGCACTGACTTTGTTTTAGCCCCATTTTATTTATATATTTTTGTAATCCATCTAATTCTTCCACTTAGCCTAGTCCTCATGTGACCACGCCCTCCAGTGCAAATGGGCTGTCCCTACTCCCTACATCACCAACCCTAGAAGAAGGAAAAGGAGGTGAAGGTGCAGGTCAGCCACGCCCCTTCACATAGTTGTCACACCCAGAACCCTCCACCTCAAAGCAAAAGCCAGAGAACGGGAATGACTCCCAGCTACAGGTATCCATACTGGTGAGGATGGGAGCAGAACAGTCAGCTCAAAATGGGTCCATGTGACCCTTAATGGTGATGGCCCTGTTGGTCAGTATTAGGAATTAGGGACATATTTCTACAAAGGCCCTGGCTTTGGGCAGCTGCAGCCCACTAGGGTGGCTGTAAATGGGAGAGGAGAATACAAATTGAAAACAGAGGCTTCAACTGGGGAGCAAGACAAGGAAGAAGGCAGGGGCGTAACTAGAAATCACTGTGCCCCCCTGCGAAACTTTGGATGGGACCCCCACAGCTGTCATTGCTGGAGGGGGGAACGCTGGTAGCCCAAGGTAAAGGGGGGAGTCGGGCCCTCCGCGCTGCAGTTTTTGCCTGCTGCTCCTCCTTTCTGCGCTACGCCCCCTCCTTCCCCTAGAAGAAGGGTTCTACTGTCCAAGAGAGCTGTACATGGATAGTACACACCTAATGCACATGGAAACAATGGAAAAAAGTTGGCCCAGGATTGCTAAAAGTATAAATCTGGCCTTGATAGGAAAGTTTGAATGATTTTAGTCCCATGTTTCTAGGGAGGGACAGAGATTGAGAGGACAATGGGCATTGGGCTTTAGGATAGTGTTCTTTGGTAGAGATGTCGCGAACCTCCGATTTTCGGTTCGTTAACCCTGTTCACGAACCTCCGCGAAAGGTTCGGTTCGCAAAAAAGTTCGCGAACCGCAATAGACTTCAATGGGGAGGCGAACTTTGAAAATTTGAAAAAATTCTATTGGCTGGAAAAATGATAGAAAACATGTTTCAAGGGCTCTAATACCTGGAGCTCCTCCCTCCTCCCCTTCTGGCTATTCCCTTCTCCCTCCTACCGGAGGGAGGAGAGTCTCATCTGCCAGGGAATTATACTATTTCAAAAACCAGTTTACATACCATAGCTGGGAATCGAAACCAGGTCTAACTGTGTGGTGGGCAAGCACCCTAACCGCTGTACCACAACAGTACCAACTGAAACTGGCCTAGCGTTTACCATTTATGTTCAATACAAGAGAAAAAGTAGACAGTAAGCCAGCACCTATTCAGTAGGAGACCTTAGGCAAGTCTTCCTAACACTGCTACTGCCTATAGAGCATGCCCTAGTGGCTGCAGCTCTGGTGCTTTGAGTCCGCCAGGAGAAAAGCGTGATATAAATGTTATTTGTCTTGTCTACTTTTTCTCTTGTATTGAGCATAAATGGTAAATGCTAGGCCAGCTTCAGTTAGTACTGTTGTGGTACAGTGGTTAGGGTGCTTGCCCACCACACAGTGATACCTGGGTTCAAATCCCAGCCAATGTGAGTTGGCTTTTATGCTACAAATCCTTAAAGGGAACCTAAACGGTGAAGTATATGGATTTTTCCTTTTAAAATAATACCAGTTGCCTGAATCGCCTGCTGATCCTGTGTCTCTAATACTTTTAGCCACAGCCCCTAAACAAGCATGCAGATCAGGTGCTCTGACTGAAGTCAGACTGGATTAGCTGCATGCTTGTTTCAGGGTGTGATTCAGCCACTATTGCAGTCACAGAGATCAGCTGGACTGCCAGGCAACTGGTATTGTTTAAAGGAAACATCCATATCACTCTCAGTTCAGTTTCCCTTTAACCACTTCCGGATTCTCGGAGCGTATATACACGCCCCTGAATCCTGAAGTGTATACCATGGAAACGGCCGCTCGTATGAGCGGCCGTTCCATGTCAGTTCACGGAGGGTGTCTCCGTGAACACCCTGCGAGCCGATCGGCGGCTCGCAGGGTAAATGTAAACACACGGGGTGTTTACATGTATACGGCGCTGCTGCTGCGGCCTCTGATTGGCCGGGGATCACCGGCATCTGATAGGCTAAAGCCTATCCCATCAGGCGCAGGACGGATTTCCGTCCTGCGCCTGATGGGATAGGCTTTAGCCTATCAGATGCCGGTGATCCCCGGCCAATCAGAGGCCGGGGATCGCCGATCTCCTCTACGGCGCTGCTGCGCCGCTCACAGGGGAAGGGAGAGGGAGGGAAGGGGAAGGAGGCCTAGGAAGCGCTGCGGAGGGGGGCTTTGAAGAGCCCCCCCCGCAAGCGCAAGCAGCCGGCGGCGATCAGACCCCCCCAGCAGGACATCCCCCTAGTGGGGAAAAAAGGGGGGAAGTCTGATCGCCCTGGCTGCTAGCTGATCTGTGCTGTGGGCTGGAGAGCCCACGCTGCACAGATCAGCATAAAATTTCATGGTGTGGAAGTGGTTAAGCAACCTAATGTTTCTATTGCATTGAGCATAAATAGTAAATGCTAGGCCAGCCTCAGTTAGTACTGTTGTGGTATAGCAGTTAGGGTGCTTGCCCACCACACAGTTAGACCTGGGTTTGATTCCCAGCTATGGTATGTAAACTGGTTTTTGAAATAGTATAATTCCCTGGCAGATGAGACCCTCCTCGGGTAGAAGGGGAGGTGGGAGGAGGGAAGCAGCTGTCCCTTAACTAATTAGTGTAGGCAGACAAGTGAGTGAAATGGCATAAGGACCTTGCTTGGAGGAGGAGGAGGGCCTCCAGCAGTGAGAGCAGTGTGTTTGGCAATAATGTGCCTGCTGACAGTGATGTAGAGGGTCAAAGTTTTGCTCAATAGAGCATTATGGGGCGAAACGAACTTCCGCAAAAGTTCGCCTGATGCATGCGAACCCCCAAAGTTCGCCTGGAACCGTTCGACGGCGAACAGTTCGCTACATGTCTATTCTTTGGTCCATCTGCTGTAAGAAATATTTTTTTGGTTCTCTTATGTGGATGAGTAATTTCCCAGATGGTAGGATGGCTGTGTGCATACCATCTACACACTGACGTATCGTGTCTATGAACGGACTTCTCCACTGCGGAGTGCGGACATCTGACCTGTATAGGTGTTGGCAGCACTAGGACAAAATCGTGTTTTTATCTTTAGACTAGCAGTAGGTCTTCCCCGAGAGGACCCGTCATCGCCGTGGGGAAGTCTAGTAGGGAATAATTTGTGCACATATTATTCATACTGAAGCTAACGTCCTCCTTTGCTGTACCTGTTTTGAATGCATGTTGTGTATTTTAGTCCACAATTGTGGAGCTCTGCACATCTATTGCAGGTAGTAAATTTGAGTGCAGCCTCTGTTTGCAAGCGCTGCCCATGTCTCCTGCTGTACAAAACTCATGTAAGCATACTTATGGCTAGCTGCATCCATGTGCATCAATTTGCATTCAAATTATAGATTAGGACATGATTTGCATCTGATTTGCATTCAAGGCATGTATTTAGCCCCTGTGGGGCTCTGCATGCCTCTGTTGGTCTACAATTCAGTTGCAGCCTATGAGCGCTGTCATTTGTTTGATGTCTGTTAGAAAAGATTTGAGACAAAATGGGGCCCTAGGTAAGATAGCAGGTTTTGCCCACCGTTGATGATCACCTGGCTTTTTCTTTACCAGCCACCGGGACCCTAGACTCTCTCAGGCCCTAGGCAACTGCCTAGGTTTGCCTTGTAGAGAATCCAGCTCTTCGTATTGTGGTAGCAATTTTCCTTCCCTCTGACAATGTTAGGCTGATGACGAGAAGCACAGAATGAAGCAACACATACACCAAACACCATACACAGCACCAAACTGGGAAGTGTGAAGAAGTATTTATCTACTTATATATTTTTCCTGGGATAGTATGGCTGGCCCTGCTGCTTTACCTTCAGCACCTCAAGAGAAAAGATGGAACAATTATCCTCTGGTTGCCTAAATGCAGACGGCAACCTACAATTTATATTTGTATGTGATGGAACTAATATCGCACTGGAATTGTCTTGTCTACCATTTTTTCATCCTCTAAATATCTCAGGATCTATAGACAGTCCACATGTATCATCTACATTGAGGATAAGTTTGCCTCCAGATTTTACTAATGTGGTTGGAGCATATGCCATGCTGGTAACATTAATCCCAGAGTACAGAATCATTTACACTACAGATGAGTACAGCCCAACAAAGATGGCTCTCCTTGTGGCCTCTAGGGATGTCAGAAATACCAATTTCCGAGTTCGCGGAAATGCCGATTACCCACAAATGCCAATTACCGATTCCACGTATTTCTTCAGAAATCTGAATTTATGATACCGAATACAAATTTCCGCAAGAAGGTTTTTTTTTTCATCATTTTTAAGGTTGTGTATTTTTTTTTTTTGGGGGGGGGGGGGGGTTTCATTTGCAGAATACACAATTTTTTGGGGATGTCCGCTTTTATGCGGTCATCTTTGATACACTACCAAATTCTTTGATTGGCGAAATACTTCCAAATAAATAAGTCCAAAGTATTGGACCAATCACAGGCTGCGAAAGACTCCGTAAAACTCAGTAGTGTCCGAGTTTTGTGATTGATCTAAAATTTTTGCGTATTCTGATTTCCGCTATAAACCACCGCATTCTCTGATTGGTCCAATACTACTGAGTATTTCCCGAGTCCTGTGATAGGCCTTAAATTTCAGATTTTAAGCCAATCACAACACTTGGAATTTGGAAATACTCGGTAGTATCAGAGAATGTGGTCCTGTGATTGGCCCTTGCTTTCGAGCTCTGTGATAGGGCTGACATTTCTGAGTTGTGTTAATGGGGTAATTCTGCGCAATACCGATTCACGTGACAAATTTCTGATTTGAAACTCGTAAATCAATATTCTGGGGAAATTTTTCCGATCATCCCCAGTTGTCACCAAAAAGACAACACAACGGTTCTTTTCTGCCCAACGTCAAACCTGCCAATTTTTTTCTTTTCCTATTGGTGAAGCCAAAAAGATGGTCTTGTTTACATGAATCCTACATGCCGTTCCCATTCACCCATTTAAGAAAAAGTCATTAGCATTTTTGGAAAGGGAATTATTACTGAGATAGCGAGAATACCCAAACAGTCTCATCAGCAAGTGTTTCTCATTTTCCTCCTAAATTCAATTTCACGAGTGACGTCGGTCTTCGGATAGAAATGTACACGTCTCCGTCTTCAGCACATTGTTTACATCTTGCTCATTAGCAGCTTGATGACATTTGGTGAGGGGGTAACCAGAGAGGGGGGCTTCTAATAGAAAACAAAAATCAAAACAATATTCTGTTTTCTACGCTACAGAAGCGGGTCAGCTGACGGTTCCTCTATTGTCTGTTGGGGATGATGATGATGGGATCCTTGGACTTGCGTTCCGAGGACCGCTCACTTACCATGATCACTGCTCCTGAGTGCTTCCAGCACTTAAAGGGACACCGAGCAGTGCAGAAACTATGGAAAGATGCACATCATTTTAAAGCTCTCTTTCTCCTCTTTCCAATGATATATAAACCACCACCCTACGCCTTTTAGTTTTCGCTATTTTCGCGATTGAATTTGCAGCGGCCGCGATTTCGATCGCGAAAATAGAGAAAACTAAAAGGTGTAGGGCAACGATTTAGGTGTCGCCAGAAAGAGGAGAAAGAGAGCTTTAAAATGATATCCATCAAGCCATAGTTATATTGTATTACACAGGCCGACACTTTCCCCAGTGTCAGCAGCTCCATTTTGCTGAATGGAGCCGCTGACTTTGACAAAAAGTCGCCCTGTGTAATACAATATAACTATGGAAAGATGGATATCATTTTAAAGCTCTCTTTCTCCTCTTTCTGACGACACCTAAATCGTTGCCCTACGCCTTTGAGTTTTCTCTATTTTCGCGATCGAAATCGCGGCCGCTGCAAATTCAATCGCGAAAATAGCGAAAACTAAAAGGCGTAGGGTGGTGGTTTATATATCATTGGAAAGAGGAGAAAGAGAGCTTTAAAATGATGTGCATCTTTCCATAGTTTCTGCACTGCTCGGAGTCCCTTTAACTACAAATGACGGGGCCCCCCAGCAAAACTTTACTGGGGGCCTAAATGTTCATACCCTTTCCCTTGTCATAACCCCTAGTGATCCTCACAGCCTGGGGGTCCGTGTTGCAAGGGTCATAAAGCAAGTGTGGACATCGTAATCTTATCACCTTTAACAAGTGTAGCCTCAAAAACACCTGATCTGAAGGATGGACCCCTTTATTGGAGGGAGTGAAGTATTAGTTTGGACCTATTTCCCCCCACCGGGTCTGCTCCCCTCTAGTTACGCCCATGGCTTCCAATCTTGCGAAGCAAAGGTTCTTGCTGACGTTTGATTGGAAGCTGAGCTGACCAATCAAATTATCCATCCTGATAGGAAGTTCAAAGGAGGTTTAGTGGGACCTACAGGCCGTGCTTTGGAATCGTCAGCGATTCCAAAAAGCGTTAGGCTAATTAAAAAAGCCAATAGAGGTGATTATGCAGAAGCGACTGCAATTTTCACCAATGGCAATCGCAGGTCTTGCAGCATTTTGCTGCAAAATAGCGTTTCAGTCTCTGTAATCTCTACAAAAAGGATTTTGCAAAGCTTTTACCACCCAGAACCACTTGCTGTACCCATAAAGCCTTGTGCTCATGGAAATCACAATTGTACAAATCACTATGATTCAAATAGTACAAAAAGGGGGACCCTGAGAGCCCGATATAGTGTAGTACGAGTAAGTGCTAGTTATAAGTGGAACATTGGTAAAGCAAGTACAGTTGTACTCACAAACAAGGGTTACCTGTCAGGCAACCACTGTAAATGCAGGTGGGGAGATTAAACCTGACCCCACCCAGGATTAAGAATTCGCTCTCCGTAGATCAGAAACAGGGGGTAACACCCCTCCACCAAGGGTGGACTCATGCAACGTTCATATAAACAGAGGTGCCATAAGGATAAAAGTAGCTAAAAAGTTTAAAAATAGTGGAAGCCGTGGTGGACTTGCCTCCACTATTAGACGTAAGATACTATTGGCTTTTGCATAGACCTGCATTTGTTATATGCCCTGTCTCATTGCCCGATGAAGCAGGGTCAATCCTGAGAAATGCGTTGTACTGAACCCTGGAGTATGTAAGTAAATTTGCTTTTTTGAAACAGCATCAATATTGGAGGAAGTAAGTCCACTACTGCCACCTCTATTTTTAAACCTTTTAGCTACTTTTATCGCCTCTGTTTATGTGAACAATGATTCAAATAGTGCTCAAGCTCACCCACTGCGCCAAATTGGTGGAGATGGAGAGCTTAAGCGATGTAAAGCGGAACCAAGAGCCACTGTTACTTTTTTTCTGCGGCCCTATGTGTTTATATATTTTTGGGTGGAGATTTGGAGCTCCATAGCTACGTGCATACATTGCAAAAAATTGCATGGTTTCTGCTGTTCACATCTTTTGCATTATAGCATTAAAGAGGAACTGTAACCAGGCATTGAACTTCCTCCCACTCAGTAGCCGATCCCCCTTTCCCACCAGAAAGCTTTACCTTTTCTCCAAAAGATCATCAGGATGGGCCTGTATGGCTGATATTATGGTGAAACCCCTGCCACAGTGTGATGTCATGAACAAGGTCCTGACAGTTTCCTGTCTCTGAACCTCATTGCATTGTGGGAAATAACAGCTTTTTTCAACTGCCAAGCTGGCAGTATCTCCCTCTGTGCATAGAACTCTCATTAACCAACATTCTGTACAGATCACCTGGCAGGACTAGAGATGTCCCCGCCAGTGATACATTTCAGAATGTAAACCAGAGCAAAGAAATTTTGTTCATTATGTTATTTTTACTACAGTTCTTCTTTAAAATCAAAATCACTTTGAAAAAGCACTTGAAATTGCTCCAGAAAACGCTGCAAAAATCGCTACCAGAAGCGCTCAGCGATTGTGACTTGTGCTTTCTAGTGGGCCCCAGCCTTATAGGGATTAGTGCTGGTTTGGGGATTTTGGGGGGGATAAACCGCTAACCCAGACTAGTCAGAAATATCATAACGTAAACCAGAGGTAAGCCTGTAGAGACAGTAGGAGTCCTTGGACGCTTGTATTCCATTAGGGAATCATTGCAGGCCATCCAATGATGAGCTTGATCTGTAACTGCATCTGGTGTGTAAGAGGTGATCAGTCATTGACATGACTACGTACTCTGTAAAGTGCTGCAAAAGATGTCAGTGCTATATACTGTAAATACATAATAATAATAATAATAATATGGTAGGACATTAAACTATGACTATGGCAAGGAACAGACGGTGAGCTCCTCTGAGGACAGCCAGTGACATGACTATGTACTCTGTAAAGTACAGCAGAAGATGTCAATGCTATATAAATACATAATAATAATAATAATAATAATAATAATAATAATAATAATATGGTAGGACATTAGACTATTACTATGGTAGGATTAGACTGTGAGCTCCTCTAAGGACAGTCAGTGACATGGCTATGTACTCTGTAATGTGCTGCAGAAGATGTCAATGCTATATAAATACATAATAATAATATGGTAGGACATTAGACTATGACTATGGTAGGATTAGATTGTGAGCTCCTCTGAGGACAGTCAGTGACATGGCTATGTACTCTGTAATGTGCTGCAGAAGATGTCAATGCTATATAAATACATAATAATAATATGGCAGGACATTAAACTATTACTATGGTAGGATTAGACCGTGAGCTCCTCTGAGGACAGTCAGTGACATGACTATGTACTCTGTAATGTGCTGCAGAAGATGCCACTGCTATATAAATACATAATAATAATATGATAGGACATTAGACTATGACTATGGTAGGATTAGATAGTGAGTGCCTCTGTGGACAGTCAGTGGCATGACTATGTATTCTGTGAAGTGCTGCAGAAGATCAGGGCCGGATTTAGGCCAAGGCCACTAGGCCATCACCTAGGGCACCAAAGCACCAGGCTAAACTGGTGCTGCATTTGCAAGCTTGCAAATGCTGCAATGCAGGGAGGTCAGGTGAGCGCCTGACCGCGGTACTCTGCTGCTAGCTGCCTGTGCAGCAGTCACCTTGCTCTCTGTGCAAGTTTGCATTGTGGCCAGTGGCTATGGACTTGGGCAGCATTAGAGACGGAAAGGAAGAAGAAGCTTCTGCACTGGGGAAGAGCTGAGAAATGAGTGACACAGATGGCTGCTGCGAAGACGAGCTGGTTACCTATACTGAAATGTGTGGGGGTGGGGGGTAGGGATAAGGTCAGTCATCTGGCTACCTATACTGGAGGGAAAGGGGAGAAGAGTCATCTGGCTGCATATACTAGAGGGAAGGGGGGAGGGGTCATCTGGCTACCTATACTGGAGCGAAAGGGGGAGGAGTAATTTGGCTACCTATACTGGGAGGATCATCATGCTACCTATACTAGAGGGAAGGGGGAGGGGTCATCTCGCTACCTGTATTGAAGGGGGGTGACTGGGAGTACAAATCAGGCCCTGCAGAAGATGCATAATAATATGGGACCCATCCGTGTTTTGTGTAAAGGTACCCATTAACGGTACAATAATTTCCTCAGATTCTATGTTTTGATCAGATTTTTACAATCAAATTGTACAGAAAACCACACAGTATGTGGAAAACATTAACCACTTAAGCCTATCTGGACGAATATTCTCATCCAGATAGGCTGTACTTGCTCCCGCTGGCCGTGCACGCTCCCGCCGCCAGCCGTTAGCCCAGCGATCAATGAATGGGATTATAGTTCTCATTCATTGATCGAAGTCCCCTGCAGAAAAGCCGACAGCCTCTTATCAGAGACTGCGGTTTTTCCGAGTTAAAAAAGTTTCCCATCCTCATTCATGTTCCTGGAAGCAAGATTGATCGAGATTGAGACTTTTTGACTGTGGCCATCTTGTGGCCAAATAGTAAAACTACACCCACATTCATTTTTTATTAAATAAATACCGTATATACTCGCATATAAGCCGACCCGCATATAAGCCGACCCCCCAACTTTTCCCTGAAAAACCAGGGAAAAATGATTGACCCCCATATAAGCCGGGGGTAGGAAATGCTGGATTGGTGCAGCCCCCAGTGTGTCCCAGTATAGCTAGTATAGTGCCCAGTATGGGTAGGTAGTGTCTCAGTATAGCTAGTATAGTGCCCAGTTTAGCTAGTATAGTTCCCAGTATAGCTAGTAAAGTGCCCAGTATAGCTAGTAAAGTGCCCAGTATAGCCAGTATAGTGCCCAGTATAGCCAATATAGTGCCCAGTATAGGTAGGTATTTTTGCGCAAAAGGTGGATCAGCGCAACACCAGGCCGCCTCCGAATGGCCTCCATCAGAGATGCGCTGAGCCCCCCCAGGAACTACAAACGCACCTTAGAAGCTCTGCATATACACCAAAAGCTTGACTGTTAAGTGGGAGCAGGGGCTTGCACTCTTTTGCAGGTAGGCAATAGTCTGTTTTTAAGTAGTGCTGCTCATTTCCTTGCTATGTACTAATGTAATTCGTTTTTGGTCAGCTGCTCCCACTTAACAGCCATGCTTTTGGTGTATATGCAGAGCTTCTGTTTGGGTTCAAGGTGCGTTTGTAGTTCCTGGGGGGGCTCAGCGCATCTCTGATGGAGGCCATTCGGAGGCGGCCTGGTGTTGCGCTGATCCACCTTTTCGCAATTTTAAATTTTCGATTTTATTTGATTAGCCGCACCCAGGCTATGCATATACATAGGTTAGGATTTAGTTAGTGTTAGGCCCCTCCCATGGAGGATTGACTTCTTCGCAGTGGGAGGGACGAGTACTTAATAGGTTGCATGCAGCTGTTAATGGAAACCAACATCCTCCTCTAGTGGTAGACAGGTCATGTGTATGCTCGGTGTGTATTCGACCCCACAAGTAAGGCTTTTACTCTTTTGCAGGTAGGCACTAGTCTGTTTTTAAGTAGCGCTGCTCATTTTCTTGCTATGTACTAGTATAGGTAGGTAGTGTCCAGTATAGCTAGTAGAGTGCCCAGTATAGCTAGTAAAGTGCCCAGTTTAGCTAGTATAGTGCCCAGTATAGCTAGTATAGTGCCCAGTATAGTGCCCAGTATAGGTAGGTAGTGTCCAGTATAGCTAGTATAGTGCCCAGTATAGCTAGTATAGTGCCCAGTATAGCTAGTATAGTGCCCAGTATAGCTAGTAAAGTGCCCAGTATAGCTAGTAAAGTGCCCAGTTTAGCTAGTATAGTGCCCAGTTTAGCTAGTATAGTACCCCAGTATGGCTAGTATAGTGCCCCAGTATGGCTAGTAAAGTGCCCAGTATAGGTAGGTAGTGTCCAGTATAGCTAGTATAGTGCCCAGTATAGCTAGTAAAGTGCCCAGTTTAGCTAGTATAGTGCCCAGTATAGCTAGTAAAGTGCCCAGTATAGCTAGTAAAGTGCCCGGTATAGCTAGTATAGTGCCCAGTATAGTGCCCAGTGTAGGTAGGTAGTGTCCAGTATAGCTACTATAGTGCCCAGTATAGCTAGTATAATGCCCAGTATAGCTAGTATAGTGCCCAGTATAGCCAGTATAGTGCCCAGTATAGGTAGGTAGTGTCCAGTATAGCCAGTATAGTGCCCAGTATAGGTAGGTAGTGTCCAGTATAGCTAGTATAGTGCCCAGTATAGCTAGTATAGTGCCCAGTATAGCTAGTATAGTGCCCAGTATAGCTAGTAAAGTGCCCAGTATAGCTAGTAAAGTGCCCAGTATAGCTAGTAAAGTGCTCAGTATAGCTAGTAAAGTGCCCAGTTTAGCTAGTATAGTGCTCAGTTTAGCTAGTATAGTACCCCAGTATGGCTAGTATAGTGCCCCAGTATGGCTAGTAAAGTGCCCTGTTTAGCCAGTATAGTGCCCAGTATAGGTAGGTAGTATCCAGTATAGCTAGTATAGTGCCCAGTATAGCTAGTAAAGTGCCCAGTTTAGCTAGTATAGTGCCCAGTATAGCTAGTATAGTGCCCAGTATAGCCAGTATAGTGCCCAGTATAGGTAGGTAGTGTCCAGTATAGCTAGTATAGTGCCCAGTATAGCTAGTAAAATGCACAGTATAGCTAGTATAGTGCCCAGTATAGCTAGTATAGTGCCCAGTATAGGTAGGTAGTGCCCCAGTATAGTGCTCCCCCCTTCCCGCTCCCCTCGCGGCAGCCGCTGCTATTACCTGCTTTAGGTAGCGGCTTCCTCTAATCCGCGTCCCCCTCTCATGTTGCATGTAAGTGTCTCACAGCAGCGCGCCCGACGCTGCTGCTGTGACGATGCAGGTGGCAGGAAAGAGCGCGGCTCCCTGTAGCGGCGATCTGTATCGCCGTTATCAGGGGAACCGCTCTTTCCTGCCCCCTGCATCGTCACAGCAGCAGCCCCGGGCGCACTGCTGTGAGACACTTACATGCAACATGAGAGGGGGACGCGGATTAGGAAGCGGCCGCTGTCTAAAGCAGGTAATAGCAGCGGTGGCCGCGGGGGTAGCGGGAAGGGGGAACGGGGCGCGGACCACCCGACCACCAGGAAAGACTCGCATTCAAGCCGACCCCCCAACTTTTGACCCCCTTTTTGGGGGTCAAAAATTCGGCTTGTATGCGAGTATATACGGTACATTATTTTACATTTAAAATTAGCTGTTTACCTCCCACACCAAAAATTACTCAAATAATTTTTTTAATAAAAAATTTATTACAATTAAAAAAAACATAAATAGTTACCTAAGGGTCTGAACTTTTTAAGTAAGCATGTCAAAGGAGTATATTAATATAATGTTTGAAATTATGGTTTGCATTTGAACACTAATTTAGATACAAAGGGTCGTGTACCCCGTAATATAAACACTGATTGGAGGGGTTTAATATTTTTTAAGTTGTTAAGGTTTATGAGATTTTCAATGTTGGGGATTCAGTTTTTGATGTATGAGTGTCTCTTTCCACTATAATTTTGCATACTAGAATTACTGGGCATTGCTAATATTTTTTGATCATGTAAATTTGAGATATCGGTAGATCTTGATTGTGCATGTATTTCTAGAAGTGGGTGGGCTGAAGATGGGAAATGATGTGGATTGTATAAGTATATTGTAACCTTGATGCATTTCATGAGGGCCAGATTGGCTGGCTTCAGGATTTGCTGTAGCAATAATTTAATTCTGCAAACTCTTAAGTTTTTTAAGCGTTTTTCAGGCGTCCTAGGCGTCTTTTTAAGCGTTTTTTTAAGCGTCTCATGCGTTTTTTGAGAAAACGAATTTCCATTCTTAGTCGGAGTGAGAGATTTGAACATACGTCCCCTCAGTGGGAGGGTACGTATAATACATCTAATTGGCAGCCTGCGCTCCAAGGTGGCTAGAACGCGGAAGCAGCGGTAAAGCCAATTAGGTTTTGGGGGAGGAACGGGGCGGGTATGCGGCTATAAATACGCGTTACGGAAACTTCTGCGCATGCTCCTGATGAGTCCAATAGGACGAAACTAGTAGGGCGTGGCCTGCAGAAGCGGAAGTTAGCTGGCGTGGCGTGCGGGGAGACCAAAGTACGGTTATCCATGCGGACACAGAGAGCCAGCCAGGTGGCCAACGTAAAGGGGTAGAGCCCTATAAAACTCCATGCTCTTCAAAATACTACTGGAATGTGAGTGTGCATTTTTAATATAAATTAAACTTTTCGTATGGTTTTACGCTATGGGAAGGAATATGTGTTTTATTTGAGGTGAATGCTGTGGACTTGCTGTCGGATAAAGTACTGTCCCAGGAGCCAATATAGGCAGGGTATTGCCTGAAAATATCCCAGAGGCGCTTGAGACCCATCTAGCCGAGGGTCATCTTCTAAGGGTGAGTGCCCACTTCTGAGGGTGAGGTGATGGTGGTCATTCCATTTGCTCTCTGGAGATAAAGTTTGGCACAGAACTGGATATACAGGACTTTATATATTGATCTTTTTGGACTGCGGACACAGAAGGAGCGTTAACTCCTTTTTATGTGTAAAAAAATATATTAATATAATGTTTGAAATTATGGGCTTGTAAATAGTGATGGATGCAAATTGAAAAAATGCACCTTTATTGTGACAGAGACATAATTTAAAATAATTTAAAATAACCAGGACAAATTGGCAAATAAAATACACGTTTTAATTACTGTAGCATGTATTAATGTCAAACTATAATGGCCAAAAACTGATAAATAATGAATTTTTTCAATTTCTTTCTTAATATTCCTGTTAAAATGGATTTAGAATAAAATAATTTTTAGCAAACTATATCACCCAAAGAAAGCCTAATTGGTGGCGGAAAAAACAAGATATAGATCAATTCATTGTGATGAGTAATGATAAGTTATTGGCAAATGAATGGGAGGTGAAAGTTGCTCAGATGCAAAAAATGAACAACCCTGTGGGCTGAAGTGGTTAATGTAAAACGGTTCTATGGTCGATTGGTATAGAATATGTTGTCAATCAGAATGTTGGATTTTACAATCATATCTGAAGACAGAAAAAATCTTAATCGTCAAGTTAATGTGAGCAATCAATATTTACCTTCCGATTCCTCACAATCCCGCAAATCTAATTGGATGATTGCATCTGATGAAAATTGTAATGTTAATGGGCAGCTTTAGAGCAGTGGGATTGGATCTGTATGTCTACCTGTCCTCTGGATGCTTAGAAAACTCTACAGGACCATGGTGCTGGAAGTATAAACAGGATTCAAACAATAGGAGGTAGAACTGCTGCAACCACCAATGCCAAACCAATGGGGAGCTAGGGATCCAGCGTCTCCAAGCAAAATTTCCAAAAAGGATGTCTCGCTACACGGATTGGCAGGGTAAAAAATCCAAGACTTTATTTAGAACATCAAATGACACACAGAAAAAAGCTCACGCGTATCGGAGCTCTGCATGGCTCCTTAAAGGGGCAGTATGGCGATAAATTGTAAAATTTAAAATCCAAAACCTGTTGCTTCTGTCAGGTTTCTACTATCTACTGTAAGTGACAGCAACATAAGAGAAAAAGTAATTTATGGCTAATTTTACTCCGGAAAAAAACTTACTTATTATTTGTTTCTGTTTGCAGATATTTTAAATTTTACAATTTTTTGCCATAGTGCCCCTTTAATCATAGCATCAAACATCAAAGCTATGATTAAGGAGCCATGCAGAGCTCCGATATGCGTGAGCTTTTTTTTTGACAGGATTATTACCTAAACTGCAGTGTAGTAAAACAACCACAAGATGTCACTGTCTGTAAAATGCGATTTCCTGTATTCACTTTATGTTGCTCTCTGTTAAGCTGCATTTCCTGATGGTAGTGTATGTTTTATCTCTGCATGTTTTTCTTCAGTAAAGAGTTCTAACTTGTTATACCGGGTGCCTATCTGCATAGACAGAACACTCTTCTCCTACTGGAACGCTCACTATTATTCCCAGCACTGTAGCTGAGCGAATCGCAGCGACGACTCCGCTGCCATATCGTGGCCAAAAGCACATTTGTGTAACACAAGCCGGCGCTCACATCGCTCTGCTTACGTTAGGCGACCGCAGAAGGGATTTAATATAACATTACAGCCATGAGCTGCTATATGTTTTGGCATGGGATAAAACCAGCGCATATTTTGTCGACATTATAGGGAAACACGGGGCACTTAAAATGTCTTCGAAGTACCAGGTGTTACGAAAATATCGCTCGCCGCTCAGATTAAACCGTTTAATCGTGTGAGGGGTGTAATTATTCCAGGGCTGCATTAGATATCTTGACAATGAAATTTCAGATATGTTTGGGAAATGTCACTGCAGTGCAATGTGCTTACGTACTTTGAGTTCTCTGCTTGAGAAGTGGAATGACAAAGTAGAGAAAGTTTTGGAATGTACTCAGGATAATGGGGGAGGGGCCCGGACTAAATATTTACATCACTATGCTGTCATGTGATCAGGGTGATGGGAGGGGCCCTGACCAATGTGCTGTGCTGTCATGTGATCAGCGTATTGGGGGAGAGGCCTGGAATAAAGATTTATATCACCGTGCTGTCATGTGATCAGGGTAATGGGAGGGGCCAGGACTAAAGATTATAGTGTAGCCAGCAGTTTTTTAGTATAAGAAGGGACATGGAGGCTTGTTCCATCTGAAGGACATGTCTCTGTGTGCCCTCTGCTCCACTGTGCTGCACTAGCATCCCGCCCACATCTGGTGACAGGGTGTCTGTTGGCAGAGTAATGGGGAAAGGATCTCTCTTGAAACCCCGCCTCTCCCCACCCTTTCCATGCCAATCACCACTCTGTGCTCTTCTCCGAGAGGATTTGCAGTATCGTGACCCCAAAGGTCACAGAAATTGAAAGTAAACGATTGTAGCACATAGGAGCAGCGGGGAGAGATGGAAATAGACGCTCCCTGATCCGGCCATCCCCCCGGATCAGGTAGTAAGCTTTTTATTAACCATTTGTGACCGGTTCGAGGTCTCACGGTGCTGTCATGTGATCAGGGTAATGGCACACCTCCCAACTTTTTGAGCTAAGAAAGAGGGACACTTTACAACATGTCCCTACCACACCCCTTGGCCACGCCCCCACTACTCTTCTAGTCACATATACCACTAAGACTTTGTTTTAGAATGCTAACCAGGCTATTACCTCTGTAGTGAGAAGCCTCCAAATTGTTCAGAGGCTTCTCGTCCTCATCAGAAAAGGATAATGGTGAAATGGGGCCCTAAGCAAGTACCAACTTTGGGCCCACCCTTGATGGCCATCTGGCTTTTTTTCTTTTTGTAAGATTTGGTGGTTGCTGGTTTCAACCAGGCCCCTAGTCTCTCTTCAGGCCCTAGGCAACTGCCTAGGCTTGCCTTGCGGGAGATGATCCAGCTCAGGTCCTTGTAAAGCCCACCTTTCCAGTACAGGGTCCCTCTTTATCCACTGCCCATGCTCCTGATCATGGATGAATGGATGTGAACTGAGCATGCCCAGTAGAAGAAAGCAACTTTGTTCTACTGGGCATGTACAGACCTTACTTGAGCATGCCCAGTCGGGAAGCACTCGTCCACCGCTGGGAGCCCAGCCAGAAAGAAAGCTATTTGATTGAGTTGAATAGATGTAGAGAATTCCAATATCGATTTTCCCACACTTCAGATTTCCTTCAAGGAATACCTGAGGCAATGTTTCCATCTAACATGGTGGCTATATGTATGTGTGAGTGTGGGGAGGTGTGCTGATCCTTACCGCACCACTCGTTTGCCTTGCCGCTGTCCCCCTCCATTTCTCTGTAAAAGGGCCCGTTCCCTTCTCCAAGTCATGCCGTACTGCGCATGACCGGCCCAGCGGCGTGTATCCTTCATTGCACTCCTGTAGTCGGGAGCCTTCTGCACATGTGCTGCTATGGCGCCTGATGTAGTGCGCATGCAAGACGAACGCCCCCAGGCCTGGCCATGCGCAATACAGCACGACTTGGAGCTACAGAGTAATGGATTAGGAATATAGAGAAAATGGTTTATGTCATTAGTTTATTTTCACTTTATGTTTGCTTTAATAACAGTAATGATAAACAGAAACCTCAAACAATAACAAATGTCTTCTTCTTGTAACGGCTACCGTGAGCCCCAGGAGCTGTGATTGGCTGCGATCTAAAGGCTCAGAAAACATACAACCCCCACTTACTGACCGCACGAGTACGTTTTATCCTGGCGCACATCCTAGAGGGACACAGACAGCCCTTCCAGCCCCCAGCGCGAGATTTACAGCCTTCCATTAGGGCGTTTTATTGCCCTTACGTATTAGGAGGAATATATTTCAGCTATTGGCACATAAAACGCCACTGCAGCTATGAAGCAGTCATTGCCTCATCACAGTGCAGACTGCACACAATCACACTCACGGCAAACAAAAACTTACATTGTAAAAGTAACAAATGCTAAAAACACAGAATGAAAAAACAAAATGCAACCTAGTAAAAATGCACTTTTTATCAGTGTTCAGTGCTACAGTATATATTTCATGTTACATCATAAAACACCAACAATTTTATCATGGGCGTTGTCAGCGGGTCAGAAAGCTGCTCAGTTTTCAGCATGTACAACAATGAGACTTCTGGCCTAAAGAGCTTACTCTCTAAGTGAGGGATCGGCAGGGCCGGGCCGTGGCAGAGGCATGACAGGCTCCAGCCTCAGGGCGCAGTGTAGGAGGGGCGCACAACTTACTCAGCTAGAATTCCCCTATTGTGTTTGAAGCAGAGAGAAATAAGAAAAGGGGATACATGGCAGTGACTGCAAGCCAGATAACTAGATATTAAGGTATTGGGGGCCCTGGGGCTCCTCTTAGTCTAATAGCAATCAGTGTGTGACGGCTGGGGTGGGAGGGATGGAGGGGCGCACTTTGGTGTCTCAGCCTGGAGGACCTTGTCCCGGCTCTGGTGGTCTGACTTAAAGCGGAACTTTAGCAAAAAAACAATAAATCAATACATTGCAAAGTAAGAAGTTAAAAAATAGAAGAGAGGTCAAGAAATGATTGCTATTTGCCATGTCATTTGTTCATATTTTTTGATCCAAAATCAGCCTGCAAGTCATCATCTTTACTACTGGCAGACATGGAAAAAAAAAACATATGTCACCAACTGCCATTATCTATAAATACGCCCCCTAATAATACAATAGGCCAAAAGTGGTTTTTTTTATTTTTTTTTAGATATACACATCCACAGAGGGAGATGCTGGTTTCTTAGCAGTTGGAAAAAGCAGTTATTTCCCACAATGCAACAAGGTTTACAGACAGGCGGAGGCATGCGGTGTCAAGAGGCCCAGTAATGATACCAAAAAATAAATAGTCACTGTAGTATTTAAAGTGTATCTGCAGACACAGAAATAGGGCAATATTCCATTCCATGTAGCCAGTGTAAACTCCAACACCCAATTATTAGGGGAAATTAGAAGAGATTTTAATGCTTAGAACTCTGCATGAGTGTCCTTTCACCTCCTGACTAGTAGTAATTCTTGTTTCTGTAGAATTAAAGCAAGATTGTCGGCCACAAAATCAAATTCCTATTACCCACTGCTATGCAGCCTGACCCTGCATTGCAAGCACTCTAATCTAATCATCAATGTTTCTGCTGTAATGAATCTTATCTCGGTAAGCCTGGCTCTGTTCTGGTACATTGCTGAGGAGAGGGAAGCTTGTTATCTCCCCTCAACACACACACACATTCCTGCTCCTCCAGTTCAGAGAGACAGGAGGCTGTGGAGGGAAATACACCTCACCCCTCTGCAGAAGCTGCTGAAATACCATCTATACTGTGCTCATATGTGTTTACAAAGCAAGCTAGATAGGACAGTGCTGTTTCTAGGAGAGAAAAAACGAGTAAAGGAGTAAATGACAACAGGATTGGCTTCAGTCAGAGGCAGTAAAGATGGAAAATGCCTGGGACAGTTTTCCCTTTATTCACTATATACAATTCACTGAAATCAAAATGCGGATACTACATTACATGTTATTTAAGTAGAATAAGTATCTACTTATATATGTGATTTTCTTCCTAGGATAGTATGGCTGTCCCTGCTGCTTTAAGTATTTATGTAGGGCAGCTGGCAGGGCATTTGTATCATTAACACCTGATGAAGGTTGTTATAGGCCGAAACGCTGTGTCTTCTTACTGAGGTGTTTCTATAGGCATTAAATCCAGGTGGCGTTCCGGATCTTTTCTGAAGTGCTCTGGTTACCCCTTGTGGTTGGGGGGGCTTCTGGGTGGCTCCCTGGTATTATGTTGAATCCTCAGGGCTGTAGTGTTGGCGGGACATTGATTTTGGATAGTTTTTTGTTTCCTCTTTTTGGAGAAAGTCACAGAAGTGCTTCTCTGGACTCAGTGTTATCTTTCTTCTACAGAACTTGATGAAATTCTCATCACATGAGACTGATAAGCTCTCAGTGTAATAAGGATGTGAGCAGGGCATTGTAGGCAGAGGTGGAGAACTGGAGGAAGCTCAGATTCTTCTTGTCAGATCACTCCATGTCTCACTTTAGTTTAGGGGTTGATTGTTAGTTGATTTTGAATGGCAGAAAACGTTGTTCTTGTTTAGTAACGTTTTAGTGTCCTCACTCCTCCTGTGTCAAGGGAAGGGCAAGGGGGAGAGGAGACAAGTCCAAAGAAGAGAAGAGAAGGGCGGAGAGGGGAGCCGAGGGAGAAGGAAGAAAAGAAGAGGGAATTAAAGTAGAGGAGAGGAGGAATGAGCAGAGAAGACATCCAGTGGAGAGAAGAGATGGAGAGGGGAAGGAAGGAGGGGAGAGGAGACAAGTCCAAAGAAGAGAAGGAAAGAGAAAGGAAGGAGAGATAGGAGGGTGTAGAGACGGAAAGTGAGAGAAGAGTATTTATTAATTTTAGTATTTATTAGTATTTATTTTCAATAGCGCAACATATTACGCAGCGCTGTACAGAGTATATATTGGCCTCTCTTCACTAAGCTTATCTCCTGTCTTTAATAATGTTTCTAGAGTTATCACCTTGGTGATGAGGCATGTCGTATTCAGGAAACATTTTACCTCAGGCAAACCTAAAGTTAACTCCTCTGTCTTTAAATTAACTCTTCAATCCTTGAAATAACTCCACAGTTAAAGACAGGCTGTTTATTAACTGCATGTGAAAATAATTACAGAGGAGGTAACTTAAGGAATGAAGAGATAAGATAACTCTCTCACTGTGTGGAGGTAAGTTTTCTCTTGCCTTATTATCTCCAGCATGATCTTAGTCAATTGAGGCCATTGGCCTCAATTCACTAAGATCATGCTGGAGATAATAAGGCAAGTAAGAGAGTTATCTTATCTCTTCATTCCTTACGTTACCTCTTCTGTAGTTAATTTACCTCCTCTGTAGTTAAGTTACCTCCTCTGTAGTTATTTTCACACGCAGTTAATGAACAGCCTGTCTTTAACTCTGGAGTTATTTTAAGGATTAAAGAGTTAACTTAAAGACAGAAGAGCTAACTTTAGGTTTTCCTGAGGTAAAATGTTTCCTGAATACTACATGCCTTATCACCATGGTAACAACTCTAGAAGAGTTATTAAAGACAGGAGATAAGCTTAGTGAATTGAGGCCATTGTCTTGTCACTAACTGTCCCTCAGAGCTCACAATCTAGCCCCTGCCAGAGTCATATGATCATGTATGTATGGTGTAGTGTCTGTATCATAGTCTAGGGCCAATTTAGGAGGAAGCCAATTAACTTATCTGTATGTTTTTGGGTTGTGGGAGGAAACCGGAGTACCCGGAGAAAACCCACGCAGACACAGGGAGAACATACAAACTCCTTGCAGATGTTGACCTGTCTAGGATTCCAACTGGGGACCCAATGCTGTAAGGCAAGAGTGCTAACCACTACACCACAGTGCTGCCCCTTGAGTAGAAAAAAAAACAGAGAGTAAATAAGTGGAGGGAAGGTAAAGAAAGAGGAGGGGAGGGGAAGGGACTAGAGGGGAGGTATAGGAGGGGAGGAGAGGCAAGGTAAAGGGAGGGGAGGGTAAGGGAGGAGAGATAAACGGAGAGGAAGGGATGGGGGAGAGGGAAAGGGAGGAGAGGGAAAGGGAGGTAAAGGGAGGGGAGGGTAAGGGAGGAAAGATACAGGGAGAGGAAGGGAGGGGGGTAGATGTAAAGGGAGGAAAAGGAAAGGGAGGGGAGGTAAAGGGAGGGGAAGAGAGGAAAGGTAAAGGGGTAAAGAGAAGGGAGGAGAAGAGATGAGAGGGAAAGGGAGGGGAAGTAAAGGGAGGGGAAAGGAGGGAATGTAAAGGGAGGGAAAGAGAGGAGATGTGAACAGAGGGGAGGGAAAGGGAGGAGTGATACAGGAAGAGGATGGAAAAGAAGGAGAAGTAAAGGGAGGGGAGAGGAAGGGAGGAGAGGGGAAAGGATAGGATATAAAGGGAATGGAAAATAGGTAAGGTAAAGAGAGGGGAGGGTAAGGGAGAAGAAGTACAGGGAGAGGAAGGAAAGGGAAGGTGAAGGGGGGAGGCGAACTAGGGGTATGACCTTTTCGCACCTACAAAAAAATGCACAAAAAGTTTTGATCAGAAATGAGAGAGAAAGAGAGAGAAAGTGGGCAGAAGGAGGTAAGAGGGAGAGAGCAGAACCTGGACAAGCGCCCAAGGCTGACACCAAAGTGCACCCCTCCATCCCTCCCTCCCCAGCCGTCACATACTGATTGCTATGAGAGTAAGAGGCGCCCAAGCCCCCCCCCCCCCCCCCCCCCCCAACGCCTTTATCTGCCTTGCAGTCACTGCCATGTATACCCTTTTCATACTTCTTTCTGCTTCAAACACAATAAGGGTATGATACCTGAGTGAGTTTTGTTCCCCCTCCTACACTGCAGGCTGGAGCCTCCCTCGCCTCTGCCTCAGCTTGGCCCTAGGAGAGAGAGAGAAATAGGGGCGAGAAGGAGGGGGAAAGACAGAAAGAGAGAGAAAGAGGGTGGAGAAGTATGGGGGAGGGAGAGAGGGAGAGAGAGGAGGAGGGAGAAAAAGGGGGATGGAGGGAGAGAGGCAGAGAGAGGGTAGGGTGGCGGGAGAAAGAGGTGGGAAGGGGAGGGAGAGAGAAAAAGAAGGGGGGGGGGAGTAGGGGGAGGGGAGAAAGAGAGAAAGAGGGGGGGAAAGGGGGGGGGAGAGAAAGATACATTTAGAGAGAAATATGGGGGGAGGGAGAGAGAGAGAGAGAAAGAGAGAGAGAGAGAGAGAGAAAGGGGGAGAAAGAAGGGGGAGGGGGAGATAGAAAGGGAGAGAACAGAGACATGGGGGGGGGGGAGGGTAGAGAGTGCTGCTGAGAAATCCTTGTTATGTTATTGCATGTTATTACCTGGTGCAATAAGCAGCACAGCAGTTCTTCTCACATAGCCATCAGTAGTAGCTCGGTGAATTCCTCCCTGTCCTCACAGTCTATACCCCAAACCCCCCCCCCCCCCCTTCCTACCAGGCAGCCCCAGCATGAATTGTAGAGAGAAGGACAGCTTCTGCTTATATCTTCCGCATTGCAATATCTGTCTCTTCTCTTTGGACATTTTCCAAATCTTTTCTATTTTATAGCGGAGATCAGATGGGATGCAACCTGCAGTTTGTAGAAGTTACCGAGAGCAGAAATGTTCCCCAAAACTTCAACCAGTTCCGGTGCATCCACCTCTCCGTCAATCTCTCCACCCAGTGCAATGTACCAACTTAGCAAACTGTGACATGTGCGAAATCCTAGTGTGTTATTTGTCCTAACTTCTCAGCCCACCAAAATTAATTAAGTAGAGTTTAAATGAAAAAGATAATTCAGAAAGACAACCTACACAGTTTAATTTTTTTGTTTTGTTTTTTGTTTTGTTGTTTTTGTTTTAGATGGAATATAATTAGTCCCTAATCTGAAAATAGAAAACTGAAAGATAAAATTAAAAAATACTAAAATATTATTTCTTTAACTATTATTATTTTCTAATTGTATTTTTTGGATAGTTCCTCATATTATGATATTACTAACTTTTACTGACTTTTATTATTGTTATTGCAAACAATAGTCTAGGTATCATTACTGTTCTTCTTACTATTTTTTTATTTTAATAATTTCTTTGCTATGTTAATTATAGTATCGATAATATGATAATAATCACATGCAAAAGATAAATTGGGAATAGGTGAAATAATAATAATAATAATAACAATAATAATAATAATAATACTATACATACTAGTGATTAAATGGAAGCTGAAAGGACTTAAAAGGGCTCTTTTTAAACCATGTCTTTTTGGCAGTCAAGAATTATTAAAGTCTAATGGCTTAATGCATGTCTGATACATTTCATTTTAGAATATCTTTCTGTTGTTTTTCAAATTATTTTTCAGCTTTTGAATTCATTTTAAATTGTTTAAATTTTAAATTTTTTAAATATTTATGTGGTGTTATATTTTATTCAAATACACTTTTTACCATTGAGTTGCTCACAAATGTTTACATGTTACTCACTTTTGATTTAATACAATGTGTATATAGTATATTGATACTCTTCTAATAACTAATATCATGTAAGTTATTTGTTTTAGCTCATTATTTTTTTACTCTATTGCTGTTGTTCTAGTTGATGTTATTAATAAGAATAATAAACTGCTCATCTTTCTTCTTAATAAATTAAGTTTAAAAAATTATTATGAATGATTTAATTATTATTAATTAGTATAAAGAAAGAAGATAATTAACTACTTATCCCATTTTAAATAATAATAATCATAATAATAATTTACAACTTAATGCAAATAATGTTATTACTAATAACTGAACAGAAGCAGCAAGTTAACTTATAAAGGGCTCTTTTCAATCATGACTTATTTCTGGCAGAGAAATACTAACTAATTAATCAAAGTCTAATTTTAGCCAGGCTTAGCTAATTAAAGAACAATATTAGTCGTGGTTGTTTAGATGCGGCTGAAAATCAACAAGTTCCAGATTTTAAAAATTTGCTTTCTTTATTTTATTAATAATAGAAAAATTAGTTAAGTGATCCCATTAAAATATATTTTTTTAAACTTGCCATAACCTGTTTGTTTTTTTTGTTAGTTTTTTTTTTACAACTACAAGGCTCAGCATCTTCTCAACACAGAAAGATGGAGAGAATATAAGAAAGACAGAAAGGGAATATGAGAGAGAGAGAGAGAGAGAGAGAGAGAGAGAGAGAGAGAGAGTGAGGGGGGGGGGGGGGGGGGAGAGAGAGAGAGATTTCTGGAGAGGTCCCATTACCGGCAGTTAGTCTTCGTTTTAGGTATGTTGTCACAACCACAAGACAAGACTCTGGCACAGCCACACCACATATAAGTTCCGCTCTGTCACAGATACATGTCACATCAACATTTTAAGTGAAATTTCTTTAAATTTAGCTTCATTTACTTAAAAAGCTGTATTCCTGTTGTAAATGTATTAAAGCTTGCCGGGACTTCTTGTGCAACAGCAGCTGGAGGACTTTCAGACTAAAATTATGTTTCATTTATTAGGGTAATGGAATTTAGTAGCAAAAGGAAAATTAGCGTAGTCGGGGGATAGTCACCCAGTGCAGCCCTATAGCCGGCTGTGACACAGGAGAGGCTAGTGATGTAGTCGGGGGATAGTCACCCAGTGCAGCCCTATAGCTGGCTGTGACACAGGAGAGACTAGTGATGTAGTCGGGGGATAGTCACCCAGTGCAGCCCTATAGCTGGCTGTGACACAGGAGAGGCTAGTGATGTAGTCGGGGGATAGTCACCCAGTGCAGCCCTATAGCAGGCTGTGACACAGGAGAGGCCAGTGATGTAGTCGGGGGATAGTCACCCAGTGCAGCCCTATAGCCGGCTGTGACACAGGAGAGGCTAGTGATGTAGTCGGGGGATAGTCACCCAGTGCAGCCCTATAGCCGGCTGTGACACAGGAGAGGCTAGTGATGTAGTCGGGGGATAGTCACCCAGTGCAGCCCTATAGCCGGCTGTGACACAGGAGAGGCTAGTGATGTAGTCGGGGGATAGTCACCCAGTGCAGCCCTATAGCTGGCTGTGACACAGGAGAGGCTGGTGATGTAGTCGGGGGATAGTCACCCAGTGCAGCCCTATAGCTGGCTGTGACACAGGAGAGGCTGGTGATGTAGTCGGGGGATAGTCACCCAGTGCAGCCCTATAGCTGGCTGTGACACAGGAGAGGCCAGTGATGTAGTCGGGGGATAGTCACCCAGTGCAGCCCTATAGCCGGCTGTGACACAGGAGAGGCTAGTGATGTAGTCGGGGGATAGTCACCTAGTGCAGCCCTATAGCTGGCTGTGACACAGGAGAGGCTAGTGATGTAGTCGGGAGATAGTCACCCAGTGCAGCCCTATAGCTGGCTGTGACACAGGAGAGGCTAGTGATGTAGTCAGGGGATAGTCACCCAGTGCAGCCCTATAGCCGGCTGTGACACAGGAGAGGCTAGTGATGTAGTCGGGGGATAGTCACCCAGTGCAGCCCTAGAGCTGGCTGTGACACAGGAGAGGCTAGTGATGTAGTCGGGGGATAGTCACCCCGTGCAGCCCTATAGCTGGCTGTGACACAGGAGAGGCTAGTGATGTAGTCGGGGGATAGTCACCCAGTGCAGCCCTATAGCTGGCTGTGACACAGGAGAGGCCAGTGATGTAGTCGGGGGATAGTCACCCAGTGCAGCCCTATAGCCGGCTGTGACACAGGAGAGGCTAGTGATGTAGTCGGGGGATAGTCACCTAGTGCAGCCCTATAGCTGGCTGTGACACAGGAGAGGCTAGTGATGTAGTCGGGAGATAGTCACCCAGTGCAGCCCTAGAGCTGGCTGTGACACAGGAGAGGCTAGTGATGTAGTCGGGGGATAGTCACCCCGTGCAGCCCTATAGCTGGCTGTGACACAGGAGAGGCTAGTGATGTAGTCGGGGGATAGTCACCCAGTGCAGCCCTATAGCTGGCTGTGACACAGGAGAGGCTAGTGATGTAGTCAGGGGATAGTCACCCAGTGCAGCCCTAGAGCTGGCTGTGACACAGGAGAGGCTAGTGATGTAGTCGGGGGATAGTCACCCCGTGCAGCCCTATAGCTGGCTGTGACACAGGAGAGGCTAGTGATGTAGTCGGGGGATAGACACCCAGTGCAGCCCTATAGCTGGCTGTGACACAGGAGAGACTAGTGATGTAATCGGGGGATAGTCACCAGTGCAGCCCTATAGCTGGCTGTGACACAGGGGAGGCTAGTGATGTAGTCGGGGGATTCTCACCCAGTGCAGCCCTATAGCTGGCTGTGACACAGGGGAGGCTAGGGATGTAGTCGGGGGATTCTCACCCAGTGCAGCCCTATAGCTGGCTGTGACACAGGAGAGGCTAGTGATGTAGTCGGGGGATAGTCACCCAGTGCAGCCCTATAGCTGGCTGTGACACAGGAGAGGCTAGTGATGTAGTCAGGGGATAGTCACCCAGTGCAGCCCTATAGCTGGCTGTGACACAGGAGAGGCTAGTGATGTAGTCGGGGGATAGTCACCCAGTGCAGCCCTATAGCTGGCTGTGACACAGGAGAGGCTAGTGATGTAGTGAGGGGATAGTCACCCAGTGCAGCCCTATAGCTGGCTGTGACACAGGAGAGGCTAGTGATGTGGTCAGGGGATAGTCACCCAGTGCAGCCCTAGAGCAGGCTGTGACACAGGAGAGGCTAGTGATGTAGTCGGGGGATAGTCACCCAGTGCAGCCCTATAGCTGGCTGTGACACAGGAGAGGCTAGTGATGTAGTCGGGGGATAGTCACCCATTGCAGCCCTATAGCTGGCTGTGACACAGGAGAGGCTAGTGATGTAGTCGGGGGATAGTCACACAGGGCAGCCCTATAGCCGGCTGTGACACAGGAGAGGCTAGTGATGTAGTCGGGGGATAGTCACCCAGTGCAGCCCTATAGCTGGCTGTGACACAGGAGAGACTAGTGATGTAATCGGGGGATAGTCACCAGTGCAGCCCTATAGCTGGCTGTGACACAGGAGAGGCGAATGATGTAGTCGGGGGATAGTCACCCAGTGCAGCCCTATAGCTGGCTGTGACACAGGAGAGGCTAGTGATGTAGTCAGGGGATAGTCACCCAGTGCAGCCCTATAGCTGGCTGTGACACAGGAGAGGCCAGTGATGTAGTCGGGGGATAGTCACCCAGTGCAGCCCTATAGCTGGCTGTGACACAGGGGAGGCTAGTGATGTAGTCGGGAGATAGTCACCGAGTGCAGCCCTATAGCTGGCTGTGACACAGGAGAGGCTAGTGATGTAGTGAGGGGATAGTCACCCAGTGCAGCCCTATAGCTGGCTGTGACACAGGAGAGGCTAGTGATGTAGTCGGGGGATAGTCACCCAGTGCAGCCCTATAGCTGGCTGTGACACAGGAGTGGCTAGTGATGTAGTCGGGGGACAGTCACCCAGTGCAGCCCTATAGCTGGCTGTGACACAGGAGAGGCTAGTGATGTAGTGAGGGGATAGTCACCCAGTGCAGCCCTATAGCTGGCTGTGACACAGGAGAGGCTAGTGATGTAGTCGGGGGATAGTCACCCAGTGCAGCCCTATAGCTGGCTGTGACACAGGAGAGGCTAGTGATGTAGTCAGGGGATAGTCACCCAGTGCAGCCCTATAGCTGGCTGTGACACAGGAGAGGCTAGTGATGTAGTCGGGGGATAGTCACCCAGTGCAGCCCTATAGCTGGCTGTGACACAGGGGAGGCTAGTGATGTAGTCGGGGGATAGTCACCCAGTGCAGCCCTGTAGCTGGCTGTGACACAGGAGAGGCTAGTGATGTAGTCGGGGGATAGTCACCCAGTGCAGCCCTATAGCTGGCTGTGACACAGGGGAGGCTAGTGATGTAGTCAGGGGATAGTCACCCAGTGCAGCCCTATAGCTGGCTGTGACACAGGAGAGGCTAGTGATGTAGTCAGGGGACAGTCACCCAGTGCAGCCCTATAGCTGGCTGTGACATAGGAGAGGCTAGTGATGTAGTCGGGGGATAGTCACCCAGTGCGGCCCTATAGCCGGCTGTGACACAGGAGTGGCTAGTGATGGAGTCGGGGGACAGTCACCCAGTGCAGCCCTATAGCAGGCTGTGACACAGGAGAGGCTAGTGATGTAGTCGGGGGATAGTCACCCAGTGCAGCCCTATAGCTGGCTGTGACACAGGAGAGGCTAGTGATGTAGTCGGGGGATAGTCACCCAGTGCAGCCCTATAGCTGGCTGTGACACAGGAGAGACTAGTGATGTAGTCGGGGGATAGTCACCAGTGCAGCCCTATAGCTGGCTGTGACACAGGAGAGGCTAGTGATGTAGTCGGGGGATAGTCACCCAGTGCAGCCCTATAGCTGGCTGTGACACAGGGGAGGCTAGTGATGTAGTCGGGGGATAGTCACCCAGTGCAGCCCTATAGCTGGCTGTGACACAGGAGAGGCTAGTGATGTAGTCAGGGGACAGTCACCCAGTGCAGCCCTATAGCTGGCTGTGACATAGGAGAGGCTAGTGATGTAGTCGGGGGATAGTCACCCAGTGCGGCCCTATAGCCGGCTGTGACACAGGAGTGGCTAGTGATGGAGTCGGGGGACAGTCACCCAGTGCAGCCCTATAGCAGGCTGTGACACAGGAGAGGCTAGTGATGTAGTCGGGGGATAGTCACCCAGTGCAGCCCTATAGCTGGCTGTGACACAGGAGAGGCTAGTGATGTAGTCGGGGGATAGTCACCCAGTGCAGCCCTATAGCTGGCTGTGACACAGGAGAGACTAGTGATGTAGTCGGGGGATAGTCACCAGTGCAGCCCTATAGCTGGCTGTGACACAGGAGAGGCTAGTGATGTAGTCGGGGGATAGTCACCCAGTGCAGCCCTATAGCTGGCTGTGACACAGGGGAGGCTAGTGATGTAGTCGGGGGATAGTCACCCAGTGCAGCCCTATAGCTGGCTGTGACACAGGAGAGGCTAGTGATGTAGTCGGGGGATAGTCACCCAGTGCAGCCCTATAGCTGGCTGTGACACAGGAGAGGCTAGTGATGTAGTCAGGGGATAGTCACCCAGTACAGCCCTATAGCTGGCTGTGACACAGGAGAGGCTAGTGATGTAGTGAGGGGATAGTCACCCAGTGCAGCCCTATAGCAGGCTGTGACACAGGAGTGGCTAGTGATGTAGTCGGGGGATAGTCACCCAGTGCAGCCCTATAGCTGGCTGTGACACAGGAGAGGCTAGTGATGTAGTCAGGGGATAGTCACCCAGTGCAGCCCTATAGCTGGCTGTGACACAGGAGAGGCTAGTGATGTAGTCGGGGGATAGTCACCCAGTGCAGCCCTATAGCTGGCTGTGACACAGGAGAGGCTAGTGATGTAGTCGGGGGATAGTCACCCAGTGCAGCCCTATAGCTGGCTGTGACACAGGAGAGGCTAGTGATGTAGTCGGGGGATAGTCACCCAGTGCAGCCCTATAGCTGGCTGTGACACAGGAGAGGCTAGTGATGTAGTCGGGGGATAGTCACCCAGTGCAGCCCTATAGCTGGCTGTGACACCGGAGAGGCTAGTGATGTAGTCGGGAGATAGTCACCCAGTGCAGCCCTATAGCTGGCTGTGACACAGGGGAGGCTAGTGATGTAGTCGGGGGATAGTCACCCAGTGCAGCCCTATAGCTGGCTGTGACACAGGGGAGGCTAGTGATGTAGTCGGGAGATAGTCACCGAGTGCAGCCCTATAGCTGGCTGTGACACAGGAGAGGCTAGTGATGTAGTGAGGGGATAGTCACCCAGTGCAGCCCTATAGCTGGCTGTGACACAGGAGAGGCTAGTGATGTAGTCGGGGGATAGTCACCCAGTGCAGCCCTATAGCTGGCTGTGACACAGGAGTGGCTAGTGATGTAGTCGGGGGACAGTCACCCAGTGCAGCCCTATAGCTGGCTGTGACACAGGAGAGGCTAGTGATGTAGTGAGGGGATAGTCACCCAGTGCAGCCCTATAGCTGGCTGTGACACAGGAGAGGCTAGTGATGTAGTCGGGGGATAGTCACCCAGTGCAGCCCTATAGCTGGCTGTGACACAGGAGAGGCTAGTGATGTAGTCAGGGGATAGTCACCCAGTGCAGCCCTATAGCTGGCTGTGACACAGGAGAGGCTAGTGATGTAGTCGGGGGATAGTCACCCAGTGCAGCCCTATAGCTGGCTGTGACACAGGGGAGGCTAGTGATGTAGTCGGGGGATAGTCACCCAGTGCAGCCCTGTAGCTGGCTGTGACACAGGAGAGGCTAGTGATGTAGTCGGGGGATAGTCACCCAGTGCAGCCCTATAGCTGGCTGTGACACAGGGGAGGCTAGTGATGTAGTCAGGGGATAGTCACCCAGTGCAGCCCTATAGCTGGCTGTGACACAGGAGAGGCTAGTGATGTAGTCAGGGGACAGTCACCCAGTGCAGCCCTATAGCTGGCTGTGACATAGGAGAGGCTAGTGATGTAGTCGGGGGATAGTCACCCAGTGCGGCCCTATAGCCGGCTGTGACACAGGAGTGGCTAGTGATGGAGTCGGGGGACAGTCACCCAGTGCAGCCCTATAGCAGGCTGTGACACAGGAGAGGCTAGTGATGTAGTCGGGGGATAGTCACCCAGTGCAGCCCTATAGCTGGCTGTGACACAGGAGAGGCTAGTGATGTAGTCGGGGGATAGTCACCCAGTGCAGCCCTATAGCTGGCTGTGACACAGGAGAGACTAGTGATGTAGTCGGGGGATAGTCACCAGTGCAGCCCTATAGCTGGCTGTGACACAGGAGAGGCTAGTGATGTAGTCGGGGGATAGTCACCCAGTGCAGCCCTATAGCTGGCTGTGACACAGGGGAGGCTAGTGATGTAGTCGGGGGATAGTCACCCAGTGCAGCCCTATAGCTGGCTGTGACACAGGAGAGGCTAGTGATGTAGTCAGGGGACAGTCACCCAGTGCAGCCCTATAGCTGGCTGTGACATAGGAGAGGCTAGTGATGTAGTCGGGGGATAGTCACCCAGTGCGGCCCTATAGCCGGCTGTGACACAGGAGTGGCTAGTGATGGAGTCGGGGGACAGTCACCCAGTGCAGCCCTATAGCAGGCTGTGACACAGGAGAGGCTAGTGATGTAGTCGGGGGATAGTCACCCAGTGCAGCCCTATAGCTGGCTGTGACACAGGAGAGGCTAGTGATGTAGTCGGGGGATAGTCACCCAGTGCAGCCCTATAGCTGGCTGTGACACAGGAGAGACTAGTGATGTAGTCGGGGGATAGTCACCAGTGCAGCCCTATAGCTGGCTGTGACACAGGAGAGGCTAGTGATGTAGTCGGGGGATAGTCACCCAGTGCAGCCCTATAGCTGGCTGTGACACAGGGGAGGCTAGTGATGTAGTCGGGGGATAGTCACCCAGTGCAGCCCTATAGCTGGCTGTGACACAGGAGAGGCTAGTGATGTAGTCGGGGGATAGTCACCCAGTGCAGCCCTATAGCTGGCTGTGACACAGGAGAGGCTAGTGATGTAGTCAGGGGATAGTCACCCAGTACAGCCCTATAGCTGGCTGTGACACAGGAGAGGCTAGTGATGTAGTGAGGGGATAGTCACCCAGTGCAGCCCTATAGCAGGCTGTGACACAGGAGTGGCTAGTGATGTAGTCGGGGGATAGTCACCCAGTGCAGCCCTATAGCTGGCTGTGACACAGGAGAGGCTAGTGATGTAGTCAGGGGATAGTCACCCAGTGCAGCCCTATAGCTGGCTGTGACACAGGAGAGGCTAGTGATGTAGTCGGGGGATAGTCACCCAGTGCAGCCCTATAGCTGGCTGTGACACAGGAGAGGCTAGTGATGTAGTCGGGGGATAGTCACCCAGTGCAGCCCTATAGCTGGCTGTGACACAGGAGAGGCTAGTGATGTAGTCGGGGGATAGTCACCCAGTGCAGCCCTATAGCTGGCTGTGACACAGGAGAGGCTAGTGATGTAGTCGGGGGATAGTCACCCAGTGCAGCCCTATAGCTGGCTGTGACACAGGAGAGGCTAGTGATGTAGTCGGGAGATAGTCACCCAGTGCAGCCCTATAGCTGGCTGTGACACAGGGGAGGCTAGTGATGTAGTCGGGGGATAGTCACCAGTGCAGCCCTATAGCTGGCTGTGACTCAGGAGAGGCTAGTGATGTAGTCAGGGGATAGTCACCCAGTGCAGCCCTATAGCTGGCTGTGACACAGGAGAGACTAGTGATGTAGTCGGGGGATAGTCACCCAGTGCAGCCCTATAGCTGGCTGTGACACAGGAGAGGCCAGTGATGTAGTCGGGGGATAGTCACCCAGTGCAGCCCTATAGCTGGCTGTGACACAGGAGAGGCTAGTGATGTAGTCGGGGGATAGTCACCCAGTGCAGCTCTATAGCTGGCTGTGACAAGGGAGAGGCCAGTGATGTAGTCGGGGGATAGTCACCCAGTGCAGCCCTATAGCAGGCTGTGACACAGGAGAGGCTAGTGATGTAGTCGGGGGATAGTCACCCAGTGCAGCCCTATAGCTGGCTGTGACACAGGAGAGGCTAGTGATGTAGTCAGGGGATAGTCACCCAGTGCAGCCCTATAGCTGGCTGTGACACATGAGAGGCTAGTGATGTAGTCGGGGGATAGTCACCCAGTGCAGCCCTATAGCTGGCTGTGACACAGGAGAGGCTAGTGATGTAGTCAGGGGATAGTCACCCAGTGCAGCCCTATAGCTGGCTGTGACACATGAGAGGCTAGTGATGTAGTCGGGGGATAGTCACCCAGTGCAGCCCTGTAGCTGGCTGTGACACAGGGGAGGCTAGTGATGTAGTCAGGGGATAGTCACCCAGTGCAGCCCTATAGCTGGCTGTGACACATGAGAGGCTAGTGATGTAGTCGGGGGATAGTCACCCAGTGCAGCCCTGTAGCTGGCTGTGACACAGGAGTGGCTAGTGATGTAGTCGGAGGACAGTCACCCAGTGCAGCCCTATAGCTGGCTGTGACACAGGAGAGGCTAGTGATGTAGTCAGGGGATAGTCACCCAGTGCAGCCCTATAGCTGGCTGTGACACAGGAGTGGCTAGTGATGTAGTCGGGGGACAGGTACCCAGTGCCGCCCTATAGCTGGCTGTGACACAGGAGAGGCTAGTGATGTAGTCAGAGGATAGTCACCCAGTGCAGCCCTATAGCTGGCTGTGACACAGGAGAGGCTAGTGATGTAGTCGGGGGATTCTCACCCAGTGCAGCCCTATAGCTGGCTGTGACACAGGAGAGGCTAGTGATGTAGTCGGGGGATAGTCACCCAGTGCAGCCCTATAGCCAGCTGTGACACAGGAGAGGCTAGTGATGTAGTCGGGGGATAGTCACCCAGTGCAGCCCTATAGCCAGCTGTGACACAGGAGAGGCTAGTGATGTAGTCGGGGGATAGTCACCCAGTGCAGCCCTATAGCTGGCTGTGACACGGGAGGGGCTAGTGATGTAGTCGGGGGATAGTCGCCCAGTGCAGCCCTATAGCTGGCTGTGACACAGGAGAGGCTAGTGATGTAGTCGGGGGATAGTCACCCAGTGCAGCCCTATAGCTGGCTGTGACACAGGTGAGGCTAGTGATGTAGTCGGAGGACAGTCACCCAGTGCAGCCCTATAGCTGGCTGTGACACAGGAGAGGCTAGTGATGTAGTCGGGGGATAGTCACCCAGTGCAGCCCTATAGCTGGCTGTGACACAGGGGAGGCTAGTGATGTAGTCGGGGGACAGTCACCCAGTGCAGCCCTGTACCTGGCTGTGACACAGGAGAGGCTAGTGATGTAGTCGGGGGATAGTCACCCAGTGCAGCCCTATAGCTGGCTGTGACACAGGAGAGGCTAGTGATGTAGTCGGGGGATAGTCACCCAGTGCAGCCCTATAGCCACCTGTGACACAGGAGAGGCGAGTGATGTAGTCGGGGGATAGTCACCCAGTGCAGCCCTATAGCTGGCTGTGACACAGGAGAGGCTAGTGATGTAGTCAGGGGATAGTCACCCAGTGCAGCCCTATAGCTGGCTGTGACACAGGAGAGGCTAGTGATGTAGTCGGGGGATAGTCACCCAGTGCAGCCCTATAGCTGGCTGTGACACAGGAGAGGCTAGTGATGTAGTCGGGTGATAGTCACCCAGTGCAGCCCTATAGCTGGCTGTGACACAGGGGAGGCTAGTGATGTAGTCGGGGGATAGTCGCCCAGTGCAGCCCTATAGCTGGCTGTGACACAGGAGAGGCTAGTGATGTAGTCGGGGGATAGTCGCCCAGTGCAGCCCTATAGCTGGCTGTGACACAGGAGAGGCCAGTGATGTAGTCAGGGGATAGTCACCCAGTGCAGCCCTATAGCCGGCTGTGACACAGGAGAGGCTAGTGATGTAGTCGGGGGATAGTCGCCCAGTGCAGCCCTATAGCTGGCTATGACACAGGAGAGGCTAGTGATGTAGTCAGGGGATAGTCACCCAGTGCAGCCCTATAGCTGGCTGTGACACAGGAGAGGCCAGTGATGTAGTCAGGGGATAGTCACCCAGTGCAGCCCTATAGCTGGCTGTGACACAGGTGAGGCTAGTGATGTAGTCGGAGGACAGTCACCCAGTGCAGCCCTATAGCTGGCTGTGACACAGGAGAGGCTAGTGATGTAGTCGGGGGATAGTCACCCAGTGCAGCCCTATAGCTGGCTGTGACACAGGGGAGGCTAGTGATGTAGTCGGGGGACAGTCACCCAGTGCAGCCCTGTACCTGGCTGTGACACAGGAGAGGCTAGTGATGTAGTCGGGGGATAGTCACCCAGTGCAGCCCTATAGCTGGCTGTGACACAGGAGAGGCTAGTGATGTAGTCGGGGGATAGTCACCCAGTGCAGCCCTATAGCCACCTGTGACACAGGAGAGGCGAGTGATGTAGTCGGGGGATAGTCACCCAGTGCAGCCCTATAGCTGGCTGTGACACAGGAGAGGCTAGTGATGTAGTCAGGGGATAGTCACCCAGTGCAGCCCTATAGCTGGCTGTGACACAGGAGAGGCTAGTGATGTAGTCGGGGGATAGTCACCCAGTGCAGCCCTATAGCTGGCTGTGACACAGGAGAGGCTAGTGATGTAGTCGGGTGATAGTCACCCAGTGCAGCCCTATAGCTGGCTGTGACACAGGGGAGGCTAGTGATGTAGTCGGGGGATAGTCGCCCAGTGCAGCCCTATAGCTGGCTGTGACACAGGAGAGGCTAGTGATGTAGTCGGGGGATAGTCGCCCAGTGCAGCCCTATAGCTGGCTGTGACACAGGAGAGGCCAGTGATGTAGTCAGGGGATAGTCACCCAGTGCAGCCCTATAGCCGGCTGTGACACAGGAGAGGCTAGTGATGTAGTCGGGGGATAGTCGCCCAGTGCAGCCCTATAGCTGGCTATGACACAGGAGAGGCTAGTGATGTAGTCAGGGGATAGTCACCCAGTGCAGCCCTATAGCTGGCTGTGACACAGGAGAGGCCAGTGATGTAGTCAGGGGATAGTCACCCAGTGCAGCCCTATAGCCGGCTGTGACACAGGAGAGTCTAGTAATGTAGTCGGGGGACAGTCACCCAGTGCAGCCCTATAGCTGGCTGTGACACAGGGGAGGCTAGTGATGTAGTCGGGGGATAGTCACCCAGTGCAGCCCTATAGCAGGCTGTGACACAGGAGAGGCCAGTGATGTAGTCGGGGGATAGTCACCCAGTGCAGCCCTATAGCTGGCTGTGACACAGGAGAGGCTAGTGATGTAGTCGGGGGATAGTCACCCAGTGCAGCCCTATAGCTGGCTGTGACACAGGAGAGGCTAGTGATGTAGTCAGGGGATAGTCACCCAGTGCAGCCCTATAGCTGGCTGTGACACAGGAGAGGCTAGTGATGTAGTCGGGGGACAGTCACCCAGTGCAGCCCTATAGCTGGCTGTGACACAGGAGAGGCTAGTGATGTAGTCGGGGGATAGTCACCTAGTGCAGCCCTATAGCAGGCTGTGACACAGGAGAGGCGAGTGATGTAGTCGGGGGATAGTCACCCAGTGCAGCCCTATAGCTGGCTGTGACACAGGAGAGGCTAGTGATGTAGTCAGGGGATAGTCACCCAGTGCAGCCCTATAGCTGGCTGTGACACAGGAGAGGCTAGTGATGTAGTCGGGGGATAGTCACCCAGTGCAGCCCTATAGCTGGCTGTGACACAGGAGAGGCTAGTGATGTAGTCGGGGGATAGTCACCCAGTGCAGCCCTATAGCTGGCTGTGACACAGGAGAGACTAGTGATGTAATCGGGGGATAGTCACCACTACAGCCCTATAGTTGCCTGTGACACAGGAGAGGCTAGTGATGCAGTCAGGGGATAGTCACCCAGTGCAGCCCTGTAGCTGGCTGTGACATAGGAGAGGCTAGTGATGTAGTCGGGGGATAGTCACCCAGTGCAGCCCTATAGCTGGCTGTGACACGGGAGGGGCTAGTGATGTAGTCGGGGGATAGTCACCCAGTGCAGCCCTATAGCCGGCTGTGACACAGGAGAGGCTGGTGATGTAGTCGGGGGATAGTCACCTAGTGCAGCCCTATAGCTGGCTGTGACACAGGAGAGGCTAGTGATGTAGTCGGGGGATAGTCACAAGTGCAGCCCTATAGCTGGCTGTGACACAGGGGAGGCTAGTGATGTAGTCGGGGGATAGTCGCCCAGTGCAGCCCTATAGCTGGCTGTGACACAGGAGGGGGTAGTGATGTAGTCGGGGGATAGTCACCCAGTGCAGCCCTATAGCTGGCTGTGACACAGGAGAGGCTAGTGATGTAGTCGGGGGATAGTCACCCAGTGCAGCCCTATAGCTGGCTGTGACACAGGAGAGGCTAGTGATGTAGTCGGGGGATAGTCACCCAGTGCAGTCCTATAGCTGGCTGTGACACAGGAGAGGCTAGTGATGTAGTCAGGGGATAGTCACCCAGTGCAGCCCTATAGCTGGCTGTGACACAGGAGAGGCTAGTGATGTAGTCGGGGGATAGTCACCCAGTGCAGCCCTATAGCTGGCTGTGACACAGGAGAGGCTAGTGATGTAGTCGGGTGATAGTCACCCAGTGCAGCCCTATAGCTGGCTGTGACACAGGGGAGGCTAGTGATGTAGTCGGGGGATAGTCGCCCAGTGCAGCCCTATAGCTGGCTGTGACACAGGAGGGGGTAGTGATGTAGTCGGGGGATAGTCACCCAGTGCAGCCCTATAGCTGGCTGTGACACAGGAGAGGCTAGTGATGTAGTCGGGTGATAGTCACCCAGTGCAGCCCTATAGCTGGCTGTGACACAGGAGAGGCTAGTGATGTAGTCGGGGGATAGTCACCCAGTGCAGCCCTATAGCTGGCTGTGACACAGGAGAGACTAGTGATGTAGTCGGGGGATAGTCACCAGTGCAGCCCTATAGCTGGCTGTGACACAGGAGAGTCTAGTGATGTAGTCAGGGGATAGTCACCCAGTACAGCCCTATAGCTGGCTGTGACACAGGGGAGGCTAGTGATGTAGTCAGGGGATAGTCACCCAGTGCAGCCCTATAGCTGGCTGTGACACAGAGGCTAGTGATGTAGTCGGGGGATAGTCACCCAGTGCAGCCCTATAGCTGGCTGTGACACAGGAGAGACTAGTGATGTAGTCGGGGGATAGTCACCAGTGCAGCCCTATAGCTGGCTGTGACACAGGAGAGACTAGTGATGTAGTCGGGGGATAGTCACCAGTGCAGCCCTATAGCTGGCTGTGACACAGGAGAGTCTAGTGATGTAGTCAGGGGATAGTCACCCAGTGCAGCCCTATAGCTGGCTGTGACACAGAGGCTAGTGATGTAGTCGGGGGATAGTCACCCAGTGCAGACCTATAGCTGGCTGTGACACAGGAGAGGCTAGTGATGTAGTCGGGGGATAGTCACCCAGTACAGCCCTATAGCTGGCTGTGACACAGGAGAGGCTTGTGATGTAGTCGGGGGACAGTCACCCAGTGCAGCCCTATAGCCGGCTGTGACACAGAGGCTAGTGATGTAGTCGGGGGATAGTCACCCAGTGCAGCCCTATAGCTGGCTGTGACACAGGAGAGGCTAGTGATGTAGTCAGGGGATAGTCACCCAGTACAGCCCTATAGCTGGCTGTGACACAGGAGAGGCTAGTGATGTAGTCGGGGGACAGTCACCCAGTGCAGCCCTATAGCCGGCTGTGACACAGGAGAGGCTAGTGATGTAGTCAGGGGACAGTCACCCAGTGCAGCCCTATAGCCGGCTGTGACACGGGAGAGGCTAGTGATGTAGTCGGGGGATAGTCACCCAGTGCAGCCCTATAGCTGGCTGTGACACGGGAGAGGCTAGTGATGTAGTCGGGGGATAGTCACCCAGTGCAGCCCTATAGCCGGCTGTGACACAGGAGAGGCTAGTGATGTAGTCGGGGGATAGTCACCCAGTGCAGCCCTATAGCTGGCTGTGACACAGGAGAGGCTAGTGATGTAGTCAGGGGATAGTCACCCAGTGCAGCCCTATAGCTGGCTGTGACACAGGGGAGGCTAGTGATGTAGTCGGGGGACAGTCACCCAGTGCAGCCCTATAGCCGGCTGTGACACAGGAGAGGCGAGTGATGTAGTCGGGGGATAGTCACCCAGTGCAGCCCTATAGCTGGCTGTGACACAGGAGAGGCTAGTGATGTAGTCAGGGGATAGTCACCCAGTGCAGCCCTATAGCTGGCTGTGACACAGGAGAGGCTAGTGATGTAGTCGGGGGATAGTCACCCAGTGCAGCCCTATAGCTGGCTGTGACACAGGAGAGGCTAGTGATGTAGTCGGGTGATAGTCACCCAGTGCAGCCCTATAGCTGGCTGTGACACAGGGGAGGCTAGTGATGTAGTCGGGGGATAGTCGCCCAGTGCAGCCCTATAGCTGGCTGTGACACAGGAGAGGCTAGTGATGTAGTCGGGGGATAGTCGCCCAGTGCAGCCCTATAGCTGGCTGTGACACAGGAGAGGCCAGTGATGTAGTCAGGGGATAGTCACCCAGTGCAGCCCTATAGCCGGCTGTGACACAGGAGAGGCTAGTGATGTAGTCGGGGGATAGTCGCCCAGTGCAGCCCTATAGCTGGCTATGACACAGGAGAGGCTAGTGATGTAGTCAGGGGATAGTCACCCAGTGCAGCCCTATAGCTGGCTGTGACACAGGAGAGGCCAGTGATGTAGTCAGGGGATAGTCACCCAGTGCAGCCCTATAGCCGGCTGTGACACAGGAGAGTCTAGTAATGTAGTCGGGGGACAGTCACCCAGTGCAGCCCTATAGCTGGCTGTGACACAGGGGAGGCTAGTGATGTAGTCGGGGGATAGTCACCCAGTGCAGCCCTATAGCAGGCTGTGACACAGGAGAGGCCAGTGATGTAGTCGGGGGATAGTCACCCAGTGCAGCCCTATAGCTGGCTGTGACACAGGAGAGGCTAGTGATGTAGTCGGGGGATAGTCACCCAGTGCAGCCCTATAGCTGGCTGTGACACAGGAGAGGCTAGTGATGTAGTCAGGGGATAGTCACCCAGTGCAGCTCTATAGCTGGCTGTGACACAGGAGAGGCTAGTGATGTAGTCGGGGGACAGTCACCCAGTGCAGCCCTATAGCTGGCTGTGACACAGGAGAGGCTAGTGATGTAGTCGGGGGATAGTCACCTAGTGCAGCCCTATAGCAGGCTGTGACACAGGAGAGGCGAGTGATGTAGTCGGGGGATAGTCACCCAGTGCAGCCCTATAGCTGGCTGTGACACAGGAGAGGCTAGTGATGTAGTCAGGGGATAGTCACCCAGTGCAGCCCTATAGCTGGCTGTGACACAGGAGAGGCTAGTGATGTAGTCGGGGGATAGTCACCCAGTGCAGCCCTATAGCTGGCTGTGACACAGGAGAGGCTAGTGATGTAGTCGGGGGATCGTCACCCAGTGCAGCCCTATAGCTGGCTGTGACACAGGAGAGACTAGTGATGTAATCGGGGGATAGTCACCAGTACAGCCCTATAGTTGCCTGTGACACAGGAGAGGCTAGTGATGCAGTCAGGGGATAGTCACCCAGTGCAGCCCTGTAGCTGGCTGTGACATAGGAGAGGCTAGTGATGTAGTCGGGGGATAGTCACCCAGTGCAGCCCTATAGCTGGCTGTGACACGGGAGGGGCTAGTGATGTAGTCGGGGGATAGTCACCCAGTGCAGCCCTATAGCCGGCTGTGACACAGGAGAGGCTGGTGATGTAGTCGGGGGATAGTCACCTAGTGCAGCCCTATAGCTGGCTGTGACACAGGAGAGGCTAGTGATGTAGTCGGGGGATAGTCACAAGTGCAGCCCTATAGCTGGCTGTGACACAGGGGAGGCTAGTGATGTAGTCGGGGGATAGTCGCCCAGTGCAGCCCTATAGCTGGCTGTGACACAGGAGGGGGTAGTGATGTAGTCGGGGGATAGTCACCCAGTGCAGCCCTATAGCTGGCTGTGACACAGGAGAGGCTAGTGATGTAGTCGGGGGATAGTCACCCAGTGCAGCCCTATAGCTGGCTGTGACACAGGAGAGGCTAGTGATGTAGTCGGGGGATAGTCACCCAGTGCAGTCCTATAGCTGGCTGTGACACAGGAGAGGCTAGTGATGTAGTCAGGGGATAGTCACCCAGTGCAGCCCTATAGCTGGCTGTGACACAGGAGAGGCTAGTGATGTAGTCGGGGGATAGTCACCCAGTGCAGCCCTATAGCTGGCTGTGACACAGGAGAGGCTAGTGATGTAGTCGGGTGATAGTCACCCAGTGCAGCCCTATAGCTGGCTGTGACACAGGGGAGGCTAGTGATGTAGTCGGGGGATAGTCGCCCAGTGCAGCCCTATAGCTGGCTGTGACACAGGAGGGGGTAGTGATGTAGTCGGGGGATAGTCACCCAGTGCAGCCCTAAAGCTGGCTGTGACACAGGAGAGGCTAGTGATGTAGTCGGGTGATAGTCACCCAGTGCAGCCCTATAGCTGGCTGTGACACAGGAGAGGCTAGTGATGTAGTCGGGGGATAGTCACCCAGTGCAGCCCTATAGCTGGCTGTGACACAGGAGAGACTAGTGATGTAGTCGGGGGATAGTCACCAGTGCAGCCCTATAGCTGGCTGTGACACAGGAGAGTCTAGTGATGTAGTCAGGGGATAGTCACCCAGTACAGCCCTATAGCTGGCTGTGACACAGGGGAGGCTAGTGATGTAGTCAGGGGATAGTCACCCAGTGCAGCCCTATAGCTGGCTGTGACACAGAGGCTAGTGATGTAGTCGGGGGATAGTCACCCAGTGCAGCCCTATAGCTGGCTGTGACACAGGAGAGACTAGTGATGTAGTCGGGGGATAGTCACCAGTGCAGCCCTATAGCTGGCTGTGACACAGGAGAGACTAGTGATGTAGTCGGGGGATAGTCACCAGTGCAGCCCTATAGCTGGCTGTGACACAGGAGAGTCTAGTGATGTAGTCAGGGGATAGTCACCCAGTGCAGCCCTATAGCTGGCTGTGACACAGAGGCTAGTGATGTAGTCGGGGGATAGTCACCCAGTGCAGCCCTATAGCTGGCTGTGACACAGGAGAGGCTAGTGATGTAGTCGGGGGATAGTCACCCAGTACAGCCCTATAGCTGGCTGTGACACAGGAGAGGCTAGTGATGTAGTCGGGGGACAGTCACCCAGTGCAGCCCTATAGCCGGCTGTGACACAGAGGCTAGTGATGTAGTCGGGGGATAGTCACCCAGTGCAGCCCTAGAGCTGGCTGTGACACAGGAGAGGCTAGTGATGTAGTCAGGGGATAGTCACCCAGTACAGCCCTATAGCTGGCTGTGACACAGGAGAGGCTAGTGATGTAGTCGGGGGACAGTCACCCAGTGCAGCCCTATAGCCGGCTGTGACACAGGAGAGGCTAGTGATGTAGTCAGGGGATAGTCACCCAGTGCAGCCCTATAGCTGGCTGTGACACGGGAGAGGCTAGTGATGTAGTCGGGGGATAGTCACCCAGTGCAGCCCTATAGCTGGCTGTGACACAGGAGAGGCTAGTGATGTAGTCAGGGGATAGTCACCCAGTGCAGCCCTATAGCTGGCTGTGACACAGGGGAGGCTAGTGATGTAGTCGGGTGATAGTCACCCAGTGCAGCCCTATAGCTGGCTGTGACACAGGGGAGGCTAGTGATGTAGTCGGGGGATAGTCGCCCAGTGCAGCCCTATAGCTGGCTGTGACACAGGAGGGGGTAGTGATGTAGTCGGGGGATAGTCACCCAGTGCAGCCCTATAGCCGGCTGTGACACAGGAGAGGCTAGTGATGTAGTCGGGGGATAGTCACCCAGTGCAGCCCTATAGCTGGCTGTGACACAGGAGAGACCAGTGATGTAGTCGGGGGATAGTCACCCAGTGCACCCCTATAGCTGGCTGTGACACAGGAGAGGCCAGTGATGTAGTCGGGGGATAGTCACCCAGTGCAGCCCTATAGCTGGCTGTGACACAGGAGAGGCTAGTGATGTAGTCAGGGGACAGTCACCCAGTGCAGCCCTATAGCTGGCTGTGACACAGGAGAGGCTAGTGATGTAGTCGGGGGATTCTCACCCAGTGCAGCCCTATAGCTGGCTGTGACACAGGAGAGGCTAGTGATGTAGTGGGGGGATAGTCACCCAGTACAGCCCTATAGCTGGCTGTGACACAGGAGAGGCTAGTGATGTAGTGGGGGGATAGTCACCCAGTGCAGCCCTGTAGCTGGCTGTGACACAGGAGAGGCTAGTGATGTAGTCGGGGGATAGTCACCCAGTGCAGCCCTATAGCAGGCTGTGACATAGGAGAGGCTGGTGATGTAGTCGGGGGATAGTCACCCAGTGCAGCCCTATAGCCGGCTGTGACACAGGAGAGGCTAGTGATGTAGTCGGGGGATATTCACCCAGTGCAGCCCTATAGCTGGCTGTGACACAGGAGAGGCTAGTGATGTAGTCGGGGGATAGTCACAAGTGCAGCCCTATAGCTGGCTGTGACACAGGAGAGGCTAGTGATGTAGTCGGGGGATTCTCACCCAGTGCAGCCCTATAGCTGGCTGTGACACAGGAGAGGCTAGTGATGTAGTCGGGGGATTCTCACCCAGTGCAGCCCTATAGCTGGCTGTGACACAGGAGGGGCTAGTGATGTAGTCGGAGGACAGTCACCCAGTGCAGCCCTATAGCTGGCTGTGACACAGGAGAGGCTAGTGATGTAGTCAGGGGATAGTCACCCAGTGCAGCCCTATAGCTGGCTGTGACACAGGAGAGGCTAGTGATGTAGTCGGGGGATAGTCGCCCAGTGCAGCCCTATAGCTGGCTGTGACACAGGAGAGGCTAGTGATGTAGTCGGGGGATAGTCACCCAGTGCAGCCCTATAGCTGGCTGTGACACAGGGGAGGCTAGTGATGTAGTCGGGGGATAGTCGCCCAGTGCAGCCCTATAGCTGGCTGTGACACAGGAGGGGGTAGTGATGTAGTCGGGGGATAGTCACCCAGTGCAGCCCTATAGCCGGCTGTGACACAGGAGAGGCTAGTGATGTAGTCGGGGGATAGTCACCCAGTGCAGCCCTATAGCTGGCTGTGACACAGGAGAGACCAGTGATGTAGTCAGGGGATAGTCACCCAGTGCAGCCCTATAGCTGGCTGTGACACAGGAGAGACCAGTGATGTAGTCGGGGGATAGTCACCCAGTGCAGCCCTATAGCTGGCTGTGACACAGGAGAGGCCAGTGATGTAGTCGGGGGATAGTCACCCAGTGCAGCCCTATAGCTGGCTGTGACACAGGAGAGGCTAGTGAAGTAGTCAGGGGACAGTCACCCAGTGCAGCCCTATAGCTGGCTGTGACACAGGAGAGGCTAGTGATGTAGTCGGGGGATTCTCACCCAGTGCAGCCCTATAGCTGGCTGTGACACAGGAGAGGCTAGTGATGTAGTCGGGGGATAGTCACCCAGTGCAGCCCTATAGCTGGCTGTGACACAGGAGAGGCTAGTGATGTAGTCGGGGGATAGTCACACAGGGCAGCCCTATAGCTGGCTGTGACACGGGAGAGGCCAGTGATGTAGTCGGGGGATAGTCGCCCAGTGCAGCCCTATAGCTGGATGTGACACAGGAGAGGCTTGTGATGTAGTCGGGGGATAGTCACCCAGTACAGCCCTATAGCTGGCTGTGACACAGGAGAGGCTAGTGATGTAGTGAGGGGATAGTCACCCAGTGCAGCCCTGTAGCTGGCTGTGACACAGGAGAGGCTAGTGATGTAGTCGGGGGATAGTCACCCAGTGCAGCCCTATAGCAGGCTGTGACATAGGAGAGGCTGGTGATGTAGTCGGGGGATAGTCACCCAGTGCAGCCCTATAGCCGGCTGTGACACAGGAGAGGCTAGTGATGTAGTCGGGGGATAGTCACCCAGTGCAGCCCTATAGCTGGCTGTGACACAGGAGAGGCTAGTGATGTAGTCGGGGGATAGTCACAAGTGCAGCCCTATAGCTGGCTGTGACACAGGAGGGGCTAGTGATGTAGTCGGAGGACAGTCACCCAGTGCAGCCCTATAGCTGGCTGTGACACAGGAGAGGCTAGTGATGTAGTCAGGGGATAGTCACCCAGTGCAGCCCTATAGCTGGCTGTGACACAGGAGAGGCTAGTGATGTAGTCGGGGGATAGTCGCCCAGTGCAGCCCTATAGCTGGCTGTGACACAGGAAAGGCTAGTGATGTAGTCGGGGGATAGTCACCCAGTGCAGCCCTATAGCTGGCTGTGACACAGGAGAGGCTAGTGATGTAGTCGGGGGATAGTCACCCAGTGCAGCCCTATAGCTGGCTGTGACACAGGAGAGGCTAGTGATGTAGTCGGGGGATAGTCACCCAGTGCAGCCCTATAGCCAGCTGTGACACAGGGGAGGCTAGTGATGTAGTCAGGGGATAGTCACCCAGTGTAGCCCTATAGCCGGCTGTGACACAGGAGAGGCTAGTGATGTAGTCGGGGGATTCTCACCCAGTGCAGCGCTATAGCTGGCTGTGACACAGGAGAGACCAGTGATGTAGTCAGGGGATAGTCACCCAGTGCAGCCCTATAGCAGGCTGTGACACAGGGGAGGCTAGTGATGTAGTCGGGGGATAGTCACCCAGTGCAGCCCTATAGCTGGCTGTGACACAGGGGAGGCTAGTGATGTAGTCGGGGGATAGTCACCCAGTGCAGCCCTATAGCCGGCTGTGACACAGGAGGGATAGTGATGTAGTCGCGGGATTCTCACCCAGTGCAGCCCTATAGCTAGCTGTGACACAGGAGAGGCTAGTGATGTAGTCGGGGGATAGTCACCCAGTGCTGCCCTATAGCTGGCTGTGACACAGGAGAGGCTAGTGATGTAGTCAGGGGATAGTCACCCAGTGCAGCCCTATAGCCGGCTGTGACACAGGAGAGGCTAGTGATGTAGTCGGGGGATAGTCACCCAGTGCAGCCCTATAGCTGGCTGTGACACAGGAGAGGCTAGTGATGTAGTCAGGGGATAGTCACCCAGTGCAGCCCTATAGCTGGCTGTGACACAGGAGGGGCTAGTGATGTAGTCGGGGGATAGTCACCCAGTGCAGCCCTATAGCTGGCTGTGACACAGGAGTGGCTAGTGATGTAGTCGGGGGACAGTCACCCAGTGCAGCCCTATAGCTGGCTGTGACACAGGAGAGGCTAGTGATGTAGTCGGGGGATAGTCACACAGGGCAGCCCTATAGCTGGCTGTGACACAGGAGAGACTAGTGATGTAGTCGGGAGATAGTCACCCAGTGCAGCCCTATAGCTGGCTGTGACACAGGAGAGGCTAGTGATGTAGTCGGGGGATTCTCACCCAGTGCAGCCCTATAGCCGGCTGTGACACAGGAGAGGCTAGTGATGTAGTCAGGGGATTGTCACCCAGTGCAGCCCTATAGCTGGCTGTGACATAGGAGAGGCTAGTGATGTAGTCGGGGGATAGTCACCCAGTGCAGCCCTATAGCTGGCTGTGACACAGGAGAGGCTAGTGATGTAGTCAGGGGATAGTCACCCAGTGCAGCCCTATAGCTGGCTGTGACACAGGAGGGGGTAGTGATGTAGTCGGGGGATAGTCACCCAGTGCAGCCCTATAGCCGGCTGTGACACAGGAGAGGCTAGTGATGTAGTCGGGGGATAGTCACCCAGTGCAGCCCTATAGCTGGCTGTGACACAGGAGAGGCTAGTGATGTAGTCGGGGGATAGTCACCCAGTGCAGCCCTATAGCTGGCTGTGACACAGGAGAGGCTAGTGATGTAGTGAGGGGATAGTCACCCAGTGCAGCCCTATAGCTGGCTGTGACACAGGGGAGGCTAATGATGTAGTCAGGGGATAGTCACCCAGTGCAGCCCTATAGCTGGCTGTGACACAGGAGAGGCTAGTGATGTAGTCGGGGGATAGTCACACAGGGCAGCCCTATAGCTGGCTGTGACACGGGAGAGGCCAGTGATGTAGTCGGGGGATAGTCACCCAGTGCAGCCCTGTAGCTGGCTGTGACACAGGAGAGGCTAGTGATGTAGTCGGGGGATAGTCACCCAGTGCAGCCCTGTAGCTGGCTGTGACACAGGGGAGGCTAGTGATGTAGTCGGGGGATAGTCACCCAGTGCAGCCCTGTAGCTGGCTGTGACACAGGAGAGGCTAGTGATGTAGTGAGGGGATAGTCACCCAGTGCAGCCCTATAGCTGGCTGTGACACAGGGGAGGCTAGTGATGTAGTCAGGGGATAGTCACCCAGTGCAGCCCTATAGCTGGCTGTGACACAGGAGAGGCTAGTGATGTAGTCGGGGGATAGTCACACAGGGCAGCCCTATAGCTGGCTGTGACACGGGAGAGGCCAGTGATGTAGTCGGGGGATAGTCACCCAGTGCAGCCCTGTAGCTGGCTGTGACACAGGAGAGGCTAGTGATGTAGTCGGGGGATAGTCACCCAGTGCAGCCCTGTAGCTGGCTGTGACACAGGGGAGGCTAGTGATGTAGTCGGGGGATAGTCACCCAGTGCAGCCCTACAGCTGGCTGTGACACAGGAGAGGCGAGTGATGTAGTCGGGGGATAGTCACAAGTGCAGCCCTATAGCTGGCTGTGACACAGGAGAGGCTAGTGATGTAGTCGGGGGATAGTCACCCAGTGCAGCCCTATAGCTGGCTGTGACACAGGAGAGGCTAGTGATGTAGTCGGGGGATATTCACCCAGTGCAGCCCTATAGCTGGCTGTGACACAGGAGAGGCTAGTGATGTAGTCGGGGGAGAGTCACCCAGTGCAGCCCTATAGCTGGCTGTGACACAGGAGAGGCTAGTGATGTAGTCGGGGGATAGTCACCCAGTGCAGCCCTATAGCTGGCTGTGACACAGGAGAGGCTAGTGATGTAGTCAGGGGATAGTCACCCAGTACAGCCCTATAGCTGGCTGTGACACAGGAGAGGCTAGTGATGTAGTCAGGGGATAGTCACCCAGTGCAGCCCTATAGCCGGCTGTGACACAGGAGAGGCTAGTGATGTAGTCGGGGGATAGTCACCCAGTGCAGCCCTATAGCTGGCTGTGACACAGGAGAGGCTAGTGATGTAGTCGGGGGATAGTCACCCAGTGCAGCCCTATAGCCGGCTGTGACACAGGAGAGGCGAGTGATGTAGTCGGGGGATAGTCACCCAGTGCAGCCCTATAGCTGGCTGTGACACAGGGGAGGCTAGTGATGTAGTCGGGGGATAGTCACCCAGTGCAGCCCTATAGCAGGCTGTGACACAGGAGAGGCGAGTGATGTAGTCGGGGGATAGTCACCCAGTGCAGCCCTATAGCTGGCTGTGACACAGGAGAGGCTAGTGATGTAGTCAGGGGATAGTCACCCAGTGCAGCCCTATAGCTGGCTGTGACACAGGAGAGGCTAGTGATGTAGTCAGGGGATAGTCACCCAGTGCAGCCCTATAGCAGGCTGTGACACAGGAGAGGCGAGTGATGTAGTCGGGGGATAGTCACCCAGTGCAGCCCTATAGCTGGCTGTGACACAGGAGAGGCTAGTGATGTAGTCGGGGGATAGTCACCCAGTGCAGCCCTATAGCTGGCTGTGACACAGGAGTGGCTAGTGATGTAGTCGGGGGATAGTCACCCAGTGCAGCCCTATAGCTGGCTGTGACACAGGAGAGGCTAGTGATGTAGTCAGGGGATAGTCACCCAGTGTAGCCCTATAGCTGGCTGTGACACAGGAGAGGCTAGTGATGTAGTCAGGGGATTGTCACCCAGTGCAGCCCTATAGCTGGCTGTGACATAGGAGAGGCTAGTGATGTAGTCAGGGGTAGTGGTGCTCAAATACCCCTTTTTAAAATTCGAGTTTGGTCGAATTCGAATAGTAAATTATTCGAGGTCAGTCGAATATTCGAGTCGAATAAATTTTACTATTCGATTCGACCTCGGACTTCGAGCTCACTATTCGAGTCGGTATTCGAGCTCATTATTCGAGCTGACTATTCGAATTGGCCTTAAATAGCTTCCCAACACTTGTTTTGAGGGTTAATGATGCAAGAAACATATTTTTTTCCAAGTGACAACAGCAAGTGATTATGTGGGGATGTTCCTTTAAAAAAAAAAAAAGGTGAAAAGAGAAGTTGTGTCCAGAATTTTGTTCAGTACTGTATATACTTCTTCTTCTTCTTCTTCTTCTTTATCTTCTATATCTTCTTCTTCTTCTTCTATATCTTCTTCTTCTTCTTCATCTTCTTCTTCTTCTTCTTCATCTTCTTCATCTTCATCTTCTTCATCTTCATCTTCTTCATCTTCTTCATCTTCATCTTCTTCATCTTCTTCTTCATCTTCTTCATCTTCTTCATCTTCATCTTCTTCATCTTCTTCTTCATCTTCTTCATCTTCATCTTCTTCATCTTCTTCTTCTTCTTCTTCTTCTTCTTCATCTTCTTCTTCATCTTCTTCATCTTCTTCTTCATCTTCTTCATCTTCATCTTCTTCATCTTCTTCTTCATCTTCTTCTTCTTCTTCTTATTCATCTTCTTCATCTTCTTCTTCTTCTTCTTCATCTTCTTCATCTTCATCTTCTTCTATATCGTCTTCTTCGTCACTTATTTCTCTTTTCATTTTTTTTTTTTTTAAAGAAATGCAGCTATTTTTGAGCGTAACAACAAATAGCTGGTGGCGCACGCATGTTGGAAGCGCCATTGTATGTGCTCCCTGGCAGTGGAAACACACAGACAGCAGGAGGTAAATTTAGCAGCAGGAGGAGGAGGATGAGTGTGTGGCAGCATGCAGTCAATGAGGCAGGCAGCGTGACATAATAGCCCTGGTACCTAGCGGTGATACCATGGCTGTAAATAAACACAACAGGAGGTCCCAGACAGCGGTCGTGCAGCCCACATTGTGTCCAATACACAACTGGGACAACACAGTTTTCAACCCGGGCACCTCAGAAAAATTAAACCTTTTTTTGTAATGGTTTTGTAGTTTTGGTTTTACAACCAATTACACAGATATATAGCTATTTTTTGACGTAATAGCTGGTGGCAGAGTGGCAGCAGAAGGTAAATCTGTGTACCCTGGCGGTGGGAAACACAGACAGACAGCAGCAGCAGCAGGAGGAGGAATGGAGGAGAGTAATTATGTGAGCAGCTATTGTTTGACGTAATAGCTGGTGGCAGTGTGGCAGCAGAAGGTAATTCTGTGTACCCTGGCAGTGGGAAACACAGACAGACAGCAGCAGCAGGAGGAATGGAGGAGTAGTGTGAGTGTGGCAGCAGGTAGGCAGCGTGACATAATAGCCCTGGTACCTAGCGGTGATACCAGGGCCGTAAATAAACACAACAGGAGGTCTCAGACAGCGGTCGTGCAGCCCACATTGTGTCCAATACACAACTGGGACAACACAGTTTTCAACCCGGGCACCTCAGAAAAATTAAACCTTTTTTTTTTTTTAATGGTTTTTTGGTTTTTGGTTTTACAACCAATTTAGCTATTTTTGGACGTAATAGCTGGTGGCAGAGTGGCAGCAGAAGAAGGTAATTCTGTGTACCCTGGCAGTGGGAAACACAGACAGACAGCAGCAGCAGCAGCAGGAGGAGGTATGGAGGAGCAGTGTGAGTGTGGCAGCAGGTAGGCAGCGTGACATAATAGCCCTGGTACCTAGCGGTGATACCAGGGCCGTAAATAAACACAACAGGAGGTCCCAGACAGCGGTCGTGCAGCCCACATTGTGTCCAATACACAACTGGAACAACACAGTTTTCAACCCGGGCACCTCAGAAAAATTAAACCTTTTTTTTTTTTAATGGTTTGTTTGGTTTCGGTTTTGCAACCAATATAGCTATTGTTTGACGTAATAGCTGGTGGCAGAGTGGCAGCAGAAGAAGGTCATTCTGTGTACCCTGGCAGTGGGAAACACAGACAGACAGCAGAAGGGCAGTACACAGCAGCCCACTGTAGGTGTAAAATGTGTGGCTGCAGGCGACGTAATAGTCAAAGTGAACCAGGCTGGCTTAGTGAGCAGGAGCCAGGAGGTGGTAAAGGGTGGTAAGGCACATTAACGATGGTTCCGGCAGCCAGTTCATGTCCCCCTCTCGCCGACAACAGGGGCCAGGAACTCGCCTTCCACCCACGCCTGGTTCATCTTGAGAAACGTCAGTCTGTCCACAGACTTGTGAGACAGACGTGAGCGTTTCTCGGTGACCACGCCACCAGCTGCACTGAAGCAGCGCTCGGACAGCACGCTGGAAGGGGGGCAGGACAGCACTTCCAGGGCGTACTGCGCTAGCTCGCTCCAGATCTCCATGCGCTTGACCCAATACTCCATGGGATCAACAGGGGCATCGCTGTCAAGCCCGCTGTACGACCCCATGTAGTCAGCCACCATGCGGGTCAGGCGCTGGCTGTGACCGGAGGAGGATGCTGCTGCATGCATCTCCTCTCTAGTCACTGCTGCCGGAGCCTCTACAGTCCTGTAGAGCTCGTGGCTGAGAGACAGCAGGTCTGTGGGGCGCTTGCTGCTGCTGGATGCAGGCACCTGCTGCTGCCTCTGTGCTGGCTGCTGGACAGTGGGGGTGGAAGGCTGGGGGAAGGCTTCCTCCAAGCGCTCAACAAGGGCCTGCTGCAAGCTCCTTATTTGTTGCGCTGGGTCTCCTCCTGCAGGTGGCAGGAACTGGCTCAACTTCCCCTTGAGGCGTGGGTCCAACATCATGCTGATCCAGATGTCCTCCCTCTGCTTCATCTGGATCACCCTGGGGTCCCTGCGCAGGCACGCCAGCATGTGCGCTGCCATTGGGAAGAGGCGGGCCACGTCTGCTGGCACATCGACGTCAGTGCTGTCCTCATCCTCCTCCTCTGCCGCCTCATCCTCTCTCCACCCCCGCACCAACTCAGCTGCGCTGTGCTGATCCCCCTCATCAGCAGCCAGGTCAGGGACCTCCACCAAGTCCTCCTCCTCCTCCCCCTCAGAGGTGGACTGCGCAGCTGGTTGCCGCTCCTGCTGGTCCAAGGCTGCCGCTCCCTGTTCCAGCAAACCATCGAGGGCCCTGTTCAGCAGAGAAACCAGGGGCACCCACTCGCAGACCATAGCATGGTCCCTGCTCACCATGTTTGTGGCCTGCAGGAAGGGAGCCAGCACAAAGCACACCTGCTGCATGTGCCTCCAGTCATCATCGGGGACGATGGACGGGATGTTGCTGGTCTTGTCCCTTCTCCGAGCTGCGGAAACAGTGGCCAGGGCAAGGTACTGGTTGACAGCGTGCCTCTGTTCAACCAGACGCTCCAACATCGCCAGGGTGGAGTTCCAGCGAGTCGGAACGTCAATGATCAGCCGATGGCGTGGCAGATCCAGCTCCTTTTGCACGTCTTCCAGGCTCGCACAGGCTGCAGCCGAGCGCCGGAAGTGACGCACAACATTCCTTGCCGTTTCCAGCAGTTCGCCCATCCCCTGGTAGGTGCGCAGGAACTTCTGCACCACCAGGTTCAGCACGTGGGCAAGACAGGGGATGTGGGTCAGGTTTCCCCTGTCTATGGCAGCAACCAGATTGGCCCCATTGTCGGACACCACCTCTCCGACTCTGAGGCCTCTGGGGGTCAGCCAAATCCTCTCCTGCTCCTGGAGTTTGGCCAACACGTGGGCTGCCGTCAGCTTGGTCTTGCCAAGGCTGACCAAGTGCAGCAGCGCTTGGCAGTGGCGGGCCTTCACGCTGCTGCTGAGGCGGGGGGTTTGGCCAGGTGTGGCGGAGGATGGCAGAGGATCGGAGGAACCCGCTGCAGTTCCCCTGACCCTGCGGGGTGGCACCACCCACTGTGTTGCTGCTGCTGCTGCTGCTGTGCCCGCTGCTGCTCTCCCATCCTCACCCCCTTCCACCAAGCTGACCCAGTGGACAGTGAAGGACAGGTAGCGGCCTGTCCCGAAGCGGCTGCTCCAGGAGTCCATGGTGACGTGGACCCTTTCACCAACCGCGTGCTCCAGCCCTCGCTCCACATTGGCCATCACAAAGCGGTGCAGTGCTGGAATGGCCTTGCGGGAGAAAAAGTGTCTGCTGGGGAGCTGCCAGTCTGGGGCTGCACAAGCAAGCAGCGCCCGCATGTCGCTCCCCTCCTGCACGAGCGTGTACGGCAGGAGTTGGGAGCACATGGCCCGTGCCAGCAAGCCGTTCAGCTGCCGCACGCGACGGCTGCTGGGAGGCAGAGCCCTAACCACCCCCTGGAAGGACTCGCTCAAAAGGCTCTGGCGTGGCCTTTTGCTGACACGGGAATCACCAGACACAGCGGAGGAGGCCACTGAGGACTGGCTGCCAGAACAGGCCTCAGTGTCGGCGGCAGGAGTTGCAGAGGGGGGAGGAGCAGTGCGTTTCCGCACTCCTGCTGGTGCTGCTGGAGGAGCAGGAGGGCGGGTGGCTGCTGTTGCTGCTGCTGAAGGCTGTGCAGTGATGGGTGTGGTGCCACTGCCAGCACCAGATGCCTTCAGCCTCTGGAACTCCTCATGCTGGTGGAAATGTTTAGCCGCAAGGTGGTTGATCAGCGAGCTGGTGCTGAACTTTAAGGGGTCTGCACCTCTGCTCAACTTCCGCTGACAGTGGTTGCAAGTGGCGTACTTGCTGTACACAGTGGGCATGGTGAAAAAGCGCCAGATTGGTGACAGAAACATCCCCCTACGGCATGGAAGCGCTGCTGCCTGTCTCCCTGTGGTGGTTGGGGGGGGGGCTTGGGTGCGGCTGGTGGTGGTACTGGCTGATGCTGCTGCTGCTGCTGCTGAGCCTGAGACACCAGCAGGCTGTGGGTCGCTGCCAATGCTTGCAATGATGCGCCTCCTTGCAAGGCCCACAAGCGCATCCTCCTCCTCCTCCGAGCTGCTGAGGACGACATCCCCTGGAGGTGGTGGCACCCAGTCTCTGTCTGTCACCGGGTCATCAACATCATCCTCCCCCTCCTCAAACATGTCCTGCTGGGATGATGACCCCCCAAACTCCTCTCCTGATGCATGGATGGGCTGCTTGACTGTCGCCACAGTCTTGCTGTCCAATCCCTCATCCCCCAAAGTGCCCATCAGCATCTCCTCCTCAAAATCGCCAACAACAGCAGACAATTGACTCATCATGCCTGGGGTCAAAAGAGTGCTGAATGAGAGGTCGGCGACTGACGGTGAACTGGCCTCCTCCCCAGACCCTGCTGGGCGGCTGCTGCGAACAGGGGTGGTGGTGGTGGTGGTGGTGAGGGTGGAGGCCTCGGATGCAGAGCTGATGGCGGGCTGCTCATCCTCCGTCATGAGTTGCACCACAGTGTCTGCATCCTTTTCCTCAATGGGACGTTTCCGACCCGGCTGGAGGAAAATCGGAGCAGGTGCTACACGCTGCTGCTGCTGTGTCTCTGCAGCGTGAGTTGCAGATGCTCCTGCTGGGCGGCGCCCAAGGCGTCCACGGCCAGTGGCTATGGGAGGAATGTTAGCCACTGACGCTGCTGCTGCTGCTGCGGAACTGTGCATGGTGGCGCGCCCGCGGCCGCGGCTTGCCACAATGCTGCTCCCTCTCCTCCTGATTCCCTTGCTGCCCTTCCCCTTGCCCAAACCGCGCTGGCTGCCACTTCCAGACATCTTCAATGTTTTGGGCGTATAGACAAAAGTTTTTTAAAAGGGCGGGTGAAAAGTGGGGTACTTTAATGGAGTGGGTTGGTTGGTGAGGTGACTGAGTGAGTGTCCCCTAGTACAGTAAGTAAGTAGTAACAGTCAGGAAGTACAACTAGCAGTTACAATAATCAGTAGTAATCACAAGTAAATTTAGTGTGTGTACACTCAGACAGTGAGTGCACGCAGGCAGGAGCTAGTAGCCTATGAACACAGTGACTGAGTGTCCTAGACTCCTAGTACAGTAAGAGTAAGTAGTAGCAGTAAGAAGAACTAACTAATTACAATAATCAATCAGCGATCAGAAGGAAATGGAGTGTGGGTGTGTGTACACTCAGACACTGAGTGCACGCACGCAGGAGCTAGTAGCCTATGAACACAGTGACTGAGTGTCCTAGACTCCTAGTACAGTAAGAGTAAGTAATAACAGTAAGTAGAACTAACTAATTACAATAATCAATCAGCGATCAGAAGGAAATGGAGTGTGGGTGTGTGTACACTCAGACAGTGAGTGCACGCACGCAGGAGCTAGTAGCCTATGAACACAGTGACTGAGTGTCCTAGACTCCTAGTACAGTAAGAGTAAGTAGTAGCAGTAAGAAGAACTAACTAATTACAATAATCAATCAGCGATCAGAAGGAAATGGAGTGTGGGTGTGTGTACACTCAGACAGTGAGTGCACGCACGCAGGAGCTAGTAGCCTATGAACACAGTGACTGAGTGTCCTAGACTCCTAGTACAGTAAGAGTAAGTAATAACAGTAAGTAGAACTAACTAATTACAATAATCAATCAGCGATCAGAAGGAAATGGAGTGTGGGTGTGTGTACACTCAGACAGTGAGTGCACGCACGCAGGAGCTAGTAGCCTATGAACACAGTGACTGAGTGTCCTAGACTCCTAGTACAGTAAGAGTAAGTAATAACAGTAAGTAGAACTAAATAATTACAATAATCAATCAGCGATCAGAAGGAAATGGAGTGTGGGTGTGTGTACACTCAGACAGTGAGTGCACGCACGCAGGAGCTAGTAGCCTATGAACACAGTGACTGAGTGTCCTAGACTCCTAGTACAGTAAGAGTAAGTAGTAACAGTAAGAAGAACTAACTAATTACAATAATCAATTAGCGATCAGAAGGAAATGGAGTGTGGGTGTGTGTACACTCAGACAGTGAGTGCACGCACGCAGCAGCTAGTAGCCTATGAACACAGTGACTGAGTGTCCTAGACTCCTAGTACAGTAAGAGTAAGTAATAACAGTAAGTAGAACTAACTAATTACAATAATCAATCAGCGATCAGAAGGAAATGGAGTGTGGGTGTGTGTACACTCAGACAGTGAGTGCACGCACGCAGGAGCTAGTAGCCTATGAACACAGTGACTGAGTGTCCTAGACTCCTAGTACAGTAAGAGTAAGTAGTAACAGTAAGAAGAACTAACTAATTACAATAATCAATCAGCGATCAGAAGGAAATGGAGTGTGGGTGTGTGAACACTCAGACAGTGAGTGCACGCAGGCAGGAGCTAGTAGCCTATGAACACAGTGACTGAGTGTCCTAGACTCCTAGTACAGTAAGAGTAAGTAGTAACACCAGTAAGTAGAACTAACTAATTACAATAATCAATCAGCGATCAGAAGGAAATGGAGTGTGGGTGTGTGTACACTCAGACAGTGAGTGCACGCAGGCAGGAGCTAGTAGCCTATGAACACAGTGACTCAGTGTCCTAGACTCCTAGTACAGTAAGAGTGAGTAAGTACAAGTAGTAACAGTAAGTAGAACTAACTAATTACAATAATCAATCAGCGATCAGAAGGAAATAGAGTGTGTGTTGTGTGTGTACACTCAGACAGTGAGTGCGCACACGCAGGAGGTAGTAGTAGCCTATATGAACAGTGACAGTGAGTGTCCCTACGGGTACAGTAAGAGTAAGTAGTAAGTAAGTACAACTAACAATAATCAAACAGTAATGAGAAGGAAATAGAGTGTGTGTACACACAGACAGTGAGTGAGTGCACACACGCAGGAGCTAGCTAGTAGCCTATAAACAGTGACAGTCAGTGAGTGTCCTACTCCTAGTACAGTATAACTACAATACTATTAGTAAAGGACAGCAGAAATACTGGTATAGAATATGAGAGAAATAAACAGAGGACAGCTGCCCACAGAGGCAAGGCCCCCCTGAGGCCTAAACCTGTAAGCTTGCAGCAGCTGCCTGTCTCTAATGTAACACACAAGCTACTAACTAAAATACAATGTCTATCTAACTAACAACAATATAGGTGTATATGGCAGGTGTAGGTGAGCAAAAACGCTAGGTAAATGACCACAATAGAGCACTTGCTAAGCCAAAGCACAAAGGAGCAACTCTCTCTCTGTACAAGTCTCAGGCAAGCATGGAGAAACGGAACATGGCGGCCGCTATTTATAGGGTAGGGGCTGGCCAGGGTCCCCCTCTGTGATTGGCTGCCGTCAGAGGGCCTGGGAGCCCTCTGATTGGCTCTAAGGACATCAATCTGGGCTATGACGCTATTCGAGCTCGGTACCGAGCTCGAATAGCGCCGGGTGGCTCGAATAGCTCGAATAGTGAATGGGCTATTCGAGTGTACTCGGATAGCCCATTCGAATAGCTCCAGCTATTCGGAGCTCGAATACCGAGCTCGAATAGCTGAAAAAGAGCTCGAATATTCGAACTACTCGAATATTCGAGCTCTGCTGAGCACCACTGGTCAGGGGATAGTCACCCAGTGCAGCCCTATAGCTGGCTGTGACACAGGAGAGGCTAGTGATGTAGTCGGGGGATAGTCACCCAGTGCAGCCCTATAGCTGGCTGTGACACAGGAGAGGCTAGTGATGTAGTCGGGGGATAGTCACCCAGTGCAGCCCTATAGCTGGCTGTGACACAGAGGCTAGTGATGTAGTCGGGGGATAGTCACCCATTGCAGCTCTATAGCTGGCTGTAACACAGGAGAGGCTAGTGATGTAGTCGGGGGATAGTCACCCAGGGCAGCCCTATAGCTGGCTGTGACACAGGAGAGGCTAGTGATGTAGTCAGGGGATAGTCACCCAGTGCAGCCCTATAGCTGGCTGTGACACAGGAGAGGCTAGTGATGTAGTCGGGGGATTCTCACCCAGTGCAGCCCTATAGCTGTCTGTGACACGGGAGAGGCTAGTGATGTAGTCAGGGGATAGTCACCCAGTGCAGCCCTATAGCTGGCTGTGACACGGGAGAGGCTAGTGATGTAGTCGGGGGATAGTCACCCAGTACAGCCCTATAGCTGGCTGTGACACAGGAGTGGCTAGTGATGTAGTCGGGGGATAGTCACCCAGTGCAGCTCTATAGCTGGCTGTGACACAGGAGGGGGTAGTGATGTAGTCGGGGGATAGTCACCCAGTGCAGCCCTATAGCCGGCTGTGACACAGGAGAGGCTAGTGATGTAGTCGGGGGATAGTCACCCAGTGCAGCCCTATAGCTGGCTGTGACACAGGAGAGGCTAGTGATGTAGTCGGGGGATAGTCACCCAGTGCAGCCCTATAGCTGGCTGTGACACAGGAGAGGCTAGTGATGTAGTCGGGGGATAGTCACCCAGTGCAGCCCTATAGCCGGCTGTGACACAGGAGAGGCTAGTGATGTAGTCGGGGGATAGTCACCCAGTGCAGCCCTATAGCTGGCTGTGACACAGGAGAGGCTAGTGATGTAGTCAGGGGATAGTCACCCAGTGCAGCCCTATAGCTGGCTGTGACACGGGAGAGGCCAGTGATGTAGTCAGGGGATAGTCACCCAGTGCAGCCCTATAGCTGGCTGTGACACAGGAGAGGCTAGTGATGTAGTCGGGGGATAGTCACCCAGTGCAGCCCTATAGCTGGCTGTGACACAGGAGAGGCTAGTGATGTAGTCAGGGGATAGTCACCCAGTGCAGCCCTATAGCTGGCTGTGACACGGGAGGGGCTAGTGATGTAGTCGGGGGATAGTCGCCCAGTGCAGCCCTATAGCTGGCTGTGACACAGGAGAGGCTAGTGATGTAGTCGGGGGATAGTCACCCAGTGCAGCCCTATAGCTGGCTGTGACACAGGGGAGGCTAGTGATGTAGTCGGGGGATAGTCACCCAGTGCAGCCCTATAGCTGGCTGTGACACAGGGGAGGCTAGTGATGTAGTCGGGGGACAGTCACCCAGTGCAGCCCTGTACCTGGCTGTGACACAGGAGAGGCTAGTGATGTAGTCGGGGGATAGTCACCCAGTGCAGCCCTATAGCTGGCTGTGACACAGGAGAGGCTAGTGATGTAGTCGGGGGATAGTCACCCAGTGCAGCCCTATAGCTGGCTGTGACACAGGGGAGGCTAGTGATGTAGTCGGGGGACAGTCACCCAGTGCAGCCCTGTACCTGGCTGTGACACAGGAGAGGCTAGTGATGTAGTCGGGGGATAGTCACCCAGTGCAGCCCTATAGCTGGCTGTGACACAGGAGAGGCTAGTGATGTAGTCGGGGGATAGTCACCCAGTGCAGCCCTATAGCCGCCTGTGACACAGGAGAGGCGAGTGATGTAGTCGGGGGATAGTCACCCAGTGCAGCCCTATAGCTGGCTGTGACACAGGAGAGGCTAGTGATGTAGTCAGGGGATAGTCACCCAGTGCAGCCCTATAGCTGGCTGTGACACAGGAGAGGCTAGTGATGTAGTCGGGGGATAGTCACCCAGTGCAGCCCTATAGCTGGCTGTGACACAGGAGAGGCTAGTGATGTAGTCAGGGGATAGTCACCCAGTACAGCCCTATAGCTGGCTGTGACACAGGAGAGGCTAGTGATGTAGTCAGGGGATAGTCACCTAGTGCAGCCCTATAGCTGGCTGTGACACAGGAGAGGCTAGTGATGTAGTCGGGGGATAGTCACCAGTGCAGCCCTATAGCTGGCTGTGACATAGGAGAGGCTAGTGATGTAGTCAGGGGATAGTCACCCAGTGCAGCCCTATAGCTGGCTGTGACACAGGAGAGGCTAGTGATGTAGTCGGGGGATAGTCACCAGTGCAGCCCTATAGCTGGCTGTGACACAGGAGAGGCTAGTGATGTAGTCGGTGGATAGTCACCCAGTGCAGCCCTATAGCTGGCTGTGACACAGAAGAGGCTAGTGATGTAGTCGGGGGATAGTCACCCAGTGCAGCCCTATAGCTGGCTGTGACACAGGGGAGGCTAGTGATGTAGTCAGGGGATTGTCACCCAGTGCAGCCCTATAGCTGGCTGTGACATAGGAGAGGCTAGTGATGTAGTCAGGGGACAGTCACCCAGTGCAGCCCTATAGCTGGCTGTGACACAGGAGAGGCTAGTGATGTAGTCGGGGATAGTCACCCAGTGCAGCCCTATAGCTGGCTGTGACACAGGAGAGGCCAGTGATGTAGTCGGGGGATAGTCACCCAGTGCAGCCCTATAGCTGGCTGTGACACAGGAGAGGCTAGTGATGTAGTCAGGAGATAGTCACCCAGTGCAGCCCTATAGCTGGCTGTGACACAGGAGAGGCTAGTGATGTAGTCAGGGGATAGTCACCCAGTGCAGCCCTATAGCAGGCTGTGACACAGGAGAGGCTAGTGATGTAGTCGGGGGATAGTCACCCAGTGCAGCCCTATAGCTGGCTGTGACACAGGAGAGACTAGTGATGTAGTCGGGGGATAGTCACCCAGTGCAGCCCTATAGCAGGCTGTGACACAGGGGAGGCTAGGGATGTAGTCAGGGGATAGTCACCCAGTGCAGCCCTATAGCTGGCTGTGACACAGGAGAGGCTAGTGATGTAGTCAGGGGATAGTCACCCAGTGCTGCCCTATAGCTGGCTGTGACACAGGAGTGGCTAGTGATGTAGTCGGGGGATAGTCACCCAGTGCAGCCCTATAGCTGGCTGTGACACAGGGGAGGCTAGTGATGTAGTCGGGGGACAGTCACCCAGTGCAGCCCTGTACCTGGCTGTGACACAGGAGAGGCTAGTGATGTAGTCGGGGGATAGTCACCCAGTGCAGCCCTATAGCTGGCTGTGACACAGGAGAGGCTAGTGATGTAGTCGGGGGATAGTCACCCAGTGCAGCCCTATAGCCGCCTGTGACACAGGAGAGGCGAGTGATGTAGTCGGGGGATAGTCACCCAGTGCAGCCCTATAGCTGGCTGTGACACAGGAGAGGCTAGTGATGTAGTCAGGGGATAGTCACCCAGTGCAGCCCTATAGCTGGCTGTGACACAGGAGAGGCTAGTGATGTAGTCGGGGGATAGTCACCCAGTGCAGCCCTATAGCTGGCTGTGACACAGGAGAGGCTAGTGATGTAGTCAGGGGATAGTCACCCAGTACAGCCCTATAGCTGGCTGTGACACAGGAGAGGCTAGTGATGTAGTCAGGGGATAGTCACCTAGTGCAGCCCTATAGCTGGCTGTGACACAGGAGAGGCTAGTGATGTAGTCGGGGGATAGTCACCAGTGCAGCCCTATAGCTGGCTGTGACATAGGAGAGGCTAGTGATGTAGTCAGGGGATAGTCACCCAGTGCAGCCCTATAGCTGGCTGTGACACAGGAGAGGCTAGTGATGTAGTCGGGGGATAGTCACCAGTGCAGCCCTATAGCTGGCTGTGACACAGGAGAGGCTAGTGATGTAGTCGGTGGATAGTCACCCAGTGCAGCCCTATAGCTGGCTGTGACACAGAAGAGGCTAGTGATGTAGTCGGGGGATAGTCACCCAGTGCAGCCCTATAGCTGGCTGTGACACAGGGGAGGCTAGTGATGTAGTCAGGGGATTGTCACCCAGTGCAGCCCTATAGCTGGCTGTGACATAGGAGAGGCTAGTGATGTAGTCAGGGGACAGTCACCCAGTGCAGCCCTATAGCTGGCTGTGACACAGGAGAGGCTAGTGATGTAGTCGGGGATAGTCACCCAGTGCAGCCCTATAGCTGGCTGTGACACAGGAGAGGCCAGTGATGTAGTCGGGGGATAGTCACCCAGTGCAGCCCTATAGCTGGCTGTGACACAGGAGAGGCTAGTGATGTAGTCAGGAGATAGTCACCCAGTGCAGCCCTATAGCTGGCTGTGACACAGGAGAGGCTAGTGATGTAGTCAGGGGATAGTCACCCAGTGCAGCCCTATAGCAGGCTGTGACACAGGAGAGGCTAGTGATGTAGTCGGGGGATAGTCACCCAGTGCAGCCCTATAGCTGGCTGTGACACAGGAGAGACTAGTGATGTAGTCGGGGGATAGTCACCCAGTGCAGCCCTATAGCAGGCTGTGACACAGGGGAGGCTAGGGATGTAGTCAGGGGATAGTCACCCAGTGCAGCCCTATAGCTGGCTGTGACACAGGAGAGGCTAGTGATGTAGTCAGGGGATAGTCACCCAGTGCTGCCCTATAGCTGGCTGTGACACAGGAGTGGCTAGTGATGTAGTCGGGGGATAGTCACCCAGTGCAGCCCTATAGCTGGCTGTGACACAGGAGAGGCTAGTGATGTAGTCGGGGGATTCTCACCCAGTGCAGCCCTATAGCTGGCTGTGACACAGGAGAGGCTAGTGATGTAGTCGGGGGATAGTCACCCAGTGCAGCCCTATAGCTGGCTGTGACACAGGAGAGGCTAGTGATGTAGTCAGGGGACAGTCACCCAGTGCAGCCCTATAGCTGGCTGTGACACAGGAGAGGCTAGTGATGTAGTCAGGGGACAGTCACCCAGTGCAGCCCTATAGCTGGCTGTGACACAGGAGAGGCTAGTGATGTAGTCAGGGGATAGTCACCCAGTGCAGCCCTATAGCTGGCTGTGACACAGGAGAGGCTAGTGATGTAGTCAGGGGATAGTCACCCAGTGCAGCCCTATAGCTGGCTGTGACACAGGAGAGGCTAGTGATGTAGTCGGGGGATAGTCACCCAGTGCAGCCCTATAGCCGGCTGTGACACATAAGAGGCTAGTGATGTAGTCGGGGGATAGTCACACAGTGCAGCCCTATAGCTGGCTGTGACACAGGAGAGGCTAGTGATGTAGTCGGGGGATAGTCACCCAGTGCAGCCCTATAGCTGGCTGTGACACAGGGGAGGCTAGTGATGTAGTCGGGGGATAGTCACCCATTGCAGCCCTATAGCAGGCTGTGACACAGGAGAGGCTAGTGATGTAGTCGGGGGATAGTCACCCAGTGCAGCCCTATAGCTGGCTGTGACACAGGAGAGGCTAGTGATGTAGTCGGGGGATAGTCACCCAGTGCAGCCCTATAGCTGGCTGTGACACAGGAGAGACTAGTGATGTAGTCGGGGGATAGTCACCCAGTGCAGCCCTATAGCAGGCTGTGACACAGGGGAGGCTAGGGATGTAGTCAGGGGATAGTCACCCAGTGCAGCCCTATAGCTGGCTGTGACACAGGAGAGGCTAGTGATGTAGTCAGGGGATAGTCACCCAGTGCTGCCCTATAGCTGGCTGTGACACAGGAGTGGCTAGTGATGTAGTCGGGGGATAGTCACCCAGTGCAGCCCTATAGCTGGCTGTGACACAGGAGAGGCTAGTGATGTAGTCGGGGGATTCTCACCCAGTGCAGCCCTATAGCTGGCTGTGACACAGGAGAGGCTAGTGATGTAGTCGGGGGATAGTCACCCAGTGCAGCCCTATAGCTGGCTGTGACACAGGAGAGGCTAGTGATGTAGTCAGGGGACAGTCACCCAGTGCAGCCCTATAGCTGGCTGTGACACAGGAGAGGCTAGTGATGTAGTCAGGGGACAGTCACCCAGTGCAGCCCTATAGCTGGCTGTGACACAGGAGAGGCTAGTGATGTAGTCAGGGGATAGTCACCCAGTGCAGCCCTATAGCTGGCTGTGACACAGGAGAGGCTAGTGATGTAGTCAGGGGATAGTCACCCAGTGCAGCCCTATAGCTGGCTGTGACACAGGAGAGGCTAGTGATGTAGTCGGGGGATAGTCACCCAGTGCAGCCCTATAGCCGGCTGTGACACATAAGAGGCTAGTGATGTAGTCGGGGGATAGTCACACAGTGCAGCCCTATAGCTGGCTGTGACACAGGAGAGGCTAGTGATGTAGTCGGGGGAAAGTCACCCAGTGCAGCCCTATAGCTGGCTGTGACACAGGGGAGGCTAGTGATGTAGTCGGGGGATAGTCACCCATTGCAGCCCTATAGCTGGCTGTGACACAGGAGAGGCTAGTGATGTAGTCGGGGGATAGTCACCCAGTGCAGCCCTATAGCTGGCTGTGACACAGGAGAGGCCAGTGATGTAGTCGGGGGATAGTCACCCAGTGCGGCCCTATAGCAGGCTGTGACACAGGAGAGGCTAGTGATGTAGTCGGGGGATAGTCACCCAGTGCAGCCCTATAGCTGGCTGTGACACAGGAGAGGCTAGTGATGTAGTCGGGGGATAGTCACCCATTGCAGCCCTATAGCTGGCTGTGACACAGGAGAGGCCAGTGATGTAGTCGGGGGATAGTCACCCAGTGCGGCCCTATAGCAGGCTGTGACACAGGAGAGGCTAGTGATGTAGTCGGGGGATAGTCACCCAGTGCAGCCCTATAGCTGGCTGTGACACAGGGGAGGCTAGTGATGTAGTCGGGGGATTCTCACCCAGTGCAGCCCTATAGCTGGCTGTGACACAGGGGAGGCTAGTGATGTAGTCGGGGGATAGTCACCCAGTGCAGCCCTATAGCTGGCTGTGACACAGGAGAGGCTAGTGATGTAGTCGGGGGATAGTCACCCAGTGCAGCCCTATAGCTGGCTGTGACACAGGAGAGGCTAGTGATGTAGTCGGGGGATAGTCACCCAGTGCAGCCCTATAGCTGGCTGTGACACAGGAGGGGCTAGTGATGTAGTCGGGGGATAGTCACCCAGTGCAGCCCTATAGCTGGCTGTGACACAGGAGAGGCCAGTGATGTAGTCGGGGGATAGTCACCCAGTGCAGCCCTATAGCTGGCTGTGACACAGGAGAGGCTAGTGATGTAGTCGGGGGACAGTCACCCAGTACAGCCCTATAGTTGCCTGTGACACAGGAGAGGCTAGTGATGCAGTCAGGGGATAGTCACCCAGTGCAGCCCTGTAGCTGGCTGTGACATAGGAGAGGCTAGTGATGTAGTCGGGGGATAGTCACCCAGTGCAGCCCTATAGCTGGCTGTGACACGGGAGGGGCTAGTGATGTAGTCGGGAGATAGTCACCCAGTGCAGCCCTATAGCCGGCTGTGACACAGGGGAGGCTAGTGATGTAGTCGGGGGATAGTCACCCAGTGCAGCCCTATAGCTGGCTGTGACACAGGAGAGGCTAGTGATGTAGTCACTGGATAGTCGCCCAGTGCAGCCCTATAGCTGGCGGTGACACAGGAGAGGCTAGTGATGTAGTCAGGGGACAGTCACCCAGTGCAGCCCTATAGCTGGCTGTGACACAGGAGAGGATAGTGATGTAGTCGGGGGATAGTCACCCAGTGCAGCCCTATAGCTGGCTGTGACACAGGAGAGGCTAGTGATGTAGTCGGGGGACAGTCACCCAGTGCAGCCCTATAGCCGGCTGTGACACAGGAGAGGCTAGTGATGTAGTCGGGGGATAGTCACCCAGTGCAGCCCTATAGCTGGCTGTGACACAGGAGAGGCTAGTGATGTAGTCGGGGGATAGTCACCCAGTGCAGCCCTATAGCTGGCTGTGACACAGGAGAGGCTAGTGATGTAGTCAGAAGATAGTCACCCAGTGCAGCCCTATAGCTGGCTTTGACACAGGAGAGGCTAGTGATGTAGTCAGGGGATAGTCACCCAGTGCAGCCCTATAGCTGGCTGTGACACAGGAGAGGCTAGTGATGTAGTCGGGGGATAGTCACCCAGTGCAGCCCTATAGCTGGCTGTGACACAGGAGAGGCTAGTGATGTAGTCGGGGGATAGTCACCCAGTGCAGCCCTATAGCTGGCTGTGACACAGGAGAGGCTAGTGATGTAGTCGGGGGATACTCACCCAGTGCAGCCCTATAGCTGGCTTTGACACAGTAGAGGCTAGTGATGTAGTCAGGGGATAGTCACCCAGTGCAGCCCTATAGCTGGCTGTGACACAGGAGAGACTAGTGATGTAGTCGGGGGATAGTCACCCAGTGCAGCCCTATAGCTGGCTGTGACACAGGAGAGGCTAGTGATGTAGTCAGGGGATAGTCACCCAGTGCAGCCCTATAGCTGGCTGTGACACAGAGGCTAGTGATGTAGTCGGGGGATAGTCACCCAGTGCTGCCCTATAGCTGGCTGTGACACAGAAGAGGCTAGTGATGTAGTCGGGGGATAGTCACCCAGTGCAGCCCTATAGCCGGCTGTGACACAGGAGAGGCTAGTGATGTAGTCGGGGGATTCTCACCCAGCGCTGAGAGGAGAAAGTTCTTGCGTTCTGCTGAGCCGGGGGACAGCTCTGTCGTTCTCAGCATCCTGGGAAGAAGGAAACCCTCCATCTGATTTGTTTTTTATTAAACCCTGAGAGAAATACGGATTGAATTAGCCTGGGAATACAAGGGATTGAGAGGGGAGTTTGCTTTGGCAGCGCATACAAAGCTGCCTGTAGTCCAGGGTTCTGTTTAAATTGCAAGCTCTTGGGGATAGTTCCTCGGGGCTTTCGGTGCCCTTACGGTACTGAGTTTATTTATTGCACAGTGCTGAGCACACTTCTTGTTCACTATGAGAATAGTACACGATCTCTGCACTGTTTACTAGTGTTGGGCGAACATCTAGATGTTCGGGTTCGGGCCGAACAGGCCGAACATGGCCGCGATGTTCGGGTGTTCGACCCGAACTCCGAACATAATGGAAGTCAATGGGGACCCGAACTTTTGTGCTTTGTAAAGCCTCCTTACATGCTACATACCCCAAATTTACAGGGTATGTGCACCTTGGGAGTGGGTACAAGAGGGAAAAAAAATTTAGCAAAAAGAGCTTATAGTTTTTGAGAAAATCGATTTTAAAGTTTCAAAGGGAAAACTGTCTTTTAAATGCGGGAAATGTCTGTTTTCTTTGCACAGGTAACATGCTTTTTGTCGGCATGCAGTCATAAATGTAATACACATAAGAGGTTCCAGGAAAAGGGACCGGTAACGCTAACCCAGCAGCAGCACACGTGATGGAACAAGAGGAGGGTGGCGCAGGAGGAGAAGGCCACGCTTTGAGACACAACAACCCAGGCCTTGCATGAGGACAAGAAGCGTGCGGATAGCAATTTGCATTTTGTCGCCATGCAGTCATAAATGTAATACAGATGAGAGGTTCAATAAACAGGGACCGGAAACGCTAACCCATCACAGATGTTCATTGTTCATGTTACTTGGTTGGGGTCCGGGAGTGTTGCGTAGTCGTTTCCAATCCAGGATTGATTCATTTTAATTTGAGTCAGACGGTCTGCATTTTCTGTGGAGAGGCGGATACGCCGCCGATCTGTGACGATGCCTTCGGCAGCACTGAAACAGCGTTCCGACATAACGCTGGCTGCCGGGCAAGCCAGCACCTCTATTGCGTACATTGCCAGTTTGTGCCAGGTGTCTAGCTTCGATACCCAATAGTTGAAGGGTGCAGATGGATTGTTCAACACAGCTACGCCATCTGACATGTAGTCCTTGACCATCTTCTCCAGGCGATCGGTGTTGGAGGTGGATCTGCACGCTTGCTGTTCTGTGTGCTGCTGCATGGGTGTCAGAAAATTTTCCCACTCCAAGGACACTGCCGATACCATTCCCTTTTGGGCACTAGCTGCGGCTTGTGTTGTTTGCTGCCCTCCTGGTCGTCCTGGGTTTGCGGAAGTCAGTCTGTCGGCGTACAACTGGCTAGAGGAGGGGGAGGATGTCAATCTCCTCTCTAAAGTCTCCACAAGGGCCTGCTGGTATTCTTCCATTTTGACCTGTCTGGCTCTTTCTTCAAGCAGTTTTGGAACATTGTGTTTGTACCGTGGATCCAGAAGGGTATAAACCCAGTAATTGGTGTTGTCCAGAATGCGCACAATGCGTGGGTCGCGTTCAATGCAGTCCTAGGCCGAAGAGGTCATAGCCTAGGGTCACAAAACCTGTTTATTGGGCAATTTCAATGGTGGCGAGTCTGACGTACATAAATCGCAGCAATGGCCGTTAGCAACGTCTGAATCTCACGAAATGTGTCATGCAGGTAGAAGACATATTGTTAGACTTGGATTCCAAAGATGGGGTCCCTACATCTCTGCAAACCAGAGTTACAGGGGTCCAAAATTGGTAAAATCCCCCATAGGCTTTCATTGGGCCTCCTATTTACCGTTCCAAAATCTCACACCATTTCAAAGGGCAATGGCTCAGCAGTGGCAAAACTCACCAGTCATGATCCCCCTAAGGGTCCCTACAATGCTAGAAAATTTGGTACTGCTGAGCCATTGCCCTTTGAAAAGATGTGAGATTTTGGAAAGTGAAATAGGGAGCCAATGAAATCCTATGGGGGATTTTACCAATTTTGGACCCCTGTAACTCTGGTTTGCAGAGATGTAGGGACCCCATCTTTGGAATCCAAGTCTAACAATATGTCTTCTACCTGCATGAGACATTTCGTGAGATTCAGACTTTGCTAACGGCCATTGCTGCGATTTATGTACGTCACCATCACTACCATTGAAATAGCCCCAATAAACAGGTTTTTGTGACCCTAGGCTATGACCTCTTCGGCCTAGGGGCCCGAAACTCACCAGTCATGTTCCCCCAAAGGGTCCCTACAATGCTAGAAAATTTGGTACTGCTGAGCCATTGCCCTTTGAAAAGATGTGAGATTTTGGAAAGTGAAATAGGGAGCCAATGAAATCCTATGGGGGATTTTACCAATTTTGGACCCCTGTAACTCTGGTTTGCAGAGATGTAGGGACCCCATCTTTGGAATCCAAGTCTAACAATATGTCTTCTACCTGCATGAGACATTTCGTGAGATTCAGACTTTGCTAACGGCCATTGCTGCGATTTATGTACGTCACCATCACTACCATTGAAATAGCCCCAATAAACAGGTTTTTGTGACCCTAGGCTATGACCTCTTCGGCCTAGGGGCCCGAAACTCACCAGTCATGTTCCCCCTAAGGGTCCCTACAATGCTAGAAAATTTGGTACTGCTGAGCCATTGCCCTTTGAAAAGATGTGAGATTTTGGAACTGTAAATAGGAGGCCCAATGAAAGTCTATGGGGTATTTTACCAAATTTGGAGCCCTGTAACTCTGGTTTGCAGAGATGTAGGGAACCCATCTTTGGAGCCCAAGTCTAACAATATGTCTTCTACCTGCATGAGACATTTCGTGAGATTCAGACGTTGCTAACGGCCATTGCTGCGATTTATGTACGTCAGACTCGCCACCATTGAAATTGCCCAATAAACAGGTTTTGTGACCCTAGGCTATGACCTCTTCGGCCTAGGACTGCATTGAACGCGACCCACGCATTGTGCGCATTCTGGACAACACCAATTACTGGGTTTATACCCTTCTGGATCCACGGTACAAACACAATGTTCCAAAACTGCTTGAAGAAAGAGCCAGACAGGTCAAAATGGAAGAATACCAGCAGGCCCTTGTGGAGACTTTAGAGAGGAGATTGACATCCTCCCCCTCCTCTAGCCAGTTGTACGCCGACAGACTGACTTCCGCAAACCCAGGACGACCAGGAGGGCAGCAAACAACACAAGCCGCAGCTAGTGCCCAAAAGGGAATGGTATCGGCAGTGTCCTTGGAGTGGGAAAATTTTCTGACACCCATGCAGCAGCACACAGAACAGCAAGCGTGCAGATCCACCTCCAACACCGATCGCCTGGAGAAGATGGTCAAGGACTACATGTCAGATGGCGTAGCTGTGTTGAACAATCCATCTGCACCCTTCAACTATTGGGTATCGAAGCTAGACACCTGGCACAAACTGGCAATGTACGCAATAGAGGTGCTGGCTTGCCCGGCAGCCAGCGTTATGTCGGAACGCTGTTTCAGTGCTGCCGGAGGCATCGTCACAGATCGGCGGCGTATCCGCCTCTCCACAGAAAATGCAGACCGTCTGACTCAAATTAAAATGAATCAATCCTGGATTGGAAACGACTACGCAACACTCCCGGACCCCAACCAAGTAACATGAACAATGAACATCTGTGATGGGTTAGCGTTTCCGGTCCCTGTTTATTGAACCTCTCATCTGTATTACATTTATGACTGCATGGCGACAAAATGCAAATTGCTATCCGCACGCTTCTTGTCCTCATGCAAGGCCTGGGTTGTTGTGTCTCAAAGCGTGGCCTTCTCCTCCTGCGCCACCCTCCTCTTGTTCCATCACGTGTGCTGCTGCTGGGTTAGCGTTACCGGTCCCTTTTCCTGGAACCTCTTATATGTATTACATTTATGACTGCATGCCGACAAAAAGCATGTTACCTGTGCAAAGAAAACAGACATTTCCCGCATTTAAAAGACAGTTTTCCCTTTGAAACTTTAAAATCGATTTTCTCAAAAACTATAAGCTCTTTTTGCTAAAAATTTTTTTCCTCTTGTACCCACTCCCAAGGTGCACATACCCTGTAAATTTGGGGTATGTAGCATGTAAGGAGGCTTTACAAAGCACGAAAGTTCGGGTCCCCATTGACTTCCATTATGTTCGGAGTTCGGCCATGTTCGGCCCGAACCCGAACATCTAGATGTTCGCCCAACACTACACGTGACCCGTTCGGCCAATCACAGCGCTAGCCGAACGTTCGGCCATGCGCTCTTAGTTCGGCCATATGGCCGAACAGTTTGGCCGAACACCATCAGGTGTTCGGCCGAACCCGAACATCACCCGAACAGGGTGATGTTCTGCAGAACCCAAACAGTGGCGAACACTGTTCGCCCAACACTACTGTTTACAGAGGAGGAGAATGCTGGTCTGTAACTTAAGGGAAGTAGTACGGTTGTGGAGGACCAAATGCAGCAGGCTAGGGTGTAGTTTATGTGTGGATGCGGCACTGGTAGTTTGGTTGCAGGGTAACTTATTCCCCCCCTAACGCACACACACTCCTACACACACTCAGATGAAAATCGGTCTAAATGATCGCTAACCAACGAACGATTGGCGAAGGTTAACGATCTGAAACAATTGAAGGAAGGGACTGACAGATAATGTGGAAGTGGCATCTGAGGTGCAACTAAGTGAAATGATCGATATCTGTACAAACCCGAGCGATTATGAACGATTGACTGGCACATGTTCTGTACACGAGATTGTTATATGTGGTTTAATAAACTGTGCACACTACCTTTGATGAATAATCGGTCAGCCAAAAAAATCCAACAGGATGAACCATGACCGACTCCCGATAATGGTTGTTTGTGACTGTCGGTAACGGTCGGTAGTGCGCAGTTGCTTACCGGTTGCTTACGGTTCAGACCGATGTTTATCTAATGTGTGTACGTAGCTTAAAGAGGAACTCCAGTGAAAATAATGTAATGAAAAAGTGCTTCATTTTTACAATAATCATGTATAAATGATTTAGTCAGTGTTTGCCCATTGTAAAATCTGTTAAATCCCTGATTTACATTCTGACATTTATCACAGGGTGACATTTGTACTGCTGGCAGGTGATGCAGCTGCTGCTTGCTTTTTTAGCAGTTGGAAACAGCTGTAAACAGCTATTTCCCACAATGCAACAAGGTTCACAGACAGGAAACTGCCAGGAGTACCAAGGTCCTTAGGGCCTGTTCAGACTGTCAGCGTATGAAGAACGCGTATAAGATCAAAGAAACGCAAGTTGAAAAATGCATGCGTTTTTCTTGCGTTCTAATGCGTTTTCTATTGCGTTTTGAACACACACGTGACCCAGGGGAAAAAAAAGAATTACGGGAACCGCAGAGGAAAACGTATGCTAAAAACTCAATAGTACGCGTTTTTGATACGCGTTCTTAGACTTTCATTGCGTCCGTTTCTATGCGTGACGCACAGAACTGCATGCAGCAATGCGGATAAGAAACTTATGCGTCTTATACGCATTCAAAAGCATTAGGAGCCGTTTCTATGCGTTTTTGGTACCCGTACGCGTTCCCTGAAAACGGCTAGGAATGCGCATAGTCTGAACTGGCCCTTAGAGTTTCTTGTGGGAGGGGTTACTTGTGGGAGGGGTTTCACCACAAAATCAGTCATACAGCGCCCCCTGATGGTCTGTTTGTGAAAAGGAATAGATTTCTCATGTAAAAGGGGGTATCAGCTACTGATTGGCATGAAGTTCAATTCTTGGTCACTGTTTCTCTTTAAGTCTAACACTATCACCCTCGTCCAAACTCTAAATCACGCACACACTAGATTTTTTGTTTATGAGAAACGTATGAATGACACAAGTGGCTTACTATAAAAAATTCCATGATGGAAATTCCTTGCCCATTAAATGCTGTAGCCCCTCCCTCAATTGCCCTCAGCTAGGACCCCCCCCCCCCCCCCCTTTCCCCATTCATACTCCCCCTCCTCTTTCCATAGCACAGAAAAGGCTGCCTGGAAGTAGAGATGGCCGTGCCTAGGAGAACTCATGGAGAAGCATGTGATCAGTTTTATCAGCTGATAGAATGGTAAGGCTCTGATTTGCTGGTCCTGATCATGTGTTAAACCAGGAAATTATCACAGCAAACCAGAACCTTACAAATCTATCAGCTGATCGAACTGATCACATGCTTCTCCATGAGTTCTAAGCATTGCAATCCCTACCTGGAAGGTACCAGTCTGGGGAATGTGTTTGTGCAGGAATTGTGGAAGGCTGACCATGAACAAATCAATTGTTATGGCTAGTTTAACCTCCTTGCCGGTTATCCTGAGCTGAGCTGGGCCGATTTTCACCATTTTTTTTTACTTTGCTAGCTGCGTGCATAACTCGATCGCCGCCGATACGCCACTACCCGTTGCGCCGCGCCGCCCCTCCCCCCCCCCCCAGACCCCTTGCGGAGCCTGGACAATTAGTGCCAGGCAGAGCTGAGGGGTGGATCGGGACTCCCTCTGACGTCCCGACGTGGGCGATGTCATCCCGCCCTGTCGCCATGGCGACGGGGGAAGCCATGCAGGAAATCCCTTTCTGAATGGGATTTCCTCCTTGCGCAGATCGCCGGAGGCGATCGGAGTGGGTGGGGGATGCTGCTGCTCAGCGGCTATCATGTAGCTAGCGCTACATGATTTAAAATAATAAAAAAAAATTAAATAGTGCTGCGCTGCCCCCTTGCCGCAGTAATTGGAACGGCAAGGGGGTTAAGTCAGTTCGATCAAATCTGCCAGGGGTCAACATTTGATCAGTTTTATGAAGAATATCTGCTGAACATTGAGGGGATACATCGGTAAAAGCAATCACTACTGCCAAAACGATTTAAGGTGCCCATACATCTAGCGATGATGGGCTGATCTCTCTCTGATCGAATCTGATTAGAGAGAGATCTGTTTGCTGCCCATACACCACAGGCGGATTCCCGAAGAATTTCAACGTGAAATCTCTCAGGAATGCAATAAATCTGAAGCGTGTCTACTTCCTGCTTTCATGGAAGCAGACATAGGGTTAACATCCTGTGTTTACAAATTAGCTGCTCTACAGAGGCAGCCAGCTGACAGAGTTTAGAGATCAAATGACAGTTGTGTTAGTCACAGATGAGGGGGAATTAGGCTAAACTCTCGAAATACATACAGGGTGCATTTGTCTAGGTTTTCCTTCTGACCTGTGCAAGAGTTCAGGTCCACTATAATACTGATCTGCAATGCTCAACTTTAGCAAGTCGTAAAATTATTGATCATTATCTCAGTTATAATATTGATTCTAATATTGGTCCTTATAATGATCATAAACAAAACCAAATGGTAACTGAACAGTGTTAGGCCGGCTGTAAATACCTTTCTGATTCAAAAGATGCACTATACAATATCTTTGCCCAGTTAGAAATCCTACAAAAATGTCTTATTGAGCAACATTCCATGATCGGGATAGGCATTTTTTGCCACAATTGATCTCAGTCGTAATGTTGATTGTGGGGAAATCCCGTTAAATTGGTGCCGAGGTTGAATAATGTATGGTTAGCTTTACCCTCTGGATTTAGCACCAAGTTGTGAGGTGGTTTAGTCCGATCTGTGTCTACAGATGGAATTTTCCCATATTAGTGCTGCTCCACTTCATTCACCAATAACTTTATTATTATTTGTCACACCCAGGGCCGGCGCTACCATAGAGGCAGTGTAGGCAGCTGCCCCAGGGCCCCAGAGCTTGTAGGGGCCCCCAGTGGCTACAAGAGGAAAAACATTTTTTCAAATCAGCCTTATAGTTTTTGAGAAAATCGATTTTAAAGTTTCAATGGAAAAAAAATACACATTTAGAAACCTGCCGACTTTAATGGTTGATAGCAAATCCACCTTAAATGCTAGAAACCCTAAATTTGCAGGATATGTTAAGGAGATCATTAGGAATAAGAGGAAAAAACAATTTTTCAAAAAGACCTTATAGTTTTTGAGAAAATCGATTTTAAAGTTTCGAAGGAAAAAAGTATACTTTTAAATGCGGTAAATGTCACTTTTAGTAGCAAACCTAACGGTAGTGTAATTTTACATGCATCAAACGAAAGCGCAATAAATTTCCTGACGGGGTTTCCAGGGGGTCTATACGCAGCTGCAGCGCTTTGGCCAGGGATCGCTATACAGCCGCAATGTGACTGTATGAAGATCCCTAGCATTTTTTTCTATTTTCCCAAATTTCTTTTTATGTTTAGAGTGTGGGAATTTTTTTTTTTTTTTAAATTATGTGGGGTCCCCCCTCCTGAAACTTTTTAACCCCTTGTCCCCCATGTAGGCTGGGATAGCCAGAATGTGGAGCTCTGACCGATTGGGACTTCACACCCTGACTATACCAGCTGCAAAAAAGGTCCCCTAATGCCGATTTTTGTTCCGGGGTATATGTTGGGGGGGCCCCCCAGGTTTATTTTGCCCTAGGGCCCCATTGTTGCTTAAACCGGCCCTGGTCACACCTAAATGATCTACCCATTTTTTTCAGGACAAATGAGGCTTTTAGTGGGTGATATTTTTGTTTAGTAATTACCATATTTTGTATGCATTTTAAAGGGGAAAAATGGAAAAAAACACACAATTTCTCGATTTACATTCATTATAGCTTTACAATAAATAGTGCTAACTACAAGTTAAACTCACAAATTTTATTTGCTTATCTATCCTGGTTATTGCAACGTTTAGATTATGCTCCTAATACAATGTATGGTGACAGTATTGTATTTCGAAATAAAGATGTTTTTTGCTTTCTCATTACACGCTATCGATGATTACAAGATGATTACCTTATTTTCAAAAATAATGGTAATTTACCCTCATGGCATACATATTTAAAAAGCCAAGTGCCTACGGTAACAAAATATGTATTTTTGTTTTGTATATATTCTGTCATTTGTTTTCATTTTCCAATGCTTTTATTTTGGTACAGAATATACAAAAATGTTATTGCTTTTCATTCAGTTTGTCACTAAAAAGAATACAAAAGACATAGGTCTCAATCCTAAAACACTCTGAAATCTAGTCTACTACTTAGTTAGTTATCATCAATTTTGAAAACTAATTTTTATGTTGGATTGAGTTTGTCCCTACCTATTTTTGATGTGAGGAGGGTCCAAGCTTTAAAACGCACCAAAATATATTCAACAATAAAACACTCTGAAATCTAGTCTACTACTTAGTTAGTTATCATCAATTTTGAAAACTAATTTTTATGTTGGATTGAGTTTGTCCCTACCTATTTTTGATGTGACAAGGGTCCAAGCTTTAAAACGCACCAAAATATATTCAACAACTCGTCATGTTTAAAATGATACCACAAATGCTTCATTTAGTAATAAACTGGTGGTGCACCAGCCACAACTACACTGGACGTATATACACAAACAGTTTGAGTTAAGGTTAAATGTTGTAAATGTTCCTCAATTAATAAAGCAATAATCAATAATACGTTTTTTGCTGCACATGATATGACCAGGGAGATGCTTTAATAATGTTCAGATAAAGCAGATTTGCGAAGTGTGCCAGCACTTATATTCTGCCCTGTAAGCTGGTTACTTATATAACTACCCTAAAATAGAAGGAACTTGCAAATATTCCACTTCCTATGATAATACGCAATGCATTCCTTTGTATCCCAGCAAGGCAGACACACCTCCAGTGCACAGCCTGGCTATAGTCTATCAATGTCACAGAGCTGTACTAATCCAACATGCATACAGCTTTGTGGACATGTTGTTCCTCATCAGTGCAAAGCAAGGAAAATGTGTGTATGGGCAGCTCAGGTGTATCTGTGGTGTGCTATGATTGGATGATCAGGGATTGTATAGTGTATGACAGCTCAGTAGTGATGGGCGAACAGTGTTCGCCACTGTTCGGGTTCGCCCGGATTTTGGCCTTTTCGGGTTCGGTTCGGCACCCCCCGAACCCGAACAGGCCTTCTTTGTTCGGCCGAACACAGCCATGTCCGGCCGAACATAGCCCCCTATAGAGTCCCAGCATAAAGGGAGAGCATGCCCCGAGCGCGGGGGGGGGGGGGGGTCGGAAATGCCCCCCACCCCTCCCCGCTAAGCTCTCCCTTTTGCCGGTTCCCTATAATGTTAAATTTAAGCCCCCCAAAAGTACCTGAGGAGGAGGGCAGGAAGAGGGCAGCTGGAGATCCTAGGCGCTAGTACCATCTGGTACTTCCGCCCTCTCTTGACGCACTTCCTGTTAACATTTGAAGTCGCGTCAAGAGAGCGCAGAAGTACCGCGATGACGCGTACGAGGTTACGTGTCATCATGTAGATGACGCGTACCCTCGTTCGGCCGAACCACACCGAACCCGAACATCCAGATGTTCGCCCAACACTACAGCTCAGGTGTATCTGTGGCGTGCTATGATTGGATGATCAGGGATTGTATAGTGTATGGCAGCTCAGGTGTATCTGTGGCGTGCTATCATTGGATGATCAGGGATTGTATAGTGTATGGCAGCTCAGGTGTATCTGTGGCGTGCTATGATTGGATGATTAGGGATTGTACAGTGTATGTCAGCTCAAATCAGTGGCATAGGTAAAAAGCTGTGGGCCCCGATGTTAGTTTTACAATGGGGCCCCCAAGCACTCCATACAGAACAATTGATACGGTGCACCAAATCCTGCCAATGGCAACTACAGTGTCAGAGGTGCAAGAAGGGGATGTGGGAACTGTGTGTTAGTGATTACCACTATTGAAAGTATCTATAGAAGTGATTAGTACCAGCACAAGATCAATAAAGAGCTAATACTGTAGTTCAGGGAGGGCCCTTCGGGGCCCCTCTGGCTCGAGGGCCCCGATGCGGTGGCTACCTCTGCACCCCCTATTAATACGCCCCTGGTTTAAATGTAACTTTGGTGTGCTAAGATTTGATGATCAGGGATTGTACAGTGTATGGGCGGATGGATGTATCTGTGATGTGATATGATTGGATGATGGGGGATTGTACAGTGTATGGAAGATCAGATGTATCTGTGGTGAGATATGATTGGATGATCGGGGATTGTACAGTGTATGGGCAGATCAGATGTATCTGTGGTGAGATATGATTGGATGATCGGGGATTGAACAGTGTATGGGCAGATCAGATGTATCTGTGGTGAGATATGATTGGATGATGGGGGATTGTACAGTGTATGGGCGGATGGATGTATCTGTGATGTGATATGATTGGATGATGGGGGATTGTACAGTGTATGGAAGATCAGATGTATCTGTGGTGAGATATGATTGGATGATCGGGGATTGTACAGTGTATGGGCAGATCAGATGTATCTGTGGTGAGATATGATTGGATGATCGGGGATTGTACAGTGTATGGAAGATCAGATGTATCTGTGGTGAGATATGATTGGATGATCGGGGATTGTACAGTGTATGGGCAGATCAGATGTATCTGTGGTGTGATATGATTGGATGATCAGGGATTGTACAGTGTATGGGCAGATCAGATGTATCTGTGGTGAGATATGATTGGATGATCAGTGATTGTACAGTGTATGGGCAGATGGATGTATCTGTGGTGAGATATGATTGGATGATCAGGGATTGTACAGTGTATGGCAGCTCAGGTGTATCTGTGGGGAGATATGATTGGATGATCAGGGATTGTACAGTGTATGGAAGATCAGATGTATCTGTGGTGTGATATGATTGGATGATCAAGGATTATACAGTGTATGGGCAGCTCAGATGTATCTGTGGTGAGATATGATTGGATGATCAGGGATTGTACAGTGTATGGAAGATCAGATGTATCTGTGGTGTGATATGATTGGTTGATCAGGGATTGTACAGTGTATGTGCTGCTCAGATGTATCTGTGGTGAGATATGATTGGATGATCAAGGATTGTACAGTGTATGTGCTGCTCAGATGTATCTGTGGTGAGATATGATTGGATGATCAGGGATTGTACAGTGTATGGGCAGATGGATGTATCTGTGGTGAGATATGATTGGATGATCAGGGATTGTACAGTGTATGGGCAGCTCAGATGTATCTGTGGTGAGATATGATTGGATGATCAAGGATTGTACAGTGTATGGAAGATCAGATGTATCTGTGGTGAGATATGATTGGATGATGGGGATTGTACAGTGTATGGGCAGCTCAGATGTATCTGTGGTGAAATATGATTGGATGATCAGGGATTGTACAGTGTATGGGCAGATGGATGTATCTGTGGTGTGATATGATTGGATGATCAGGGATTGTACAGTGTATGGGCAGATCAGATGTATCTGTGGTGAGATAGGATTGGATGATCAGGGATTGTACAGTGTATGGGCAGATCAGACGTATCTGTGGTGAGATATGATTGGATGATCAGGGATTGTACAGTGTATGGGCAGATGGATGTATCTGTGGTGTGATATGATTGGATGATCGGGGATTGTACAGTGTATGGCAGCTCAGGTGTATCTGTGGTGAGATATGATTGGATGATCAGGCATTGTACAGTGTATGGGCAGCTCAGATGTATCTGTAGTGAGATAAGATTGGATGATCAGGGATTGTACAGTGTATGGGCAGATCAGATGTATCTGTGGTGAGATATGATTGGATGATGGGGGATTGTACAGTGTATGGGCAGATCAGATGTATCTGTAGTGAGATATGATTGGATGATCAGGGATTGTACAGTGTATGGGCAGCTCAGATGTATCTGTAGTGAGATAAGATTGGATGATCAGGGATTGTACAGTGTATGGGCAGATGGATGTATCTGTGGTGTGATATGATTGGATGATCAGTGATTGTACAGTGTATGGGCAGATCAGATGTATCTGTGATGTGATATGATTGGATGAACAGTGATTGTACAGTGCATGGGCTGCTCAGATGTATCTGTGGTGAGATATGATTGGATGATCAAGGATTGTACAGTGTATGGGCTGCTCAGATGTATCTGTGGTGAGATATGATTGGATGATCAGGGATTGTACAGTGTATGGGCTGCTCAGATGTATCTGTGGTGAGATATGATTGGATGATCAGGGATTGTACAGTGTATGTGCTGCTCAGATGTATCTGTAGTGAGATATGATTGGATGATGGGGGATTGTACAGTGTATGGGCAGATCAGATGTATCTGTGGTGAGATACGATTGGATGATCAGGGATTGTACAGTGTATGGCAGCTCAGATGTATCTGTGGTGTGCTATGATTGGATGATCAGGGATTGTACAGTGTATGGGCAGATCAGATGTATCTGTGGTGAGATATGATTGGATGATCAGGGATTGTACAGTGTATGGGCAGATCAGATGTATCTGTGGTGAGATATGATTGGCTGATCAGTGATTGTACAGTGTATGGGCAGATCAGATGTATCTGTGATGTGATATGATTGGATGATCAGTGATTGTACAGTGTATGGGCAGATCAGATGTATCTGTGGTGTGATATGATTGGATGATGGGGGATTGTACAGTGTATGTGCTGCTCAGATGTATCTGTAGTGAGATATGATTGGATGATGGGGGATTGTACAGTGTATGGGCAGATCAGATGTATCTGTGGTGAGATACGATTGGATGATCAGGGATTGTACAGTGTATGGCAGCTCAGATGTATCTGTGGTGTGATATGATTGGATGATCAGGGATTGTACAGTGTATGGGCACATCAGATGTATCTGTGGTGTGATATGATTGGATGATCAGGGATTGTACAGTGTATAGCAGCTCAGATGTATCTGTGGTGAGATATGATTGGATGATCAGGGATTGTACAGTGTATGGGCAGATGGATGTATCTGTGGTGAGATATGATTGGATGATCAGGGATTGTACAGTGTATGGGCTGCTCAGATGTATCTGTGGTGAGATATGATTGGATGATGGGGGATTGTACAGTGTATGGGCAGATCAGATGTATCTGTGGTGAGATACGATTGGATGATCAGGGATTGTACAGTGTATGGCAGCTCAGATGTATCTGTGGTGTGCTATGATTGGATGATCAGGGATTGTACAGTGTATGGCAGCTCAGATGTATCTGTGGTGAGATATGATTGGATGATGGGGGATTATACAGTGTATGGCAGCTCAGGTGTATCTGTGGCGTGGTATGATTGGATGATCAGGGATTGTACAGTGTATGGGCAGATGGATGTATCTGTGGTGAGATATGATTGGATGATCAGGGATTGTACAGTGTATGGGCAGCTCAGATGTATCTGTGGTGAGATATGATTGGATGATCAGGGATTGTACACTGTATGGGCTGCTCAGATGTATCTGTGGTGAGATATGATTGGATGATCTGGGATTGTACAGTGTATGGGCAGATCAGATGTATCTGTGGTGTGATATGATTGGATGATGGGGGATTGTACAGTGTATGGGCAGATCAGATGTATCTGTGGTGAGATATGATTGGATGATCAGGGATTGTACAGTGTATGTGCTGCTCAGATGTATCTGTGGTGAGATATGATTGGATGATCAGGGATTGTACAGTGTATGGGCAGATGGATGTATCTGTGGTGTGATATGATTGGATGATCAGGGATTGTACAGTGTATGGAAGATCAGATATATCTGTGGTGAGATATGATTGGATGATCAGGGATTGTACAGTGTATGGGCACATCAGATGTATCTGTGGTGTGATATGATTGGATGATCAGGGATTGTACAGTGTATGGCAGCTCAGATGTATCTGTGGTGAGATATGATTGGATGATCAGGGATTATACAGTGTATGGGCAGATCAGATGTATCTGTGGTGAGATATGATTGGATGATCAGTGATTGTACAGTGTATGGGCAGCTCAGATGTATCTGTGGTGAGATATGATTAGATGATCAGGGATTGTACAGTGTATGGGCAGATCAGATGTATCTGTGGTGTGATATGATTGGATGATCAGGGATTGTATAGTGTATGGAAGATCAGATGTATCTGTGGTGAGATATGATTGGATGATCAGGGATTGTACAGTGTATGGAAGATCAGATGTATCTGTGGTGAGATATGATTGGATGATGGGGGATTGTACAGTGTATGGGCAGATCAGATGTATCTGTGGTGTGATATGATTGGATGATCAGGGATTGTACAGTGTATGGGCAGAACAGATGTATCTGTGGTGAGATATGATTGGATGATGGGGGATTGTACAGTGTATGGGCAGATCAGGTGTATCTGTGGTGAGATATGATTGGATGATCAGGGATTGTACAGTGTATGTGCTGCTCAGATGTATTTGTGGTGTGATATGATTGGATGATGGGGGATTGTACAGTGTATGGGCAGATCAGATGTATCTGTGGTGAGATATGATTGGATGATCAGGGATTGTACAGTGTATGTGCTGCTCAGATGTATCTGTGGTGAGATATGATTGGATGATCAGGGATTGTACAGTGTATGGGCAGATGGATGTATCTGTGGTGTGATATGATTGGATGATCAGGGATTGTACAGTGTATGGAAGATCAGATATATCTGTGGTGAGATATGATTGGATGATCAGGGATTGTACAGTGTATGGCAGCTCAGATGTATCTGTGGTGAGATATGATTGGATGATCAGGGATTATACAGTGTATGGGCAGATCAGATGTATCTGTGGTGAGATATGATTAGATGATCAGGGATTGTACAGTGTATGGGCAGATCAGATGTATCTGTGGTGTGATATGATTGGATGATCAGGGATTGTATAGTGTATGGAAGATCAGATGTATCTGTGGTGAGATATGATTTGATGATCAGGGATTGTACAGTGTATGGAAGATCAGATGTATCTGTGGTGAGATATGATTGGATGATGGGGGATTGTACAGTGTATGGGCAGATCAGATGTATCTGTGGTGTGATATGATTGGATGATCAGGGATTGTACAGTGTATGGGCAGAACAGATGTATCTGTGGTGAGATATGATTGGATGATGGGGGATTGTACAGTGTATGGGCAGATCAGGTGTATCTGTGGTGAGATATGATTGGATGATCAGGGATTGTACAGTGTATGTGCTGCTCAGATGTATTTGTGGTGTGATATCATTGGATGATCAGGGATTGTATAGTGTATGGCAGATCAGATGTATCTGTGGTGTGATATGATTGGTTGATCAGGGATTGTACAGTGTATGGGCAGATCAGATGTATCTGTGGTGAGATATGATTGGATGATCAGGGATTATACAGTGTATGGGCAGATCAGATGTATCTGTGGTGAGATATGATTGGATGATGGGGGATTGTACAGTGTATGGGCAGATCAGATGTATCTGTGGTTTGATATGATTGGATGATCAGGGATTGTACAGTGTATGGAAGATCAGATGTATCTGTGGTGAGATATGATTGAATGATGGGGGATTGTACAGTGTATGGGCAGATCAGATGTATCTGTGGTGTGATATGATTGGATGATCAGGGATTGTACAGTGTATGGCAGCTCAGATGTATCTGCGGTGTGATATGATTGGATGATCAGGGATTGTACAGTGTATGGGCAGATCAGATGTATCTGTGGTGTGATATGATTGGATGATCAGGGATTGTACAGTGTATGGGCAGATCAGATGAATCTGTAGTGAGATATGATTGGTTGATCAGGGATTGTATAGTGTATGGGCAGCTCAGATGTATCTGTGGTGAGATATGATTGGATGATCAGGGATTGTATAGTGTATGGAAGATCAGATGTATCTGTGGTGAGATATGATTGGATGATCGGGGATTGTACAGTGTATGGGCAGCTCAGATGTATCTGTGGTAAGATATGATTGGATGATCAGGGATTGTACAGTGTATGGGCAGATCAGATGTATCTGTGTTGAGATATGATTGGATGATCAGGGATTGTACAGTGTATGGGCAGATGGATGTATCTGTGGTGTGATATGATTGGATGATCAGGGATTGTACAGTGTATGGCAGATCAGATGTATCTGTGGTGTGATATGATTGGATTATCGGGGATTGTACAGTGTATGGGCAGATCAGATGTATCTGTGGTGAGATATGATTGGATGATCAGGGATTGTACAGTGTATGGGCTGCTCAGATGTATCTGTGGTGAGATATGATTGGATGATCAGGGATTGTACAGTGTATGGGCAGATCAGATGTATCTGTGGTGAGATATGATTGGATGATCAGGGATTGTACAGTGTATGGGCAGATCAGATGTATCTGTAGTGAGATATGATTGGTTGATCAGGGATTGTATAGTGTATGGGCAGCTCAGATGTATCTGTGGTGAGATATGATTGGATGATCAGGGATTGTACAGTGTATGGGCAGCTCAGATGTATCTGTGGTGTGATATGATTGGATGATGGGGGATTGTACAGTGTATGGGCAGATCAGATGTATCTGTGGTGAGATATGATTGGATGATCAGGGATTGTACAGTGTATGGCAGCTCAGGTGTATCTGTGGTGAGATATGATTGGATGATGGGGGATTGTACAGTGTATGGGCAGATCAGATGTATCTGTGGTGAGATATGATTGGATGATGGGGGATTGTACAGTGTATGGGCAGATCAGATGTATCTGTGGTGAGATATGATTGGATGATCAGGGATTGTACAGTGTATGGGCAGCTCAGATGTATCTGTGGTGAGATATGATTGGATGATCGGGGATTGTACAGTGTATGTGCTGCTCAGATGTATCTGTGGTGAGATATGATTGGATGATCAGGGATTGTACAGTGTATGGGCAGCTCAGATGTATCTGTGGTGAGATATGATTGGATGATCAGGGATTGTACAGTGTATGGGCAGATGGATGTATCTGTGATGAGATATGATTGGATGATGGGGGATTGTACAGTGTATGGGCAGATGGATGTATCTGTGGTGAGATATGATTGGATGATCAGGGATTGTACAGTGTATGGGCAGCTCAGATGTATCTGTGGTGAGATATGATTGGATGATCAGGGATTGTACAGTGTATGGGCAGCTCAGATGTATCTGTGGTGAGATATGATTGGATGATCAGGGATTGTACAGTGTATGGGCAGCTCAGATGTATCTGTGGTGAGATATGATTGGATGATCAGGGATTGTACAGTGTATGGGCAGCTCAGATGTATCTGTGGCGTGGTATGATTGGATGATCAGGGATTGTACAGTGTATGGGCAGATCAGATGTATCTGTGGTGAGATATGATTGGATGATCGGGGATTGTACAGTGTATGGGCAGATCAGATGTATCTGTGGTGAGATATGATTGGATGATGGGGGATTGTACAGTGTATGGGCAGATCAGATGTATCTGTAGTGAGATATGATTGGATGATCAGGGATTGTACAGTGTATGGGCAGCTCAGATGTATCTGTGGTGAGATATGATTGGATGATCAGGGATTGTACAGTGTATGGGCAGCTCAGATGTATCTGTGGTGTGATATGATTGGATGATGGGGGATTGTACAGTGTATGGGCAGATCAGATGTATCTGTGGTGAGATATGATTGGATGATCAGGGATTGTACAGTGTATGGCAGCTCAGGTGTATCTGTGGTGAGATATGATTGGATGATGGGGGATTGTACAGTGTATGGGCAGATCAGATGTATCTGTGGTGAGATATGATTGGATGATCGGGGATTGTACAGTGTATGGGCAGCTCAGATGTATCTGTGGTAAGATATGATTGGATGATCAGGGATTGTACAGTGTATGGGCAGATCAGATGTATCTGTGTTGAGATATGATTGGATGATCAGGGATTGTACAGTGTATGGGCAGATGGATGTATCTGTGGTGTGATATGATTGGATGATCAGGGATTGTACAGTGTATGGCAGATCAGATGTATCTGTGGTGTGATATGATTGGATTATCGGGGATTGTACAGTGTATGGGCAGATCAGATGTATCTGTGGTGAGATATGATTGGATGATCAGGGATTGTACAGTGTATGGGCTGCTCAGATGTATCTGTGGTGAGATATGATTGGATGATCAGGGATTGTACAGTGTATGGGCAGATCAGATGTATCTGTGGTGAGATATGATTGGATGATCAGGGATTGTACAGTGTATGGGCAGATCAGATGTATCTGTAGTGAGATATGATTGGTTGATCAGGGATTGTATAGTGTATGGGCAGCTCAGATGTATCTGTGGTGAGATATGATTGGATGATCAGGGATTGTACAGTGTATGGGCAGCTCAGATGTATCTGTGGTGTGATATGATTGGATGATGGGGGATTGTACAGTGTATGGGCAGATCAGATGTATCTGTGGTGAGATATGATTGGATGATCAGGGATTGTACAGTGTATGGCAGCTCAGGTGTATCTGTGGTGAGATATGATTGGATGATGGGGGATTGTACAGTGTATGGGCAGATCAGATGTATCTGTGGTGAGATATGATTGGATGATGGGGGATTGTACAGTGTATGGGCAGATCAGATGTATCTGTGGTGAGATATGATTGGATGATCAGGGATTGTACAGTGTATGGGCAGCTCAGATGTATCTGTGGTGAGATATGATTGGATGATCGGGGATTGTACAGTGTATGTGCTGCTCAGATGTATCTGTGGTGAGATATGATTGGATGATCAGGGATTGTACAGTGTATGGGCAGCTCAGATGTATCTGTGGTGAGATATGATTGGATGATCAGGGATTGTACAGTGTATGGGCAGATGGATGTATCTGTGATGAGATATGATTGGATGATGGGGGATTGTACAGTGTATGGGCAGATGGATGTATCTGTGGTGAGATATGATTGGATGATCAGGGATTGTACAGTGTATGGGCAGCTCAGATGTATCTGTGGTGAGATATGATTGGATGATCAGGGATTGTACAGTGTATGGGCAGCTCAGATGTATCTGTGGTGAGATATGATTGGATGATCAGGGATTGTACAGTGTATGGGCAGCTCAGATGTATCTGTGGTGAGATATGATTGGATGATCAGGGATTGTACAGTGTATGGGCAGCTCAGATGTATCTGTGGCGTGGTATGATTGGATGATCAGGGATTGTACAGTGTATGGGCAGATCAGATGTATCTGTGGTGAGATATGATTGGATGATCGGGGATTGTACAGTGTATGGGCAGATCAGATGTATCTGTGGTGAGATATGATTGGATGATGGGGGATTGTACAGTGTATGGGCAGATCAGATGTATCTGTAGTGAGATATGATTGGATGATCAGGGATTGTACAGTGTATGGGCAGCTCAGATGTATCTGTGGTGAGATATGATTGGATGATCAGGGATTGTACAGTGTATGGGCAGCTCAGATGTATCTGTGGTGTGATATGATTGGATGATGGGGGATTGTACAGTGTATGGGCAGATCAGATGTATCTGTGGTGAGATATGATTGGATGATCAGGGATTGTACAGTGTATGGCAGCTCAGGTGTATCTGTGGTGAGATATGATTGGATGATGGGGGATTGTACAGTGTATGGGCAGATCAGATGTATCTGTGGTGAGATATGATTGGATGATGGGGGATTGTACAGTGTATGGGCAGATCAGATGTATCTGTGGTGAGATATGATTGGATGATCAGGGATTGTACAGTGTATGGGCAGCTCAGATGTATCTGTGGTGAGATATGATTGGACGATCAGGGATTGTACAGTGTATGGGCAGCTCAGATGTATCTGTAGTGAGATATGATTGGATGATCAGGGATTGTACAGTGTATGGGCAGCTCAGATGTATCTGTGGTGAGATATGATTGGATGATCAGGGATTGTACAGTGTATGGGCAGATCAGATGTATCTGTGGTGAGATATGATTGGATGATCAGGGATTGTACAGTGTATGTGCTGCTCAGATGTATCTGTGGTGAGATATGATTGGATGATCAGGGATTGTACAGTGTACGTGCTGCTCAGATGTATCTGTGGTGAGATATGATTGGATGATCAGGGATTGTACAGTGTATGGAAGATCAGATGTATCTGTGGTGAGATATGATTGGATGATCAGGGATTGTACAGTGTATGGGCAGATCAGATGTATCTGTGGTGAGATATGATTGGATGATCAGGGATTGTACAGTGTATGGGCAGCTCAGATGTATCTGTGGTAAGATATGATTGGATGATCAGGGATTGTACAGTGTATGGGCAGCTCAGATGTATCTGTGGTGAGATATGATTGGATGCCAGTGATTGTACAGTGTGTGGGCAGATAAGATGTATCTGTGGTGTGATATGATTGTATGATCAGAGATTGTACAGTGTATGGGCAGATGGATGTATCTGTGGTGAGATACGATTGGATGATGGGGAATTGTAAGGTGGCCACTAATGATACAATATTTTTCATCCAATTTTACCAAATCTATGTATTATAAGGATAAACTGAGTGAATACATTGATTGGATAATGTAGGCAGTTAACTTATATTACATAGAAATGTAAGATTGGATGAAAAAGATTGTATCATAAGTGTCCAGCTGTACAGTGTATGGGCAGATTAGACGTATCTGTGGTGTGATATGATTGGTTGATTAGGGATTGTACAGTGTATGGGCAGATGGATGTATCTGTGGTGAGATATGATTGGATGATCAGGGATTGTACAGTGTATGGGCAGATGGATGTATCTGTGGTGTGATATGTATCTGTGGTGTGATATGATTGGATGATCAGTGATTGTACAGTGTATGGGCAGATCAGATGTATCTGTGGTGAGATATGATTGGATGATCGGGGATTGTACAGTGTATGTGCTGCTCAGATGTATCTGTGGTGAGATATGATTGGATGATCAGGGATTGTACAGTGTATGGGCAGATGGATGTATCTGTGGTGAGATATGATTGGATGATCAGGGATTGTACAGTGTATGGGCAGATCAGATGCATCTGTGGTGAGATATGATTGGACGATCAGTGATTGTACAGTGTATGGGCAGATCAGATGTATCTGCAGTGGGATATAATTGGATGGTCAGTGATTGTACAGTGTATGGGCAGATGGATGTATCTGTGGTGAAATATGATTGGTCGACCAGTGATTGTACAGTGTATGGGCAGATGGATGTATCTGTGGTGTGATATGATTGAATGATCAGTGATTGTACAGTGTATGGGCAGCTCAGATGTATCTGTGGTGAGATAGGATTGGATGATGTGGATTGTACAATGTATGGGCAGATTGGAGCTGCTCTGCCTGCAGTTTGTCACTAAACAGACTGCTTTCAGGAATATGATCTGCAGTGATTTACACCCTCTGTAAAAATTCAGATCTCAGGATTCCTGCTTTGAAGAGATACTTTTAAGGGTGACCGGAAGCTCTCATTTACTGCAGGTCATCCTCATCCTGTAAATCTCAGATGACTGCTCAGCACTTAACAGCTCCCAGCCGTGCACACGAACGGGGATCGAGTTACAGCGTTACGCAATCGTCCCAGCGACTGAGGAAGATTGGGCAACCTCTAATCCTGGTGCACTACAAGGCTCAGTCACACTGCCAGTCCTTGCCTAGCGAGGGGCCATGTGACACCAGATAGGGAGGAGCAACCCCTTACGTGATAAAATACTTAAAAATCCTTTAAAAGGGTAATGGACTAAACTTACCTCAGTGTATCGCTGAACGTTACGTTTAATAGTGGTACACAGGGACAGTGCGCTTCACAAGTTATAGCCCTCGAAATGCGTTCATGTGTATCTTTGATAAACTTAAAGGACAACTGAAGTGAGAAGAATATTGAGGCTGCCATATTTATTTCCTTTTTAAACAATACCAGTTGTCTGGCAGTCCTGCTGATCTCTGGCTGCAGTAGTGTCTGAATAACACCAGAAACAAGCATGCAGATAGTATCCACTCTTCCTATTCAGTAAGCCAGCACCTATTCAGTAGGAGACCTTGGGCAAGACTCCCTAACAGTGCTACTGTGCTACTGCCTATAGCGTGCATCCAAGTGGCTGCAACTCTGGAGCTTTGAGTCCGCCAGGAGAAAAGCTCAATATGAATGTTATTATTTGTCTTGTCTTGTCTAATCTTGTAAGATCTGCCAATAATGTCAGAAACACCAGATCCTCATATGCTTGTTCAGGGGCTGTGGCTAAAAGTATTTGATGCAGAGGATCGGCAGGGCTGCCAGGCATCTGATATTGCTTAAAGAGACACTGGAGCGAAAAAAAATATATGATATAGTGAATTGGTTGTGTACTATGAATAATTACTAGAAGATTAGCAGCAAAGAAAATATTCTCATATTTTTATTTTCAGGTATATAGTGTTTTTTCTAACATTGCATCATTCTCTAATATGTGCAGATTACACAACACTCAGCATTCAAAATGATTCTTTCAGAGCAGTCTGTGAACTAATGACCTCTCCTCTGGCAGAGAAAAAGTAATTAGCTCACTTACGGTTGAGATAATAAAAGTCAGATAACAGCCCTCTCCATGACTTTGAAAGTTGTAGAGCTTATGGCTTTTTTGCATAGAGATAACAACTGGAGTTTCTTAACTCTTCCTGTACTGGAAACAATTAGACTGATATATCTGATCTTAATGTTTTATTTCTTAGCTGTACTACACATACAAATCATAATATCATCATTTTTTTCCGCTTCAGTGTCTCTTTAAAAGGAAATAAATATAGCAGCCCCAATATCTCACTTCACGTGTCCTTTAAAGGACCACTGTCGCGAAAATCGTAAAATTTTAAATACATGTAAACATATACAGAAAAGAAGTGCATTTCTCCCAGAGTAGAATGAGCCATACATCACTTTTCTCCTATGTTGCTGTCACTTACAGTAAGTAGTAGAAATCTGACAGAACTAGTTTTTGACTAGTCCATCTCTTCATGGGGCATTTTCAGGTATTTGTTTATTTTCAAAAGCACTTAGTGAATGGCAGTTGCTCTATCCAACTGGCAAAAAAGTGTACGGTGAGCAGGGAGGCTGGCCAGCATCTTTGTATAAATCTTTTTTCAGGGAATGTCTTTATAAAGAATAAAGTCCATGCTGAGAATCCCCTATGGAGAGATGGGTTAGTCCAAAACCTGTCGGTTCTGTCAGATTTCTACTACCTACTGCAAGTGACAGGAACATAGGAGAAAAGTCTTTTATGGCTAATTTTATTCTGGAAGAAACTTACTGCTTATTTGTATGTGTTTATTTATATTTAAAATTTCAAGATTTTCACTACAGTGGTATTTCAACCTTTAGGCCTTGTTCACATCATTTAGCGCAGATGGCTGTGCGATTGGAATACAACGCGTATAATTGTCGCCATCTATCCCGCTATGTGCTACAGTGAGTGGGTCAGCGCTACGATTCCGTAAAAATGCATGCTGCGCAGTGCATATGATGGGAATGGCAGAAGTGCTGTCTATACACTTCTGGCGTTCTTGCGTGCCGTACACGATACGCCCTGCCGAAATGCGAGGGAGAGAGAGATACGTCGGAATTCCGCGGAACAGCTCCAAAATCCTGTCGGAATGAAACGGTAGCGGAATTTCGGTATGACGGTGTCCCGGAAATGGGCTCTTCCGACCATGACTGTCACCGACTATGGTACTGCTCAGCACCAACACCCAAACTAACATGGCCAAGAACTCCTATGGGCTGGCACTGGCCATGTTGTAGCCATTCACCAGTTCCGGTACCCAAACCAAGCACACCAAGACAAATTGTTTTATGTTCCCCTCCCTCAAAGTTTTGCACCAACACTACTTATGGGGAAAAAAACACCAGTCTGGATTTTGCGTGCCCAATCAGCATTGTTTTCCGTGAAACAGGATTATGCCACAGACTTCTTTCCGCTCTGTTTGTAGACTAGGACAAGCCATGTGTCCATGCTCATAGCTAGGCCATCAACTTCAGTTTATCCCTGTATGTCCACTCCTCTCACCTATGGACTTACCCTTCTTAAAGTGGAGCTGTCAGCCATACTATCTCAGAAAACAAAACACATATATAAGTAGATAAATATTTGCTCTACTTACATAACGCATGTATTGCACTGTCCACGTTTTGATTTTAGTGATTATTCTATAGTTGAAAAGGAGAAAATTCTTCTTAGGATTTTCCATTTTCTCTGTGTCTATCTTGAAGCCAATCCTGACATTATTTCCTCCCTTACTCTGTCTGTGTATCATTGCCCGCCCTCCTCCCAGTCTTCAGACACTCCCCCCAGCTGCAGTAAAAAGTGCATTGAGAACTATTGGCCAATCAGAGAGGAACCGCGGTGTGGGATGGTAAAACAGGCTTCAGCCAATCAGGTTGCATTAGTTAAGTCTGAAGGGAAAGTAAAGAAGAAGAAAAGAAAACCCGCCATGCCCTGCAAACTTCCTTTGTGCAGCAGATGTACCAAATAAGAACGAGGGAAACTGGGGAATGATGTTTTATGGAGAAGAAAAATAAGAGTGATTTTTTAGCTTTTGGATTGCCTGGTTAGCATCCTTATTACTTGTTTACCAGATAGAAAATAAAGAATTGATTTTTGATTTTATGCCCAACAGTTACACTTTAAAGAGAACCCGAGGTGTGTTTAAAGAATGTTATCTGTATACAGAGGCTGGATCTGCCTATACAGCCCAGCCTCTGTTGCTATCCCAAACCCCACTAAGGTCCCCCTGCACTCTGCAATCCCTCATATATCACAGCCGTGCTGTAGTGTCAGTCTCAGCTGCTCCCCCGCCTCCTGCATTGCTCCGGTCCCTGCCCCTGTCCCTTCCCTCCAATCAGCAGGGAGGGAAGGGATGCAGGCGGGGACTGGAGTTCTGCAGGAGGCGGGGAGAGCAGCAGACTGACACAATAGAGATAAACACAGCCAGCTCTGACAAGCTGTTTGTCAGCAGCGTGGCTGTGATTTATGAGGGATTGCAGAGTGCAGGGGGACCTTAGGGGGGTTTGGGATAGCAACAGAGGCTGAGCTGTATAGGCAGATCCAGCCTCTGCATGCAGATAATATTTTTCAAACCCACCTCGGGTTCTCTTTAAGGAGTTTATGGGAGTCTACTGCCATAATTTCTCACTTTTTAGTCCATTCTCGTTGTCTTCCAATATCAATAGTAATTAAGTAATAAGTGTCAAACATTAATTGATTATAAAAGACGATCTCTTGCCGATAGCCGATATGTTAATTCTCAGGGCATGAGCGTGTGTGGGTGTGGTTTAGAAACGGATGCATGGAAAGATCCAGCATGAGACATTTCTCTCAGCTTTTGGTGGGTGGATGTCCGGCTTTTCATCTTATGTCTATGTCCATATCTGACCACTGAGAAATCGTTCTAGGTTAAGATATGCTTTGATCTCCTGCAAAACAGGCTGTTTGGGTGGGGCAACCAATCCATTTTATTCTTTTTTTATGACATAGCAAACAGATGATTGAAGAACATCTGGAAAACGACACAGCATTGCTACACCTCCAATCAGCATTGGCTATAACTATCTGGACCAATGAGCATCTGATTGTGTTGGTGGCCACCATTGGGTGTTCATTCATCTGGATGGAGCCTTGTCTACATCAGTTTGTAACAAATGGACACCGTTTTGTGTGCTAGAAAGCTACCAAAATGTCTGAAGTTCCACTGACGTAAGAAACACCTTGACACCGTGGTGTAATAATTTCTTCCATTACCTCATTTGGACTGAGGAAGTGTTCTGAAGTAGCGACGAAACATCTTCAAGACAAAACTGATTAGAATTGAAACTATATAATTTTTTTGCTTTAGCAATAGCATGAAATGAAGAAATGAGATCTTCCAAACAGATTACTTTCCATCTTTATGGCTATTGTTACCTTGCATTGGGCTTTGCTGCATTGGGCTTTGTCTTGTGTCACGCTACACACGCTATAACCTCAATAACTTATTCGATTTGATTCTATAAGACAATCAAATATATCAAATAATTACTGATTTTTGTTCCATGTGGAAAAGTGAGCAGTGCACCCTATGAAGAGCCCAAACAGTGCAGTATGTCACAAAGTATATTAGGCAAAATTAATACTCACAAAGGGAGGTTGCAAAGGGTCCTGACATGTGGCATCAGCCACATGGTGACCAGACTTTCACAAGGAGGGAAACAAATTCAAACCCATCGGCCCTTTATCTGTCCTGAGGAAGTGGGCAGAAACTCACGAAACGCGTTGACTGTGCTTATTAAAAATTCATATTTACATATTGTATATGAATTTGTCGCTATTGAGGTAAGCCACCTCCCCCTTTTTTTAACACTCCTGGGCATCTTACCCCCTTTTTGATCCACACATCATACAATCTTTGCTTAATTTAGGTGATTTTTCCAACTGTAAATTTCCATTCCTAAAATAATGATAATTTGCCCTTATTATTTCTTCACTGATATTTTCCTGGTTTAGCTCCTAGATTTTACAAAAAAAATTGACTCACCTCTAAAAACGAAAGTTCTGCCCAGGAAATATCATACAATTCGATTAAAAGGTGCCCATTACTGATACAATATTTTCCTCAGATGCGATCAATTCAATCAGATGTGTGGGATTGTAAAGCCTGGTACATACTTTCAATTATGATTGGCCAATCACTGACCAATGTTACCACCTCCATGTAGTATATGGGTTTTCCTACACAATCTAGTTATATTCAATATCAATTGGCCCCCATGCTACTTTGAAGTGGTAACATTTGTCAGTGATTGGCCAATCGTAATTGAAAGTGTGTACTAGGCTTAAGTCATTGGAAGGTAATTCTTGATTGTTTGCATGAACACTCCAGGCCATGTAAGCACAACTGCATGTGGCGCGCTCCCGCGCTCGCGCAGGCGCAGGAGATGCCGACCTGGTGCAGTCAGCATCTGCAATGGAGGGGATCCTGGGACAGCAGGGCTCTATTTTTTGCTCGTATCTGTTCTTTAAATTACTTCCAGCCCCTGTAGTCCTCCTGGTTAGGGATGGACGGAAATGTCGATTTCCGACTTCCACCAATGCCGATTACCAATTCCACGGATTTCCGATCAGTTTTGGATTTCCGAGTAGTGGTGTTTTTGGTCATTTTTTTGCATTCCCTGATTGGCCAAATACTTCCGAGTTGTTTCTGCAGTCACTGATTGGTCCAATGCTTCCGGGTTCTGTGATTGGGCTAAAATTTCCAAATAGCAGTAATGCAGTATTTCCACAGAAACCCGATTTCTGAGTTCTGCTTTCCGATCGGAAATTCGGAAATTTAAATGCTACAAAATCCTAATGAGCATTCCTACTCCTGGTCCCTCGTTGTCATTCTGCTCTGTTCCATTCAGCCGTTGTGCGCCTCCAAAAGCTGTCTGACTAGACCAGTTGCTGGGTACTGCGCCTACACGGCTCTAGCCACGCACTGCCGTGATTGGAGCGTTCTGACCATGTGCAGTTGCAATTTTTACTAGCTGCACAAGCACAGAATGCTATGGGAGTGAGATTGAGAGGGTGGCCGGCCTGTGGCAGCGCATGCAGCTTTCATAAGAGTCATTTGCTGAATGGAACAGAGCGGAATGATGGCAAGGGACCAGGAGCTAACACTGCAAATGCAGCGCAGGAGAATTGAGTGCAGCCGGCGCCACCATAGACCGTAATAGGAATTACAGCTATAGCCGCGCACAGTCAGTAACTTCGGAGCCGTTAGAAGATGGAGCTGAAGTTACTTTTAAAACACTGTAGTGTTTAAATTATTCCCCACCATCCACATGGAACTGGAGGGGGAATAGTATTTAAAGAGACTCTGTAACAAATTTTTCAGCCTTAGTTCTTCTATCCTATAAGTTCTTATGCCTGTTCTAATGTGCTCTGGCTTACTGCAGCCTTTCCTAATTGCACTGTCTCTGTAATAAATCTTATCTTCTTTCCTCTGTCGTGTCTGTCGGCCTAATGCTTGAATGTGTGGAATGTGCAGGGCTGCTTGTCATTGGATAGAAGCGATACACACCCTCTGCAGGCCCCCTGCACACTCTGTATGACTCACACACTCTGCTTATGTGAGCCTATCACAAGCTGGTTAGTTTGTTTGTAAACACTGCCTAAAACTGTTAATTACAAGCCAGGATTGCAGCAGGGAGAGGCAGAAACAGCACAGAGGGGCCCAGGAGAACATAAGGAATAGAATTGTATGCTTTTTATTGTAAGAATTTTAGAGTACAGATTCTCTTTAACACCTTCAGGAACTTGTGCAGCAGCAGGATAAGTCCTACTGGCTGTATCCTGCGCCCAAGTCTCCTAGCGGAGAATTCTCTCGGACGCACCAGGAGGACTACAAAGGGCTGGAAGAAGCCCCAGGTAAGTTAAACTTGGTACTTTTTTTCTCTTTGAATGACCACTATCGCAAAAAAAATAATAATTGTAAAATGTAAAATACAAGTAAACACATACATCTAAGAAGTATGTTCCTTGCAGAGAGTAGAATGAGCTATAAATTACTTGTCTCCTACGTTGCTCCTAGTTAGTAGAAATGTGACAGAACTGACAGGTTTTTGACAAGTCCATCTACTAATGGGGGATTCTTTTTCATCTATTATTTACAAAAGCAGTCCCTCGAAAAGATCTACAGTATATAGAGATGCAGCCTACCCCCCCCTCCCCCCTTACACACACACACACACACACACACACACACACACACACACACACACACACACACACACACACACACACACACACACACACACACACACACACACACACACACACACACACACACACACACACACACACACACACACACACACACACACACCAGTTTGCCCACTATTCTGGCAGTTGGGCTGAGCAACTGCCATTTACTTTTTAAATTAAAGAAAACGCATAGAATCCCCCAGGAGGAAATAGGTTAGTCCAGAACCTGCCAGTTCCGTCAGGTCTCTACTACCGACTGTAAGTGACAGCAACGTAGGATAAAAGTAATTTATAGCTCATTTTACTTTATTTTAAAAGTACTTTTTATTTATGTGTTTTCGAGTATTTTACATTTTCCAATTTTTTCACCATAGTGGTCCTTTAACAGAGTAAACAATGAAAGGTTACTGAAAATCTTTGGCCTCTCCAAACAATGAAAGACTTGATGTACAGCAGAAAAATGAATGGATTTATGAAACTGTAGCCTACATTGAAGGATCAGATTGTGCTGTGTGTAGTTAGATTTATAAAGTATCTCATTACTGGGCCAAAACTAGTAATTAATTCATGCAAAAGTTAATAATGATTATAATTATACAGTAATATTAATTTACGCCATGTCATTATTTTCTGTGGTGATGTACGAAGAAGGATACTAAGAAAAAATATTTATATAACACCACCACTTTCCATGGGGCCATATACAGTTGGATATTATTATTTAGTATTTATATAGCTCCGACATCTTCGGCAGCGCTGTATAGAGTACATAGTCATGTCACTTAACTGTCCCTCTAATCCTACTAAAGTCATAGTCTAATATACTACCATATTATTATGTGATTATATAGCACTGGGACCAGGACTTTACACGCTACATAGTCATGTCACTGACTGTCCTCAGAGGCGCTCACAATCTAATCTTACCATAGTCATAGTATAATATCCTACCATATTATTAATATGTATTCATATATAGTAGCAGTGACATCTTCCGCAGCACTTTACAGAGTACATACTCATGTCACTGACTGTCCTCGGAGGAGCTCACAAATTAATCCTCGCCATAGTCATAGTCTAATGTCCTACCATATTATTATTATGTATTTATATAGCACTGGCATCTTCTGCAGCACTTTACAGAGTACATAGTCATGTCACTGACTGTCCTCAGAGGCACTCACAATCTAATCCTACCATAGTCGTAGTATAATATCCTACCATATTATTAATATGTATTCATATACAGAAGCACTGACATCTTCCGCAGCCCTTTACAGAGTACACAGTCATGTCACTGACTGTCCTCGGAGGAGCTCACAATCAAATCCTACCATAGTCTAATGTCCTACCATATCATTATTATGTATTTATATAGCACTGAAATCCTCTGCAGCACTGTACAGAGTACATAGTCATGCCACTGACTGTCCTCGGAGGAGCTCACAATCTAATCCTGCCATATGTATCGTAGTCTGGGGTCAATCTAGGGGAAGTCAATTAACCCACACAGACACGGGGAGAACGTACAAACTCCATGCAGATCGTGCCCTGGCTGGGATTTGAACCAGGGATCCAGCACTGCAAAGTGAGAGCACTAACCACTACGCCACCGTGCTGCCTATGTTATCATATCATAATAATCACAGCCCCATCTCTCCACACCAATATTTCACATAGACAGACAGATGGAATTCTGCTCAAAATACGATTGGTTCCACTCCACGCAGAGCCCAAAGACCCTCATTCTTCCACACAAACACACATTCACCCCTTAATTACATTACTGTCATGTGTCTGTTCCCTTTATTTTTTATCTAAAAGGCTTTTTTCATGAAGGAAGTTTAATGGTGCATCTCCCCCTCACCCTCCCACCGTGTCACCACCCTCTTATTAGCCAGCCTGGGCAGACTCCTCTAGTGCTGGTGGAGTGGTGGACACTCAAGAGTCCTCTTGTAAGTGGACAAGAGCAAAAAGGTATCTTCTTCAGTCTTCACTCAGAGCAGATCAGCTCCCTGGAGAGAGGAGCTCAGAGCTGAGGAGGGGGGAAGCCAGAAGGGGGAAGAGAGACAGAGAGAGAGAGGGAGAGAGAGAGAGAGCAGGAGGAACAGGGGAAGACTGAGGCACAAATCCGCACAAGAGGGACCAGCCAGGAGAAGAGGACACCAGAGGCAGAGCAGAGACACCAAAAAGCTGCAAACTTTCTGAAAGTTGGAGAAACTTTGGAGAGAGAGAGTGAGAGAGAAGAAACCAGAGAAGAGGTATTGCAGAAGGGGGAGGGAGTTAGAGCAGAGACTCCTAGCGAGCTGGTGCCCCTCCAAAAATTAAGGACACATCATTTTAGGAATGAATGCTACTGATCCATGTGTGTCTTATTGTGAACCCCCTACCATGGATTGTTACTACAGCCCAGCTCCGCAAGTCAGAGAACTGCAGAGTTCGCCTTTTAGGGCATTCCAGCCCAGTGATAAGTTTAGTCCAGCTTTCCTGGCCAGCAAAGGACAGAGCTTTGGGGACAAGCCCAGGGGCGCCTCGTACCAGCAGGAGTGCCAGACGCTGGATGGCAATACCAACGATCAACAGCAACAAGGATCCTTCAGCAAGTTCCAGGGTCACCACAGCCAGCCCCAGCAACAGCAGTCCCATCTGTATATGCAGAACAGCTCCTGCAACAAGTCTCCTGCAGACAGTCTAAAACTGCAAGACAGTCCAGGGGAACCTCTCCTTCCTTGTTACGGTAAGAGGAGCCCATCAGTACTTCTTCTCTGCCCAGCGCTGCTCGCTGCTGGTCTTCTGAGCTTTCAGAACTTCCTTAACACTTCAGCCAGGCAGGGTGTCTTAGTTATAATAGTTTATGGAGTCACCAAAACTTTGGCAAACTTTAGTTGAAAAATCTTCAACCACTCTCTTTAACCGCTCTCTGTAGTCAGTTAATGATCTGAAAGCTCAGAAAATTCAGACTAAAGTTCTCAAAATTCACACCAAGCTCTACAGCTCTTTTGACGTTCTCAGAAAATGTAACCAACTTACAAAACCACTGCAAAACTTTTTTGTCCAGACCGTTTTATGCCTCACCAAACTTTTCAAAACTTTTCTCAAAGCCAACAACTGATTTATTTCTCAGATAATCACCAGGACTGCACTGTAAGCTCAGTTCAGCTTCTAAAAAGTTTAACCAAAGCTCTCCAAACATTTGAGCTTCATCTAACTTTTTGGAAGCCTGAATTCAAAACCTTTGGTTTGGCAAAGTCTTGAAATCCCAGATCTTTTTTTTTTTTTTTTTTTCTAAGAGGTGAACTACACTCCAAACTGCAGATGAGGTTGTCAGGCTTATTTAAAACTTCAACCAAAGTTGATTTCTATTTGTGGGTTCCCTAACTTCAAGTTACCAGCTTCCAAATGTGCATTTAAATTCTGTAGACTTTATGAAGGCAATTTTTTTACAATAGTAAAATAGTTACTTTGCATTGTACAAGAATGCTAGAATGAATCCATTCATTTTTAGAATCAAAATCAATATTTAAAAATACAATATACTCCATGAGAAAAAAATATTTATGACTGGCAAAAGCTTCGAGCTAAGCAGGTTTTTGAATAGTTTAAATATTTTTTTAACGATACCTTATTTAATACAGAGGATTATCTTGTAATATCAACATCTATATTAGGTTATCTTCTCTGTATGTTTTATTCAACCTGTAATCATTAGTTTTACCATTTGTCATGTGGGAGGCGAAACCGTGAACGTTTTATTAGAAATAGTTTGGCCACAGAACCTCAAGTTGGGGTCCAAATGTACGTTATGTCCAACTCCATGGCTGCAATTATTAATAATTCTGACATTTGTGTTTACGTCTCTATAATCATTTGTATTTTCAGAACATGATGTGTCCACCCTAATCATAGCTCTAATCCAACTGTGGTCTCCTAATTGGCCAATTATCTGGAGGTACTAATTTTGTCGCGAGGTCAATTTTGCATCCTTTATCCCAGATTAAAGACTACTTTACGAGCTCCCTAAAATTAATGGGGATTAAGTGCCCCCGACCAAGCCCTGTGGGGTGTTTGTGCTGGATGGGAGATGCGCTATATTTATAAAGAATCAGGGGTCATTTTGTGGACAAGGCCCTTATCCCAATTAATATTTGCAAACATAGGTCAGCTGTGAGGTGAGATTAGTGCTTAAATCATGCAGCAACTGAATCGGAGGGACTGAAAGCCAAGGTGATTTCTCACTCCATAGGTCAGGAATAGGGAAATGACATCAATTTCTTTGCTTGATGTCCCTTTTTTAAAAAAACAAAACAAGGAGAGTTTATATATCTGTTCAGGATGAGGGCTTCCTGCAAGGCCTTGTAGCAAGTTAAGAAAGCCATTTGGCTGCTAGTTTGGTGTATTCCTCCTAAATGATATTTTCACTTTATAAATAAAATGCATTCTAAGCTACCAGCCAGCAAGGAAATACTCAGAATCTTTTTTGGAAGAAATTATTTCAGTACTTTTTAAATTGCAGAGTGCAAAAGTTATTTTAACCAGAAGATAGAAGAAAACTTGAAGGAAAAAAGTGAATTGGATTGATATAGAGCAGTGTTTCTGAACATTTTATTGGCATGTACCCCTTTTAAAACCCTGTACTCACCAAGTACCCCCTAGCATAGTAAACATTATCACAAGTACCCCCTTTACAAATATATATTTAATCATAGTACATGATAATTGGTTCTAAACAATTTCCAAGAATTTACGATTGTTTTTAATTTGCTAAAACACTAATTTGGGGTTGTTTACATAAGATTTATAATTTTCTAAAACTCTAAATTTGTTATTCTTGGTTAAGTATATCAAGCCCGAGTACCCCCTGGAACCATCAGAAGTACCCCCTGGAGTACGCATACCACACGTTGAGAACCTAGGAAACAGAGTACTACTTTTATTACATAATTAGTGGGTTTCTCCATTTGATACTGTTACAACGGTGAGCTGAATTTAAACATTTTAAAATCCAGTCACTGTTCATGTTTCAGTTTCCCAGCATCTGAGTATAATACTTGCCTCGGAAGAAGCAAGGATTACTTCTGTGAAATGGTCTTAAGGCCGTGCACCACAGGCGCCCATTGCCTCATCCTGATCACAGCACAGTCAGTATAAGTAGCAGCATCCACTATCCAAGTTGATGTACTGGACATTGCAACTTTTTGAATGCGTCTGCACTTTATTGTCTGAAGTTTAACTTTTTGTACTTTTTGCTACTAAACTGCATAGTCCCGGATTTCCGCTCTCCTTTGGGCTGAGTATAATCCTTGCATTGCCCTGTAGCTATACATTACCTGTGCCCATTACGTCCTATATATGTTATTTATGTCCAGCCTCAATACTTTGTGAAGTCTTGGAAGACACAACAGCACGGTCAGAATTGAGGCAAAAACTGCATCATGCTAAAAGTTGTGGGCATAGCATGATGCATAGGAAAGCTGAATCATTTAAGGGAAAGGGGAAAAATTATCCACCTACATTTTTGAAAAGCTTGATAAACTGTATATTCTGCAGCCATACCACACCCACCAAGTAATAGCAGTTGTGTGTTTTTTCCACTGTTGCTTCACTACCTTTTTCTTCCCAAAAGTTCACAGAGTAAAATGATGCACCAGGAAGGTTTTGTAGACGCGGTAACCGGATTCTTTACTTTAAAAAAAAAGAAAAAAAAATATTCAATCTTCCAGCTTTGGTTTCAATTTAGAGATTCACAATCAAAGACTAAAGGTCAGGGGTACAATCCACTGAAAGTTCTTAACATTAGTAGTCACAAATCTTTGGACGGGTCAGCATGTCAGTTCTCAAGGGAAAATCCTAACATTTTTTTAAGCAGGTGTAGATTTTATTTGAGTATTTAGTAAATAAAAGTGATTAATTTGTTACTTTCGTATTTGTATTCTTGTATGGATAGTCCTGTAGTTTTTGTCCTCTAATCGTATTTTCTATTTGGTACATTTTATTGCTCTATATGTTTTTTCTGCCCCCCCCCCCCCTCCTCTCCTTTTTCTCGAGAAAGTTCATGGTCAATATACAAGCTCTTGTCAAGCTCCCTATATTTGTCTCACCCCTCCCCTAAGCTCATTAAAAGGAACAGTTCGGTCATAAAATAATCTCCCATCATCTAAAGAAAGAGGGATGCAGCTTTAAATCTGCCCTTCAAACACTCAGATTATTTATTGAGGCAAGGGAACTGCTTCCGATCTAAGAAAAAAGATATACATATCTCCCTCTGGATCCGATTCTTTTTTTTAATAGGCTTTAGTTTGAACATAATGGAAAAAAACCTGTAGCTTGAATTACAAAAATAAACTAAAAAATTAGAAATGAAGAATTAAGTAGGAATTTCTAATTCATCCAAGCCATTAACATTTTTATAAAAAAATAAATAAATACATTTGTGTAAAAATCTATTTTTTGAATTTTTGCTCTTTTATATTTAGAGAGGAGAGGAGACCATCTTTTTCTCTATTACAGATGCCAAGGTATTGTAGCTACTGAAGGGCATCTCTTTATTTGGTATTATGAAAACATTATTACTGTGAAATGTTGGCAGAACACCATGTCGTTATTATTATTCTTGCAATTATTATTACAGACATAAAATAATTAACAGAAATGTAACAAGCAGTGACATAAGCTTGGAAGATTTCAGTTCTGTAAAACTTGTAGTCTACATGTACCCACACTTGTAACATATCCAACAATAAGCCAGATTGTACATTATTGTTGTTATCATAATTGTTATTGCAATAAATCTTATGATAAGTAGTGGTAGTGGTCGCAAGAGGAGGAAGAGATCTGAAAGTAATTTATTAAGATGGATGCAACCGACCATCTTTTAACTTTGCAAATAGATTATTTTACAGAAAGGTTTTTAGGTTAGTACAGGTTTCCATCATCAAATGGAACACTAGAGATAATTCAATAGTTATTAAATAAAATATTTACTATATTGATAATTAATTAAAGCAGGACCATTTCTACCCAATTCTCGTCATTTAGATGTTCCTTGTTTTTTAATTTTAGAGTGCTTTTATCATTTGTTGCTATCTAATTATAGTAATAATAATTGTCATATGTAAAATGGAAGGCCAAATTCTTTAGGTGAATTTTGTGAGCCGCATAAGGTATACTGAGGGCCCAAAATACCTGATTGCTACAGATACTACAAAACTTTGGGATTAATTCTCCACTCGTGGAGTATATTTAGGAAGAAGAATTTTAAAGGAAAGTTAGTATTTAGTGTCTTCAAAGTGCCTAATTTAAGATTGGTGAAAGTGCAAAAAATATTTCCTAAACTCAGCTGCAAAGTTATATTTAATTTAATAGCTTAGATAACTTTTGAAACAATTTACGATTGTGTTGTGCTGAGGATCGAATTTGTCAAGGGCTACCGAAGAGGATGGAAAAGGACTGCGTACGCCAAATTGGCCTTTTGACTTGTCCGTGGTATACCTTTTTTTTTTTTTTTTTCTTTGAAGGAGCTCTATACCTTGTCTGTTGGATTGTTAGGTTATGGCTGAAATATTTTGCTGCTTTTACAGAGTTTTACGTTGGAAGTAGCTAGCAGTTTGCAGAGAAACATTTATGTGATCTGATAAATGGATTGTTAGTAGCAACAGGGAATTTACATATGTAAATGTGTGTATTATTATTATTTGATTTCTTCAAATATGTAAAACCTGTTAAGTCAATAATTTAATCAAACAAATAAGTACAATGCCAATATACAAGACATATAAAATCAAAGCACTGGCAGCCACTTAGGGCGCTCTTCACATGCTATCAGGACTCAGGAGTATTAGGAAGCCTTGCCCATAGACTCCTTACTGTTTTACATACTGGCTTGAGCTGGGATTCGAACCCTGATCAAAAGCTCAAACCCATCATCAAAGACTGCAATAACTTTATTCAATCTGCCTTGCTGTTTACTATAAAAGGTTATTGATGTATGTTGGAGGGGGTTGATCAGACAAAATTTGCAGTCAAATTGGAAATGAATTGATGATTTTGTACTACACAGAAAAACATAAGACCATGCTGACTAGTAAGTCGAGAAGTTTGGTAAATACCTTAATTCCTCAAATTGATTCAACCAATTGAACCATAACATCCACAATCTGGCCAAATCACACAAGATTTGGTACATTTTGCTAACTTAAATAAAACACCGGTCATGCACAGCTATCTTGTTGAGCAGTCTTGAAGGTGCCTAAAGTTGGCCGTACAAAGGTGTCTGTTTCTGGTAGATTCAATCCTGTTGATTGAAACTGACCTCAACATATTTAATCAATAAATATCCAGTCAATTTTGGACTGTGTTTCTTTTAAAAGGGTGACTGGGCATGGTGGTAATTTTTTTGTACAGCAGATGGGGCAGGAACCGAGTGAATCGAGGTCTACAGAGCAATGCACTACATAACATCGAGCAGTCTAGCTCTACTGTGTGTAGAAGTAGGATTTAGAATTTACAGTAAGATATTTGTTGAAATCTGATCAAGCTAATTCAGTGTCCAATTAGGAGAAGATTGATCACTTGACAACTTAGGCTGTTATAGGATTATACAGTATATAGGGCAGCACGGTGTTATAGTGGTTAGCGCTCTTGCCTTGCAGCGCTGGGTCCCTGGTTCAAATCCCAGCCAGGTCAACATCTGTAAGGAGTTTGTATGTTCTGTGTCTGTGTGGGTTTCCTCTGGGCACTCCTGTTTTCTCCCACATACCCAAAACATACAAATAATTGTCTTTCTCCTAAATTGGTCCTAGACTATGATACATACACTACATGATATAGACATAGGTAGGGACTAGATTGTGAGCCCCTCTGAGGGAGTTTGTGATAAGACAATATACTCAGTACAGCGCTGCGTAATATGTTGATGCTATATAAATACTTAAATAAATAAAAATAAATATATGGGTAGCTTCACCATTATGTAGTATTGAAGAAAGCCTGCTAAGCAGTTCATTCAATGGACAATCATTTCCTAATCAATCCAAACAGATTGTCAGGATTGATCCAAAAATCAGATTGATTTCATTAATTGATGTAAGAATGTAACACCAATTGGCTGAGTGAGAACAAAAATGGCATCTTTAGCCAACTGGATGGTTGGAGGCTTAAGTATGACTTTTTAAAAAAAAAAATGATCTCCAAAACACTAAAACTTACATAAAACTAATCTTGACACCTGAAGTTTTTAAGCCTAACTTGCAGGTTCCATATCATTCCCCATCATTATTTTTAATTAAAATGAGGAGAAATGAGAGTGCTGGAAAGTAAATTAGCACAGTGTTGAGAAGTGTAGTTTCCTGAGTCCTGACAAATCAGCTGTCATTGCAGGGCTGGCATAGAACAGACCCCGTGAATGTCAGAAAGGCTGGATGCAGAGGGGCATATTTTATTCCATCTCTTTATTTTAATCAAAGATGTGAGAAACGTTATGGAAACACCAGATTGATGAAATGGACTCTGGCTTTTTTCAGACGATGGTGGAGACACCATGGGCGCAACAAATATGCCTCTCCGTAGGGGATATCATTTCTATACGGCGTCTTATTCAGCAGTAAGGTCACATCTCATCTTATAGGCACACGTAAACAAGAGGCCCCATGCTGTGTGTCTCCTTGATACTAACACCCAATAGATTTTATGCTAGGCACATACACACACACAGTGCATTTTCTTGTCAGATCGACAGGTCAAACCAATAACTTCCAACATGTCTGATCTTCTCCTGTTCCATAATGATCAGTATTTTGAGCAGTAGTGTTCTGAAAATCAATCCTGGTATGAAGCAGGTCTAATACGCCCAAAATTATGAGTTGGACACGCACTGATGGGAAATTGCATCATGTGTACCGAGCATTCGATCTTCGCGTGTGCATTTCATTCGATTTTTCTTCCCATCTTTCTAATGCCCGTTACACACCATGCAATTTCCCATCAGATGGGTCGAAACAATTATTTCCGACAGTTCCGGTCTGATTTCCAATCATTTTTGTGATTGATTTCCAGATCACGTCTATACAAAATCAATAAGAAAAACGATTGGAAAAAAACATCAGACCTGTTGGAAATAACCAATTTGAGCCATTTAGACATCATTATTTTTTACTTTATTCTTTAATTGGAAAGTGGATGAAGTTTACTTCTTCTGCGGTGCCTTCCCTTCAGTGGTTATAATATTAATATTCCATTTCTTAATCCTTCAGTAGTAATACTATTAATATTAACCATAAATACGTGGAGTATTAATATTAATGTTTCATGTTTATTGTGCCAGAACACTCAAAAAGAAACTTTTCTTTACAAAATTCATTTGGGAAACTGTAGCCCGTGAAATCAATTGATGTATTTTCGTGGCACACCTCTCTGGCTGGTGGAGCCAAATGTTTTTGTTTCTGTGACATCACCAACAGGTGTGGCTTAGGACCTTAACTTAGTGAAAAGTTTATAAAAGGAAATTGTCAAACGTCAAGGAAACACTTAGATTTAATCACAATTTACTACATCAAAATTATTCTCCATATTTTTCTCAAATGACAAATCTTAACCGCCAGCTACAAGTATGCGGTGGAATTTTTTTAAAAAAAAAGAAACTCCAGCTTATTAAATATTATTAATTTGGTATTTGTATGTGTATGAGAGCAGTATTTTATTATTACTATCATCATTATTATTATAATAACATAAATAGCAGACGTTTGCCTGCTTGAAAAAGAAGGAAACAGAGAAAGGAATAGAGAAGAGTTGGGGGAATAAAGTGGGAGAGAAAGATGACCTTTTAATAACAAAGCACCAATGTATTTTACAGTGCTGTACAGTATGGAGTGGTGGGAGAACATAAGATAAAGTAGGAAGGGAAACTAGCACAGAACTGGGACAAATTTATCAAAGCCAGTGCAATCAGAATTGGAGCAAAACTGGCGAAAAAGCGGACCAGATGTCCAGAGGAACCGAGTAGAAACCTTGAATCGGGCATTTGCTCCAATTTTGTACCCATTTTTCCTCCACTTTTCTTTGCTCAGGCTTTTTTAAAATCTGCCCTAATACATTTTCAAGTTATTAAACACTCTGGTGCCATGGGGGGGTGGGGGGAGCATTTCAAAAACTTATAGTTTTTTTGTTTCTACCGTTTTTGCAATACAATTTATTAATTATTAGTAATAATAAATTATATTTCAATACTTGTGTTATTAGTTCATTTATTTTTCATGACAAATTATAGGCATTTTTTATATTATGATATCAATAATAGGTAATGAGGTCTTCTTACTTGAGACTTCAGGCAATCGTGTGTATATATGCAGAATATGAATAGGGAGGGTGGCAGGATTTTTCCTGTAAATGCCCAGCTGTCATGTTGATCTGTTGGATTCAGTAGTGTCTGAGTCACACACACAAAACAAACCTGTAATAGAATGGAATCAGACCACCTGATCTGCATATCTCTTCTGGATCTGTAATTCAGTAAGTAAAAGAGATGGCGGGTCAGAGCAAAAGTCAGAATACCCAGAAAGCGCATTGTGACACAGAACCACTAGGATAGTATACGGGGCTAAAAGAGACCAAAAAGCCCTCTAACTAAAAAGCAACACTCAATATAATTCTGCCTTCTTAAAACAGAAGGTATTTGCAATAATTTAGCTTCGAATGAACAAGTGTGGTGTCCCATGATGCAACACTTCCGAACAGAAATATTTAGCAAAAGTCAAATAATCAATGTGTTTTAAAGGGAGATAGACATGGCGAACTCCATGTCCCTCTTATTTAAAACTTCTTTAAAGTGGCAGCATTGCACCACTAGCTTTCTAACCCATCAGATCCAGGGTGTGGAGATCACACCCACCAGGGACAGCCCCTCTGTGGAGTATGTTTATTCCTTATGTGTTTGCATGATTTTGTCCTGCAGTTGAAAACCATACTAGCATGTCCGTTGCCTTTCTTACTCCACTCCAAATTGGGTCTACAGTGTGGTAGGAATCATAGAACAGGATCTATTCCAAGGAAGCTTCTACTGACAATGTTCTTTGTAAAGTTCTTCAAGAAAACTGTACGGTGTCATAGTGGTTAGTGCTCTCATCTTGCAGTGCTGGGTCCTTATTTCGCATCCAAGCCAAAGCACTATCTTCATGGAGTTTGTATGTTCTCCCAGTGTTTGTGTGGGTTTCCTCGGGGCACCCTAGTTTCCTCCCACATCCCAAAAACATACTAATAAGTTAATTGGCTTCCCCCTTAATTGGCCCTAGACTACGATACATACACTACACGATAGATACATAGACATATGATTATGGTAGGGATTAGATTGTGAGCCCCTTTGAGGGACAGTTAAGTGACATGACTATGTATTCTGTACAGCGCTGCAGGAGATGTCAGGGCTATACAAATACTAAATAATATTAATAATATATATTATGCATCATAGAAATGTATAGGTTATCATCTAATACTCCCTTATTCACCGCAGACTCATTTTTTTTGCTGTTTTTCAATTCCCGAAATGTCCCAGTTTTGGAAAATTATACAGAAACTGATGTTTTGTAAAGCTAAAAATTGCTAAATAAATATAAAAGGCAACAGTAAAAAGTTTGAGAATCTCTTTTTGGAGAAAAGGTCATAAAAGGTATGGAAAACTCACAGAGTGTAACAGTAAATAACAGAGTGTAATAATTTGTACTTGATGATAACACTCAATCTGTGTCAGGTGTACTGACATCAAACATGGAAAACCTGGATTCAGGTAATACTTTTAATGACTAACTACTGTACAGTAAGTTACATTAAAGATATTACCAGAACCAACATTTTTAGGTTTGATGCTGTTATTAACACCGAACCATAACCCTACCTGGACTATACTTCACTTGTTTTTCCGTGCCAGATGGTAGACCTGTTCTATGTCAAATCTGTTCTTTACATTTGTACAAGTTTTAGTCTACAAAATATTAACAATACAGTGCACTGAATCCAACTTTATGTAAGTGCAGAGATGGACAATATTCTGCAAGTTACATTCTACTCAACATCTCCACCAGTGGTGATCATTACTGTGGACACTGTAAAGTCACTATGGAAAGTGTTTGGTAAAGTTAAGCTACTCGCAAACATCCGAAAACCATACATTATTTAGGAACAGGTCATTGAATAACTTTGTATTAAATTGGGAGCAAACAATCATTCTCAGGAGTAATAAGTGACAGATATGAAGATGACAGCACATTGAAAAAGTTTCATTTTTAATTTGAGGTTTTCTTGTTTATATGGTTACCAGTCCGCATCTTTGGAGTATTCTAAACATAAGTCATATCTTAGGACTCAACACACTAGTTAATAGGTGCTTGTAGTGAAATCCTAAGTTTTAAGTGAAAAAAAAAACTCTAATGTCTGAAAGTAGATTGAAATGTTACAATGATATATGATGGTAAAAAAAACTAAATTTTATTTACCAAAAGTTCTCTAGCCAAGGGTAACTTGGCTAATAAGAGTGATCTTCAAATGTAACCTGGATGTATTAAAATCTAGTCTTAATAAATAATAAGTATTAAACCTAGATATTGATAATATGTCTGACCTTTTTTTTAACAATTTAATCCCCTTTCTGTTCTTTTGGTGTATAAACATACAAAGCTCATAAAACATTTTTTTTATCTGTAGATAATTAAATAGAAAGTTTCATGTTCATTTTTGTTAGTTCATCCATTTTTTTTTTACTTTTTAATGTAAGTCTCATTACTATATATGTACTTGAGCCCTATACACCTTATTACTGTCATATTAAAATTTAGTATTAAAAAGGTAAAATATAATTGTATTTTTTTATTTCCCCAGTGACCTTATTACAGTTTTCATAATGTAAATGTAACACACACATAAGTACATTATTTCATGGGTGAAATATTTTTCTAACCAGAAAATTACATCAAGGAGTCATAAAACGCTACCAATATCCCATAATGATATCACATAACAGTTGATAAATGAATATGTTGCTATAATACACATCAGTTATACATTTTCAGTTATAACCTCATTCATATTGAAAAAGGGATAAATTGTAAACTGTCGCATTTATCTATATCCTATGCCAGACTGATGATGAGCTGGTATTTTACTAGTGGATAAAATAACCATTATTAGTTTTCTGAACTTCCCATCAGCCACTTGTACAGCTTTATTTGTTAGAAAAATTAGCGATTTTTAAAATACAAATTTTTCATTTAGTTATTTAAGAAAAACAAAGATAAGATAATTATACTATGCATGCTTTAAAAAAAAAATTGAAATAACATTTACATTTAAATAGCAGTAGTTAAGTACTTTTCTTATTTGTGATATATATATATATATATATATATATATATATATATATATATTAGTTTTTTCTTTCTTTTTTGTAATGTTCCTAATTAAGGGAGCTCTGTGACATTAATTTTTTTTCATTGTATGTATTTTACCACAAATATATCACTTATATTTTATTCTTTAAATAAGTCTTGATCAAGGTTGAATTTCTCTTTTAAAAATCAGTTCACTATTCAGATTTAACAGTGCACGATGTAAATGTTTTTCTCCCCTTCCTTAAATCTGCTACACTTAACATGTAACATATTGTTCTTTGCATGTACTTACTTTTATGGTATGTATATTTTTGATGTGCTGCATGTTTAATACACATTTAATTTAGACATATGTATATAAAATAATGTCTGTACAGATATGTGTAGGAAAAAAAGTCTAAACTATTGTACAAAGCCATGTTTTTAATTTAAGCAGAATAACCATGAAGATTGTGTTTTGGCTTCTTACGCACAATTGACAGTAATACAAATGTAACTCTGGGGAGGGGGTAATTTATTAAAGGGGACATTTTTTTAACTCCCCCCAAAGAGCTTGCAAGGGCTTTAATAATCCAGTACGGTTTAAGGGAAATATTCTTTATAGTTCCTCTTAGCAGATGGGGTATGTAAAGCAAATAAAGTATAATTTATCTATTAGTTCCCTGCTAAAAAATACTTTATTTAAATGAGTATTAAAAGGGCAGGTGTTTGCAATTATAATTATTATTACAATTATTTTATATTATAATTTGCTATAGTTCTGCACAAAGTAAGATACAAACAAAGATATGCCATACAAAGGTTGTATAGAATATACATGTGAATGCATGAGTAATACAGAACATTTCTAACAAAGCATTTAACAATTATTGCTAATGTATATTGTGCTGACTTCTTCTGCAGCACATTACAGAGTACATAGTCCTGTCACTGACTGTCCTCAGAGGAGCTCACAATCTAATCCTACCATAGTCAAAGTCTAATGTCCTACCTTAGTATTATTATGTATTTATAAAGCACTGATATCTTCTGCTGCCCTTTACAGAGTACATAGTCATGTCACTGACTGTCCTCAGAGGAGCTCACAATTTAATTACTACAATAGTCATAGTCGAATGTCCTATAATATTATAATGTGTTTATATAGCACTGATATCTTCTGCAGCACATTACAGAGTACATAGTCATGTTGCTGACCATACTCAGAAGTGCTCACAATCGAATCCTACCATTGTCCTAGTCTAATGTCTTACCATATTATTATTATTATTATTATTATTATTATTATTATGTATTTATATAGCACTGACATCTTCTGCAGCACATTACAGAGTACATAGTCATGTCACTGACTGTCCTCAGAGGAGCTCACAATCTAATCCTACCATAGCCATAGTCTAATGTCCTACCATATTATTATTATTATGCATTTATATAGCACTGGCATCTTCTGCAGCACATTACAGAGTACATAGTCATGTCACTCACTGTCCCCAGAGGAGCTCAAAATCTAATCCCTAACATAGTAATTGTCTAATGTCCTACCGTATTATTATTATTATTATTATGTATAAAGCACTGACATCTTCTGCAGCACTTTACAGAGTACAGTCATGTCACTGACTGTCCTCAGAGGGGCTCACATCTAATCCTACCATAGTCATAGTCTAATGTCCTACCATATTATTATTATGTATTTATAAAGCACTGACATCTTCTGCAGCACTTAGAGTACATAGTCATGTCACTGACTGTCCTCAGAGGAGCTACCACTATAATCCCTTCAATAGTCATCGCTTTATGTTCAAGTAAAAGAAAAAAAGATTTGCGGAAACACTCCCTGCCTTTGCAAATGTTTTACCTCAAGTTGTAAAAAGCTATTATTTGTTCTACATGTTTATACCGTAAAACATTGTGTACACACCCTTTTTTACAAACACTGTGAGCAAGTTAAAGTGATAAAAATACAATAAAAATCGTTCAGCATTCAATCATCCTTATAATATGCTAATCATCTCTCTCGTCTCTACCTTATCTCATCGATGCATTTGTGTTACTGGAGAGATGTTGTTGTTATTGTTGTTTCACAGTATTTCACAGTATTGCACAAGGGGAAGTTATATGAGGGCTTTTACCTAAACATATGGTATGAAGTAACATCTATAAAATACATGTGGACTTTAAACCTATAAAGTTCTGCCTTTTACTAGAAATACACATTTGTGATATCTCAAAAACAAGAGAAACTATCGCTGTAACCAGCGCCAAACAGCATCCCACCCAGGATACATTATACAGTTAGGTGAAAGCAGGCCTTAAAGTGAACCTCCGGACTAAAAATCGACTCAGCAGAACTGAAAAGGCCTGGTGTTTCTTTAACAGTTTCACAGCATCAGAACTTTGTTTCTCTTATACAAGCCTCAATTTTAGCTGCACAGAAGAAAACTGCCCGGGCTTTTTTCCCCTTATGCTGTGCAAAGCATGATGGGATTTCTGATGTTGTTGTTCTCTTTCTGCTGTTTTGGTGCAATTTTTTTTTCTACACTTTGAATTTGACATTTGAAGCCTAGTGTGTGCAGCTGGGAGGGGTTATCAGGACACAGGACAGTTGGAACTGTGTCTGCTGCTCCCTGTCACCTCCTTTCAACCAAAAAGATGGCTGCCCCCATGAATCACAAACATTTGCCTGTTCTTTTAAAACAGGGTGGGTAAGAGATTATATTACCTATCTATGCTAATTAACATAACTAATGTAACTTGATGACAGTATGTTTGTTTAGGCTGAAGTTCCCCTTTAACTCAGCACATATCTAAAAGATGCACAACAGCATAATAACCTTAAAAGAAAAACATTTATTTGTTGCAGCTGATATAAATCCTGCAATAAAGCTGCAGTGTGTTTATTTCCTTCTTTCATGGAAGCATACATAGGGTTAACATCCTGTGTTTACAAATTAGCTTCTCTGCCAAGATTCCTGAGCTGATACAGCTGAGAGATCAAATTACAACTTGTGATTATTCACAGATGAGGGAGAATTAGACAGGTTAAACGCTCTAAAAATATACAGGGTGGATTTCTCTATTTTTATCTTCTGTCCTGGGCAAGAGTTCAGCTCCACTCTAAGTGACTCTGGGTTGGACAATAGATTGAGTTGTGCGGTTCATAATTGGTTCATAGGTTTCCTCTTTTATACCATGGACGATTTGCTGTGTTTTGCAATTCATTTCCGATCACATGCAAATTGCGGGAAGGCTTGGATTGCACAAAATCGCCTGTTTTGCCAGATCGCAAAAACTGACTGTTGACGGATTCTGTGTAACTTATCAATTACGTTCACTCTGTCAGTTTAGAACGGATATGTTTGATCCGTCCCAGTAAACGCAACACAAAAATCCAACTCGCACTATTTTTTCAGACAGCGTCCACGTTTCTGCGAATTTTGCGGTGGAGACGTGGATGCTCCGGACTCCAACCAGACACAAAACACCATCGGAGCGGACACTGTGGTGTCCGCTAAATGTATACCGAGCCAAGCCCTGTTCTTCTACAGCGATCCGACCACGATGCAATATTGGCCGCAAACATCCTGCATGCTGCCTTTTGTCTTGCATCTCTCCTTGAGGTCCCAGCATTCCAGACAAAATCGCAAATTGCAATATTGGCGAAAATCGCATCCCAAAATCTCAATAAAATAAAATCACATTGCATTTGCCATTGTGTTTTATGATTTGCAGGGTGTAAACTATCCATTCATAGCAAACCTGAAGCGAAAATAAACTTATGAAATAATGAATTGTACGTGCTGTATAGCTAATTAATAGATTAGTAGCAGAGAAAGGTCTCGTATTGTTTCCAGTGCATGAAGAGTTAAAAACCTTCAGTTATTTATGCAAAAGAGCTTCTCTGAGCTGTTCCACCCACTGTGTCAAATACAGTCCTGTTTTCTAAATAGCTTAAAAAGCCAAGAAACAGTGAGAGACAGCTTGAGATAAGGTTTTACTGCAGGAAAGTTCAAACGGTCATTATATCTGTTTTGTTTTATAGCTTTAAAAGCACGGCATGGTTTTAAAACTGCAACTGTGACAGTATGATGCAATGTTATAAAAAAAAAAAGCTATATAATTGATAATAAAAATATGAGACTCTTTTCTTTGCTGGTAATGTTCTATTCATTATCTGTACTACACATACAACTCATTATTACTTTTTTGTCGCTTCAGATGTATAGTTTCTTAGCTATGTAAAGTAAACAAGCAAACAGCGTTTGTGAATAATGTTTATTTCATCAAAAGCAATAAAAAAATATACAAACAGATTTTTTTTTTGAGCCCTTAACAAATGTTTTAAATATGTTTTTTGGTCTGTTCATTATACATGATAAATAACTTTCCTAATAGGTCGATACGCGTTTTAAAAGCCAATCAATTGGCGCTTTATGACACCACTGTAAATGTAATTGTTTGCATCACATAGAAAGATTTGAAGATCATAAAGTTTAATCTCAGAAAGTTTTGCCACGGCAGAACCACCTGCGGCCTGTACTACCCGAGCCTGCGCCCATGCTGTATGTGCCGGTGGGTAGATATGTATTCCATATGTGGACACACAAGGTCTGTATAAATATTACATTAGGAATGTATGGTTCATGCTGCACATTTTATCCCTGACTGTTTTGTGAGTAATAATGTCAGGTACCCCCCCTCCACCCTGACTATACGAGTCCAGTTCTTGCCTCCGGGGCCTGGAACAGATTGCAACACTCAGCGGGACATTCGATTCAGATCTCATAAAGCGAAAGGGCAAAGGAACGCGCTTTGTCACAAAGGCTTCCTGGAGCTTGATGGGAGTTTTGCAGGAGATGTTTATACTGCACAGAAATCTATAAGATGGCTTGTAAAAAAAATTGTAACAGTCAAAGAGAGAGAGGGAGGAAAAAGGAGAGAAAAAAGAAAAAGAGAGAAAGGAGGGACGAGAGACGTATAGCAAAGAGTAAAAAAGAAAGTAGGAAAAGGGGGGGGGGGGGGGCAGGGAAGGGGAGAGAGAAAGGTCAAGGAGGAGAGAGAGAGAAAAGGAGGGAGAGCAAGAAAAACGGTATAGACAGGATGACAAACGGTGTGAAAAATGAGGAATAGACAGGGCAGAAGGAGAGGGGGGGGGGGGGTATCAATAAAGGGGGTGCTAAAGATAAGGGTAGCAAGGAGATCAGAAGCGTCCATATCCTAATCACCTTGCTGCAAGGCTCTGTGCATTGACCTGAGGAAGCGGGCTAGTACCCATGCAAAGCGTTGTTTATTTTGAGTTTTGAATAAATCCTTTTCCAGTACTGCTGGTGTTTATATACACCTCCATCCTTACGAGTAGGAAACAAGGAGAGACAGAGAGAGAGGGCAATGGAGAAAAGACAGAGAGCAGAAGCTTCATGCACTAAAGTACGCTAGAGCTTCATACTCACAGGAAGATGGATCGAGGATCTGCGGCACGTTATGGAGAACGAGCGTCCTCTGATCCATCTTGATTAATGGTGTACGAAGGGAATAAATGCCGGGTGAGAATGAGACTTTGAACGATCGCAGTAATTAGCTAGGAGTCTATGGGGATCGGTGCGATAGTCCGCAATGGGATCCGTCAAGATGGTCGCGATCACCGCATGTGGCATCAATACGGAGGGGCTAGGCATGCACTGGAGGAGAAGAGAACTGATTCAATGGACCACACAAACTTCTATGGGCTGGAAGAAGCCCCAGGTAAGTAAAGCATAATATGTTACTGTCACCTTGGATGTGGAAAAAATGCCCCTGGGGGTACTCACCTCGAAAGGGAGAAGCCTCTGAATCCTATTAAGGCTTCCACCATCCTCTTCCGTCCCACGGTGGCAGCGATTAAGCTCCTCGAACGGCGGGGATGTAAATATTTACCTTCCCGGCTCCAGCGCAGGTGCAGTAGCAGCTCTCGGCTTGGAAATAGCCGATCCCAGACGGGTCCGCTCTACTGCGCAGGCACAAGTCTCCTGCTCCTGTGCAGGAGAGCGGACCCAACTGAGATCGGCTAGTTTGGCCTATTTCCAAACGGAGAGCCGCAGCAGCGCCCCCGCTGGAGCCAGGAAAGGTAAATATTGCACAGCCTGACAAATTGTCGGTTGTGCGTTCCGTGGGCTGCAGCGAGACTTCCGTAGGAAGGAGGAGGACGGGGGAAGCCTCGATAGGATCCAGAGGCTTCCCCCTACCGAGAGGAGTACCCCCCAGGGGTGTTTTTTCTTAGTACAGAGTCTATTTAAGTGATTGCAGACGTAGTAAAATATTCGGCTGCTACCTCAGTTCATTATAGAATTTAAAGGACAACTGAAGTGAGAGGGATATGGAGGCTGCCATTTTTTATTTCCTTTGAAGCAATACCAGTTGCCTGGCAGCCCTGCTGATCCTCTGCCTCTAACACTTTTAGCCATAGACGCTAAACAAGCATGCAGCAGATCAGATCTGACAAGATTAGCTGCATGCGTGTTTTTTGTGTGATTTAGACACTACTGCAGCCAAATAGATCAGACTGCCAGGCAACTGGTATTGTTTAACAGGAAATAAATATGGCAGCCTCCATATACCTCTCACTTGTCCTTTAAGAACAACCAGAGAGTCACCATGTGGACAGAAACACCTTGGTGATGAGGGATATCAGAGATGAATGGCCAGACTGCTTTGAGCTGACGGAAAGGCTACCCTATCTCAGATAAATTATACATGAATCTGAATAAGCATTTTTAGTGAATTATTTGGGTGAAGGGGAGAGGCAAGTACCCTGTCCCACCAAGGTTTTGGGCTGTAGGGGAGAAATCATACAAACACAGGAAAGACATACAAGTTACACAACCCACCTCTTATTTCATCCTGAATCCTTTAGATCAGGGGTCCCCAAACGTTTTGGGTCGAGGGCCAAATCAACATACTTCAGATTGCTGGGGGGGCGGAGTATACATAAAATGATGTAGAAGTCTTTGCGGGCCAGACAGTGAAGCATACCCAGGTGACAACCTCCAGTGGACAGCAGTGTCACCTGATGTGGAATTTGACTAGAAACCAGCGAATGACTGCTTTCTGGCTTCCACGTGGATGGGTGGTGCCAGCACTGCTATTCTATATGCGGACCACTAATATTTAATGATGTAGCTGACCGCATCTATAAGTAATACAATTTGTGTGTTTGGGGCCGGTAAAAAAGCCTCAGGGGGCCACATTCCACCTGGGGGCCTTAGTTTGAGGACCACTGCTTTAGATTGTAAGCTCTAATGAGCAGGGCTTCACTCTCTGGGCTATATATGCAATTCACTTTTTCTCCAGAATTTTCCCCCAGGTGTAATTTTCAAACTTGTCAATAAAATGCCTTTCAAGCTACCAGCAAACAAGAAAATCAGGGATGAGCAGAAACTACACCAGTGCAAATTTACGCATCGTAGTTCGTAGGTGAAGTTTCAAAACTACGCTTACGAATTTACGCATAGCGAAGTACCACTACGCGTAGCTTACGGCCACTATGTGTAGTTAGCATGTGTATTGCGTATAGAGATGAGCGTAATGACTTAATTACGATTTCGCGAAATTTCGAGTAATTAGTGTAATTACGATTATGGCCGTAAGTACATAATCGTAATGAAGAAGGATTTCGCGAAATTCCGCGTAAGCGTAATTTTCGCATTACAGTGGATATCGCGAAATTACGTTTGCCTTGCCTGCAACCGCTTGTCAGCGTAGTTACATAACGTAATTTCGCGATAGTTCATATTACTGTAAGCGTTAATTTTCGTGTCGTTTTCACGTTACGGAATGCTATTTCGCATATAAAATTCGCCATGTAGTGATATTTCGCATCAAAATTCGCCATGCAGACGAAAATGCCTTTGGCGAAAATTCGCGAGCAACCCTGCTAACAAGTAATTACGAAATTCGCGAAATTACGAAGAAATGTGAAATTACGTTATGGTTTAACGCAAAATTACTTTATGGTTTAACGCGAAATTACGTTATGAACGAAACGCAAAATTATGCGTTGAAAATTACGCTTACGGTATTTTCAATTACGATTTTATTGGCAATTACGCTACCATAATTTCGCATCGTAATAGCAAATTTCGCATGCGTAATTATAGTAACGCAAAATTTCGGCTCAACACTTATTGCGTAGTGAACATTTACAAAGGTATTAATGCGTACAATTTTCTGCATACGAACTTAAGCTTCCGCAGACACTACGCTTCCCACTAAGCGTAATTGCGTATTATAACGCGTATTCTACAAAATGCATATGAAGCAAATATTTGATTTCGAAGCTGTAGTTTGGTGAAGCGTAATTGCGTAATACTACGCGTAGTTCCAGCGCAGCGAAGTTGGCTGACTACCACCATCCCTGAAGAAAATAATCAAAATAATTTTGATAGTACTTTTTCACCTACTTTTTGATACGTTTTTTTAATTCCAAAGTGCTGAAAAGTCATTTTAAATAGAAGATGAAAAATTATCTCCTAGGAGATAACTCAGGAGAAAAAGTTAATTGCATGTGGGCCTCTCTCTTTTAATCACTATGCAATTTTATTTCCCCCAGACTCTATAAACCATATTTGTTTCTTTTCTGTACAGTTCTAGATAAATCATTAGTAATAATAATAATAATAAACACAGATGCTGTCCAGGAGAAGTTTTCCACATGGGACTCCAGCAGTGTAAAGTGAGAATGCTAGTAGCCATTACATCACCACTCTGCAGAGCAAAGGTGCTCATCTCCTAATACCTAAGGGGCGGGCCACAGTTCAGGCAGATTCATGATTGGCTAACTCTCCAAGAAAGTCTGTCCCCCGAGGATTACTCTTGAAGGGATGAGAATTTTCAGGGCTATGCATGAAAGGTACAGATTGTGTTCTCTGTATATTTTCTACACATTACCTGTGAACCAAACCTGAAGTGAAAATAACTTCAGGTTTGGTTTACTGTGCTGCTATGAAATAAAATATTAGCAGCACAGAAAACAATCTCGTATTGTTTTCCAGTATAAGAAGAGTTAAAAAAAAATTCAGTTATCTATGCAAAAGAGCTTCTCTGAGCTATTCCACACACTGGGTGGAATACAGTCCTGTTTTCTGAAGCACGTAAACAGCCAAGAAACAGTGAGGGACAGTTTGAGGTAAGGTTCTACTGCAGGAAGGTTTAAAGGGTCATTATTTCTTGCTTGTTTTGTAGTTTAAAAAACAAAGCGTGGTTTTACAACTGTATGATGCAATGTTATAAAAAAATAAAAGCTATAAAACTGAAAATAAAAATATGAGACCATTTTCTTTGCTACTGATGTTTTATTCATTATCTGTACTACACATAGAATTCATTATATCATCAGTTGTTTTTTTTTTCACTTCAGGTTTGCTTTAATAAGGAACTTTAACTCAGGATTGAATTTCAGTAGCGGATATCCCCTTTCCCCTTTACCTTTTCTCCAATAGGTCATCAGGGATTTCTGTATGGCTGATGTTGTGGTGAAACCCTTCCCACAGGGTGATGTCATGACCATGGTCCTGACAGTTTGCTGTCTGTGAGCCTCATTGCATGGTGGGAAATAACAGATTTTTCCAACTGCCAAGCAAGCAGTATCTCCATCTCTACACAGAACTCTCAGTAACAAACATTCCGTACAGATTACCTGGCAGGACTAAAGACGTCACCACCTGTGATCAGTGGTGGGCCGAAATTTCGCATGAGCGAAATTTCGCATTGAAATTCGCAATTGCGCATCGTAATCATAATGCGAAATTTCAGAGAAAATCGTAATTAATTTTGTATGTTATAGTAGTATTCCAAAATTTTCCGTAATTTTTGTGAAATTTTGCATAATTTTATGCCGACTTTAGAGGCTTATAGCAAAGCCCCCGCACATGCTATTGCTACCAAAATTGCTACATATGTTAAGCAGAATAGTGGGTATTAGTCACAAAAAGAATTTTTCAAAAAGACCTTGTAGTTTTTGAGAAACTCGATTTTAAAAATGCAAAGAAAAATGGTTTTTAAACTGTCATTTTTCTGAGTTTAAAAAAAAAAAAACATTTTTTTTACTTGCATTTTTAAAATCGAGTTTCTCAAAAACTACAAGGTCCTTTTGCAAAATTCTTTTTTGACTTGTACCCACAATTCTCCTTAACATATGTGGCAATGTTGGTGTCAATAGCATGTATGGAAGCTTTGCTATTCACTGTTAAATTCGGCAAGAAATGACGCAATATTTCGCAAAATGTATGCAAAATTACAAATGACTACACGAAATCAATTGAATTTGCAAATCGTAATTACATATAGGTGTAATTGCAAAAATGTACGCGAAATTTTGTGAAATCGTAATTTGTTGATTACGATCATCATTGCCTGTGATACATTTCAGAATAAGCAAGAAGTTATAAACCAGGATGATACCATTTATTGGCTAACTAAAAATGAATAAAAATAAGCAGGCTTTCGGCCTTGCAGCCTTCGTCGGGCTTATATCCTGTAGTAAATGGTATCATCCTGATTTAAAACTTCTTGCTTTTACTGATGGCTAACACGGTACAATACCCTACTGCTACATTTCAGAATGTAAATTAGGGAGAGGAAAGATTTTATAATCGGCAAACACCGACTAAATAATCTATAAATAAATTTTGTAAAAAAATAAATAAATGCAATTTCACTCATTCCGTTATGCTCACTACAGTTCGCTTGAAGTCTTTGCTCGAAGGAAGAAACTTCCACATGTTATGGCGCTTTTGAATGTGATTCTAGCAGGATTAGCAGCCCCCTCGGAGTATTTGGGAGAGGTGTCGTGTACAAGCAAGGCAGCGCTGTGTATCCCGCTTGTACAAGTCCGCGCCGCGAGTTCTGTTGCCCCTTCTGGTTTGGCGGGGAGCCTGATGAAATCTGGGAAGCCACAATCGGTTTTATTAAGAGGCGATCTGGTTTATATACAGAATTACTCTTACTTAATAACCCCCCGCACCTCTCCATCACGCTGAGCTGACCATTTTCTGTGTTCTTAGATCCTTTACACAAACACAGCGGGGTTTGGCTCTGCTTCCCCAAATGTCGGGAAAAGAAACCAATTTCATTTTTCACACTTATGTTAAAGCCAGTTTGCCGCACGCGAGATGCGATCGTAGTGTATGGCCGTTTGCTTTTGTCTTTAAAATCACCTTGCCGTTAACCTTTAGGCCTCTTTCACAGTAGGACGTTGCGTTTTGATGCGAAGTTTAAGTCACAACGCCAATTACAACGCAAGACCCAAAAAAAGACGCAACGCAACTTAATGCCCCGTTATCGTCGCATACAGTAGAGCATACAGGCAATGAAAAGTACCGGTTTGTTTCCAAGTCATTACTGAGCATGTGCAAACTGTCCAACGCAGTTAATAACGTGTATAACGCACAGCGTGCAGCACTTCCTAATAACGCTGCACGTTGCACACAAACGCAACGTGTGCACTGTGAATGTCGCACAGACTTAGTATTGCTGTCAGTTAGTCTGCGATAGAACATTTTCTAATGTGCGACTTTAACGTCGCCGTGTGAAAGAGGCCTCAAAGCACACCTGAAGTCATAACTTCCTCTCCGTTCTAAGATAAGCAACAGCATAATAACCTTTCAAGAAAAGCATTTCTTTGTTACAGCTGATACAAATCCTGCGATAACTCTGCAGTGTGTCTACTTCCTGCTTTCATGGAAGCAGACATGGGGTTAACATCCTGTGTTTACAAATTAGCAGCTCTGCCGTGGCAGAGGAGATTCCTGAACTAACACAGCTGAGAGATCAAATTACAACTTGTGATTAGTCACAGATGAGGGGGAATTAGACAGGCTAAGCTCTCCAAATACATTCAGGGTGCATTTCTCTCTGGTTTCCTTCTGTCCTGTGCAAGAGTTCAGCTCCACTTTAACGAGTCATCATTAGCAACGGTGGGTTTAGAGACTTTGATTGTAAGCAAAATATATTGTCGGTTTTACCTAATATGATATACTAGTAGACCCAAGCCCGTTTAAAAACGGGCTCTAGGTCTTTTTGCGGCGGCCATAGCCGCCAGTGTGCATGAACGCGCACGCCACGCCCACCTCGCTCGCCCGCACCGGCCCACCTCACTCGCCCGCACCCGCCCACCTCGCTCGTCCTCCCAGCTCCCTGGTCCCAGCTGTCTATTACTTAGGGCTGGTGCACACCAAAACCCGCTAGCAGATCCGCAAAATGCTAGCAGATTTTTAAACGCTTTTTTTTATTTTTATGAGGCGTTTTGCTAGCGTTTTGCGGATTGCTGCTGCGGTTTTCAGTATAGTAGATTTCATATATTGTTACAGTAAAGCTGTTACTGAACAGCTTCTGTAACAAAAACGCCTGCAAAACCGCTCTGAAGTGCCGTTTTTCAGAGCGGTTTGCGTTTTTCCTATACTTAACATTGAGGCAGAAACGCACCCGCAATCCAAAAAATGCCTCACCCAGGCATTTTTCGTTTCTGCAAAACGCCCCCCGCTCTGGTGTGCACCACCCCATTGAGATACATTGACCAAGCAGATCCGCAGCCGCAAGCGGATCTGAAAACGCCCAAAAAGCCGCTCGGTGTGCACCAGCCCTTAGAGCCGGGGCAAGGTCCTCCAGCACCCAAGGCTAAGACACCAAAGTGCCCCCCTCCATCCCTCCCACCCCAGCCATCATACAGGCCTAGTGCACACCAGAGCGGTTCTGCTGCGGTTTGCGATCCGCTTGCGGGTGCGGATCCGCTAGGGTAATGTATTTCAATGGGCTGGTGCACACCAGAGCGGGAGGCGTTTTGCAGAAACGCATACTCCCGGGCTGCTGCAGATTTTGGATTGCGGATGCGTTTCTGCCTCAATGTTAAGTATAGGAAAAACGCAAACCGCTCTGAAAAACGGCACTTCAGAGCGGTTTGCCAGGAGTTTTTTGTTACAGTAGCTGTTCAGTAACAGCTTTACTGTAACAATACATGAAATCTACTACACCAAAAACGCTTCACAAAACCGCAAAATGCTAGCTGAAACGCTACAGAAAAATAAGAAAAAGTGTTTCAAAATCTGCTAGCATTTTGCGGATCTGCTAGCAGTTTTTGGTGTGCACCAGGCCACACTGATTGCGATTAGACTAAGAGGCGCCACATTGCCCACAACCTCCCCAACACCTTAATCTCTAGTTATCTGGCTTGCAGTCACTGCTATGTATCCCCTTTTCTTATTTCTTTCTGCTTCAAACACAATTGGGAATAACAGCTGAATGAATTCTGCGCCCCCTCCTACACTGCGCCCCGAGGCTGGAGCCTCTTCAGCCTATGCCTCGGCCCGGCCCTGCTTTACTGCTCACAGGGACAGTTAGGTTTTATTAGGTAGGATAATATATTGGGTTGAATTTCAAAAAAATACTTCTCTGCGTATTTTTTATATCTGTCTTACAGTTGCTGCTTGCACATGTACATTCCTTTTTGTCCAGTCAGGGCTGGATTTACCATAAGGCACTGTAGGCTCGTGCCTTCAGGCGCCTGATGATAGAAAGGCGGCTCTCTCCCCTCCCTGAGCTCCTCCCTCCTCCCTTATGCAGAGTCCTCATGAGAGTATAAATGAGGGGTTACTCACCCAGCTCTCTGCATTCCACTGACGAGATCTCTCTTCAGTTGGGGGCCCCTCTAGCTGCCTAATACTGAAGGTACCTCTGGCTACTTAATGCTACGGGACACCTGTAGCTACCTACACTGGGCAAGGGAAATAAAGGAGAGGTGATAGCTGGGACAGCCAGCACACTTGCGGTGCGGTTCGGCGGGGGTTTGTAGGTCCATGGAGGGCGGAGTCTAGGGTGCCAGGACATCTGTACCTATAGGCTCCTTTAATGTACATCTGGGGCTGGGTCCAGTGTAAACCAGGGATTAACCAAAAAGCACACCTGAAGTGAGAGGGATATGGAGGCTGCCATATTTATTTCCTTTTACACAATGCATATTGCCTGGCTGTTCTGCTGATCCTCTGCCTTTAAAGCTGAATACTACCTGTCGACACAGGAAGTTGGATCCCAGCGAAGTCCTCCAATGATGAGCGTTCCCCGATCCATCCTCCTGCCAGCGGATACACGCGACGACACACGACATGCGCAAACCGGAAGTAGGCGATTGCGGAGTCATCGGGGATCTTAAAAAAAAATCACCGGTCGTCGGAAAAATCATTGTAGAAATCTCATAGCGGGTATGGACCTTGATGCTATTAGCCATAGACCTGGAACAAGCATGCAGAAGATCAGGTGCTCTGAGTTAGGCCTCATTTCCACGGGCAGTTAAATGCCTCTCAAACTCTCACAACTGCTCACTGCTGCCTGGTAACTGCTCACTGCTGCCTGGTAACTGCTTGTTGCTGCCTGGTAACTGCTCACTGCTGCCTGGTAACTGCTCACTGCTGCCTGGTAACTGCTCACTGCTGCCTGGTAACTGCTCACTGCTGCCTGGTAACTGCTTGTTGCTGCCTGGTAACTGCTCACTGCTGCCTGGTAACTGCTCACTGCTGCCTGGTAACTGTTCACTGCTGCCTGGTAACTGCTCACTGCTGCCTGGTAACTGCTCACTGCTGCCTGGTAACTGCTTGCTGAGCACACAGCTCAACAGTCCGTGGAAAAGAGGCCAGAGGCCCCATTCACACTTGAGCGTTTTGGCAAAACGCTCAAGCGCTAGTGCTTTTTAAAGCGCTAGTGCAATAATACCCTTTGGGCCCATTCTTACTTGGGCGATTTGCGTTAATCGCCGGCGATTAATGCAAATCGACAAAGGCAAATTTGTAGCCTGCACCATTTTCAGGCGATTTTCCTCCGATCGCATTTAGTGCTATAGAAGCGCTAGGACACAAAAAAAAATAAAAAATAAAAAAATAAAAATAAAAAATCGGCAAGTGTGAATGCCGATTTTTTTGTATTAATCGCCAAAAATCGCCAGAGCAAAACGCTAGCAAAAACGCTAGAGTTTTGCGTTTTGCAAGTGTGAATGGGTCCTTATAGAGATTTTCTAAACATGCATAGCGTTTTTGGAGTGTTTTTGTCTAGCAGATTACAAATCTTGTTACAATAAAAGCTGTTACTGAACAGCTTCTGTAACAAAAACGCCTGGAAAACCGCTCTGATGTAGCGTTTTTCAGAGCCTTTTCCACTTTCCTATACTTTAACATTGAGGCAGAAACGCCTCAGAAATCAGAAAAAAATGCTGCAGCCTCCGAGTCTGCGTTTGTGGAAAACATGAACCGCTCTGGTGTGCAGTGCACCAGCCCATTGAAATACATTATCCAAGCCGTTTTCAAACCGCTAGTGTTTTTAAACAAAACCGCTCTGGTGTGCACCGGCCCTTACAGTGCAAAAAATTGTGGGTTGTGTAGTAAAATCAGCATGTCTAGAGACGCCCTTTGCAGCATTGCAGGAACCTGGGTGGCAGTTCTGTCTTGCTTGTGACTGCAAGTAACACTTATTCACAATGAATGGTAAATATGTAACAATCATCTGGCTAATACCACACTAGGCAGATTCGCTAGTGCTGCGTAAAACACAGGTGTTCTTGCCCATAATTGGTCTATGGACCGCATGTACTGTAAATACGGATATATCTGCGGTTTACAACTTGCTGTATACTGTATTTCTCTAAAACGTATATATATCACACTTAGGCCTTGTTCACATTATAAATCGCAAACGCAGAGCGATTTATGGAGAGATTTTGAAGGGCGCTTTTTTAAAAGTGCTTTCAGGGCGATTTGCGCTTTGAAAAATGCTTTTCTAAGAGCTTTTGTGTAGCAATATATACAATAGTCAGGAAGTGAACTCTTTGCCCCGGAAAGGAATAAATACAATGTATTTCTTCATTGAAGAAATCGCTCGGGAAATCGCTTTTCAAAACACTTTTTCCTATACAAATCCACGTCAGCATACCATGGGTTAGCTCCGCCCCTTTAACCCCCTCAGGACATGTAACTATAAATTCTAAGATGGCTGCACCTGCCAGTGCTTTTTTTCATCTGTCTCAATTCCCTCAGGACAATTATAAGGAAAAGGATATGAAGATTTTTATTTTACTCTTACCAGGTCGTATCCTGCGGCCACCGCTCAGGTTCTGCCCCTCTCCTGAGTGAAGCTCGCACGGCGATGACTTAAAGAAAAGTTATCCGTGCGAGACCCCTTCTGCTGGTCTGTGGGGTTATAGGAGTCGTCCGCATGCGGAAACGTATAGTGGCGGAGTTTGGGGGCACCATGGATATCCCCCGAGAACAAACGCCTATACACCTCTCAAGAGAGGAGGGAAAACTTCCGCTTCCGGGTACACTGACGCTGCGCTCCATGGTTGGAGGCGGCGCCCTGACGTCAGACCCATACACCTTGCTCGGAGCCACCAGTAGGAGGAGGCGCTGCGCTACGTAGACTGCGTGAATACGTAATGCGCATGAGCAGTGCAAAGAGAGGGACGCTGAAGCGGCCATATAATGGCCGGGAGCCGCTGCTATAGCGCTGACCACCAGAGCTCTGCCGCGTTGGAGGAGGTAAGAGGGAGTGTCAACTACCTCCCTACATCTTTTTATGACACTATCATATGCATGGTCGGCTCACAAAGATTTTATATATATGTTCCAACAGATCCAATTGGCATCCAACATTGTGAGTCAGCCAAGTCACTGTTTAAATTCTGAAAGGTAGGCATAGCTAATTACCTTGGGGATACCCCCGCTTGCTTCCTTGAGCTGGAAACTTTGCCTACTACTCACACATTTATATATTCTTTTTCATAGTGGGTTTTTCCCAATATGGAGGAGGATAATCGGCCTGCCCATACATCAGACCAGCCACCGCATGATTGGTAAGAGTTGTTAGCAGTGTGAGTATTAGGTAGGAAAAGAGGAGGACATAATATACATTGACAGTTTTGCATTATTCTCTGTCTTTTCTCAGCCCCCAAGATCCTGGATCTTCCAAGAGAACACCCGATGCCTCACAGGCAGGGGGTTCATCTTCGGGGGCAAGCAGAAAAGCTACCTCAAAATCACGTCCCCGACACCCTAATGAGCCTCCTGATAATGGGAGAGAATATTGTTGGGCTTGTGGAGAATCTCCGATGCCCGGAAAATTAGTATGCGCAGATTGTCTTTATTCACTACCAAAGGAGAGACAGCCCCCCATGCCGGACTTGCCAGCATTAATCAAAAACATAGTACAACAGACCCTAATTGAACATAGTACATCTTCAGCTGGAACGCATCCCAATCAAGGAGAGGATATTTTATCTGAAACTGAGGAAAGTTTAGATAATGAAGATTGGAAATTAGGCTTTGATTTTGCACTAATTGATCCCTTTATTAGATCCGTCAAAGAGGCTATTCTTTGGGAGGAGGAGTCAGAACCTCCCAGTAAATCTAGACGTTATTATCCCCATCTTAATAAGGCTACTTCATCATTCCCCGTCATGGAGGAAGTGACAGAATTAATGAGGGAGGAATGGTCCAAGATTGAAAAGAAGACACCATTAATTAATAGATTTCAAAAAATGTACCCTTTAGATGGAGAATTAACACAACAGTTGGACTCCCCACCAATCATTGATGCATCAATTGTACGCTTAGCTAGACATACCACATTACCGTCAGAGGATTCAACACCTTTTCGAGATGTAATGGAAAGAAAGATAGAAGCTGACCTCAAGAAGGCATATACCTGCATGGGGGGAGCATGCCGCCCTGCGGTGGCCTTAACTTCAGTGGCTAAAGCATTAAAATCCTGGACAGACAATCTTGAGGGGGCAATCCAGGCTAAACTCGACAGGGAATCCCTTATTCAGTATTTAGAGGATTTTCGTGTGGCGGCGGAATTCATCGGCGAGGCCGCGTTCGATATCATTCGCTCGGCTTCCCGGGCTATGTTATATTCCGTAACTTCAAAAAGGGCCTTATGGTTAAAAGCATGGTCCGCTGACCCCAATTCTAAAAGCACATGGTGCAAAATCCCCTTCGACGGTAAGTACCTATTCGGGCCAAAACTAGATTCAGCCATTTCCAGGGTGACCGGGGGGAGGTCTGGATTAATCCCTCAAGATCGTCGTCTAAAAAGACAACAAACCGCTAATAGAGTTAACTTCCAATCTCGCTACAGGGACACTAACGCTGCGAGAGGAGGACGAAATTTTCGTCGCCAATGGCAAACAGGACAATCCAACCCTACCAGATTTAATAGGCAACGCAACACGAACTCGAATCCCCAACCTTCAAAATCTTTCTGAGAACACGCCCGCTCACACGCCAAAAGTGGGGGGACGATTACAACTATACAGCAAAGTGTGGGCGGAGCAGGTGCAAGACCTTTGGGTAGTCAATACGATAAAAAGAGGACACTCATGGCGATTCAAACAGGGTCCTTGTGACAAAGAGGACGGGAGATCTACGGCCAGTGTTAGACCTCAGACTGCTGTACAGACAAATCGATTTAGAGTCATTCAAAATGGAGTCCCTCCAAACAATATTACCATCAATCCAGTTGGGCGATTGGCTAATTTCACTGGACCTCGCAGATGCATACCTTCATGTACCGATACAGACCGAATATCAAAGATTTCTCAGATTCGCAGTAGGACCGCAACATTTTCAATTCAGAGTACTGCCTTTCGGCATTTCAACAGCTCCCATAACATTCACAAAAATATTAATAACAATTATAGCCCTGCTCAGGGAAAGAGGACTACGAATCCATGCCTATTTAGACGACATTCTACTAATAGCGGCCTCGCAGCAGATAGCGATCCAGCACAGGAAAATACTACTCGACACTCTAGAGAGCTTTGGTTGGCTTGTCAACTGGAAAAAGAGCAGCTTAAACCCATCACAGAGACTGCTCTTTCTAGGAGCGGAGATAGACACTTTGAAAAACGCAGTACAGCTCTCTGTGGAAAAGATGAGGGCGATTATATTGAAAGTGGTGGCAGCAGAGCAAACACAACCCATTCAAGCAAGAGAATATCTGCGTCTCCTGGGAACAATGACTGCAACCATTCCCATGGTACGGTGGGCGATGTGGAATATAAGGATAATACAGATAAACTTCCTCAACCAGTGGGACGGAAAGTCAATGAATCAGCCAATATTTATTCACTCCGCAACCAGACAGCAGCTAACTTGGTGGAAGGATCCACACAACCTATCAAACTACCACAACTTGCAGACCCAAACACCTCTGATATTAACCACCGACGCAAGTCAGACGGGTTGGGGGGCTCACCTGAACCGACGATATGCGCAGGGCACCTGGCCTTACCCGACAGTAAACATATCGGCCAATGTGTTGGAGTTGAGGGCAGCAGCCGAAGCGATCTATCACTTTGCAGAACTAATTCGCAACAGCAGCCTACTTCTAAAGATGGACAATACATCCGCGGTAGCATATGTCCAAAGACAGGGGGGAACACACAGCCGCTCTCTCCTCAGGGAGGTAACCCCAATAATGTCATGGGCACAACACAACCTAGTCAGCTTACAAGCGATTCATATTCCAGGAGTCAAGAATCTGATAGCGGACAGACTGAGCCGTTATCGTTACGACAACAACGAGTGGACGTTGAATCAGAAGATATTCAGAATGATATGTCGAATATGGGGTCATCCCCAGATAGATCTCATGGCCACCCCCTTCATTACGAAATGCAGTATGTTCTTTTCCCGCTACAAGTTCAAGGAGGCATTGAGTTGGGATGCGCTGACATCAGAGTGGACGCACAGTCTGGCATATGTGTTCCCTCCGATCCCAATAATATATCGACTACTAATGAAGATTCAACAAGAAAGGACCACAGTTATAGCAGTGATCCCAAACTGGCCGCACAGACCTTGGTACCCGTTATTACAGAAACTGTCTATAGCACCACCAATCCCTCTTCCATGTCCACAGGATCTATTAACCCAGGGAGAACTGGTCCATCCCAATCCGAACATGCTATCTTTAATGGCTTGGAAGCTGAAAGGCAAAAACTACTAACACTGGGATGCAGCAATACCGTAATAGAGACGCTTTTACGGGCTAGAAAGAAAAACGACCAACGCCACATATCACCGTATATGGTACAAATTCACAGAATTCGCAGCCAGAACTCAGGCTAATCCCTTCGATCCGAGGGTAACGGAGGTCTTGCAGTTTCTACAGCAGGGACTAGAACTAGGTCTAGGAGTTAATACTGCACATTTCTGCACTTTCATCTCTAACTGACCAGAAATGGGCAAATCATCCTTTAATAGTGCAATTCATAAAAGCTGCCACGAAAATAAGACCCGCCAGGAAAAATCTTTATCCTCAATGGGATCTACCACTTGTGCTGCAGGGGTTATCAAAAACACCATTTGAGCCGGTATCGCAGTGTTCTTTGCACAACCTCACAGCTAAAACAGTATTCCTGATCGCAATCACATCAGCACGTCGAAGTTCAGAGCTACAAGCCTTAGCCTGTGAGAGCCCATACCTACAATTCTTTCCAGACAGGGTGACTCTCAGACCCGTGGAAGAATTCATCCCCAAGGTGGTGTCCTCATATCATTTTAATCAGGAGTGGGATCTACCAAAGTTTACCGACACAACTATGGAGTATCCAAATTCATTAGATGTACCAACGATACTATCCACCTACTTAACCTTAACTCAATCCATCAGGAAAACAAAGAGACTGTTTATAGTTCCATCAGGCTATAGGAAGGGACAACCAGCTACATCGAGAACGATAGCCACATGGATAGTGGGGGCAATCAGAACAGCTTATAGAGCAATGGGCAAGGAGCCCCCAGAACAAGTCAGAGCGCATTCTACGAGAGGAATATCGGCATCATGGGCCGCATATACCAGAGTATCGGCAGAGACCATCTGCAAGGCAGCCAACTGGTCGTCCATTAGTACCTTCATGACACATTATAAGGTGGACCCAGCAGCGGGTTCTACAACTGATTTCGGGAGAAGCATTCTCTCGGCCTCACAGATTAATTTATAAGTGGGGTAACACTGTGTGATATTTGTGCAGAAATTAAATAACATTGTTTAAAGCATGACTATTGCCCACCCGTGTCTTCTTATTAATAGTTAAAGAGGAACTCCAGTGAAAATAATGTAGTAAAAAAAGTGCTTCATTTTTTACCATAATTATGTATAAATGATTTAGTCAGTGTTTGTTCATTGTAAAATCTTTCCTCTCCCAGATTAACATTCTGACATTTATTACATGGTGACATTGTTACTGTGGGCAGGTTATTTAGCTGTTTCTAGCTGCTCTGTCTGTTAGACAGCTAATAACAGCTATTTCCTGTCTCTGAACATTGTTACATTGTGGCAGTTTGCCAGCAGTACCGCGGTATTCAGAGCCTCTTGTGGGAGGGGTTTCAGCACAAAATCAGTCACACAGCGCCCCCTGATGGTCTGTTTGTGAAAATCATTGTCTTTCTCATGTAAAATGGGGTATCAGCTACTGATTGGGAAAAAGTTCAATTCTTGGTTGGAGTTTCTCTTTAAATCCCATGGTATGCTGACGTGGATTTGTATAGGAAAGCGGAAAATTGTATACTTACCTAACCAGTAATTTTCCTTTCCTGTACAAATTCCACGTCAGCATACGGGATTTCCCACCCACACGTTGGAGGGAATACTACTAGTTACAAAAAAGCACTGGCAGGGGCAGCCATCTTAGAATTTATAGTTACATGTCCTGAGGGGGTTAAAGGGGCGGAGCTAACCCATGGTATGCTGACGTGGAATTTGTACAGGAAAGGAAAATTACTGGTTAGGTAAGTATACAATTTTCCGCTTTTTTGTTATTTTCCTACCTTTCCTATTGAATCGCAAACACTCAGAAAATGGCGCAGGAGCCGCGTTTGCGATTGGATAGAAAGTTCATTGCTCATGTGAGAATAATCACATACAGCAACATTGCAGAAGCGCTTTTAAGGCAATTTTTTAAATCAACAGTGTTTTTTTATTAATACGCGAAATCGCTCTTAGTGTAAAGCCCTAAAACTGATTTTTTTAATACTGGCTGTATCCCTTTAAGGTGCGAAAAGTAATATTGAAATGAAGTTAATCAGGAACAGCTTACTTTGAGGTCGCATTCACAGTGGTGCGTTATTGTCCTGCGTTATAAAGTCATTATAGCGCAGGATAACGCACTGTAATGTTAAGCTTATGCGACATTCACAGTGCGACATTAACATTGCGTTGTAAATGTTGCTTTATGCACTGCTGGCAGTACGTTACCTCTAAACAAGTACAGAGAGGCATACTTTTCATTGCCTGTATGCTCCTCTGTATCGAGTACATTTGAAATAGGCGCCGGTAGACTTGGGCGCAGGATACAGCCAGGCGTACATCAAAAAAGGGCGTCGGGAAAAAAGGGCGCGTGGTGTAAATGATAAGCAGTATTATCGTTCAGAAAAATATTGTGTAGAATTTCGTTTACAAATAGTGTTTTATGAATTTATAAATCATTAAATAACGTTAATCTTCCCTGTTTCTAAACTAAAACTTATATTTACGTTTGTTAAAAACCCTCCCTGTACCTATCCCTAACCCCTAGACCCCCTGTTGGTGCCTAAACCTAAGACCCCCCCTGTTGGTGCCTAAACCTAAGACCCCCCAGTTGGTGCCTAAACCTAAGACCCCCCTGTTGGTGCCTAAACCTAAGACCCACCAGTTGGTGCCTAAACCTAAGACCCCCCCTGTTGGTGCCTAAACCTAAGACCCCCCAGTTGGTGCCTAAACCTAAGACCCCCCCTGTTGGTGCCTAAACCTAAGACCCCCCAGTTGGTGCCTAAACCTAAGACCCCCCTGTTGGTGCCTAAACCTAAGACCCACCAGTTGGTGCCTAAACCTAAGACCCCCCTGTTGGTGCCTAAACCTAAGACCCCCCAGTTGGTGCCTAAACCTAAGACCCCCCCTGTTGGTGCCTAAACCTAAGACCCCCCCAGTTGGTGCCTAAACCTAAGACCCCCCTGTTGGTGCCTAAACCTAAGACCCCCCCTGTTGGTGCCTAAACCTAAGACCCCCCCAGTTGGTGCCTAAACCTAAGACCCACCAGTTGGTGCCTAAACCTAAGACCCCCTATGGATAACAATGTTTTACAAACATTAATAAATAAAAAATGTAAATAAAATGTAAATAAAAAAATGTAAATAATTTTTTGGGGTGGATAATAATGTTTTAGAAATGTTTTAGAAATAGTGATTTAGTATCTTTATAAACGTTATTCGTCACGGGCTCATTTTGTAAAGTTAAATCATCACAAGCACAGTTATAAAACCTTAAAAATCTCCGGGGCCTTTTTTCCCATTAAACGATATCCCGGCGCCCATTAAACGATATTTATAATGGGAGTGCATGGGGCGCCCTTTTTGTCCACTTGTCTCATGCGCCCAAATCTCCTGCTTCCTACAGCCAGTATGGCTGATCGTGCTTCTGCACAAGTCCGGGCCGTGTTAATTACTATTCCCCCTCCAGGCCGCCATGGATAGTGGGGGAATAAAATAATTCAGCTTCCAGCTATTGGAGACCAAATTATTGTGATTTTTATGCAACCTCGGCTCTGTCTTCTGACGGCTCCGACGTTACTCACTGAGCGCCGCTATAGACTGATTCCTATTATAGTCTGTGGCTGCGCCCAAATCTAGCAGCGCCGAAAAGCACTGCTCCATCTGTATCTACTCCTGTATGCCACGGGAACGCAGTGTTATTGTGCGTTACCACCTTTTCTTCGGCATCGCGTTGTAATTCTGCTTTGCGACTTTAACGTTGCATCACAATGCAACGTCCCAGTGTGAATATGCCCTCAGTTATTATTTTGCTTGTATATGAGCTAAAAGGTTATTTTTATCAATTAGATTATAAATTAGTCATTTATGAGAAGTTTTGTGAATAGAGCCCAATGTACAATGTATTTCAATGGAGAAGTCAAGGATGTTTTTATTTTTACAGCATTTTTACATGCGTTTTTATCAAATAGAAATGTTACTGTATTCTACTCCATTGAATGTAAAAAAGAGAGGGAAAATGTGAATGCACTGAAAAATGCATCAAAAACGCAAACTTAAAATGCAATTGCATACAAAAACACACCAAAATTGCAATGCAGAAAATCCTTCCTTATAAATAAAAAGAGTTAGGGCCCTTTTACACTTAATCAGTTGCTCTCAGTTAAAACGGAAAGAAAACTGATTTTCAAAGTAATGCCCATGTTTTCCTATGGCACTTTTCACACTTAACACGGTTTAACTGAAATCTTTGTCACAATGCACTGCTTTGGAAAAACGCGCACTAACGCGTACCAACGCATACTAACGCACACCAACTGATTAAGTGTAAAAGGGGCCATAGGCTGGTTTTACACCAGGACGTTGCGTTTTAGGGGACGTTAAGGTCGCATAACGTGCCCCTAACGCAATGCCTGGTGCTCTCTGATGTGGACGACAGAGTGAGCCGCGTTGTGCAGCTCACTCTGGCGTCCGTGATGCCGTGATGCGCACTCTTGGACGCATGCGGCATCACGTGGTCCCGCCCGGCTAATCAGGGCCGCTCAAGGAAGTAAACACTGCACGTCGCTGAGTGCAGTGAATATTAATTAGCCATGTGCCCGGCTGCTCTCCCCTCCTCCCCAACTTTACTGAGCATGTGCAAGCAGTCTAACGCAGCTTAGCCGCTTATAAAGTACTGCATGCAGTACGTTGTGTTATGGCGCAGCGTTACAATGTAACACAACGTGGGCACTGTGAACAGCCCATTGCAGTTACATTGCTGTGCGTTGGGGAGCGTTACAGGCTGCTCTAACGTGCGTCTGTAACGTCCCACTGTGAAAGCAGCCTAAGGGTAGGAACACACTAGGCAGAATCCCATATGTGTTTTCTACTATGTGCTATGGGAAATGCATATGCGATTCTGCCTAAGTGTCTTCCTACCCTGAATAAATACAAGATTGTAATTAGGGTTGAGAGCACAAGGCATGGCGACCTAGCAAAACTCTGTGCGTGTGTCTGTACGGGCAGCCATGTCACTCTGCTAGGTGACAAACAACAGATATCGCTGTATCGGTCGACAATCATTATGAAAAATGTAGCCAAACAATGTTAAATGACAACAAGGACCTACCGATATCGGGTCTTCTGTCCAATCGAACTGGCGGAACAATGCAGACAACTGTTGGACAGATATTGCGCAGTTGGCCGCTGTGTTGAAATGACAATGTTCCAGAGCATGTCATGCGAATGTCACTACCGCTTGCGTGCACAAGGGATGCTCATTCGGATTTCGCGGAATTGAAATTTCCGAATTTCCAATCGGAAATCTGAATTTATGAACGGAACTCGGAAATTGGAAAACGGAACTCGGAAAGCGGATTTCTGCAGAAATACTGCATTACTGCAATTTGGTAATTTTAGGCCAATCACAGAACTCGAAAAAAATGGACCAATCAGAAAATGCAGAAACAACTGGAAAGTATTAGGGCCCGTTTGTGCTAATCTGTATGCGTTTCCTGCATGCGTTTCCTGCATGCGTATTCACATAGACAATACAAGTGGATGGGACCGTTTCCACTTGTCAGGATTTCTGAGCGTTTTTCTGTGCAGAAAAAATTTTCACGGCAGAGCCATCAGAATTTGCATACCGCGATGCGATTCGCATACAATGTATTTAGGCAGGGGTCACACTTACCGACTTTCGGACGCGTTTTCTGCACAGAAAAACTGACTTCAACTGAGAACTCATGTTAATCAATGAGCTAGGTCACACTTTAATGCAGATTTCGCATGCAGAAAAAAAACTGACATCTTGCGCAATTTGTCAGTTTTCTCTATAAATTACATTAGCTGTTGTAAGGTAGAAGTCACATTTGTCTTTTCAGTTTTCTGAAAAGTGTAGAAACTGAAAGACAAGTGTGACCCCTGCCTTAGGCAGGGAACACACTACATGCGTTTTTGCGCGTTTTGCCGCGAACGGCAAAACGCGCACGATTTAAGAGGCTATTGAAATTAATAGCCTAGCTCGGGAAACGCTGCGCCGCATGCGTTTGTGCGCGTTTGCGTTCGCGTTTTTCTCCGCGTTTTGTACCCGCACAGTTTTCTGCTTTTTTCCGCACATTGCATGACACTACATGCCATGCAAACGCAGAAACGCAGAAACGCACGCGGAAAAACGCACGCGTTAGACGCGACCGCAAAACCCGACGGAAACCTGGGAAACGCAGGGGAAAACGGCCCTGCAAGTGTGTTCCCTGCCTAGGGAATTCGCATGCGTTTTTGGTATGCGAATTCGCATGCGAATTTGCATGGAATCAATGGAAAAGCACACAGGCACTGCCATGGTTAAATTCGCATAAAGTGTTAATTCGCATGAAAATTCGCATACACCCGCATGCCAAATTCGTATCCGCAGGTGAATTTTTACCGCGGCGATTCGCACCGCACAAGTGGAAACGCAGCCTTAGGCCAGTCAGAGAATGCAAAAATTGACACAAAAAATCCCAAAACACTACTCGGAAATCAGACACCGATCGGAAATCGGATTTCTGCAGAAATACTACATTACCACAACTCGGTAATTTTAGCCCAGTCACAGAACTCGGAAGCATTGGACATGATTGGAGAATGCAGAGTCGACTCGGAAGTATTTGGCCAATCAGAGAATGCAAAAAATGACCAAAAAAAAAATATCGATGTGAATCAACAACGTCAGTTAAACTACTTGTCGTTTCCTTTTTGCCAGGTAATATCATTTGATAGACGCCGGGTGTAGTGATTACAAGCCCTGAGAGCGCTTGTGCAATGATTCTCTATGAGAGAGTTCATATCAGAGCAGTTTGTTTGCAATCTGCTTAGAAAAGCGGTGCTTGGGCCATTTTTGAGGCGATTTGCCTCAATGGAAGGCAAATGTATTTATTTTTTTCCGGACTTTTTTCCAAATCAAAAGATGGAAGCGCTCTGCAAAAGCGTTTACAAAAACAGTCACAAAAACTAGCGAACACGCAGAAAATTGCCGGAAAAAGCTTTAAAAAAAAACGCTTCAAAAAAAAAAAAAAAAAAGCTGTGGTTAGACACGCGAGCCGATCACAATGTGAACAAGGCCTAACAGCGCTTAAAAAAGCTCAAAATGCTGATAGTGTGAACAAGCCCTACGGGCCTGTACTTATTATTAATTACATTGCATTTATTCATTTCCGGCTACGAGAGTTCACTTCCTGACTGACATCAGGAACTGTAAAAATGAATCTGTCACAAAAGCACTTTTCAAAGCGCAAGGCGCAGCCTCAGATCTGCTATGTACAAAAATGCATGTTAGTCACAAGCGTTTTTGATTTCTCAGAATCAGAATCATATTTATTTCGCCAAATACAGCAAGAGCTATATTCGGAATTAATTGTGGTACACATGGCATAGACATAGTATAAGAAGACAAGATACACAACCATACACAACTATAGTAACGGTATACATGACAGACCCGGATTGTCCTTAAGTGTTTCTTCCTGTCGTGCAGGAGCAGTCCCCTAATAATATTGGTAATAATAATAATAATGATGATGATGATGATGGTGGCCCCCTGGGCAAGAACAAGGACAAGGGCGGGCAACAGCGAGACCTGGCTGAGAGACCACCGCTAGGGCCTGCCAGTAGGCGGGCCTGACAGAGGAAAGTTGGAGTTCAGCAGCCGAACCGCTTGGGGGAAGAAGGTGTTCTTCCGTCTGGTTGTTTTGCATGGTATAGTCCTGTACCTACGGCCCAGTGGGAGGAGCTTGAAGTAGCGACTGCCTGGGTGGGAGGGGTCACGGGAGATCACCGTGGCCCTCTTCAGCGTCCTAGCGGAGTGGAGGAGATCAAGAGGCGGAAGAGGAGACCCGATGATTCTCTCTGCATCAGTTATGACTCTCTGCAGTTTGTGTTTGTCGCTGGCCGTAGCGCCCGCGTACCAGAGGATGACTGAGGAGCAGAGGATGGATTCTATGGTGGCAGTATAGAAGCTGGTCAGCAGTTCCCTGGGCATGCCGAATCTCTTTAGTTGGCGCAGGAAGAACAACCTCTGCTGAGATTTCTTCTGAATTTTGGTGGTGTTCTGCCCCCACTTCAGGTTATTAGCGAGAGTCGTGCCGAGGAACCGCACGGATGTCACCCTAGAGACTTCGGTACCCCCAATGAGTACAGGTGGGAAAGCATTCAAATTGCATGCCATTCACACACCGTATGCAGGGAATGAAGAGAATTTGCTGTGCGACTTTAAAATCAATTACACTAGAAAGCGCATCGCAAAGCGATTTTTGTGTGGCCCTTAGGGCCTGTACTTGCGCTGCGTTTTTTCAATCGCAGTGACCTTTATACAGTGATGAAAATCGTGATGACCTGAACACAGTGGAGTGATGCGTTTTTAGAAGATGAGATTGCGTTGTGTTTTTTCCAGGTCAAATCCCAGGAGACATTGCAACTTCCTGTTGATGGACCTGGCTGCAGCCACACACCAATTACAAGAAAATTGCAAATGCACTGAAAAATGCAAGCTAAAAAGGCAATCGCATCGCAAAAACGCTAGCCTGCGATTTAAAATCGCACTATGTGCGATTTTGAAATAAAATTGCGTTTGCGCGTGCCGATTTTCAGTGTATACGGGTCCATAGACTTAAATTGTATGCAATTTTGCATGCATTTTCCCATGATTTTTTTGCTATGCAGAAAAACACGTGATTCAAATACATTTTCTCCCTGCCTGATAGAAACCCTGAAGTAGCTAATAAGAGAAGTGTGTATGGATAGGCTTTTTGCTGTAGGTTTCATACATACTGCTTCCACGAATCCCAGTTTCAGCATCTCTGCTTGCTGCTTATCCTTCTTCCATAATACCTGATTAGCGGACATAAAACTTTCCTGTAAGGGCCCGTTTCCACTAGCGCGAATTCGCATGCAGACAACGCATGCGGATTCGCATAGGCAATACAAGTGGATGGCCCTGTTTCCACTTGTCAGTTTTCATTTGCGTTTTTATGTGCAGGATTTTTCTGCACGGTAGACCCTGCAGAATTCGCCTGCGTGTGGAATGCAGGCGAATCGCAGGCAATGTATTTAATAGGGAAATCGCATAGTTTTTTCCCGCGATTTCGCGTGCGATTTCGCATTGAAAGTAATGTAAATTGACACAGGCAGTGACATGGTTAAAATCGCATATACCCTGCCTGTGCGAAATCGCATGCGAAATCGCGGCAAAAAACGCATGCGGAATCGCATCCGCATGCGATTTTGTCAGCGGTGATATGCGGCGATTCCGCACCGCACTAGTGGAAACGGGCCCTAAGGCCTCTTTTCCACGGACTGTGAATAGGCAGTGAAATGCCTCTCAAACTCTCACTGCTGCCTGGTAACTGCTCACTGCTGCCTGGTAACTGCTCACTGCTGCCTGGTAACTGCTCACTGCTGCCTGGTAACTGCTCACTGCTGCCTGGTAACTGCTCACTGCTGCCTGGTAACTGCTCACTGCTGCCTGGTAACTGCTCACTGCTGCCTGGTAACTGCTTGCTGAGAACACAATTCAACTGCCTATGGAAATGAGCCCTAAAGACACCTGAAGTGGGGGGTGTCTTGAACTCTTGCACAGGACAGAAGGAAAACACAGAGAAGTGCACCCTGTATGTATTTAGAGAGTTTAGCCTGTCTAATTCCCCCTCATCTATGACTAATCACAACTGTAATTTGATCACTCAGCTGTGTCAGCTGGCTGCCTTGGCAGAGCAGCTGACTTGTAAACACAGGATATTAACCCTATGTCTGCTTCCATTAAAAGCAGGAAGTAGACACACTGCAGATTTATTGCAGGATTTGTATCAGCTGTAACAAAGAAATGTTTTTCTTCAATGGTTATTATGCTGTTGCTTATCTTTTAGAGCAGAGAGAAAGTTCTGAGTTCAGGTCCGGTTTAAGCAATACCAGTTGCCTGGCTGTCCTGCTGATCTCTTTGTCTGCAGTAGTGTCTGAATCACACCAGAAACCAGCATGCAGCTAATCCAGTCAGCTCTCATTGTCCATCTCTCAGAGGCACATTTTCCATCCGCACATCACAGAACATCCTTGCTCTGGTGCTGCCATCTGATTGTAATGTTTTCACTGTTGCAGCAGGTGATTCCCGGGCTGCATTTTTTGTGTGATTGTTTTTTCCTGTCTTTGTGTACTCAGTCACATCTAGTGACTATCATTGGGTCAGCTAGGAACACGATGCACGTTTGGCGACTGAAAGAAGCTGTTGTTATGAGATTGTATAGATTAAAATGGGCCAAAGATTGCATTGTCTACAGTACAGAATGCCAATCGGAATACCGTCCCCCATCTAAACGGCCAGATTACAGCCAATGTTTGTGTGCAGCATGCTGTTCCCTTCTGCCACGTCACAGGAAGTGACAGTACAGCAGGAAATCGTTTTTATGGGAAAATTGCACAGCATTTTATTCATGATTTTCCTCTGCTCCTGTCTTTTTAAAGAACAAGCGACACCCATGCTAACCTAGAAACAAAAACCACATATATAAGTAGATACATACTACTTCTACTTACATAACATATGTATTGAGCTATCCACGTAATGATTCCTGTGAATTTTATAAGGGAAAAGCAGAAAATCCTATTCTAGGCAGTGGCCATCTTGCCAAGCTAATGCTGACATCATATCCTCCCTGACTCTTGTTTCCCGCCCTCCCTTCTCTTGCTCATTGTGTATTCATTAGCTGCCCTCCTCCCAGAGTCTTCAGACACTCCCACTGAGGTGTATACTAGGAACTATACTGTCTTATCCTCCAATCACTGAGTCACCTCAGCCTTGCTTGTAAACACGAGTAATCAGAGGGTGTTTCTGATAAGCAGCTAGATAGGGAATAGGGAAATAAATAGAAGAGGAGGAATATATTATAGATAGAAAGAACTCCCAGTATTCAACTCTTTGGCACTGTTTGGCACTAGGGCCAGTGCTCCTAAAGTATGTGATAACTACAAACCATAACAGCAGAAAAAGTTTTGAGTTTTATATGCAGGATTAGCATCTTTATCACTTAATACACTCAGACCAGTTGCTGTTGAAATTTGATTTTTATGGTGACAATACCGCTTTAAGGCCCCTTTTCCACGAACTGTTGATAGGCAGTGAAATGCCTCTCAAACTCTGACAACTGCTCACTGTTGCCTGGCAACTCCTTACTGCTGCCTGGTATCTGCTCACTGCTGCCCGGTATCTGCTCACTGCTGCCCGGTATCTGCTCACTGCTGCCCGGTATCTGCTCACTGCTGCCCGGTAACTACTTGCTGAGCACACAGCTCAACAGTTCATGGAAAGGAGGCCCTTTTCCATGAGCAGTCGATAGGCAGTGAAATGCCTCTCAAACTCTCACAACTGCTTGCTGCTGCCTGGTAACTGCCCCCTGCTGCCTGGCCCACTATAGGATCCTCAATAGGATCCGGAGGCTTCCCCCATCTGATGTGAGTACCCCCAAGGGGAGTTTTTTTTCGTTACAGGTTTTCTTTAAGAGAAAAAGTGAATGGCATATAGCCTTATGGCCCATACACAATTAGGCCTGGAACCCACTACAAATTGCTATCGTAGTCGCTAGCGTTTTTAATTAGCATTTTCTAAGGCAGCAATTTCATGAGCGTGTTCCGGCGCTTTTGGGAGCGATTTTAAAAAGTGTAAGCTTTTTGATAGCGATTTGCGATTAGCAATTTTAATTCTGATTGGTCCTTTCAAATTATTATAATTTTTTTGCAGTTTGCAGTCATTTAAAATCGCACACAGATTGCTAGGTGTAGCGATTCATGAGCGATTTGCCAGCGCTTCAATACTTTACATCGAATCGCAAACGCTACCAAAATGCTGCATGTCCTGCGATTGCGATTTTGCTGATTGCAATCGCTACTGTGGAAGTATTTAAAGTTATTTACAATGGCAGAGCATTTAGGGAAATCACTAGCGATTTAAAGCGCTCCCTAAACGCTCAAAAAAAGTGCTCTATTGGGTTCCAGCCCTCAATTTGTTTCTCCTGAATTTTTTCCTAAAAGATGATTTTTAATCTTCTCTTTAAGGCCTTGTTCACATTGCATTCCATTCGCGTGCCCGTTAGCGGTGGGCGGTTTTTTACACTTTTTTTTTTCGATTCCCGGCGCTTGGGTTGGGCGATTCGTTTTTGTGCTAAGCAGTTTTCTAAGCATTTTTCCCGAGCGGTTTTGTAATTCACTCACTGACACAAGTCAGGAAGTGAACTCTTTGACCCGGAAAAGAATAAACACAATGTATTTATTATTAAAAAATGCGAACGCAATCGCTGCACAGAGATTTTGTGAGCGTTTTTCCCATACCTTCCGTTGAGGCGGAATTGCCTCAAAAATGGTACAGGCAGCGCTTCTCTGAGCAGATTGGTGACGAACCGCTCAGATGTGAACTCTGTCATAGAGAATCATTGCACAAGCGTTCTTAGGGCGATTTTTGAAAATCGCCCGCGTTTGAAAAAAGGGCAAAAACACCCTCAGTGTGAACGAGCCCTAAAATACTTGTTTAGTACTTGCAGGCTTGTAGCTGAAACAGTATCAAAAAGTACATGAAAAAGTGCAATCAACATTATTTTGAGCCTGATCTTGCTTGCTGTTGGTTTAAAAGGCATCATATTGACAAGGTGTGAAAATATTCCCTAGGAGAGAACTTAGGAGTTAAAGACGAATTGCGTATGGGCCCAGGTGTTGTTTCAGCTCACTTCAGAACACACCACATTTCAACATTCTGCGGTGTTGCACCTGCCAGCAGTAAAGATATCCCCACCTGTGACAAATTCAAGCATGTAAATCAGGGTGAAGACAGATTTTACAAAGGGCAAACACAGTAATGTTGTTAAAAATAAAAAATGTTGTTTATTCTGTCATATTCAGTGACTAAAATGGCACGACAGTCGTCTTTTTCCAGTATAATCGTTTGTGTACGCAGATCAGTTATCTGAGAGTCTTGTCTAATGTTCTCAGCTTACCCTCTGTGGCGACACTCATCCCCCGGCCGCGTCCACGAGCCGATATTCATTTTCTGAGCCATTCGCAGCAATAACCCCTCCGCCATCTGTATAAATAACGCGGGGGTATCCGCGGAGATCATGTTGTACGGCGAGCACAATGGTGTTTGTGCGGCGCGGCCGTCAGAGAGCGAGATGCCTGCAGGGAATACTTCCTGCGCTGAGGGGTTCAGCTCAATGTTTTCTGGAACTTTGTGTGACCAGATATACTGCAAACACTCCGAAAGGAGTACTTGGGGAATACCGCTAAAGAACAATAGTCCTGCTGGACAAGCCTTCTGTAGTTCATGTGAAAAAGGGGTAAAGAGGCGCCCAAGCTGAATAAAATACATTAAAAGCAACTAAAATATAAATAAATGAGGTGGCTTACCTCACCCATGACACACCCATATAGGAATGGATATTTATTAGTAAAAAAAAAAAAGCACAGGCAACGCGTTTCGTGGGAACTCGCCCACTTCATCAGGCCAAATAAAGTGCCACTAAATGCCGGTAGCCGGATTCAAGGCGCCTCATCATGTGAAAGCTTATAAGCTTTTTTATTAAAATGTGAGCACACTAGAAAGTGCGTGCATAATCATACTCAGTATAGGTAGCGAGATGACCCCTCCCCCTTCCCTCTAGTATAGGAGGCCTGAAGACCCCCCCCAGTATAGGTAGCCAAATGACTCTTCCTCCCTTTCCCTCCAGTATAAGTATACAGATGACCCCTCCCCCCTTTCCTCTAGTATAGGTAGCCTGAAGACCCCCCCCCCCAGTATAGGTAGCCAAATGACTCCTCCCCCTTTCCCTCCAGTATAAGTAGCCAGATGACCCCTCCCCCCTTTCCTCTAGTATATGTAGCCAGATGACTCCTCCCCCTTCCCCTCGAGTATAAGTAGCCGGATGACTCCATTAATCCCTCCTTTTCTCACTTCCCAACTTTCAGTATAGGTAGCCAGCTCACCTTCACACCGCAGCATCAGTGTCACTCATTTCTCCGCTCTTCTCCACTGCAGAAGCTTCCTCTTCCTTTCCGTCCCCAATGCTGCCCAAGTCCATAGCCACAATGCAAATGTGCACAGAGAGCAAAGTGGCTGCAGCACAGGCAGCTAGCGGAAGAGTACCGCGGTCAGACGCTCGCCTGATCTCCCTGCATTGCAGCATTTGCAAGTTTGCACCAGTTTAGCCTGCTGCTTTGGTGCCCTTGCTCTTGTGGTTCCCTAGGCCATGGCCTAGGTGGCCTTGGCCTAAATCCAGCCCTGACTATAAACAAAAGGCAGTGTGTCTACTAAATAGATAGGGAGGCGATAGGAGAGTCCACTGTGTCAAGAGTATCCAGGAACACACTATGCCACCAGGAGTAATATAATCTGTGAAAGACACAGAAGTGGCAGTACGTTCCACTCACTAATAAACAGTGAATAAAGATGTCGCGAACATAGAATTTTTCGTAAGCAAACTTCCGCAAAATGTTTGCGAACAGGCTAATCTGGGGAACTTCAATGGGCAGGCGAATTTTAAAACCTACAAAGACTTTTTCTGGCCACAAAAGTGATGGAAAAGTTGTTACAAGGGGTCTAACACCCGGACTGTGGCATGCAGGAGGGGGATCCATGCCAAAAGTCCCACCAAAAATTACAGAGTTGACGCACAGTCTGGTTTTAAACCCTAATGGGCAGAAATCACATTATGCACAGCTCTGGGTGTCAGTGGGCTGAGAAATGTAATAGTACTATCAGAATCCAGTGAAATAATAATGCACAGGATGGTTCTGTGCCTGCAACTTAATGAGGCAACAGCAGTAGTGTGCACACAGCTCTGGGTGTCAGAGGAGTGTCGCACACACACACACACACACAAAAAAACACAAGAGAACGATGTACTAGCCCTCAAAAGTATTATGGTAGAGAACAGAGGCGCCAAAAGGATAAAAACAATATTTAAAAGTTTTAAAATTATTGCTTAGGAGGCAGTGGTGGACTCACCTCCCACAAGCAGACACAACAACTGTGTATTCACAAAAGGGACATTTATTGGTATACTCCAAATAAGGTTGCAACGCGTTTCGCAGGTCAAACCCGCTTCATCAGGCAATTACAGGAAGGAGCACACAACTGGGGGTAAGAGGCAACACATTTGTACAAATCCTGAACAGACTGCATATCAATAAACATAAATATTTGTATGATGGAATTCACTGGTGTGATTTAAATTAACGGGAAGAGGTGGCTAATTATTGTATTTTGGGGGTGGAGGGGGGGGGAAATAGGACGGAGGGCCGGGGGGGGAAATGGGGAAAGAATTGGAGATGGGAAATGGGAGGGGGGGGAAGAGGGGGGAAGGGGGAAGGGGAAGAAGGGTGGGGGGGGTTTGTTTTAGGGGGAAGAAAGATAGTGGTAATTTTAAGTATTACATCATAGCATTAATATTCATAAACATAATCATAAACATAATCAAACGTTAATCTCTTCTTCATAGCCCTCAAAAGGGCTGTTTGGAACAAGTGAGGAACAAACAGGCCTAGCTAATGCATTCCCTACCTATCTGCAGCAAGTCTGACTCTGCTCTCACTAACAGTCAGCAGCCAGCAGATAATTAACCCAATATGGCCACCACAACTGCTTTTTGATAGGGGGGGGGGGGGTCCAGGAGGGGGTGCTAGCTGATTGGCTACCATGTGTCTGCTGACTGTGAGGCAAGGGGCCAAAGTTTACCTCAATTATAATGTATAGGGGGCGAATTGAACATGACAAATATTCGCTGTTCACCACAAATGCGAACAGCTGATGTTCGTAGAATACTGCTCGCCGGAGGCCATCTCTATTAATCTCAGGTAAGCCTGACACAAACATCCAATTTTGATTGGCCAATTACTGGTCAATTTTACCACCTCTATGTAGTATGAAACCTTACCTGCACAATCTGTTGATTGTACTCAAAGTCACAATTGGATGTGTGTACTAAGCGCAAAGGTCCATACCCATGGCAAGATTTCAGATTGACAGATGAACAATCATTTCAAACTGACATTGTGTAACTATCTTTTAATGGAAAGTGGTAAATGACGGTTACAGATGGCTGATGTATGACAATGCTCTTGAATTTTGAAAGACCGTCATGACAGATCAAACAAGATCAATTGGTTCAATGTCTCCCATGTGTACAGATCTTTAAACGATCTTTCCGCTACTGTCTATGGAACTTCCCCCGGCACAGTTGTAGCCTTCTGGTCCCTGTTCCACTCTGTGTGATTAGGGCTGGATCCAGCATGCAGAGGTGTATCTAGAGGAGTGCAGGCATGGCATGTGCCATGGGCGCCACAGCACCATGGGCTTCATGTCTCTCCCTGTGCTGCGCCGCTATGCCTGTCCTCATGCCTCCCCATCACTCAGACCTCCGATCAGATCAATTCTGTTATCTAAGGAACATGGCTACTTAAAGAGACGCTGAAGCGGAAAAAAAAATATGATATAGGGAATTGGTTGTGTACTATGAATAATTACTAGAAGATTAGCAGCAAAGAAAATATTCTCATACTTTTATTTTCAGGTATATAGTGTTTTTTCTAACATTGCATCATTCTATAATATGTGCAGATTACACAACACTCAGCATTCAAAATGATTCTTTCAGAGCAGTCTGTGAAGTAAAGACCTCTCCTCTAGCAGAGGAAAAGTAAATAGTCCAGGAACAGTTGAGATAATAAAAGTCAGATAACAGCCCTCTCCACGACTAACTTAGTCGGAGAGCTTAATGGCTTGTTTGCATAGAGATAACAACTGGAGTTTCTTAACTCTTCCTGTACAGGAAACAATTACACTGATGTATCTGATCTTAATGTTTTATTTCTTAGCTGTGCTACACATACAGATCATAATATCATCATTTTCTTTTCGCTTCAGTGTCTCTTTAATATATGTATGTAGGGCACACTTAGTTTTAGAAAAGAGGACAGAGAGGGAATATTCCTAAAATTCCAAAAAAGTACCTGTAGTAATAGTAATATCCTGAGGCAATAAGAACACATGTACGTGAGAAATGATGCTGTTTTTAGAGGGGAAGAGGGCTCTGATAGGGGGAGGAGGGCACAATTTCAGTGTTTGCCATAGGCTCTATATTACCCAGACACGCCCCTGCCAGCATGTTCAGTTGCCTTACAGTAGAGTTCTCCCACAGAGTCTCCCGAGAGGAACTTTATTATGCAGATTTAGACAAGACACAGAACATTTATGTTGCGCTTTCCTCCTGGTGGACTCAAAGCGCCAGAGCTGCAGCTACTCAGTAGGCAGTAGCAGTGTTAGGGAGTCTTGCCCAAGGTCTCCTCACTTAGTATTGAATAGTGAAGATTTAGAGCAAATCAAGCAGATGATTTTACATGTGTGCCCCCGCGGCGGAGCTGGCAGGTGAGTAAAAACTCATGACACGTACATGGCAGCCAGCCTAGAGAGAATGAACGCCGTGGATTCTCATAGGCTAGCATTGATTTGCTGCACTGGCCAGCCACGCCCCCCCCCCCCCCTTCTCTACATAGCAACAGAAGGTGCCACTAGCCTGCAGGCTAGCAATACATCTGTACAAAATTTAGCCCAAACTGTCATCTGAGGGGTGAGATCTCCATCCCTGCTGAACCCCACCGAGTGACATGCCTTGTGTGTGGTTTTTATTTTTTTTTCGGCTGAAGACAACTACTGGGAAAAGTGTCCGCTTCCAGCGGCAGAAAAGGATGAAGAGGAAATGGAGCCCTGGGCAGGATAGCAGTTTTTGCCCAGGACTGATGAGCACCTGGGCGTTCCTACAGGGTCTCTAGAGCTGCCTCTGGGCAGCTCTCTCTCCCTGGCCGCGCCCCCTGCCACTCCCCTGCCTCCCTGCGCGCTGGTGAGATAATTAATCTCTCTTACCAGCATCGTGACCCAGAGGTCACAAAAGTGAAAGTGGGCGAGTGCAGCCCGCAGGAGCAGCAGTTTTTGAGGCTAATTGATCCGTTCAGCCCCCCCCCCCCCCCCCCCCCCCGGATCAAGTAGACTGGAAGAGGTTTCCAGTGACAACCGGCGAAGCTCTAGAGAATTCTATGCCCAAGAGAGTTAAATAGGAACTGTAGTGAAAATAAAATTGCTTATTTTTTTACAATATTAATTTATAGATCATTTAGCCAGCATTTGCCCATTGTACAATCTTTCCTCTCCCTGATTAACATTCTGAAATATATCAGTGGTGGTGAGTGACATCTTTAGTTCTACCAGATCTGCTGCATGCTTGTCCAGGGGCTGTGGCTAAAAGTATTAGAGGCAGAGGATCTGCAGGACAGCCAGGCAACTGGCATTGCTTATAATAAATATGGCAGCTTACATATCCAGTTGACCTTTAAGTTCACCTTGAAGGCAGTGCTGGAAAATAATGTTTGGGCACACAAAATGTTCACTTTGGGCAGGACTTTGACATTCTTCACTCGGGGTGTACTCACTTATGATACCATTAATAGTTGTGTGTTGAGTTATTTTGATGGGACAGTACATTTTCACAAGCTGTACACTGACTACCTTACATTGTATCCCCAGAAGACACGAAAGACTGTCTGTATAATAGTAATCGCATTTATTATATAGTACCCCAGAAGTGCAACGCATTTCGCAGGTCACGCCCGCTTCATCAGGCAATAAACGGGGGGACAAACAGAATTTCAGCAGTAGCAGGAGTAGCGCTACTCCTACTACTGCTGAAATTCTGTTTGTCCCGTTTATTGCCTGATGAAGCGGGCGTGACCTGCAAAACGCGTTGCACTTTTGGGGTACTATATAATAAATGTGATTGCTACTATACAGACAGTCTTTCGTGTCTGCTTTATGGAGGTAAGTCCACCGCTTCCTCCAAGAAAATTTTAAAGGTTTTATCCACTTTTACCCTCCTGGCGCCTCTGTTCCCCGTTTGCTGTACCGTGTCCACCCCTGGTGGAGGGGTGATCTACCCCCTTTCGCATCTACAGAGAGCAACTTCTTATCCCTGAGTGAGGACAGGTCTAATCTCCTCACCTGCCTATACAGTGGTTGCCTTTGTGGTAACCCACGTTTGTGTGTATACTCTTCTCACTAATTATCTTTACTATATTTTATGCTGAACATACCACACTATATTGGGCTCTCGGTTTCTCTAATCGTACATTGTATCCCAGTGTCCTATCTTCAGTGTTGTCCTCATGAAAAGATATACAGTATTCACCCCCATGTGAGAGGTGTAGCGACTCTTGTGAGATGTGTACATCTCTCTCCCTCTGGCTGTTTTGAAGTTGTGGAGAGCTCTGAGACTGACAGCTACAGGCAGGGCTGGGAGCCACATGTTCCAAGGTTCCGATTTCTCGTCCGCACCCCCCTCCCCGCAGTATTTTTTTTTTACTCCGCCAGATGTGGAAGGGAGAAGCTTCTCTTTTAAAGTCTCTCCACAGATGGGGAACAAATGCGGGGAAATGGAGAAGGGGTCTGCTTCCAGAGCTGAACTCTCGGATATTCAATAACCGAGGACATGAGGAGCCGACATCTCCCACCGTTTGAAGGAGACAGAGATTTCCTTCGTCCGCCGCAGAGACCGCCGATATCAGGCGCGTTTCTGTGCCAGAGGGTCTGTAACCCGACGCTTTGCACGTGCCGCGCTGGGCGCAATAAGCAGACGCTCATTTATCACGGCGCCCCAGGTGTGGCCAAGCTTTGTCCATATCTGGAATCTTTAAAATTCCACTCCTGATGCAGAGATGAATAATCTGAAGTATTGTCCAAACGGCTCCGTCTGAAGCTCCGACTATCGGTGATTAGATCACTGGGGAACGCAGTTATGGCTACACAGATCGCGGGGCTGCCCAGCGGGGTAAAGGATATAATACTCTGTGGAGGCCCTTTCACCCCTACCGCTACACTGTACATATGTGGGGGAGTGCTTAGCAAAGAAGATTTTAAAGAGTACCACCTGTATAAAAAGACAAAGCTTGTCATGCCAGGCTTTGTTTTAAAAGGAACCAGTGGTGTGGGACCTATGAAAGCTGCCATATTTATTTCTTTTGAAACAATACCAGTTGCCTGGCAGCCCTGCTGATCTTTCTGGTCAGTAGAGTCTAAATCACACACCCGAAACAAGCATGCAGCAAATCTTGTCAGATTTGTCATAGACATCTGATCTGCATGCTTGTTCAAGGTCTATGGCTTAAATTATTAGAGGCAGAGGATCAGCAGGGCAGCCAGGCAATGGGCATTGTTTAAAAGGAAATGTCAGTCTCCATATCCCTTTCACCTCAGGTACCCTTTAAATTAAGGACCAGGGGATTTTCTTCTGATCGGTGCTGCGTGGACTCTCCAGCCCGCAGCACCGATCAGGAAATAGCCAGGGTGATCAGACTTCCCCCCCTTTTTTCCCCACTAGGGGGATGTCCTGCTGGGGGTGGGTCTGATCGCCGCCGGCTACCCGCACTTTCCGGGGGGGCTCTTCAAAGCCCCCCTCCGGAGCGCTTTCCGCCCTCCCTGGCTTTCCCTCCCTCTCCCTTACCCTCTGAGCGCGCAGGACGGATATCCGTCCTGTGCCTGATAGGATAGGCTTCTGCCTATCAGATGCCGGCGACCCCCGTCCAATCAGAGGCTTGCGCAGCAGCGCCGTGTGATGTAAACAGCGGGGATTTCTTCCCCGCTTGTTTACATTTTGCCGGCGAGCCGCGATCGTTGGCTCTCCGGCTGTTCACGGAGACACCCTCTGTGAACTGGCATGGAAAGGCCGCTCGTTTGAACGGCCATTTCCATGCTATACCACTAACGACCCGCCGACGCCTATGGGCGTTAGGTGGTCGTTAAGTGGTTAAATGTTGCAGGATTGGGGTGGGATTCTCAGGGTAAATACTTACCAGATCCACTGTAATCGGTACACGGGTGAAGCTCCGCCTCCCCCCCTTCTCGGGGAACACAGTAACAGCCATGTTTCTGAAGTCTGCTGTAGTGCTATGGAAACCTTCGCCTGGGTTGCCTTGGCTCGCCCCCAGCTCTGCAGCCACCAATCAGGCTGTGTCTGCCAAGCTGGGGGCGGGCCGCAGTAACGCAGATAGGGGTGGCCAGAGCCTCGGCAGAAATCCCGGTGATACTATTAAACACTCAGTATTAGCTGCATTGTTGCTATTATAGGACTCCTTTCACACGGGCAACTGACAGGCAGTGAATTCACCACTGCATGATTCTTTAAAATACCGAATGAAATACCTTATGAGGTAAAAATCTTAGTGAATTGTCATGTAGTTTTTTGGTAAATTACCAAACTATTACCATATGTGAAAATATTTGTGATTTGGAGGGGGGGGGGGGGGTAAAGTCTAAAATACCGAATGTGCTACATTACCGGACATTCAGTCTCAGTGAATTGAAGCCAATGGCCTTCATTCCCAATACCATGTGCAGTAACCAAATTTAGGCATCTGGGCGTTTTGTTTGGCATCCGGGCATATGTTTGGAGTCTGGGGTTTGTGTTTGGCATCCGGGCATATGTTTGGAGTCTGGGGTTTGTGTTTGGCATCCGGGCATATGTTTGGAGTCTGGGGTTTGTGTTTGGTGTCTGGGGGCCTGGGATTGTGTTTGGCATCTGAGCTTTGTGTTTGGCATCTGGGGTTTGTGTTAGGTGTCTGAGCTTTGTGTTTGGCATCTGGGGTTTGTGTTTGGCGTCTGGTTATTTTGTTAGGCATCTGAGCTTTGTGTTTGGCGTCTGGGGTTTGTGTTTGGAGTCTGGGGCTTGTGTTTGGAGCCTGAGCTTTGTGTTTGGCATCTGGCTTTTTTTGTTTGGCATCTATGGCTTCTGTTAGGCATCTGGGGATTTTTGTTTGCCGTCTAGGGTTTGTGTTTGGCATCTGAGCTTTGTGTTTGGCATCTGTGGTTTTTTTGTTTGGAGTCTCAGGCTTGTGCTTGGAGTCTGAGCTTTGTGTTTGGCATCTGTCACTTGTGTTTGGCATCTAGGGCTTGTGTTTGGCCTCTGGGGCTTGTGTTTGGCATCTGGGGTTTGTGTTTGGCATCTGTCACTTGTATTTGGCATCTGGGGCTTGTGTTTGGCATCTGTCACTTGTGTTTGGCATCTGGGGCTTGTGTTTGGCATCTGGGGTTTGTGTTTGGCATCTGGGGTTTGTGTTTGGCATCTGGGGCTTGTGTTTGGCATCTGGGGCTTGTGTTTGGCATCTAGAGCTTGTGTTTGGCATCTGGGACTTGTGTTTGGAGACTGGGGCTTGTTTTTGGAGTCTGTGGCTTGTGTTTGGCGTCTAGGGTTTCTGTTTTGGAGACTGGGGTTTGTTTTTAGGTATCTGGTGTTTGCATTTTAAGGTTTAGGATTTGTTTCGTATCTGGGAATTGTGTTTTGCATCCAGGACTTGAGTTTGACTTCTGGGGTTTATGATGGGCATCTGGAGCTGGCGTTTGGCATCTGGGCTTTGTATTTGGCATCTGGGCTTTGTGTTTTGTGTCAGAGCTTGTGTTTGGTGTCTGGGCTTTGTGTTTGGCATCTGGGCTTTGTGTTTTGTGTCTGAGCTTGTGTTTGGTGTCTGTGCTTTGTGTTTTGTGTCTGGGCTTTGTGTTTAGCTTGTTTTTGGCATCTGGGGTTTGTGTTTGGAGCCTGGTTTTTGCATTTGGTGTCTGGGGTTTGTGTTTGGTGTCTGGTGCTTGTGTATGGCATATGTTTTTGGCATCTTAGGTTTGTGTTTGCCATGTTGCCTTCAGGCCCCAACACTAAATAGTACTAAAGTAGAATGTTACCGGCATAGAGGTGCTGCAGGGGTTAAAAAGCTGAAAGTTCTAAAATACTTAAGCTGAAAAAAAAAATTCTCTACTCCTGCCCCCTAGACTTGGCATTGAGAACGCCATCATAGCAGTTACCAGTTCATCATTAGCACAATTTACGTTGTATGACTTCAGTCTTTTTGACCTCTGACCTTAAACAGATGTTTCCGTTAGGCCCGGTTCACACTGATGAAAAACTGATCCAGTCTAAGACTTTTGGTCCGTTTGGCGGATAGTGGCGATTAGACCTGTTCTAGCGGAGCAATGTGAATGGATCCTATAGATTAACATCCGAACCATTAGGATCCTGTCCGTTTAAAGTCAATGTGAACCGGGCTATGAACACCATCTCTGTCTACTTTGTCTGGCATTTGGCATCTGGGGCTTGGTTTTGGCATCTGGGGTTTGTGTTTGGTGTCTGGGTTTTGTGTCTGGGCTTTGTGTTTGGCATTTGAACTTTTTGTTTGGTGTCTGGATCTTGATTTTGGCATCTGGGCTTTGTGTTTGGAGCCTGGGCTTTGTGTTTGGCATCTGAGCTTTGTATTTGGCATCAGGGGCTTGTGTTTGGAGTCTGGTGCTTGTGTTTGGTATCCAGGCTTTGTGTTTGGTGTCTGTACTTTGTGTTTGGCATCTGGTGTTTGTGTTTTGGCATCTGTGGCAGGGGCTTGTGTTTAGCATCTGGGGTTTTGTGTTTGGTGCCTGTGATTGGTGTTTGGCACCTGAGGCTTGGGATTGGCCTCTGGGGTTTGCGTTTGGTGTCTGGGACTTGCATTTGGCTTCTTGGGTTTGTGTTTGGCATCTTGCAATGGTGTTTGGCTTCTGGGGTTTGAGTTTGGCATCTGAAGCTTCTGTTTGGCTTCTGGGGATTGCATTTGGAATCTGGTGTTTGAGTTTGGTGTCTGGGATTTGTGTGTTGGCATCTAGGGTTTGTGTTTTGGCATTTGATTTTGTCATCTAGGGTTTATCTTTGGTATCTGGGGTTTGTGTTTGGCATGTTTGGCCTTCAGACCCCCAAACTTCTCAGCACTAAATAGTACTAAACCAGAATGTTAGTACCACAGAGGTGCTGCAGGGGTTAAAAACTGAAATCTCTTAAATACCTGAACTTAAAAAAAAGCAAGTTTCTCCCCTGCTGTCCCTTGACATTGGGAGCCTCATCATAGCAGTTATTAACTCAGGCTGTTATTGACCTGGGTATGCCTAGTGCAAGTAAAACAGGACGATAAACAACTTCACCAGTTCATCATTAGCACAATTTACGTTCTGTGACTTTAGTCTTTCTGATCTCTGACCTTAAAGAGAAGCTCCGCCTCTATACCTCCACATGTATTGTAAAAGTCAAACAGCACTCCAAAGATAAAATTTTCCTGTTTGCAAATACTAGCCCCCAGCAGCAGGGGAGTTGCTAGCCCCAAAGTTCAGTGGCACTTGCCGGAGTCGGAGCTGTGGAACCTCTATAGGGGCATGCTGGAAGTTGTGGTGCTTCAGTGGGTGGCCCGTGAGAGCATGGGATGGGGTCCACTAGAAGGTATGGGAATGCTATGAGGGGGACTGTCAGACAACCTGCCAGCACAGAAGCCAAGTAACTCATGTGAGATGATGAGATAGACATGGGTATGTACAGTGCCTAGCACACAAATAACTAGGCTGTGTTCCTTTTTTACTTTCTCTGCCTGAAAGAGTTAAATATCAGGCATGTAAGTGGCTGACTCAGTCCTGACTCAGACAGGAAGTGACTACAGTGTGACCCTCACTGATAAGAAATTCCAACTATAATACATTTTCCTAGTAGAAAATGGCTTCTGAGAGCAGGAAAGAGATAAAAAGGGTCAATAGTTCATAGATTTTAGCTCTGGCATACTTCAATGAATGTGTCATTGAGCAAAAACATTAAAACAGTTACAACTTAAAAAGTAGATTTAAACATAAAATAAAACTGTGGAATATTTTAAAAAGTCATTTTTAGGAGAAGGAAGATAGATTCAATTGTTTATTTCATTCGTTTATTTTCGCCTCGGGTGTCCTTTAAGAGCGATTTTTGAAGAAAATATTTTTATGTGAACTTGAGAATAAAATTGTCCCGGCGTTTGGCAGCAGCACTTTACGACGTGCGCGCCTCTTTTATCCTCCGTCTTTCGCTTCTCACGTTTGACCTCTTGCTCGCTGGAGTTTATTTACCTCTTAGCTTTAGCAGAAGGGGGAGGGTCTTCTGGGACCTCCATTGGCCTTTCAACCGTCGGAACGCTCTTCAGATAAATCTGCGCGCTTCTATAAATGTTTATGGACCATAAAATGCTGCAGAGCTATTACAGCTACTTCACGTTTCTTCTGATACAAGGAATCAGGTCTATTATTTCTGGGCCGCCGCCACGTCTAACATCTGTGGCTGGGGTCACGTGATTAATAGCAGCTTGCTGCGTCACGATCCTCTGGCTGCCATATGGCCGTGTCACGGCGCTGATTACAGATGATCTCTCCAGGCCATACACATCCGCCATCTTATTTAAAGGGCAATCCTATTTATTTATGCAAATATAAAGCATGGAAAGTCCCACCACTGACTTCTCTTTTAACAACTGTACTTGCCTGGATCTGTGTCTGTCTAATACTTTGGAATGGCCTAAGAGATGCAACTATTACCACCGGTCAGGGCTGGGCCGAGGCAGAGGCTGGAGAGGCTCCAGCCTCAGGGCGCAGTGTAGGAGGGGGCGCATAACACACTCAGCTATCATTCCTCTATTGTGTTTGAAGCAGAGAGGTACAAGAAAAGGGGATACATGGCAGTGACTGCAAGCCAGATAACTAGATATTAGGGTGTTGGGGAGGTTGTGGGCCCTGTGGCGCCTCTTAGTCTAATAGCAATCAGTGTATGACAGCCGGGGTGGGAGGGATGGAGGGGCGCACTTTGGTGTCTCAGCCTTGGGTTCTGGAGGACCTTGTCCCGGGTCTGCCACCGGTAGCTTGCTTGCAAATTTATTGCAAAATGTATGCATCTTGGTAATAAGGCAAATCAAATGCATTTACTTCCTCAGTGCTGGAGACATGTCTAACCATAAACTTACCCCAGCACCATACCTAATCCTAGCCTTACACTCACCCCATACCTAGCCCTAACCTTACGCTCACCACATACCTAACCCTAACCTTACCCCAACATCATACCTAACCCTATCCTTACCCCAGCACCATACCTAATCCTAACCTTACACTCACCCCATTCCTAGCCCTAACCTTACACTCACCCCATTCCTAGCCCTAACCTTACACTCACCCCATACCTAACCCTATCCTTGCCCCCTACTCCATACCTAACCCTATTCTTACCCCCTACCCCAGATTTTCCCACACCTGTCCTCAAGGCCCACCAACAGTACATGTTTTGCAGGAAACCACAAAGATTCACAGGTGAGGTAATTATTGTTGCAACAGAGCTGATTAACTACCTCTGTTGACTTATACAAAGCATGTACTGTTGGTGGGCCTTGAGGACAGGGTTGGGGAACACTGCGGCCTATCTCATATCTAACCCTAACATTACCCCCTACCACATAACTAGCCCTAATCTTATGCTCACCACATACCTAACCCTATCCTTACCCTCTACCCCATACCTAACACTAACCTTACCTATGCCCCATACCTAACACTAACCTTACCCCCTAACTCATACCTAACCTTACCCCTACCTCATACCTAACATTATTAACCTTACCCTTACCCAGCAGTGGCTGGATGGTGTAATGGTTACGGGCTCTGCCTCTGACACAGGAGACCAGGGTTCGAATTTCGGCTCTGCCTGTTCAGTAAGCCAGCACCTATTCAGTAGGAAACCTTAGGCAAGCCTCCCTAACACTGCTACTGCCTATAGAGCGTGCCCTAGTGGCTGCCGCTTTATGTCCGCCAGGAGAAAAGTGCAATATAAATGTTATTTGTCTTGTTTTGTCTTACCCAATACCTAACACTAACTTTGCCCTGACCCCATGCCTAACATTAACCTTTTGATCTACCCTATACCTAAACCTAACCTTACATTTACATTCACCAATAAGCCCATATTTGCTAAAATAATAGTAATATACCCTCACTACATACATATTAAAAAAAAGCTCAGACCGTAAGGTAACTATTTATTTATGTATCTATTTTCTTAACAGTCACTTTATTTTTAGTAACTACAGGGGGGGGAGGGGTGGTGGTAATATGGTTGTAATAATAATTACATGTTTACTTTTTAACTTATATTATACTTTTTGGCAACTAGATGGAAATAACCAGGAGGTGTTCAATCGTTTTTGTAATTCAAGTTTTTACTTTCATTTTGATGAACAAATGTGTCTCAAGATTCAAAGCATGTTTATTCATTTTAAGCACTTGGATTGGTTCAGGGGAACACATGTTCCGCTTCACCAATTGCCGATACGTAAATCCCGCCGTGAATGAGCACCAGGGGCACACACGTGTGTGTGTGTGTGCTTGTCGCAACTACGCTGGACGGATATCTCCATCCAGATTGATTTACAGCAGCTCAATCTGGATGGATATATCCGTCCAAATAGGAGTAAGTGGTTAAATACTCAACTCTAACCTGACCTTTCACCTAAGCCTAGCCCTAAAATAGAAATAACACTCAAACTTTAAAGGTGCCTACTAATGATACAATGTTGGTTGTACAATCTTACCAAATCTACATAGCAGAAGGGTAAACTGAGTAAATATATTTTAAATGGATACTTAAAAGACTACTGTAGGGGGGTCGGGGGAAATGAGTTGAACTTACCCGGGGCTTCTAACGGTCCCCCGCAGACATCCTGTGCCCGAGCAGCCACTCACTGATGCTCCGGCCCCGCCTCCGGTTCACTTCTGGAATTTGCAACTTTAAAGTCTGAAAACCACTGCGCCTGCGTTGCCGTGTCCTCGCTCCCGCTGATGTCACCAGGAGTGTACTCCGCAGACACAGACCATACTGGGCCTGCGCTGTGTGCTCTTGGTGACATCAGCGGAATCGAGGACACGGCCACACAGGTGCAGTTGTTTCCCGACTTTAAAGTCTGAAATTCCAGAAGTGAACCGGAGGCGGGGCCGGAGCATCGGTGAGTGGCTGCGCCAACACAGGATGTCTGCGGGGGACCATTAGGAGTCCCGGGTAAATTCAACTCTTTTTCCCCCTGACCCCCCTACAGTATCCCTTTAAAGTAATCTCTCATATTACATAGAAGTGGTAAGATTGTACAATCAAGATTGTATCATGAATGGGCATCTTAAGGGTAAGTTCACACTATGCACATTGTTACAGTACAATCGCATGGGTGTGGGTCACATCTCTGCATCTTAACGTACCGTGTTATAGGGATGTACTTTTGTATAGTTCGATCGCTTCTTGGTAGCAATAACAAGCATGTTACATAACAATTCTTCATATTATGAGAAATAACTTGTAGAGTGTGTTGCGTTATGCTGGAGTGGTAGTGCGGGTGTTATACAACGCAGGAAGTGTGAACTTAGCCTGACCTACGTCCTCATCCATTGCTAACCCCTCAAGTCCTAACAGAGGCAAAACTCAAAAGATGAAATGTTGTTCATCAACATGAAGTGTCTCTTTTTGGCTTCTGAAGTTATAAATACTAATTTCATCAATGTTCCTTCCAATTTCTTGACTGTTTTCTGGCCCAGATCTCCAGGCTTGTGACACCGGTCTATAACTGCAGTGGTGCCAGATGTGATTTCAAATCGCAAAGTATGATGGGAGCAGAGTATTGGGAGCATAGTGGGTGGTACTTCACGATCCAAAGTTCTGCAGTGCCACCCAGAGGTCGATGTGGTACCTAATATAAGGCAGCAGCTTTAAACCCCGCCCCATTCCCAGTCTAAAGCAGATGCAGAGGCACGCACAGTCCTACCTCCTTGATCATTTGGAGTATTAGCAATCGATTGGTACAGGAGTGAGCTTTGGAAATTCGTAGATGACTGTAAACTATGATGGAAAAAATGATTTTAGCAACATCTAAAACAAAAAAGAGTTGCAAATAATAGCCCTTAACTCTTATAATACTTTTATATACTTTTTTTTAGAGTGAGATACACTTAAAGAGGAACTCCAGTGAACATTTTAGTGTTGGCAGGTGATGTAGCTGCTGCATGGTTTTTGGCAGTTGGAAACAGCTGTAAACAGCTATTTCCCACAAAAGTACAAACTTTTCTTGTGGGAGGGGTTACTTTTGGGAGGGGTTTCATCACAATATCAGCCATACAGCGCCCCCTGATGGTCTGTTTGGGAAAAGGATACTGATTGGGATAAAGTTAAGGTGGCCATACATTGGCCCGATTCGCGGCCGTTTCGACAGCAGATTCGACCCTGGGATCGAATCTGCTGCCAATCGTTCGCGCTAAACGCACCCGCCGATCCGATTACCTCCCAAAATCGGATCGGTCCATCGATCGCGCTGTGCGGGAAATTACCCTCGATCGCCCGCGGGTAGGGTGCGCGTCGCTAGCGGCGGCCGATCCGAGCAGGTATACATTACCTGACGCTGGCTCCCGGGCGTCTTCCCCGCGCTGCACCGCTCTGTTCCGGCTCCATCCCGGCGCTTCCTGTGTCACTGCAGTGACCAGGAAGTTCAAATAGAGGGCGCTCTATTTGAACTTCCTGGTCACGGAGTGACACAGGAAGCGCCGGGATGGAGCCGGAACAGAGCGGTGCGGCGCAGCGTGGAGAAGACGCCCGGGAGCCAGCTTCAGGTAATGTATAGGGGGGGGGGGGGCACAGGCGGCAGGAGCAGCTCAACAGATTGTGATCGGTTTCAGGCTGAAATCGATTCACAATCTGTTTGCAGTAAAGGCAGCCATACGATCCCTCTCTGATCAGATTCAATCAGATAGGGATCTGTCAGCTGGTCGATCTAATGGCAAATCGACCAGTGTATGGCTACCTTTACATTTTTGGTCGGAGTTTCTCTTTAATTAAACTTGAAATAATTGGGGGGGGGGGGGGGGGAGGGCATCAGGCTCCCTGTAGCATGTATAAACAAAATCATTGGTTGAAACAAACCTTACCTGGCCGGTTGTTACTTGTCCCTTATGTTAGGTGCAGATGCAGAATACAGGGATGGTGGTCCAGACATCAGACTGAATACTTAAAGGTCACAAACGATTGTTTCGGTCATCAGACAGCTAATGTATGTAGGGAGTCATAAGATGTCCACACACACAACAACACGTTTTCAATTAGAGAATTACAATACGTTCCTCCTATTGGGTCCTTTCAAAAATCTGACCAATGTATCACACACACCTGTGTTCAATTTTTTTCCCCGATTATGAAAAAAAAAAAGTTTGAAAACTCTCCAAAAATTACTTTGATTTATAAATTTAAAAAAAATGATCACAATTTTATCAATCATAAGGCATATTCCTCGGAACAAAAAAAAGTGAAATTGGATCGCATTTGCCAATTCAAAAAAGTGAAAACATTAAATTTTTCTGTACATCGAATCAATTTTATAGAAAAAAAGGGAAATTTAAATGTTTTATTGTATCATGTGTGGCTACCAGGGGCGTAGCAATAGGGGGGGCAGAGGTTGCGACTGCATCAGGGTCTTTGGGCCAGAGGGGCCCCGAGGAACCCTCCCTAAACTGCAGTATTTGCTTTCTAGTGGTCCTGTGCTCATAATCATTACTTCTATAGATACTTTGAATAGTAGTAATCATTAACAAGCTGTTCCCCATTCCCTTCTTGCTCCTCTGACACTGTAGTTGTCCTTGGCAGGTTTTGGAGCGCCGTATCAATTGCTATGTATAGAGTGCTTGGGGGCCCCAATGTAAAACTTGCATCGGGGCCCACAGCTGCTTAGCTACGCCACTGGTGGCTACCTTTGAGCTTTTACCGTGATGCGTTGCGTGGTACAATATAACTGCACGGCAAATGCGATGTGATTAGATTGATGAAAGTGGCTGTACATGATTGACGTGTGTGGGAATTATATTTTTAACCAGAGAAATCCATCCCATCGATTTCTCCGCTTGAGTGAGCTAGAGAAATCAAACCAATATAACTTACAATTAGATTTTTCCAAAAATTAAAAAAAAAATGATTTAGTTTTGTATCTTTCTTTTCTCCAATGCATTATTGTTCTTGATTGGCAAAAATCATTTTTGAGTTTTCTATGCAATTGATCATTTTTCTCGAAATTAAAAAAAATACATTGATTAATTTGGATGAATTGTATATGGCCACCTTCAGCTGGTTCAAACTATGAGAATTTTGAGGTTTTTTTTTTTTATTGCTAGCGATTCTAAAATTGCTGTCAAAGCGCTTGTGTAATGAAATCCAATGTGAGTGTGAGCGATGATTTTTTTCTTCCAATCGCAAACGCACCATTTTTTTGGCAATTGCGCTTCAATGCTCGGTATAGGAAGAATCATGAATCACTTTTAGGCTACTTTCCCACCAGGACCTTGCATTTTAGGGGACGTTATGGTCGCATAACATGCCCCTAATGCAATGCCTGGTGGTGTTGGATGTGGACGTCAGAGTGAGCTGCGTACTCTTGTGCGCATGCGGCATCACGTGGTCCCGCCAGCCAATCGCCGCACAGAGCGCCGCTCCAGGAAGTAAACACTGCACGTCACACCGTGCAGTGAATATTAATTAGCCATGTGTCTGGCCGCTCTCCCATCCTCCCCAACATTACTGAGCATGTGCAAGCAGTCTAACGCGGCTTAGCCGCGTATAAAGTACTGCATGCAGTACATTATCTTGAGGTGCTGCGTTACAATGTAATGCAGCGTGGGCACTGTGAACAGCCCATTGATTTTTCATTACTGTGCGGTGGGCTGCGTTACAGGCTGCTCTAACGTGCGCCTGTAACGTCCCACTGTGAAAGCAGCCTAAAAGCACTTTGAACAGCAATTTTGTATACGTTTTTCAAGAACATTTGCTTTAAAAGACATCGAGTCCCAGGTCAAAAAGTGCACTCTGTTTGTCTACACGCACAAAATCGCAAAAAGTCTACAAAATTGCTTGCCAAAAAATGCAATCGCTCTAAAATGGCCAGGAATCGCTTCACAAAATTGCTAAAAAATGCGCTTGCGATTTGTAGTGTGAACTAGACCTGAGGGCTGGAACCCACTAAAGCGATTTTTTGAGCGTTTAGGGAGCATGATAAATCGCTAGCGATTTCCCTAAACGCTCTGCCAATGTAAATGGATGGTGCAAATTCCACAGAAGCGATTACGATTAGCAAAATCGCAAACGCAGGACATGCAGCATTTTGTTAGCATTTGCGCTTCAATGTAAAGTATACAATCGCTGGCGAAATCGCTCATCAAAACCTGCATGGAGCAATTTTGCTAGCGTTTTAAAGTTAATGTACACTGTAACAAAATTAAAATTAATTGAAAGGACCAATCAGACTTTGAAACGTTAATCGCTAATTGCTACACAACAGCTGGCAAATTGAATACACTTTTTAAGATCACTCCCTAAAACGCTCATGAAATCGCTTACAAGCTGCTCATACAAAACGCTAGCGATTGCGATTAGCGATAGCGTTTTGTAGTGGGTTCCAGGCCTCAGACTTTCTTCAGAACACAGAAGTTCCTTTAATTAGCCCTTATCCAATTAACTTTTTTTCTCTTGAGTTTTCTCCCAGGAAATACCTGGCAACTGAAAAGGTATAAAAAAAATTGGTTAAGAAAAATAAATCAATAACAAACTAGTTTTAGGTAATTTCTTGCTTGGTGTGAGCTTAAAAAGCCTTTTGATAAGGTTGGAGAAAACTCACGAAAAAGTGAATAGGATAAGGGCAGCATGGTGACATAGTGAATAGCACTAGAACCTTGCAGTGCTAGGTCCCCGGTTCGATTCCTAGCCAGGGCACTATTTGCACAGAGTTTGTATGTTCCCCCATGTATGTGTGTGTTTCCTCTGGGCACTACAGTTTCCTTTTACATCCCAAAAACATACAGATAAGTTAATTGGCTTCCCTATAAATTGGCCGTAGACCGTGATACATACCTGATACAAACCATGACTATGGAGGGATTAGAATGTGAGCTTCTCTGAGGGGCAGTTCAGTGACAAGACAATATACTCTGCACAGCGTTGCAGAAGATGTCATTGCTATAGAAATACTAAATAATAATGTATGGAATGTTTATATTCATATGAGGTCTGCACATTGTACAGTAGCAAGAAAAAGTATGTGGACCCTTCGGAATTATATGGATTTCTGCACAAATTGGAGTGGATCAGTCAGAGTCCTGACCTCAACCCGATTGAGATACTGTGGCATGACCTCAAGAAAGCGATTTACACCAGACTTCCCAAAAATATTGCTGAACTGAAACAGTTCTGTAAAGAGGAATGGCCAAGAATGACTCCTGACCGTTGTGCACGTCTGATCTACAACTACAGAAAACGTTTGGTTGAAGTTATTGCTGCCAAAGGAGAAGATAGCTAAACGGTTGGAGGAGATTTTAAACTAGGATCTGGGGGGAGGCGGGAGGATAAAGTCTCAATACGTAGACAAGATGAGGTAAAAAGACAGTGGGAACCTAACATTATGGGGGGTGGAGAGGGGGGTGGGGACAGTGTAAAGATTAAGGAGGTTGGTAAAAATTCAAGTAGCCCATTTCATGTAAACAAAATTGGTAAATGTGGTGGTAAAAATATAAGGTGCATGGTAACCAATGCTCGGAGCCTTGCAAATAAAATAGACGAACTAGAGTTCATTCTGAATGACAAAGGCTATGACATTGTGGAAATAACCGAGACATGGATGGATGAAAGCCATGACTGGATAGCTAATTTAAAAGGATACAATGTGTTTAGGAGGGATAGAACAGGGAAAAAAAAGGTGGAGGGGTTTGTCTCTTTGTTAAGAATTCTCTTACAGCTGTCCTCAACGATGAGATGGAGGAAGATTGCGAAGATGTGGAGTCCGTTTGGGTAAATATTCATGGTGGAAATAAAAGTTGCCAATTGCTTATTGGGGTATGCTACAGGCCACCTCTTATTAATGAAGCTGCAGAACTGCGATTACTACAGCAGATTGAAAAAGCTGCAAGTAAAAATGAGGTCATAATTATGGGCGACTTCAACTTTCCAGACATTGACTGGAGTATTGAGGCTTCCCATTCTGGTAAAAGCAGCAAATTTCTAGCAGCACTACAGGACAATTATTTGACTCAAATGGTAACGGAACCAACTAGGGGGAATGCGTTACTGGATCTTATCATTTCTAATAGACCAGATAATGTATCAAATGTGCAGGTTCAAGAACATTTGGGAAATAGTGATCACAACATGATAACGTTTGATCTGGTGACTGATAGGCCACGGGGCAGCGGGACCACTAAAACTATGAATTTTAGAAAAGCAAAGTTCAATCAAATTAGGCAGGCACTAAGTTTGGTGAACTGTGATAATGTACTACAAGGAGAGGACACTGAAGAGAAATGGCAAGCTTTTAAACTTATACTCAATCAATATTGTAGTATGTATATCCCATACGGAAACAAAATATCTAGGAATAAAAAAAAGGCCTCTATGGATGAATAGAAAGGTTAAAGATAAAATGAAGAGGAAAAAGAATGCCTATAAGGTCTTAAAACAGGAGGGGACCTAAGCTGCACTAAGCAATTATAAGGAGTGCAATAAAAATTGTAAAAAAGAAATTAGGCAGGCAAAGATTGAAGCTGAAAAACAAATCGCTAAGGATATCAAATCTAACCCAAAAAAGTTTTACAAGTACATTAACTCCAAAAAAAGAAAGGTTGACTGTATAGGACTCCTAAAGGATGAGGGTGGGAACTCAATGGTGGATGACCAAGGTAAGGCAGAGTTATTAAATGCTTTCTTTGCTTCTGTCTTCACAAAGGAAACAGCACTGTTGCAAACTACAGAGGCAGAAGAGTCTCAATCTTCTAACTGTAATATTAAATACTTAACGCAGGAAGAAGTGAAGGCAAGACTAAATAAATTAAAAATAGACAAGGCACCTGGCCCGGATGGCATACATCCTCGGGTCCTAAGGGAATTAAGTTCAGTTATATATAAACCCCTTTATCTTATCTTTTGTGACTCTCTTGCAACTGGCAGAGTCCCAGTGGATTGGCGTACAGCCCACGTTTTCCCATTATTTAAGAAGGGCAAAAAATCAGATCGAGGAAATTATAGACCTGTAAGCTTAACATCAGTTGTATGCAAACTATTTGAGAGGTTACTAAGAGATACTATACATGACTTCATAGTAGAAAATAACCTTATTTCTCAGCATCAACATGGGTTTACTAAAGACAGGTCCTGTTTGACTAACATGCTCAGCTTTTATGAGGTAGTGAATGCTAATATGGATATTGGGAATGCTGTAGATGTGATATACTTGGACTTTGCAAAGGCCTTCGACACTGTTCCCCACAAAAGTCTGGTGCAAAAGTTGAGGATGCAAGGACTGGGGAAGAGTCTGTGTTCATGGATAGGGAACTGGCTAATGGACAGAAAACAAAGAGTTGTGGTCAATGGATCGTACTCAAAATGAGAGCCTGTTAGCAGTGGGGTCCCACAGGGGTCTGTTCTGGGTCCAGTGCTCTTCAATCTATTTATTAATGACCTAGTAGATGCAGTAGTGAGCAATGTTGCTATTTTTGCAGATGATACAAAATTGTGCAGAATCATCAACTCTCAGAAAGATAGTGTCATATTGCAACAGGATCTGGATAGGATGGCTATATGGGCACACACATGGCAGATGAAATTCAATGTTGACAAATGTAAAGTCATGCATTTTGGACGTACTAATGGTCTAGCACCATACAAAATAAATGGGATACAGTTGAGGACATCAAACTTGGAGAAGGACGTAGGAGTACTCATTGACAACAAGTTAAATAATCGTACTCAATGCCAAGCAGCTGCAGCTAAAGCTAACAAAATTTTGGGATGCATTAAAAGGGAAATAAAAACTCGAGATGCTAGCATAATATTGCCCCTGTTTAACTCTCTAGTAAGGCCACATCTGGAATATGGAATTCAGTTCTGGGCACCACGTTACAAAAAAGATATTGCAGTTTTAGAGCAGGTGCAGAGACGAGCAACAAAATTGATACGTGGGATGGAAGGTCTCACTTATCAAGAAAGGTTAGATAAACTGGGTTTATTTAGTCTAGAGAAAAGACGCCTTAGAGGGGATCTAATTAACATGTATAAATACATCAGAGAGCAACATAATAGCTTGGCGGATGAGCTTTTTGTCCCTAGGCCTTCTCAAAGGACTAGAGGACATGATCTGCGCATGGAGGAAAAACGTTTTAGCCATTTTTTTAGGAAAGGTTTCTTTACAGTAAGAGTGATTAAGATGTGAAATGCATTGCCACAGGAAGTCGTTATGGCAAACTCTATACCTGCATTTAAAGGGAGCTTAGATGCTTTCCTTGCGTTGAAAGACATCCATGGCTACAATTACTAGGTAATGCCTAATGATGTTGATCCAGGGATTTTATCTGATTGCCATCTGGAGTCGGGAAGGAATTTTTCCCTTTAGGGGCTAATTGGACCATGCCTTGTAAGGGTTTTTTCGCCTTCCTCTGGATCAACAGGGGTATGTGGGGGACGGGCTGGTGTTGTACTTTATACTGGTTGAACTCGATGGACGTATGTCTTTTTTCAACCAAAATAACTATGTAACTATGTAACCAGTTATGAAATCCAAGGGTTCACATACCTTTTCCACCTGCACTGTGAATGTTTACATGGTGTGTTCAGTAAAAACATAGAAACATTTATTTGTGTGATATTAGTTTAAGCAGACTGTGATTGTCTATTGTTGTGACTTAGATGAAGATCAGATCACATTTTATGACCAATTTGTGCAGAAATCCATATAAATACAAAGGGATCACATACTTTTTACTACTACTGTATATCTACACAGAGTATGTGATAAATGTTATGTAATAATAATAAAGTTTACTACAGGAATGTTCTTACTACTACTACTACTAATAATGATAATAATAATGTAAATAACATAATTAGTAAATATAGAAGCAGTTCTAATAACATCAATAATAATTTTCAATTCCTTCATACAAGAGATGACGGGGTAATTATTATCAGTGTTGCTTGCCAATTTTCGCATCAAAATGCTAGTTTAGATTTCGAGAAATTTTCACGAAAAATAGGCTTGTATTTTCACATTTAGGGCCCTTTTCCACTAGCAATCGCTAGCATTCGCGCTAAACGCTAGCGATTGCGATTCAGCAAAGTAACAAATTTTCCCGGCATTTGCGATCGTGATTTTGCTATGCACTGGACTGCATAGCAAAATTGCGGCAAAAATCACTTGGCGGCGCAATCGCGTAAAATCGCGTAAAAAAAACAAATCGCGGTAGAGGAAATTACCTACCGCGATTCCTATGGTAAAATACAAACCGTAGCGATTTTAAAATGACTAGTGGTTTGCGATTTGGCGATTCAGCATCGCAATCGCCGCTAGTAGAAAAGGGCCCTTACTGTGAAAAATTATGAGAAGAGCGACAACGCAGAAAAACGATATTTTTACTACAACAATTTATACAGTGAAAATTCAACATTTTTTACTGTGAATAGTTGCGAAAAGCGCAACAAATGCAAAAAATAACAAAACACATTTTCGATGGAATTTTCACTCGAACATCTAATTTAACATTATTTTCACAAAAATAAATGTGAAAAGAATAGTGGCATTGTTGCTCATTGCTGAATATTATTACTGTCGGCAGAAACACTAATGAGAAAAATGAATAGTATCACCAGTACTACTGCCCTCCGCCCCCCCCTTCTGGTGGGAATGGGGGTTGCAGAGGTTGCGACTAGGGGTGCCGAATGCAAACACGTTGCATCCAGCACAGGAGACTTCGGCGCAGCCGGCGCCACCATAGACCGTAATAGGAATTTCGGCTATAGCGGCGCACAGTCCGTAACTTCGGCGCCGTCAGAAGATGGAGCTGAAGTTACTTTTAAAACACTGTAGTTCGGCTGCCAGCAATTGCTGGAAGCTGAATTACATCATTCCCCACCATCCACGTGGACCTGGAGGGGGAATAGTAATTAACAGTGATGCTCAAATCCGGAACCGGGAGACACCCGGATAGTTGCTATCCGGATATCTCCCAGTAAAGCTGTGCGGGGTGGGCGGGGGTGGGGGCGGGGAGGTCAATCTTACCTGTCTGACGTCTTTTTCGTCCGTCCCTGGCGCCTCCCACGATGCAGTCCACGTGGCGGTCACGTGACTACAAACACTTCCTCCTTCCGGGTTGAAGGAGGAAGGGTTTGTAGTCACGTAATGCGCGTGGACTGCATTGTGGGAGGCGCCAGGGACGGACGAAGAAGACGTCAGACAGATAAGACTGACCCCCCGCACAGGTAACTGGGAGATATCCGGATAGTAACTATCTGGGTGTCTCCCGGATCCGGATTTGAGCATCACTAGACTATTTAATGTGATTTCACTTGTACGCGCCCAATGACATGCTAATTATTTCATGGTGATGAAAATGTTATGCTAATTTTATGAAAATTCATGCTGGTAGGAAATGGACCAATCAGAAGCAGCAGATGCTGAGCCTGACTGATCCATTTTCATGCTACATTAAAACTTGCACCAACCTAACATTTTTAGCATCTCGTTGACCCCAACCTGACCCCTTCCTTGTTATTGGTGGTTTGGTGCTGATTCTTGGCAATATTCTGGAATTGTTTTGTGTAGGAATATTCAGTAAAGATGTTGACACTGTTTGACAGGTACGAGTTTTTTCCAGGAGTTTCCGATGCATTCTATACATGTTTGTATGTGTTACAACATCTGCATCCGCATGACAACAACACATTTGTAAAGTGCTTTTCTACTGTAGGACCCAAAGTGTATACGTTTGTCTCAGATTAGTACATAGTGACGTTAAGGGAAAAGTTATGCGATCATCAATGCCAGACTAAGCAGATGGCTTTTCAGTTTGTATGTAAACGTGTCCAGAGTTGGAGCTGTCTTGATTACGTTTGGCAAGGCATTCCACAAGGTAGGGGCAGCATGACAGAGAGCTCTGGCTCTAAAGGTTTCTGGTTGAACTCTGGGGGTGGTCAAGTTATTGTATCCTTTTGATCTGAGGTTGTGAGAGATGTGACTCAGTTGCAACAAATCCTTCAGGCATCCAAGGCCTGGGTCGTGTAAGGATTTGAATGTTAGTATGCCAATTTTAAAAAGGATTTTCCATTTTATGAGTAGCCAGAGCAGTAAGTGAAGGATTGGTGTTATGTGGCAATGGCGGTTGGCTTGGTAACAGTCTTGTGGCAGCATTCTGTACTAGCTGCAGGCAGTGTAGGCCTTTACTTGGAAGGCCTGCATAGAGGGCATTGCAGTAGTCCTGCTTGATGTGATGAATCAGAATCAGAAATATTTATTTTGCCAAGTACAACGGCGGTTGTACCCGGAATTATTTTTGGCACATACAGGATCGGAGATGGTACAGATGAAGGTGTGAAATGTCCTCTGAAGAAATGAGGTGCTTAATTTTTGCAATAGAGAAAGAAGGAATGATTCATAACAGCTGAAATTTGATTCCTGAAGTTGAAATGCCCTATCAACCATACGTTACACTCAAATACACAGAGCAGAGCCCTGACCAACTAATTGATGAATGATCGCTCACACTTCAGAGTCTTTTCTCCCCCGCCCCATACTATAGAACACCATGACCCTCCACAACAGTCAGAGAGAACCTCCACAACAGTCAGAGACCCTCCACAACAGTCATAGAGAACCTCCACAACAGTAAGAGACCCTCCACAACAGCCAGAGACCCTCCACAACAGTCAGAGAACCTCCACAACAGTCAGAGACCCTCCAAAACAGTCAGAGACCCTCCACAACAGTCAGAGACCCTCCACAACAGTCAGAGACTCTCCACAAAAGCCAGAGACCCTCCACAACAGTCAGAGACCCTCCACAACAGTCAGAGACCCTCCACAACAGCCAGAGACCCTCCACAATAGCCAGTGACCCTCCTCAACAGTCAGAGACCCTCCATAATTGCCAGAGACTCTCCACAATAGCCCGAGACCCTCCTCAACAGTGAGAGACCCAGCAGTCAGAGACCCCCCACAATAGCCAAAGACCCTCTTCAACATTCAGAGACCCTCCACAACAGTCAGAGACCCTCCACAATAGCCAGAGACCCTCCTCAACAGTCAGAGACCCCCCTCACAATTATCAGAGACCCTCTTCAACAGTCAAATACCCTCCACAACATTCAGAGACCCTCCACAACAGTCAGAGACCCTCCACAACAGTCATAGAGAACCTCCACAACAGTCAGAGACCCTCCACAACAGTCAGAGACCCTCCACAACAGTCAGAGAACCTCCACAACAGTCAGAGACCCTCCACAACAGCCAGAGACCCTCCACAACAGTCAGAGAACCTCCACAACAGTCAGAGACCCTCCAAAACAGTCAGAGACCCTCCACAACAGTCAGAGACTCTCCACAAAAGCCAGAGACCCTCCACAACAGTCAGAGACCCTCCACAACAGCCAGAGACCCTCCACAATAGCCAGAGACCCCCCTCAACAGTCAGAGACCCTCCATAATAGCCAGAGACCCTCCACAATAGCCAGAGACCCTCTACAATTGCCAGAGATCCTCCTCAACAGTCAGAGACCCTCCTCAACAGTCAGAGACCCTCCACAATAGCCAGAGACCCTCCTCAATAGTCAGAGATCCTCCACAACAGTCAGAGACCCTCCACAATAGCCAGAGACGCTCCTCAACAGTGAGAGACCCAGCAGTCAGAGACCCGTCACAATAGCCAGAGACCCTATTCAACATTCAGAGACCCTCCACAACAGTCAGAGACCCTCCACAATAGCCAGAGACCCTCCTCAAGAGTCAGAGACCCCCCTCACAATTATCAGAGACCCTCTTCAACAGTCAAATACCCTCCACAACAGTCAGAGACCCTCCACAACAGTCAGAGACCCTCCACAACAGCCAGAGACCCTCCTCAACAGCCAGAGACCCTCCACAATAGTCAGAGACCCTCCACAATAGTCAGAGACCCTACACAACAGTCAGAGACCCTACACAACAGTCAGAGACCTTCTACAATAGCCAGAGACCCTCCTCAACAGTCAGAGAATCAGAATCAGAAATCAGAGACCCTCCACAATAGCTAGAGACCCTCCATAATAATCAGAGACCCTCTGTAATACTTAGAGACCCTCTGCAATAGCTGAGACCCTCCGCAGACACTTACAGTCCCGACCTGAAGATCTGTGCTAAGAATCACACACAGTGCTGCTGCTGCTGCTTGGAGAGACCCGACTGTTCTGTTACCCCCAATCCCCCATCCCGTGCCAAAGAAAATATCATGAATTTTTATATAGCTGTAGATAAAAGGGATTTGGCTGTCACTGGGTATGCACTGCGGAGCGGCCCCCTACTCCCTACACGTTGTACACAGTAGCCACATCAGCACCTCCGCACTCTGGGAAATGCTCTGATAATAATCCTAATTGGCCAAACAAGCCGGCGTCTGACTAACTCCACCGGCGCGCTGAACGGACGCCGCACGTCCCGTCACTGGGAAGACCGCTCCTTACGATAGAGTGATGGATTGCCGGGACCCCGATGGCTGAGTTCTAAGAGAGAAGCGCAATGTCACACAAGAACATAAGAAATCTGCCAAACCTGCCCTGGATCTGCTAAATACTGTCTGTTATTAGATGTTTGCTATCCTTAACTTGGGTCATACCTGATTATAGCAAGAATTTCTAAGGAGTTTAAAGACAACTGAAGTGAGAAGAATATGGAGGCTGCCATATGTATTTCCTGTTAAACAATACCAGTTGCCTGGCAGCCCTGCTGATCTCTTTGGCCGCAGTAGTGTCTGAATCACACCAGAAACAAGCATGTGGCTAATATTGTCAGCTCTGACATTAATACCATAAATATTTGATCTACTGCATGCTGGTTCAGGGGCTATAGCTAAACGTATTAGAGGCAGAGGATCAGCAGGGCTGCCTGGCAACTGGTATTGCTTAAAGGACAACTGAAGTGAGAAGAATATGGAGGTTGCCTTAGCTATTTCCTTTTAAACAATACCAGTTGCCTGGCTGCCCTGCTGGTCTATTTGGCTGCAGTAGTGTTTGAATAACACCAGAAACCGGCGTAAAGCTAATCTTGCCAGATCTGACAATAATGTCAGAAACACCTGATTTGCTGCATGCTTGTTCAGGGTCTATGGCTAATAGTATTAGAGGCAGAGGATCAGCAGGGCTGCCAGGCAACTGGTATTGCTTAAAATGAGATAAATATGGCAGCCTCCATAGCCCACTTGTTACATTTGTCCTTTAATGGTAAAATAAGCTTTCGATCTTGTGAGAATCTTGCTAAGGGAAATTGTGGCCAATTTGTTGTGAGTTTAGATTAGACATTTGCTTCACTCCTCCTCCCTTCCCTAGTGTAGTCTACATGTTGGTGTGCTCCTTTCCTATGACTGCCCCATGCTTGTATTACCGGGACTACCTAATCAGCCCCAAATCACCTGATCATGTATTTCATAGCCTGCTGGCCCTGTATAGCTGTGGTTTATGTTGTATAACCTTGTTACGTCTGCCATCCTTTGTATCATTGTATGTCCAGGGATGCGTAATATGTTGCCACTTTACAAATATAATAAATAATAATCGTCATCCCTAGTCAGAGTCAGACTTCTTAGCTAGGGAGTATTAGTAATCTGAGGCACTATGAAGGGGAAATTCCTGTGCTTGTGTGTGTAACTACAGTATTCCTTTAGGCTATGTTCACATTATAAATCGCCGGCGCTATCGCAAGCGCTGAGTGATTTATTGAGAGTGTCCCTGTGTAGCGCTGTCCCTGTGTAGCTGGGTCCGTGCTTTTTGCCACTGTGCATGTGCGCAGCACGGACCCGGACAGCAGTTGGGACTGGGGGACGGGGCCAGTGAGCCGGGCAGGCGTGTGCGGAGGCGGACGAGTGCGCAGCACGGACCCGGACAGCAGTTGGGACTGGGGGACGGGGCCAGTGAGCCGGGCAGGCGTGTGCGGAGGCGGACGAGTGCGCAGCACGGACCCGGACAGCAGTTAGGACTGGGGGACGGGGCCAGTGAGCCGGGCAGGCGTGTGCGGAGGCGGACGAGTGCGCAGCACGGACCAGGACAGCAGTTGGGACTGGGGGACGGGGCCAGTGAGCCGGGCAGGCGTGTGCGCAGGCGGACGAGTGCGCAGCACGGACCCGGACAGCATTTGGGACTGGGGGACAGGGCCAGTGAGCCGGGCAGGCGTGTGCGGAGGCGGACGAGTGCGCAGCACGGACCCGGACAGCAGTTGGGACTGGGGGACGGGGCCAGTGAGCCGGGCAGGCGTGTGCGGAGGCGGACGAGTGCGCAGCACGGACCCGGACAGCAGTTGGGACTGGGGGACAGGGCCAGTGAGCCGGGCAGGCGTGTGCGGAGGCGGACGAGTGCGCAGCACGGACCCGGGCAGCAGTTGGGACTGGGGGACGGGGCCAGTGAGCCGGGCAGGCGTGTGCGGAGGCGGACGAGTGCGCAGCATGGACCCGGACAGCAGTTGGGACTGGGGGACGGGGCCAGTGAGCCGGGCAGGCGTGTGCGCAGGCGGATGAGTGCGCAGCACGGACCCGGGCAGCAGTTGGGACTGGGGGACGGGGCCAGTGAGCCGGGCAGGCGTGTGCGGAGGCGGACGAGTGCGCAGCACGGACCCGGACAGCAGTTGGGACTGGGGGACGGGGCCAGTGAGCCGGGCAGGCGTGTGCGCAGGCGGACGAGTGCGCAGCACGGACCCGGACAGCAGTTGGGACTGGGGGACGGGGCCAGTGAGCCGGGCAGGCGTGTGCGCAGGCGGACGACTGCACGCGCACGAGTGGCAGGTGCGCACACTTGCGAAGTTTAAAAAAACAGACCTAGAGCCCGTTTTTAAGTGGGCTTGGGTCTACTAGTTTATTCATAAAAGCGCTCCGGAAATCACTGTAGAAAGTGATTTTTCAAGCGCTTTGCGATTTCCGTATACCTTCCAAAGCGCTCAGAAAATGGTACATGTAGCGCATTTGAGATTTCAAGAAAATTGAAACGCTTACATGTGAACATTCTCATAGGGAATCATTGCACAAGCGCTTTTGGTGCGATTTCTAAAACCGCCAGCGCTTGAAAAAAAAACGCAAACGCTCATAGTGTGAACAAGCAAACCTGAAGCAAAAAAAAAAAAATCCTTATGATATTATAAATTGTATGTGTAGTGTGGATAATAAATATAACATTAGTGGCAAAGAAAAGCGTCTTATAATTTTATTTTCAGTTATATAGCCTTTTTTGATAACATTGCATCATACTGTCACAGTTGCAGTTTTAAAACCATGCTCTGTCTTTAGGCTATAAAACAAAGCAGACATAATGACCCTTTGCACTTTGCTGCAGTAAAACCTTACCTCAAGCGGTTACTCACTGTTGCTTGGCTGTTTGAGTGCTTCAGAAAACAGGACTGTATTTGGCAGTGGGTGGAATAGCTCAGAGAAGCTCTTTTACATAGATAACAACTGTAGGATTTTTAAACTCTTTCTGTGCTGGGAAATAATATGAGACTGTTTTCTTTGCTACCAATGCTCTATTTCTTAGCTGTTCTACACATACAATGCATTAAGTTTATTTTCGCATCAGGTTTGCTTGTTTGTCAGCTTCTGTGAGTTTACAGCTCTTGGCGGAGCATCTCCCGCCTCATACAGTGAGAAATACGCTCTTGTCAGAAGCCAGGCAGCCCTTCTGAATATTATTTAGCGAGCGTTTGATTGTTAAGACGTGAGTGTCGCAGCCCATCTAGAAAGTAATTTGACATCGTTGTTAATGAGGGGCTACTGACATCATTTGTTTTTCCGATTTCTGCTGCTCTGCGTATCCAGATGTGTAGGATGATAGCAGCGCAGACGTGAGTGGAGCCAGCCTGCGGAGGGGGCTGCTGATTCAGCAGTATGTCGCTGCCGGTTCTGGCTGCCTCACTGGTGAAACCAACTGTCACCGAGAACGCTAATCCGGGAATCTGGCAAGGCTGTGTGGGCCACGGTCTAGGGTGGCAGGCTGTCAGCGAACACGCTGAAACCAGCGCATGAAGATTTGGGCGCAGCCGGTGCCACCATAGGCCGTAATAGGAATTACGACTATAGCAACGCACACTGAGTAACTTCAGCACCGTCAGAAGACAGAGCTGAAGTTACTTTTAAACCACAATAATTTGGCTTCCAGCAATTGCTGGAAGCCGAATTATTTCATTCCCCACCATCCATGGCGGCCTGGAGGGGGAATAGTTTTTAGCAAGGCCGGGACTTGTGCAGCAGCAGGATCAGCCATATACCGGCTGTATCCTGCGCCCAAGTCTCCCTGCGCCATTATCTCTCGTGCGCGCTGTCAGGGGGCGGATACCCCATAAAACATCACCGGGGCAGGAGGGAAGCTTTGGCAATGTCACTCCAGCCCAGTTTAAAGTGGACCTGAATGCAGAACTTCCTTTCTGCTCTAAAAGATACGCAACAGCAAAATAAGCTTTAAACAAAAAACATTTTTGTTACAGCTAATTAAAATCCTGCAATAAATCTAGAGTGGGTCTACTTGCTGCTTTCATGGAAGCACATCCTGTGAATTCTAATGAGCGTAACTGCCATCTCTGCCATGGCAGTCATGTGACACAGGGGAGAGATCAAATTACAGTGGTGACTAGTCACAGATGAGGGGTAATTAAATGGGCTAAACGCTCTAAATACATACAGGGTGCATTTCTCTGTTTTCCTTCTGTCCTATGCAAGAGTTCAGGTCCACTTTAATCTGGTTGGGAATGGCAGTTTCCGATTCCCCAGAAATTTCCAATTTCCGCCGAGGCCAATTACCGATTCTGCAGGTTTCCAATTTCTTTTTTAACATTTCCGAGGAGGTTTTTTTGAGGGGTTTTTTTTGCATTTTCTGATGGACCAAAATACTTCCGAGTTCTGTAATTGTGATAAAATTATCAAATTGCAGTAATGCAGAATTTCCGCATACATCTGATTTCTGTTTTTTGATCAGAAATGCAGATTTCCAATTGGAAATATGCAAATTTAAATTTGGCAAAATTTGAAGTAGCACCTCCATGTCGCAGGTTTTATGGAAGATTTGATTGGCTGTCAGTGGCGGTCCTCCCTGAGATCCTCAGATCCCGGGATCTCCGCACAACTATGGGAATCGTTTGGTGCCGTTAAAGTGAACTTCCTCTCTGCTCTAAAAGATAAGCAACAGCATAATAACCTTTAAAGAGAAAACATATATTTGTTACAGCTGTTACAAATCCTGCAATACATCTGCAGTGTGTCTACTTCCTGCTTTCATGGAAGCAGACATATTGTTAACATCCTGTGTTTACCAATTAGCTATTCTGCCATGGCAGCTAGCTGGCACAGCTGAGAGATCAAATTAGAACTTAGACACAGATGAGGGGGAATTAGGCTTTGTTAACAGTATAAATCATAAGCAGGATCACAAGCGTGGAGAGTTTTTGTGCGCAAATTTTTCAAGGGATTCCCAGCTTTTTCTGAGCATTGGGTGATTTTGTGTAATCGCTTTTGATGAGCGATTGAGATTTCCACTTCCTGACATTAGTCAGGAAGTGAACTCTTTGACCCAGAAAAGAATAAATACAATGTATTTATTGTTAAAAGCGCTGGGGAAATCGCTATACAAAGCATTTTTTCAAGCACTTAGCGAATTCCCTATACCTTACATTGAGCCAAAGCACTGAAAAAAAAAGGTACAGGCAGCGCTTTTGGAAGCAGATCGTAATCAAACCGCTCAGATGTGAACACTTTCATAGGGAATCATTGCACAATCGCTTTTAGGGCGATTTCGAAAATCGCCAGTGCTTAAAAAAATACACAGACGCTCATGGTTTGAACAAGCCCTTAGACAGGCTAAACTCTCTAAATATATACAAGGTGCATTTCTCCATTTTCATTCTGTCCGGTGCCCCTTGTGACTGGCAGATAAGTAGGCCTTGGGCCCCCCTGTGACCGGCAGATGTGTAGGCCTTGGGCCTCCTGTGACTGGCAGATGTGTAGGCCTTGGGCCTCATGTGACCGGTAGATGTGTAGGCCTTAGGCCCCCTGTGACCGGCGGATGAGTAGGCCTTGTGCCCGCTGTTACCGGCAGATGAGTAGGCCTTGTGCCCCCTGTGACCGGCAGATGTGTAGGCCTTGGGCCCCCTGTGACCAGCAGATGAGTAGGCCTTGTGCCCCCTGTGACCAGCAGATGTGTAGGCCTTGGGCCTCCTGTGACCGGCAGATGTGTAGGCCTTGGGCCCCCTGTGACCAGCAGATGTGTAGGCCTTGGGCCTCCTGTGACCGGCAGATGTGTAGGCCTTGGGCCCCCTGTGACCGGCAGATGTGTAGGCCTTGGGCCCCCTGTGACCGGCAGATGTGTAGGCCTTGGGCCTCCTGTGACCGGCAGATGTGTAGGCCTTGGGCCCCCTGTGACCGGCAGATGTGTAGGCCTTGGACCTTCTGTGACCGGCAGATGTGTAGGCCTTGGGCCTCCTGTGACCGGCAGATGTGTAGGCCTTGGGCCCCCTGTGACCGGCAGATGTGTAGGCCTTGGGCCTCCTGTGACCGGCAGATGTGTAGGCCTTGGGCCCCCTGTGACCGGCAGATGTGTAGGCCTTGGACCTTCTGTGACCGGCAGATGTGTAGGCCTTGGGCCTCCTGTGACCGGCAGATGTGTAGGCCTTGGGCCCCCTGTGACTGGGCCGGCTGGGTGAGGATCTGTCAGCACCTGGTCCTTTTCTCTGGGGGAAAGCTTTTCTCGCTGGACTTTTTTACTGGCTGCCAGGGGCCGCCTGTCTGTCTCCCAGGAACATTCAAAGTCTTTGCTATCGCAGGCAGGGCCTCAGAGGCCAGAGTTATGGCCTAGTTAGCAGGTTATCGTAAGCCTAAATCTGCTGCATCTCAGGCCTTGTCACTCCAGTCTTTGAGGTTAATGCCGCTGAGGCCTCTCAAACTTTAATTTACGGCCGCAGGAAACCCTCACCGCAGGTACCAGCAGCTTCTCTCTTCCAGGAAAATAGAGACCCTTCTCGTTTATCTTACAGCCATTTAACTTGCAGTAAAGTTGTGTTTGTAGCGAAAAAAAGAGTAACCAAGCAGCTCAGGGTGACCCAAACTGCTAGGAATGTATAGGGGGAAAGGCAAATTTGTTCAGAAATATTTCTAAGTTGAAGGTGAGGATTGGAGAGCTGCTGTGTGGCTCTGGATGCCTGTGAGATGATGTGGGGGGAACGCTAACAAATATTGTTGTATTCACTTAGAACGTTTAATGGACCACTATCGTAAAAACAGTAGGCAGTTAAAATCTGACAGAACCGACAGGTTTTGGGCCAGTCCATCTCCTCACGGTGGATTCTTGAGGGTTTTCTTTGTTTTCAACAGCATTTCATTAGTTTATTTTCACCTCAGGTGTCCTTTAAAGGGAACCTAAACTGAGAAGTATATGGATTTCTTCTTTTAAAATATATCTCTGTTTCTCTAATACTTTCAGCCTCTGCCCCTGAACAAGCATGCAGCAGATCAGGTACTCTGACTGAAGTCAGACTGGATTAGCTGCATGCTTGTTTCAGGTGTATGATTCAGCCACTACTGCAGTCAAATGATCAGGAGGGATGCCAGGCAACTGGTATTGTTTAAAAGGAAACATCCATATCCCTTTCAGTTTAGGTTTCCTAACTGTACAACAGTACTTACATTGAGGGCCCTTGTGACAGGGACACTTAGGATGTAACCAGCGCAGTGGCAAAACAATAGGGATTGCAAAGGTCTCAACCGCACCAGGGCCCTTGGACCATAGGAGCCACGTAGGGCCCTCCCGTAGCTGCAGTATTAGTTCTTTATTGGTCCTGTGCTTGTAATGATTACTTCTATAAATGCTTTGAATGATAATAATCATTAACCTGTTTCCGACCGCGTCACGCCGGCGGCAGCCCCAGGACCGGCTAACGCCGATTGGCGTAAAGTCCTGAGGCTGTAATTTGCATGAGATTGCGCGCGCATCACATGCTCGGAGGGTGGAGCTCCGCCCCCTCTTCAGTCTCCGAGCTGCAATAGGAGACTGTTAGTTGGCGTGATCGCCGTCTATTTACACTGTGCAGCGCTGCGATCAGCAGCAGCGCTGCACTGGGGACAGCCGTGTGACACGGCTGTCCCCCTGGGGGACAAGAGAGCGATCGGCTCTCATAGGGTGAAGCCTATGACAGCCGATCGCCGTAATTGGCCGGCTGTGGGGAGAGAGGGAGGCAGGGAGGGAGGGAAGGGTTTTAAAGAGACAGGTTAAAAAAAAACAAAAACAAAAAAAACACGAACAATAATATTTATTTAAAAAAAAAATAAACATGGGGGGAGCGATCAGACCCCACCAACAGAGAGCTCTGTTGGTGGGGAGAAAAGGGGCTGGGGATCACTTGTGTGCTGTGTTGGCCTTAAAGCTGCAGTGGCCAATTTTACTAAAAATGGCCTGGTCCCTAGGGGGGTTTAGCCCTGCAGTCCTCAAGAGGTTAACAAGCTGTCCCCCATGCCCTTCTTGCACCCCTGACACTGTGGTTGTCCTTGGCAGGTTTTGGTGCACCATATCAATCGTTTTTGTATAGACTGTTCCGCCACTGAACCAGCCTATCGTGTATCTAGGAATTATAGATTGGGCATTTGTCTATCTTGTTACATTAGACCCTTGTGTGTATTGTACATACACGATATGCTGGTCGGTTTGCTGTGTATTCTGGTGACAACATACCTGTACCATACCTCTGCCTCTACATGTTAGCAGGGGCGTTACAATAGACCCTGCAAGGGATGCAGCTTCAGGGGGCCTTGTGGGAAGAGAAGTTTCGTTTCCCTGTCCTCAGAGAGTGACAACTAAGGGCATGGAGAGAAAAAAAAGTCTGCTCTCTACACAATTTTTCTAATGACTGCATCTGCTCGGCCACTGATAAGGAATCATACAAAGTTTTGCAGACAATGATTTGTAGACAGTCCCTATTCAGTGCTCAGCAGGGTCAAGGGGGCCCCATCCAAAGTTTTGCAGGGGGGGCCAGTGAGTTCTGGTTACGCCACTGCATGTTGGGGTGCATAAACGCATCTAATTTTGAAATGACTGGGCAGTTTTACCGTCTCCATGTAGTATAAGCGATAAAAGATTTTGAATACTATGAAATGATTGTGCAGGGAAGCTCTCTTACTACATGGAGGTTGAAAATTGTCCAATTATAATTGTATGTGTGTACCAGGCCTTATGGTGGCCACTAATGATCCAACCTTAGCATTTCTATCCAGTGCTGGTCGTAATGGAATGGAATGGAAAAATCTACGCTTACGGATCATTACGCGTAATTTTACGCTATTACAGATTACGCATTTACGGTTACGGCGTAGGAAATTATCTACGGTTCATCACTGTAATTACGCGTTAACTTACGCAGTTACGCGTAAGGATACCGTAATGTAGGCGCTTACACTACGATGTTACGCGTAGTGCCGTAATACCCATTAATGCGTATTTTTTGACGCATACGGACGATGTGTACGCAACAGCCATCAATGTGACAGCTATTGCGTACACATCATTCGTATGCGTCAAAACGTACGCTTATATACTGAAGGGCGGGAGAAGATACTATTGGTTGCTTAGGATGTTGACTGATTGGCTACTCTTAGAAAAGGGGAGTTTTTACGTTAGTAATTACGCGTAAAATTACACGTAAGTCTTCGTAAAATTACGCATACCTAGCAATTACGGTAGACAGTGTAATTACGATACCACTTAACTCCTTACGCGTAAATAATTACGCATAAGACCGTAAGTTACGCGTAGCGCTTACGCGTAAATTTACATTGAATTACGATGCGTAATTACGCTCATGCGTAATTTCGGCCCAGCACTGTTTCTATCTAATATAAGGGAACTGCCTGAATTTTCCATTCAATATATTCACTCAATTTACCCTGATACTACATAGATTTGGTAAGATTAGATGAAAAAGATTGCATCATTAGTGGCCACCTTTAGACTTCAAATAAGTTTCACAGATGGGTGTGGTTAGTGTCAGAGTGGGTGTGGTTAGTGTCAGAGTGGGAGAGGTTCGTGTCAGAGTGGGAGAGGTTATCACTTGAGAGAAAGTGGGGTTAGTGTTTGAATGGATGACAGTACTAGTTAGTGAACGGCTCCACTTGGAAAGGGTCATCTTGGGTTGGGTGGAGCACAGAGCGGGATCGGTTACAATCCATCTCCTCTTGAGTACTGATCACAGGCACAGCACAGAAGAGGCAGAGGCAGAGGTAACACAACAACTGGAGTCAGGCAAGACGCAAGGGGGACATTCCTGCAGTCATTTAGGGGATTTATGGAGGCCATCATTTTAGGATATAATGAAAATAATTTCTGATGATAAGGATTTATTGAATTGTAACCTGGATTCCACATGGAAGATGATACTGACTTCTTACTGTGAGCATTAGATACACGTTAAGGAAACCCGATTTTCTCTTCTCTTGCAACATCTTAAAACATTTCTGAAAGCTCGTCCACATACGCCGGGAACATCTAAAGGCGTTTTTCGGCAAAATTTAATTTGCCTGTCAAAAACATCTTTAGGCAGGGCCAGATTTACCATAAGGCACTGTAGGCGCGTGCCTACAGGCGCCTGATGAGAAAAAGGCGGCCCACTCCCCTCCCCGAGCGCCTCCCTCCCTCCTGCTTTCCCTATGCAGAGTAGCAAGCAGAGTTAGTTATGCAGAGATGTTAGAACGAGTTATGAACAGGCCACTTTGAATACGAGGCATCCCCTATGAATGTTGACTAGCCTCCACTGTTGTCCTCTGGAACTTGTACAGCCCATGGCCTGCTATCACTGCTGTTACTATTTGCCTTACAGGCGCCTGATGTTAAAAAGGCGGCCCACTCCCCTCCGCGAGCGCCTCCCTGCTTTCCCTATGCAGAGTAGCAAGCAGAGCGTAACGCACCCAGTTCTCGGCAGCTCACTGACAAGATCTCCCTTCAGTTGGGGGCATCACCAGCTACTTAATACAAAGGTTCCTCTAGCTACCTATTACTTGGGGGCACCTCTAGCTACTTAATACTGAGGGTACCTCTTGCCACCTAATACTAAGGAGCACCTGTAGCTACCTATGACAGGCAAGGGAAGTAAGGGAGAAGTGACAGCTGGGACAGCCGGCACACTTGCGGTGCGGTTCGGTGGGGGTTTGTAGGCTCATGGAGGGGGAAGTCTAAGGTGCCAGGACATCTGTGCCTATAGGCTACTGTGATGTAAATCCAGGCCTGTCTTTAGGTGTTTCCAAAAGTTTGTATCCATACGCAACTAGAGGGGATCAGCACCTGCGATCACAGGTAGGCCCAGAGCTGTGGGGGGCCCAACTAATAATTGTCTCTTCCTCCGATACAGAGGACTATACTTCAGATCAGGTGTTTTGTGGCTACACTTGTTATGGGTGTGGAGATCATGGTGGCCACAATTGTTTTATGACCCTTGTGAGATGGGCTTTCAGACTGTGAAGGGCATCAAGGGGAGGCAAGAGAAGGCTTGTGAACATTGGGGGCCACATCAAAGTTTCACTAGGGAGCCCCATGAATTGTAGTTACGCTACTGGTTGACGACACCTAAAGGCATCTCTTCGTAAGTAGTGTTGGCGAAGATGAGCCTTTAGAAGTCTCTTTAGAGTCATGGAGGCAAAGATTTGTTAATGACTAAAGACCAGGGATCAAAAATGGCTGGCACAGGAGAGTAGCTTTTAAAAAAATACTAGTGGCAATCTATGGGTGAAACCCTGTGTACATCCAATCATTCATGAGCTTACATCAGGTCCCCCAATCAGTGTAAGGCAGAGGACCTTGACGTTGGCGACTCCATTTTGTTGTGCGGTATTGGCTGCGGATGGACCCCACCGTTATAAACCTGCAGAGAAAACTCCTCACGGGTTCCCCAGCCCAGGCACTAAGCGGATTAACTAAATTCCTCCTGATCCACCGGCTCATCCGTACTCTTTATGGGGATCACTGTGGCGACAATGAATCAGAGGCACCAGATGAGCTGACAATCTAAGGTGCCGCTGTGGACTCAGCCCCATGAAATGACTCTGAGGGGGTCACGCAGAGGTCTGAACTCTTCCATGGAAATCCCTGAAGCTAAGGGAGCATTTGATTTCAGTGAACTCCGACCCCCTGTACCGCCAGCGAGGGGGGCTTAACTGACAGGGATAAGCTGAGGATCGCTTGACGTATGGTGGGGGGGCCCCTTACTGACAGGGATAAGCTGAGGAACGCTTCATGTATGATAGGGTCAGGGTGGGGTGGGGGCCGTTACTGACAGGGATAAGCTGCGGAACGCTTCACGTATGGTAGGGTAGGGTGGGGGCCGTTACTGACAGGGATAAGCTGAGGATCGCTTCACGTATGGTGGGGGGGCCCCTTACTGACAGGGATAAGCTGAGGAACGCTTCACGTATGGTAGAGTGGGGTGGGGGCCATTACTGACAGGGATAAGCTGCGGAATACTTGACGTATATGTGATGGAAACATCTATAACATAAATCCGGGGATTTCTCTGATGAAACGCTGTGGAATCTCTCCAGGCAAATATCACATCTTCCATTTTCCCCCCGAGATTTAGAACACGCTCACAGACCAGAATCAGACCTTTTACAAGCGCCAGAACACAGAGGTGACTCCAGATATCATACAAACGTCCGATCACCTCAGATGCATGCAGAGGCATTACTACAATTCACAGGGGGACAAATAAAGGCACAGTTGCTCAATAGGGTTTAGATCTGGATGGTTCTGATCCAGCTCTGAAACATGCCTGAAGAAGAAACTTAAAGTTTCTAAAGCTTGCAAAGGAATCTTGTACAGTTAGTCATTATGACTAAACTGGCTTTAGATGTGGAGACATGCTTGGCCAGTCCAGCATGTTTACCCTTTAGCAAGGCAGTGGGGGTCTTGGAGGTGTATTTGGGGTTAAGTTGGAATACTGCCCTGCGGCCCAGTTTCCAAAGAGAGGGAGCCATGCTCTGCTACAGTATATCACAGTACATGTTGGCATTCATGGTTCCCTCAATGACTGTAGCCCTCAAGTTCTGGCAGCACTCATACAGCCCCCAAACCATGACACTCCCACCACCATGCTTGATTGTGTCTTGTCTTTGTACTCCTCTCCTGGTTCCAGCCACACACGCTTCACACCATGTACACCAAATAAGTTGGTCTCATCAGACCACAGGACATGGTTTCAGTAGGCCATGTTCTTAGTTTGCTTGTTTTCAGCTAAATTGTTTCAGGCCGGTTTCAGACTACCGTCTGGCGTTATGGGTGCGGTGTGATCCAGGGGCTGCACCATCAAAAACAGGTCTTCTTCGGGGATTACCGCGTTAGTACGTGCCAGAATTATCCACTGCTCCCATCATTCCACCACGGCGGATCCCCTCCTTGAATCCCTCCACTGGCTTCCTATCCAGTCCAGAATCAGATTCAAGATACTGTGTCTGACCTACAAATCTGTCAACAAAACCTGTCCAACCTACATTTCCGATCTTACTCAGAGGTACACACCTAGCCGCTCACTCCGCTCTTCCAATGAACTTCGTCTAACCGCCCCCCACATCACCCAGTCCCATGCACGCCTCCAGGACTTCTCAAGAGCTGCTCCAACACTATGGAACTCCCTACCTCCACCCATTAGGGCAGCCCCCTGCTTCAACATCTTCAAGAAAGCCCTCAAAACTCACCTTTTCACTCTGGCCTACCACCCCTCACAATTGCTCTAAACCCACAGCTGAACACTGGTCCCCTACCTCTTGTGTCCCTACCTCTCCCTCTAAATTGTAAGCCTTTGGGCGGGGTCCTCCTCTTTTTGTGTCCTACCTGATCATGCACCTCCATTACTGTGCACCCATGCTATGCATCTGAGTGAACCTAACTTGCCTAATCTCCATGCTCCCCTCCAGTGACTAAGCATTACCTGGTACTCATACTGTGCTGTGTGATCTGGTCTTTCTTGTATTCCTGTATTGTAATATTGCTGTATGTCACCCCTAAACATTGTCTGTAACCTAAACTAATGTCCAGCGCTGCGTAATATGTTGGCACTTTATAAGTACAATAAATAAATAAATAGTATGTGGTAATCCCCATCTCGCAATTTTGCAAGCAGGAAGTGACGCTCACTTCCTGTGGCCGAGGTAATCGCATGCGCGGAAGCGTATTGCTAAAAATATGCTACTACGCATGCGCAACGTGTAAAACTTGTGGCGGGTTTTCATACACATGCATTGCCAAAGACTTACAATCTATGTTACGTCGCCGCAGAACTGTAACAGAGATTTGTCTGAGCGGCAGGGATGGGGCGAAAACACCACTTCCATCACATCGCATCATACCGCGTCGGTATGAAAACCTCCATAGACTTTCATTGCTCCGTGGTGGTGTGCGGTAAAAATACCGCACTACAACGCAACAGTGTGAATGGCTCCTTTCTTGTGCATTATATTTAGAAGAAACTTTATTTTTTTTTAATAATCTATTGATTAGAGATTTCAACTATTACCATTTTTTTCTACAAAACCAAGAGATTTGTTGATTGAAGGAAAAGTTTCATTCAGTTCTCTATACAGTTAATCATTTCATCGAATAATATCAGCATATATAAAAATATAGGTTCTTACAGCTGTACACGTTCTGGACAACCGGTTTCGCTTTCACTGCGTCATATGCATATAGAGTGCCTATTTTATACAAATTCAGTTCACTTAGGCTGGAGACACACAAGAGATCCTTTTTCAGGATGTTTTTCGTTTTTTTTTAGAAAGGCTCCCATTGACTTGCATTAAAATCGCAGTAAAAATGCAACAAAATTGCCGGGATCGCAATCTTTTGAAAAAACTCAATGGCTATTTTGCTGCGATTTTAATACAAGTCAATGGAAGCATTTGGTTTTTTTTTGGTTTTTTTTATAAACAAAAACGACCAGAAAAACACTCTCCGGTGTGACAGGGCCCTTACAGAGGTTTTGTATTTTATATGCACTGCTACTTTGTTTTCTCACTAGATACCCGACTACCTAAGGGGAGAAGACTGTTGGCAACTTGGGATATCATCCCCGGTTTGAGACCTGACCAATGTGCCTATGACCTTATAATCTGGATCACTTCTGTTTTGCGGTAATAGTTGACCCCTGTTTGTGGTTATGGGACACATTGTCCATACCCAGGAACACTGCTGTGTAAGAAGAACTGCGCCTGAAGTGGGAACAGTAAAAAAGGGCGCAGGAGGCTAGTGGACAAATCGGGCGCCGCCATTCACTCCCATAATAAATATCATTTAATGGGCGCCCGATAGGAAAAAAGGGCGCCGGAGAAAAATAACGTTTTAAAAGCGGCGCCCGGAGACTTAATGTTTTATTACTGCTTCTCATGATTACACATTATTTAATGATTTATACATTTTTTAATATTATTTTTAAACGAAAAACAGTACAATATTTTTTTCAAACATTATTTTTAAACGAAAAACAGTACAATTTTTTTTTTTTACATTATTTTTAAATGAAAAAACCGCACAATATGTTTTTGAAACGTTATTAATGCTTATCACAGGGGGGTCTTAGGTTTAGGCACCAACAGGGGGGTCTTAGGTTTAGGCACCAACAGGGGGGTCTTAGGTTTAGGCACCAACAGGGGGGTCTTAGGTTTAGGCACCAACAGGGGGGTCTTAGGTTTAGGCACCACCAGGGGGATCTTAGGTTTAGGCACCAACAGGGGGTCTTAGGTTTAGGCACCAACAGGGGGGTCTTAGGTTTAGGCACCAACAGGGGGTCTTAGGTTTAGGCACCAACAGGGGGGTCTTAGGTTTAGGCACCAACAGGGGGTCTTAGGTTTAGGCACCAACAGGGGGGTCTTAGGTTTAGGCACCAACAGGGGGGTCTTAGGTTTAGGCACTAACAGGGGGGTCTAGGGGTTAGGGGTAGGTACAGGGAGGGTTACTTAGGCACCAACAGGGGGGGGTCTTAGGTTTAGGCATCAACAGGGGGGTCTAGGGGTTAGGGGTAGGTACAGGGAAGGTTACTTAGTAATTTTTTTTTAAACGTTATTATACGTTTCACTATTTAAACGAAAGATTAACGTTTTTACAATTGCCGATTTAATGCACATTATTTAATGATTTATAACTTTATAAAACATTAATTTTAAACGAAATACAGTACAATACATTTTTAAACGTTATCCATGCTTATTGTTTAAAACCCCGCGCCCTTTTTTCCCAGCGCCCCTTTTTAACGTACGCGCCTGAAGTCTACTTTTGCTTTACATTGATTTGGGCTGCTCTGTGGGAGGAAGCAGGGACTTATTAAGCCTGTGTTTTATTACATACTAGCCAACCCGCGTCGTAGCATACGCCGCATCTATCTATCTAATAGAGTACGTGCCTCAACCTTCAAGCAAGAAGAAGTAGGCTTTCCATGAGAAAATGTATGCATGCTCAAACACCAAGTTTAACCCTAGCAAGTCTGGCTTTGCAAATCCGGCCTAATTGGCTATTCATGTGGAAATGCTCATGCAAATATGCATTTGCTTTAGCATGCCAAACTATGCAGGGTCCAAAAAACAATACCGCAAAGCAATCGCCCTGCGGGAATTAGTTTATGCTACATTAGCACTATCCAGGAGCGCCACGGGGAGGATTCCCAATGCCCTAGTTTTATACAACCCGGGGGACCGCGGGGTCCCAGGCTCTCTCGCTGCCTGGGAACCACAGCGGCACCCCGGAGGGGGAGGCTGGGTGGCGCAGCCGACCCCCCCCTCCCAAGCGTGGCCAGCACCTAATATTAAAAACGGGCAATTACCTTAACGTCCATTGCGTTCTGCTACATGCGCATTAATTTTCCAATGGAAAGCATTTTGTGCAGTTTGTATCCTTTTGGAGGCAGGTGGTGGATGGCTTGCTCCGGTGGTGTGAACCCCGGAGTGAGTTGTCTGCACCTGTCCATCCCCCCCCCCCTCTGCAGTGTTGTGTGTGAGCCAGCCCTGAGCTCTAAAGCTCGGGGTGACCCATGCTTCTCTCCTTTCTCATGTGGGGCCCCCAAGTTAATGCGCATGTAGCAGAACGCAATGGACGTTAAGGTAAGTGCCTGTTTTTAATATTGGGAGGTAGGTGCGGACGGCTCTCCCCGGCGCTGGCCACACTTGGGCGCCCGGCGCTGGCCACACCTCCCCCTCCGGGGTGCCGCTGTGGTTCCCAGGCAGTGAGAGAGCCTGGGACCCTGCGGTCCCCTTGATTGTATAAAAAGGGGGCATTGGGAAACCTCCCCGTGGCGCTCCTGGATAGTGCTAATGTAGCATGTAGCAGGGTGACCGCTTTGTAGTATTGGTTTGTGCATGCATTTGCATAAGCATTGCCTCATGAATAGCCAATTAGGCTAGATTTGCAAAGCCAGACTTGCTAGGGTAAGGCCTCTTTTCCATGGACTGTTGATAGGCAGTGAAATGCCTCTCAAACTCTCACAACTGCTCACTGCTGCCTGGTAACTGCTTGTTGCTGCCTGGTATCTGCTCACTGCTGTCTGGTAACTGCTTGCTGCTGCCTGGTAACTGCTTGCTGCTGCCTGGTAACTGCTTGCTGCTGCCTGGTATCTGCTCACTGCTGCCTGGTAACTGCTCACTGCTGCATGGTAACTGCTTGCTGAGCACACAGCTCAACAGTCCGTGGAAAAGAGGCCTTAAACTTGGTGTTTGAGCACGCATACATTTTCTCATGCAAAGTACTTCTTCTGGCTTGAAGGTTGAGGCACGCCCTGGGGGCAGGGCACTACTTCTTCTTCTTGCCTGAAGGTTGAGGCACTTACTCAATTATATATATAGATCATATGTGTTTGTTTGTTTTGTTTTGTTTGTTCTTTGCTTTTGTCTGTGTTTGGCCACCTTTATAGAATGGAGGCGGGAGTATGGTGATGACACATTACTGTGCTGCTTCTCTTCATGGTCCAATCATAATGCCCTGAGATTGTGCATCCTGACTGGACATCACTAGAACTATCTGAATCCCAGGACCGCTGGAGAGTGCAGAATATCTTTAGGCCATTATCATAGTTCAGATAGAGGGCCCATATGCAATTCACGTCTTCTCCTGAGTTTTCTCCTAGGTGCTTTTTTCACACATTGTCAATAAAATGCATTTTAAAGGGAACCTTAATTCAGCTAAAAAAAAGATTTGCCAACCCCCTGCAGCCACCCTGTGCTCGAGCCATCCAGGAACGATGCTCTGCTCTCCCGCAGTGGCTAAGTTTCACTTAATTGCGGGTTCCCTTTATAATGGACGTTATGAAGACAATGGATCGGGTAGCTTACACCTTGAATTGCGTGCTCAAACCTGACAGCATCGGCATATTCATAACAGCAGGTAGAAAGAACATGGGTTGGCACTTGCAATCATGTGGTAAAAATAACTTTATTCTTCTGGCTAGTGGCTTATATAGTCTAAAACATTGCAAAAAGTTGCACTTCATTCCTACCCGGTTCCTAGTTGCTGTGGGGTGAGGTGGGAGCGGTGGGCCGCCTGACGACCGTTTCGCTCTCCTAAGGGACTGCACAGTACCTCAGAAGACGCCCAGCTATTTTATACCGCATGATTGCAAGTTCCAACCCATGTTCTTTCTACCTGCTGTTCAAAATAATTGTGTTAGTACCTTTTCAACTACTTTTTGGAACTTTTTCAATTGCAACATCCTGAAAAGTTATTTTAAAAAGATGGAAAATGATCTCAAAGGAGAAAATTCAGAAGAAAAAAGTTAATTGCAAATGGGCAGTAGTGTGTGTTCAGTTGTGCATTCACCTACATCTTTAGCTATGTACACACATACAACAACGATCGTTCGTTGTGAATGACGAACAATCTTTAAATTGACGAAAGAACGACCTAAGTAAAGCTAGCTTTTAAGGTGTGTAACGATCTGATCGTTTAACGAACGATCCGGAACAACGTTACATACTGTTCCTGGAAGTGACATCAGAGCAAGTTCCGCCCACACGTAACGAACGGTTCAAAACGTACTTTACACTGTAAAACTAATGTTACGTACATTACATTACAGTATGAGAACTCATACTGTCTGTATGAAGGTAGGACATTTAGATAATATGGCGTTGACAAAACATACAAAAATACACTCTGTCCTGTTAAAATGACAATTATGGTATAATCATGAAGCAATTAACATGTCACAGGACACATTCATAGAACGAACGTTACATCACGAAAAGCAACTGTTGTGCTTGTGCATAAAAATGAAAGGTTCTATGGAGATATAACGAAATGCGCATGTCAAAGTACGAACAACCGTTTTCCAACGATGTACTACTTTTGCAAACGATCGTCGTTTAAAAAAATCGCCAAGGCAGATCTTTCGTTTTTAACGATGTAGCTCGTCCATCGTTTGACTTAATGATCGTTGGATGCTATTTTAAATGATCGTTGTTTGAAATGATCGGGGAACGATCGTTTCAGACGGCTATAGTCGCATGTGTGTACGCACCTTTTGGCCTAAAGTGGGCGGATGGGGCACCATATTGTTGTCATATTTTCTAAATGCCCTATGTCTTTATTTTGCCTTGTTGAGGCCACATACCTGCAATAAGCATGTGGGATGAGTCACTCAGGACACACTGCAGACAGAGGATCGTCAGCACATCAGCCACAAAAGCAGCAGATTAAAGGGAGTTATCAAAAATCATTTCCATTATCCTCTCAGATCTGGTTTCCTTTAATCATAAAACAAAGTCAAGACTTCAAATCCGAAACGTACTTCTGCTGTTGTTTCTTTTCTGCTTCGGTTGATCTTTAGCTTATAAAGTTCTAAATGATCATTTCGCCCAGGTTAAGCTACAATCACTCCGGTACCTGCAAGAAACATGAACAGACACGATAATCGGCATTGCCACACATACATATACAATGTTGTGCAGTGTCCGTATGGCATGGACACTTGTGAGATACACAGGCCCAGTTACAATGCTTCTACCAATTGCCAGTGGCGTAGCTAAGGAGCTGTGGGCCCCGATACAAGTTTAGCATTGGGTCCCCCCAGCACTCTATGCATAACAATTGGTACGGCGCACCAAAACCTGCCAATGGCCACTACAGTGTCAGAGGTGCAAGAAGGGAATGGGGAGCAGCTTGTTAATGATTACTACTATTCAATGTATCTATAGAAGTGATTATTATGAGCACACGACCAATAGAGAGCTAATACTGTGGTTGAGGGAGGGCCACTCAGGGCCCCTCTGGCCCAAGGGCCCCGATGCTCTATTACTACGCCCCTGCCAATTGCAACACCAATCGTGAATTGACATCCCATGCTAGTGTGAATGTCCCCATTGGCGTTCAATGCCAGGGCCACACGCAATACAATAAAATGATCCAATTTTATGGCAATTCGATAAATGTGATTGGATCTCCCGAAAAGATAGAAAGCTTTTTTTTTTCATTTGACTGAAAAATACGATCGGATTTTCCGGTTTTTTTTTTTTTCCGATCTTTATCGATCCAGGATGCTGGAAATTTTTCTTTCATTTTTCTAAAGATTGTAGGGTGTGTTAGATTGTCAATTTATTAATATACACACTCTAGCAATTTTTTTCAGAGTTTCCAATCATTTTTATCACAATTGGGAAAAAACTGAACATAGGTCAGATTTTTGAAATGTAACAATCAGTCAGAAAAAATGATTGCAATTCATGAATTAAACAGATATTTAAAAAATTGTATGGTGTGTGGCCACCTTTAGGCTGGGATCACAGATGTTGAAGTGGACCTAAACTCTTGCACAGGACAGAAGGAAAACAATGTACCCTGTATGTATTTAGAGAGATTAGCCTGTCTAATTCCCCCTCATCTGTGACTAATCACCACTGTAATTTGATCTCTCAGCTGTGTCAGCTGTCTGCCTCGAGAGAGCAGCTAATTTGTAAACACAGGATGTTAACCCTATGTCTGCTTCCATGAAAGGAGGAAGTACATACACTGGAGATGTATTACATGAATTCTATCAGTGGTAACAAAGAAATGTTTTTCTTTAAAGGTCATTATGCTGTTGCTTATCTTTTAGAGCAGAGGGGAAGTTCTAAGTTTAGATCCGCTTTAAAATGGCTTGCTGCATCACACAATGCGATAACACATGCTATGCTATGCATTTCTTAGGGGAGCCCACATTTTCCAAAGTCTATTGCCATGTGTCCTTAATATATTTAAAGAGGAACTGTAGTGAGAATAATGTAATTGCTTATTTTTTACAATATTGATGTATACATTTTATTGAGTCAGTGTTTGCTCATTGCCACAGAGCTGACATGTTTCGGACTCACAGGTCCTTAATCATGGTGCTATGAAGGACCTGTGAGTCCGAAACATGTCAGCTCTGTGGCCTAGTGCATACCAGAGCGGTTCTGCTGCAGTTTGCGATCCGCCTGCAGGTGCGGATCCGCTAGGGTAATGTATTTCAATGGGCTGGTGCACACCAGAGCGGGAGGCGTTTTGCAGAAACGCATACTCCCGGGCTGCTGCAGATTTTGGATTGCGGATGCGTTTCTGCCTCAATGTTAAGTATAGGAAAAACGCAAACCGCTCTGAAAAACGGCACTTCAGAGCGGTTTGCCAGGCGTTTTTTGTTACAGTAGCTATTCAGTAACAGCTTTACTGTAACAATACATGAAATCTACTACACCAAAAACGCTTCCCAAAACCGCAAAACGCTAGCTGAAACGCTACAGAAAAAGAAGAAAAAGCGTTTCAAAATCTGCTAGCGGTTTTTGGTGTGCACCAGGCCTGTGACTGTTTGGTTTTTACCTGTATTAATAAAGTTGGGACTCGATTGAACGCAGGACTTTGTGCAGAACTTCTCCTTTCTGCTGCATATTTGGGTCAAGCCGCCTGGTTGCAGCACTTTCCTGGTGTCCGGGGTGTAGCGGAATTCACCTATTCAGTGTTTGCTCATTGTAAAATCTGCAGATTTATTACAGGATTTATATCAGCTCTAACAAAGAAATATTTTTCTTTAAATGCTATTATGCTGTTGCTTATCTTTGACAGCAGAGGGGAAGTTCTCAGTTCAGGTCTGCCTTAAAGGCCAATGATCGTGAAAAATTGTAGCATTTAAAATACATACATATACTATAAATGTACATTTCTCCTAGAGCAGGCATGGGCAAACTTGGCCCTCCAGCTGTTAAGGAACTACAAGTCCCACAATGCATTGCAGGAGTCTGACAGCCACAGTCATGACTCATAAAGGCAAATGCATTGTGGGACTTGTAGTTCTGTAACAGCTGGAGGGCCGAGTTTGCCCATGCCTGGACTAGAGTGTAATGCCCTATAAATTACTATTTTCCTATGTCACTGTCAGATTTTGAACTAGTCCCCATCTGCTCAGGGGGAATTCTCTGTTATTTAATTATTTACAAAAGCACTTACTAAATAGCAGTTGCTGAGTCCAACTGGCAGAATAGTGTGCAGCAAGTGGGGAAGGTGGTGTTTATAAATTAGCTGCTCTGCCAAGGCAGCCAGCTGACATAGCTGAGAGATCAAATTCAAACTTGTGATTAGTTACAGATGAGGGGAATTAGACAGGCTAAACTCTCTAAATACACACAGGGTGCATTTCTCTGTTTTCCTTTACTCCTGTGCAAAAGTTCAGGTCCACTTTAAGAGTGGCAAACAGCAGTTGTTTGGGATGCAAGTCATTATAGTGTTCCAAACAACAATTATCACCATGTTATCCCCACTCTACACGTTTGCAGATCTTCTCTCTACCATAAAATAACTCATTGTCTGTTATTCGTTGTCTTCTGCAGGTAAAGAGAGTTCCCTGACCCCGAGCAGTGACGGAGCAGGAATGGACGGCAGCTACCTGAGCAGTAAGGACTCCTCGGCCAAGTCCTCCCAGGACAGGGGGAGCAGCGACCTCCCGATGGACAAGGCGGAGTCAGAGAGCAACAAAGGAAAGAAGAGGCGGAACAGGACCACCTTCACCAGTTACCAGCTGGAGGAGCTGGAGAAAGTCTTCCAGAAGACCCACTACCCAGACGTCTACGCCAGAGAGCAGCTGGCCATGAGGACGGACCTGACTGAGGCCAGAGTGCAGGTAACGTCACTTCCTGAAACCAATAGCAGCAATGCCTGATCTATGCCGAACCAGCTGACACTCGCTCCAACGACCAATCAGAGGATTCCTTTGGGATTGTCCTTTTTTAAAATTCGTTTAATTTCAGGTCAAATTGACCACTGAATGCATTTCAAATGACCACTAAAACACGTGTGGGGGATAAATATAGCACAGATAGCGTGAATGGCCTAACCAAAGATGGGACTCTGCCGAGCTGCAGTGCGGACTACGCTGCTCAACTCATTTCAAGCAAATCATTTCAACTTGCATTCACATTTCGTGTCGATTGTATGCAGCTTGGAAATAGAGCAATCAAAACTGTTATTTTGATTTGTTCTATTTCACGTTGCATACAATTGACATTCAATTTTTATGCAGGTTGAAGTTAGCGGTGGCTCATTGACTATTTCCGTTCTTCAAATACTGAAACATTGGCCATTTCCAGAGAATGAATAGAAATTTAACACTCATTTCCTGCCAAAAAAAAACATCTCTGAGGAGAGATGCATGGGTGGGTGGAGGGACAGACAATTGGATGATTGATGGTTTTGTTAATTGACTAGTAGATGCAGGGCCGGATTTCTGATGAGGCCATACAAAGCCTGGGTCTTGGGCGGCAGCAGCCAAGGGGGCACCAGAACGTGAAAGAGGGGTTGCTGCATATAAAAGGGGGGCTGAAAATGGGGAGCAACACATGAAAAGGGGAAACTGATACCCAACGGAGGTGTTCATGAAAGAGAGGGGATATAGTACATGAATGATACAAGAGGAAGGAGGGTGCACATGGAATGGGTGGGCCATGCAGCACAAGAAAGGGGAGCCTCAACATGCTGGGCCTAGGGGCACACAAAGTCCGGCCCAAAGTGGATAGATGTAGGGTGCATGGATATGGGATTGATAGGTGGAGATTGAATGGAAGTGAAATGAATGGAGATTGGATGGATAGATGGATGCATGGAAGGATATGGGTTGGATGGATAATTATTGGATGGATGGAGATTGGATGATTGGTCTAGAGAAGAGTAGAGTCACAGTTTGATGAGGTGTAGTTCAGCCATTGGCACTCCTTGCTCCAGTAGGTAAGTTCTGTTGGCATTTTTGGGCAAGAAGGTCACAGAGAGGTCACAGGGCTGTACTGTTGGACAAAAGGACAGTTATGGTTAGTTAGGGTGAGCAGTTTGGACTTTGTTGAACTTGTGAATAAGTTGGGACGTCACAAAATCGTGATAACTCTCCTCACGGTCGCACTAGCGTTATAGCGCGCGTAACGCGCACTTAGAAAAGCGCTTTTAACAAAAGTGCACCGCCCACCCAAGTGCTGGGAATCGCAAAAAAAAAAATCACGTCAAAAAATGCCCAACGCGAACACTCACGCGATCAGAACGCAATGTGAACAAGGCCTAAGGGTTAACAATAGACCAGTATTTAGGTTAGGGTTAGGCATTCCTTGTAAGGTTTAGTCTAGGGTCAGGCTTAAAGGACACCTGATGTGAAAATAAACTAATGAAATAAACAATTGTATCTATCCTCATTCTCCTAAAAATGACTTTTTAAGATATTCCACAGTTTTATTTTATATTTAAATCTACTTTTTAAGTTTTTACCATTTTATTGTTTTTGCTCAATGACACATTCATTGACGTATGCCAGAGCTAAAATCTATAAACTATTGATCCTTTTTATCTCTTTCCTGCTCTCAGAAGCCATTTTCTGCCAGGAAAGTGTTTTATAGTTGTAATTTCTTATCAGTGAGGGTCACACTGTAATTTGACCCAGTCCTGACTCAGACAGGAACTGCCACTTACATACCTGATGTTTAACTCTTTCAGGCAGAGAGAGAAAAAAAAGGAACACAGCAATGTTATTTGTGTGCTAGGTACTGTACATACCCATGTCTATCTCATCATGTCACCTCAGGTATCCTTTAAACAGAAGGTTATAGGGTAATTTAGGAAGGTAAGTTGTGAAGAAATGGTTTTGATTGGCAGGTGTAGAAGAGGAAACAGGCATGTTCGGGAAATGGGAACGATTTAAGACGTAGGTATAGGAATCAAGCCCTCAAGGAGAGGAACGAATATTGTTGTGCTGCTTGGCATTATGGACGGCACAGAGGCTGAGTTATCACCCAACAAACGGCCTAATAACAATACTAAGAAGAGGCTCTCGCTGCTGTACACGCTACATTATTACATCAGATTCTATCATGTCAAAAAAATAAGTGGTGTAAGTAAAATTGATGGTGGTTTCTGGTCTCTTGTGATGACTCCATGGTTTCTACTCCTGGTCTTCATTCTACCGAGATATCTGCAGAAATTTTGATTTCCGCCAATGCCTATTTCCGATTTTCTGTTTTTCCGATTTCTGAGAAGTATTTTATTTGTCATTTTTTTTGCATCAAAGAATGCAAAAAAATTACCAAAAAAATTAGGAAAAAGGGAAAATCAGTCTTGTGATTGGTCTTAAATTATGTGGAAAAATTCTGCATTCTATGATATTGGTCAAATGCTTCCGAGTTCTGTTATTAAGCTAAAATTACAGAATTGTGGTAATTCAAAAATGTAAATTTCAGGGAACCCGAATGTGCATCCTCAGCTAGAAGCTCGATCAACACTTTGCGTTGGGTCTTGGTGGAATAGAAACGGTCTGTTTAAAGTGCATTGCCGCTCGCTGCCGTCCATCCTGGTTCATCTATTCCTGTCCAGTTCTCGGCCCTGCGGTTCCTCTCTGTATCTTTCATCCCTTCCCCCACACAGAACCATGGGGGGCTGCCTTACAGAGAGCCATAGGCTGCAGGAAATTAAAGATGTAATGTAAACAAGCAGAAGTTATCTCAGCCCATCATCCCAGGCAGTTTTCCCAGGACACGGTCCTGACAGCTCGCTCCGAGGCCAGACCAGGGGTGTCATCTGCAATATTAACTGCAGATAAATATCACAGTCTAAATCCTAACAGCCCAGACCTCATATTCATCCTGTCACAGTGTAATTATCTATGCATGGGGGGACAGGAGGGGGGTGGGGGGGCTTAGCAGAGCCTGAAATCCAATATGGGACTTTGCTGAGCCTCTTACAAAACCAACACCAGCGCGGTGACCGTGGAAAGCGCAAGTCATGAGGGCTCTCTACTGCACAACTAGAGGCAGGATATTTGTTTCTTCTCTGAAGGTTCCCGAACTGAAATAAATAACCCCCCCATTCTTTTCCCCCCCACTTCTTCCAACAACGGAACCCCACAAAACACATCACACCAGACCATAGAATCACCAGGAGAAGAGAATGACCGGGGAGGAAGTCTAGCAGGAGAAGAGAGTCTTCAGACAGATATTAACCATACTGACATTGTGGCTATACTGGCGGGTAGAGGGCCATTACTAAGGGGACATGGCATTCCATCCAAAAGTCGCCATTTGCAGTAAACTCAGCTCTGCAGATCCATGCAGGGGACATTGGGTGGGCGGGTAAGACAGAAGGAAGGATGAGAGATCAGAAACGTTTGTATATTCCTACCGGAAGTGTGTATATTTGTACAGGAAGTGTGTATATCCTAACAGAAAGTGTATATATATGTACAGGAAGTGTATTTCTGCACAAGAAGTGTGTATATCTAAACAGGAAGTGTGTAAATCCATACAGAAAGTGTATTTACTTGTACAGGAAGTGTATATACCCATACAGGAAGTGTGTATGTCTGTACAGGAAGTGTGTATATCTAAACAGGAAGTATGTAAATCCATACAGAAAGTGTACATACTCGTACAGGAAGTGTATATATCCATACAGGAAGTGTGTATGGCTGTACAGGAAGTGTGTATATCTAAACAGGAAGTGTGTAAATCCATACAGAAAGTGTACATACTCGTACAGGAAGTGTATATATCCATACAGGAAGTGTGTATGGCTGTACAGGAAGTGTGTATATCTGAACAGGATGTGTGTAAATCCATACAGAAAGTGTACATACTTGTACAGGAAGTATATATATATATATATATATATATATATATATATATATATATATATCCATACAGGAAGTGTGTATGTATGTACAGGAAGTATATATAACCCTACAGAAAGCATGTACATCTATACAGAAGGTGTATATACTTACAGTATATAGGAAGTGTCTATATAGCTCACATTGATAGACAGTATCAGGAGCCAATGAAAGCGGCTCCTGAACAGCTGACAGCGCTCTGCCATCATAGAGACTGCAGAGAGAGGAGCCGGCGGCGTTGGGGCGGCGTTGCGACCGGCGAGAGCGGCGGGTATGTGCGCCGATTTGTCGGGAGGCAGCGTTTTACAGTAACAGCAGTCTCTGGTCCTTAAAGGGAACCTGAAGCGAGTAAAATTATTTAAAATAAACACATGATGAAGCTGCAAATGAATATTACATACTAACCTCACTGTCAGTTCCCCTTAGGGGCTCACCGTTTTCTTCTTACAGTGATCCCTTCCAGTTCTGACAATTTTTGTCAGAACTGAAATATACCAGTTGCTGTCAGTTATATATCAGCAGCTGTCAGTTTCAACTGAATGTGCAAGGTAATGTCCATGTTTCCCTATGGCTCAAGTGGGTGATATTACAGTTTAACAGTCTGCTGACCAGGAAGCTGTTAGGGGGTAATGGCCATTTTTAAAATGGAGGACGGAGAATTCCATTGATCATGATCACAGTGGACAAACGGGACGCAGGAGATGAGAGATTGATGAGTAGACTACACAGGAGGTAAGTATGACCTGTGTATGGTTATTTTGACTTTTTATTTTCAGTTCAGGTTCTCTTTAAGGGGGCAGAGACTGCTGGTACAGAAATGGTTAAAGGCTGCTGTATGTTTATGACATAAAATATTATCAGGACAGCTAAATACAGACATCCTAGCTCTGACTGCCCCACCGTGACTGTTGGACGAGGGTCGTGCTGGAGTTCAGTGTATGGTGTTCCGCGATGCAGAAAATCTATTAGTAACGGGGATTTAGCAGCTCAGGGGTGCATCCTATATCTCAGAGGAGCCACACATTGTCCTTGTCAGCCAGTAAGCTCTGGGCGTGATGTCGGCCACTGAGCTGACACTCTTTGCTCCACTAATCATTGTTCATGCCCCATGTCGAATAGGAAACAGAGATTGGAGGGACACCTCGTGTACCTGGTGCTATAGTCATCTCCTCTGGTCACTGTGTGATGAATGGCCTTTCATGGAATAGAGGAGCAGGTCACACAGGACCCCCATGACCCCCCCCCCCCCCCCCCTACAGTTATCCATGAACGTGATTCTACACAGGAATCTTGTAGGAGATGATAAATGTACAGACAGAGTGCTGAAAGACCCTCTGCATTGGGGAACTAAGTCTGCTTATGCCGGGCGGGGCCTCACAACATGGCGACCTCATTACTCTTGTGTGTCATCTTCTTTTTATGGATGATGTGACCGGTTTTTTGCTTGTTAATGTATTTCTGCCGTGTTCTACAGGAAACGTCTATCCCTTACCATCAGGGCCGGTTCTAGACTTTCTGCTGCCTGAAGCACACTTCGGAGGATGTGCCCCCCTTCCCCCAGAAACGCTGATACATGTGTGTGTGTATATGTGTATATATATAATATATATATATATATATATATATATATATATATATATATATATATATATATATATACAGTGCTGCCCATAATTATTCATACCACTGGCAAATTTTAACCTAAAGTTACTTTTATTCAACCAGCAAGAATTTTTTTTTGACGGGAAATGACAGAGGTGTCTCCCAAAAGATAATAAGATGATGTACAAGAGGCATTATTGTGGAGAAAAAACATTTCTCAGCTTTTATTTACATTTGAGCAAAAAGTGTCCAGTCCAAAATTATTCATACCCTTCACAAACTGTCACAGTCTGTGGGAAAATCCAAAGTTCTGTACCATTCCAAATGGCCCAAGCTGTTCTAAAGCTTCCCAATTACCCTGATTAATTGGGAACAGCTGTTTTAATCAACTCAACATGTGGAAAACAGCGGCTCTCTGCAGTTGGTTTGTGGACTGTGATGGATAAGACAAAGGAGCTCAGTGAGGACCTGCGGCTGCGTATTGATGCTGCTCACAAGTCAGGAAAGCGCTACAAGGGCATTTCTAAATGTTTACAAGTTCCAGTAGCTACAGTGCAAAGTATTAAAAAAAATACAAGATGTCCCGCACTGTTGAAAATCTCAGAGGACGTGGTCGGAAGCTAAAAGTGACACTTGTGCTGGCCAGGAGGATATTGAGAGAGGTGAAAAAGAATCCAAGGATCCCCACCAAGGCCATCCTGGTGAATCTGGGCTCTGCTGGTGGCAATGTCTCAAGGCAGACAATCCAACAGACACTGCACACTGCTGGGTTCTATGGATGCAGACCAAGGAGGACGTCTCCAGATAAGGCACACAAAAGCTTGCTTGGCCTTTGAAAATGCTCATCTGGACAAAGAAGAAGACTTCTGGGTTATGGTCAGATGAAACAAAAAATGTAATAGTTTGGTCACAATGATGTTTCCTTCATTTTGTGTAAGAAAGGAGAAGCCTTCAACCCAAAGTACAACATCCCCACTGTCACACATGGTGGTGGGAACCTAATGCTTTGGGGGTGTTTTTCAGCCAATGGACCAGGGAACCTAATTACAGTAAATTGCACCATGAAAAAAGAGCAATACATGAGGATTCTCAAAGACAACATCAGGCAGTCTGCAGAGAAACTTGGACTTGGGCACCAGTGGACATTTCAGTATGACAATGACCCAAAACACTCAGCAAAAGTGTTGAAGAAATAGTTATCAGACAACAACATTAACGTTTTGGAGTAGCCCAGCCAGAGTCCTGACTTGAATCCAATTGAGAATCTGTGGAGGGAGCTAAAGATCAGGGTGACAACAAGAAGACCCTCCAACCTGAACGATTTGGAGCTCATTGCTAAAGATAATCGGGCAAAAATACCTGTTGAGACATGCTGGTCTGCAATTATAGGAAGCGTTTGATTGCTGTAATAGCCAATAAAGGCTTTTCTATTGATTATCGACAAGGGTATAAATCATTTTGGACTGGACACTTTTTGCTCAAATGTAAATAAAAGCTGAGAAATTGTTATTTTTCCCCACAATAATACCTTGTACATCGTCTTGTTATCTTTTGGGAGACGCGTATGTCATTGTTCATCAAAAAAATTACTTGCTGGTTGAATAAAAGTAACTTTAAGTCAAAATTTGCAAGGGGTATGAATAATTATGAGCAGCACTGTATATCCTACTAATATTATAAATGTGAAAGTTTGGATGTTTGTTACTCAATCACGCAACAATGGCAGAACGGATTTGAATGAAATTTGGCACACACATAGTACATTAGATGGAAGGAGGGAGGCACCAGGTGACCCAAACCATTTGTCCAGATGGCGCCCCCTAGATTTTGCCGCCCGAATCAAGTGCCGCCCATGCTAACCATTGGTTCTTGCTCAAAAAGTCTCTATCCATTATATGATCTTTTTATCAGATGTTCAATTTGTAAAAAAAAAAAATGGAATAAATAATGAATGAAATATGTGGATCTACAAAATATCTAGCTTAGTATAGCATTGATAAGTGCAAATATAAGCCTGGTACACACACATGCGAAGTAAGTCACGCGGTGGGGATCCAGACATTGCAGGACCGTCACTGTACATACGCGTCACTAGCCTGCAGATATGATCTGTTGCTGTCGGGGGGTGGAGGGCGGTTAAGCAGCACAGTAGTGATGTCACGCAGTGGGCAGGGTGAGTGGGGAGGAGAATGCTCTTGGCCGGTGCTCAGCCAAATTGATCCTCTGGGCTGATCCATAGACGATGTGGAGTGGAGGGAGGGCATTGGGGGCCACTGTACACTTGCTAGATTTTTTAGCACAGGCCATCATTATCATTAGAAGGGCAAATGATTGATCAAATTAGTTATCTTCTAAAATTCAACCAGGATCCAGTAGCTTTAGTTGGATATTGATGGTTTGTTGACGCTGTTGCATAAGGGGCCGTACACTATAAATTTGCTGACAGCCTAGAGTCCATGCATCTGCTAATTTCGATTACCCCAAATTTTGTGTAATTTTTTGCAATTATGGCCATGCATAATTACGATTTGGAAATTCAATTGCTTTTATGTAATCTTTTCATAATTGAGTGTAACTTTCCCATAATTTCATGCCGGCTTCAGTGGTCAGTAGCAGAATCCTGGATAAAAAGGAGACACCGAGAGCCCACTATAGTGTAGTATGTACTGGAATTTGTGGAAATGAAAGGGTAAGTATAGTGTTATACTCACTGGGTTACCATCCAGGCAACCACTTCATAGGCAGGTGGGTGAGTATTAGATCTGTCCCCACTCAGAAATAAGAAGTCACTCTCTGTAGATCGGAAAAAAGGAACCAAGTCCCCTCCACCAGGGGTGGACACAATAATTGTACAGAGGCGCCAAAAGTATAAAAAGAGGCAAAATTACCGCCTCAGGGGGGCTAAGCTTTCGATTAGAATGCGTAAGTTGTTGTACTCCATTCTATTGCCTGATGAAGTGGGATGTGCACACGAAACGCGTTGCACCTACTCAGAGTATGTAAATAAATTATTATTTTCTTGAAATAATCAACAGAATCCTAAACAGGCTATTGTCACCAACATCGCTATGTATGTTAAGAGGCATAATGAAGATAACAAAAACATTATCTTTTTCAAAAAGACCTTGTAGTTTTTGAGAAAATTGATTTTAAAAATGCAAAGGTAAAATGGTTTTTAAACCATTTGACAGTTTCAAAACCCATTTTCCTTTGTAGTTTTTAAGGTAATTGATTTTGAAAAATGCAAAGCATTTTTGATATATATATATATATATATATATATATATTTACTTATTCCCACTATTCCCCTTAAAGTATAACTGTCGATGTACAATGAAAAATCAGTTCTTTATTTGTATCTGGTAAACAAGTAATAAGGATGCTAACCAGGCAATCCAAAGTTAAAATCACTATTACTTTTCTTGTTGATAAATGATCATTCCCCAGTTTTTTTTAACAGTAAAAAAATGTATTTGTTTTTTCAAAGGGAAAAGGTACAGAGCAGTGCATATACAGTTATAGCTGTACAGATGAGAAATGTAACACATATCATCATTTATGTCTGCATAATTTTACTGAATAATACAATGTATACATCTATTGTCAGTTTTAAGTAAAAGGACATCACATAAGTATAATCAGTTGTGTTAGCATTTCCGCTCTGCACCTGAGAAGAATATAGAGAAGAAAGAGGGGTAGTATTACCCCGGAAGAAAAAGGAGGTCATCGCCCGTCTCCAGCCCTGCACCCGCCCCCACGGATTCCCGTTTGTTGGGTCCAGAATCCTACTTTCCCAGACTCCCCATACCTTGTTAAATTTCTTACGGCTTTTCCTATTTACGTAGGTTGTTCTATATAAGGGGAGGGCATTATTTATTGCTTTAGCTCAAGTACCTAGTGTTGGGATAGAAGCTTTTCTCCAATATTTTAGAATCTCCTTTCTAGCATAGAAGCATAATGTTCTCACCAACAGTTGTTTATGAGTTGAAATAACGTCCTTGCCAATTCTCCCTAGCAGTAGCAACCCTGCCTCGAGTTGAAAAGAGGTTTGTACCAGTTTGTTAATAATTGAAAGTGTATTTTCCCAAAAGGGGATGATTTTGGGGCATTGCCAAAAAATGTGGATAAAACTGCCCGAGTCCACCAAGCACCTCCAGCATCTATCTGAACTGACATTACTTATTCTGTGTAGCCTCACCGGCGTAAGATAAATTCTATGTAAGAATTTTGTTTGAATAAGTTGGTCGCTTGCAGAAATAACCATAGTGGGGAAATCTTCTAGTATTATGTCCCATTCTTCTTTAGTTAAATTAGAAATATCCTGCGTCCATTTTTAGAAGTTCTTATCCAGCCTGGCATTATTGCGAGTAAGCAGTTCAGTGTAGATGGCCGAGAGTGTTTTGGGGAGACTTTTAGTTAGGAGTAATTGTTCTAAACTGTCAGTTTGCATGTCAGGAGGCTGAGACCCAAATTGTGATCTGTGCGCATGTTGTAACTGAAGAAACCTAAATAAGTGCTTATTAGGAACGTCGAACTGAGCTTTCAGTTCATTAAAAGTATAAAGAGATTTATCCTTTTGGATGTGAGATCGATTTTTTAATTCCGTATCGTGCCCAAATGACTGGGTCGGGTATATGGGTCAGGTATAGTAGAGAAATGCTTCAACTGTGGGTTTCCCCATAATGGAGTGTAAGGAGATATGGTATCAGGTTTGATCATAAGGGCTCAAGTTGTCGACCAAGCCTTCCAGGTTGTTGTCATAGCCATAGTGGTGTGAGAGTTGGCTTTAGGTCCTCTGTAGGGAAGGTTTGTTAATTGTTCATATGAACCCAACAATGCTGCCTCCACATTCACTGCCGGGTTTGTTGCCTCTTGAGAAAACCACCACCTAATCGTAACAAGTTCTGATGCCCAGTAGTACTTTTAAAAATGTGGGAGCGCTAGACCACCTCTAGATTTTGGGAGTTGTAATAAGTCTAATGCAATTCTCGGCTGTTTACCTGCCCATATAAAGGAAACAATTAGTTTGTCGATTTGTTTAAAAAGTGTCGTCGGGAGCAAGACTGGGCATTGCCTAAACACATAGTTAAATTTAGGTAGAAAAATCATCTTGAGCAAGTTAATTCTGCCTATCAAGTTTAGTGGAAGTCTGTTCCAGACATTACATCTATTTTAGAGTTGTTGGATGATTGGGTCTATGTTAAGTGATCTATACCTTGCAACATCTTTGGTTATTTGAAATACCCAAATATTTAAATTGGTTCACCACTATTAAGAGGGAGTTTGGATTTGGTATCATTCCCCAGTTTACCTGACTCTTATTTGGTACACACAAAATTTGGTTGCAGGGCATGCTGGGTTGTCCTTTTTTGCTTCTTTATTTTCCCTCAGACTTAACTAATGCAGCCTGATTGTCTGAAGCCTCCTTCCCTCCTGTTTTTCCATCCCACACCTCTGTTCCTCTCTGATTGGCTAATATTTCTCATGCTGAGACAGTGCACTTTTTATAGTGGAGAGTGGGAAATGTATACACAATCAGGCAAAGGAGAGTAAGGGAGGAAATGACATCAGGATTGGCTTCAAAATAGCCACAGTTAAAATGGGAAATGCTGAGATGGATTTTCTCTTTTTTTTTTACTGTAGAAAAATCATTAAAATCAAAATGTGGACAGTACCATACATATGTTACGTAAGTAGAGCAAGTATTTATCTACTTATATATGTGGGTTTCTTTTCTGAGATAATATGGGTGACAGCTCCGCTTTAACATATGTGGCAATTTTGGGGACTATAGCCTGTATGGGGGCTTTCCTCTTAACCACTAAATTTTGTACAAAATCACGCAAAAATTAAAATTGTGAAATTATGGTGATTACGTTTAACTACGAAATTAAGGCTTTTAAGTTTATGCACAATTTGTGCTCATCACTACCAATAGCAATAAGTTTTAAATCAGGATGATACCATTTATTGGTTAACTAAAAATGAATAAGAATAAGCAAGCTTTCGGCCTTGCAGCCTTCATCGAGCTTGCAAGGCCGAAAGCTTGCTTATTCTTATTCATTTTTAGTTAGCCAATAAATGGTATCATCCTGATTTAAAACTTCTTGCTTTTACTGATGGCTAACACGGTACAATACCCTACTGCTACCACTACCAATAGCCATCCCTTTGCCCGAAGTGCCTGACAATCTACAATCCCTAATAATATTTTTTCTTCACCCGAAAACAGCTCACAGTGTAAAGTTCCTGCCAAAATTTCTTCCATGCAATTGGTCCAAAGTCCTTACCACCAGTCCAGAAGCTGCCCATAGTCTAAAGCAGCCTTTCTCAACCAGGGTTCCCTGGTATTTTAGCGTTCGAGGTGAGCTGCCTCAGCTGGCAGGTTGAGAAAGTTTCCATATGATGTCCCTAGCTTCTCAATGTCCTTGTCATCCATTTTCTGCCCATCCTGAATTCTAGCTTCCCTACTTGTTCACCACTAGCGCAATGACTAGGCGACTGTTATGACACATTTCCTTGGTGATGAATAAACATGTGGGATGCCAGAACTAAGGATGTGTGTATAGCAGATAGACAGAAAGCCCTAACACCGAGCAACTATAACGGGGGGTGCAATGATGGAGGGCATGAAATGGGTATTCTGAAAAGGAGAAATATGGAATGGGGATTATTATAGTAATAAGTGTTTAGCCTCACCATCACCCATTGTTAATGAAAAATTAGTAAAGTGTTGTACCGTGTTAGCCATGAGTAAAAGCAAGACGTTTTGAATCAGGATGATACCATTTATTGGCTAACTTAGAGATGGATAAACAGTGAGCTTTCGACTTATAAAAAGCCTTCATCGGACTGGTTCCTGACCAAAACTGAAAAACACAGCTTATATACACTGACATACAGAGCAGAAACATTCTTTCTTTTTGTTTGCTAAAGAATGTTTCTGCTCTGTATGTCAGTGTATATAAGCTGTGTTTTTCAGTTTTGGTCAGGAACCAGTCCGCCGAAGGCTTTTTATAAGCCGAAAGCTCACTGTTTATCCATCTCTAAGTTAGCCAATAAATGGTATCATCCTGATTCAAAACTTCTTGTTAATGAAAAATTCAACTAGAAAATAAATCCCTTCTCCTCTGCTAATGGAGGGGTTCCCTGAGATTCAAAAATTATTTGAAGGGGTTCCTACAGGGTAAAAAGGTTGAGTAAGGCTGGTCTAAAGCCTAGGTTCTCAATGTGTGGTATGCGCTCCCCAGGGGGTACTTCTGTTGGTTCCGGGGGGTACCCAGGCTTAAAATACTTAACCAAGAATAACAAATTTAGAGTTTTAGAAAAATGATTAATCTTAAACAACACCAAATTCATATTTTAGTTAATTCAAAGCAATGGTAAATGGTTGGAAATTGTTTAGAACCAATTATCATGTACTACGATTAAATATATGTTTGTCAAGGAGTACTTGTGATAATATATATTATGCTAGGGAGTACTTGGTGAGTACAGGGTTTTAAAAGGGGTACATACCAATAAAATGGTGAGAAACACTGGTCTTAAGTATGGAACTATGGAGGTCCACCATGAATTTTGGGTAGGGGTGGAATCTGAGGACTAATTTGTACTAATAAACCTTGACTTCCAAAATGATGCATGAAATCGATTACTGTTCCGAAGCAAAGATCACTTGTTTTGTGCTGCCTCCATAATGACTCTTGGGTGGTTTATGCAGACATAGATAATCCCTTCATTGTTATTATTTTTAATTTATATAGTGCCAACATCTTTAGTAGCACCGTACAGAGTACAAAACAAATATTGGGGAACATATATACATGAGAAGTTGAAAGCTCAAAGCTCTGTACATTTAGGGCATCCAACAATATAAATACAGACATAGATGATGTGCAGTTTGAGACTGGGACATGTTCATGTGATAATTTACAGCAGAATAAAAAACACTAGGAGGAGGTCACTGCCCTTGTGAGCTTACAATCCAGAGGGGGGTGGGGTGGAGACACTGGGAAGAGGCCTCTGCCCTTGTAAACTTACAATCTAGAGGGCGGTGGGATTGGAGACACTAGGCAGAGGTCCCTGCCCTTGTGAGCTTACAATCTAGAGGGTAGGGGGTGGGGACACTAGGAGGAGGTCCCTGCTCTTGTGAGTTTACAATCTAGAGGGAAGGGGTGGAGACACTAGGGGGAGGTCCCTGCCCTTGTGACCTTATAATCTAGAGGGTAGTGGGGTGGAGGGACTAGGAGGAGGTCCCTGCCCTTGTGAGCTTACAGTCTAGAGGGGGGTGGGGTGGAGAGACTAGGACGAGGTCCCTGCCCTTGTGAGCTTACAATCTAGTGTGTAGTGGGGTGGAGAGACTAGGACGAGGTCCCTGCCCTTGTGAGTTTACAATCTAGAGTGTAGTGGGGTGGAGAGACTAGGACGAGGTCCCTGCCCTTGTGAGTTTACAATCTAGAGTGTAGTGGGGTGGAGAGACTAGGACGAGGTCCCTGCCCTTGTGAGTTTACAATCTAGAGTGTAGTGGGGTGGAGAGACTAGGACGAGGTCCCTGCCCTTGTGAGCTTACAATCTAGAGGGTAGTGGGGTGGAGAGACTAGGACGAGGTCCCTGCCCTTGTGAGCTTACAATCTAGAGTGTAGTGGGGTGGAGAGACTAGGACGAGGTCCCTGCCCTTGTGAGCTTACAATCTAGAGGGTAGTGGGGTGAAGAGACAAGAACGAGGTCCGGGGTCCCTACCCTTGCGAGCTTACAATCTAGAGGGTAGTGGGGTAAAGAGACAAGAACGAGGTCCGGGGTCCCTACCCTTGCGAGCTTACAATCTAGAGGGTAGTGGGGTGAAGAGACAAGAACGAGGTCCGGGGTCCCTACCCTTGCGAGCATACAATCTAGAGGGTAAAGGGGTGGAGACACTAACAGGAGGTCCCTGCTCTGCTAGCTTACAGTCCATAGATTGGTGGGGTGGGAACACTAGAGGGAGGTCCCTGTCCTTGTGAGCTTACAATGTAGAGAGTAGTGGGGTAGAGACATTAGGGAAGGAGACGCAGGGATTAGCGGATGAGGCAGTGAACCTCCAATGCTACCTATAGCAAATTAAAGTGAACCCGTGATAAGAGTGATATGGAAGCTGCCAGTATTTCCTTTTAAACAATACTAGTTGCCTGGCAGTCCTGCTGATCTATTTGGCTGCAGTAGTGAACTGAATTACACCAGAAACAAGCATGCAGCTAATCTTGTCAGTTCTGACAATATTGTCAGAAACCCACGACCTGCTGCATGCTTGCACAGGGTCTATGGTTGAAAGTATTAGAGGCAGAGGACCAGCAGGGCAGCCAGGCAACTGGTATTGCTTAAAAGGAAATAAATATGGCAGCCTCCATATTATTCTCACCTCCGGTTCCCTTTAAAGTCTTTTGATAGTTTCCAGGCTCAGAGGCGAGCATGACGGACAGGCTTGGAGAGAGAGTTCCCAAGGAGAGGTGATACTCGTGAGAAGGCCTGGATGTGGGAATAAGCAGAGGTGACTAAGCTAGAGGACAAGAGGGTCTCATCATCTTTATAAATTAGAGGCACAAATGAACAAGGCCGCACATAGATGGCTGTAGTAAAATGTTAATTTCATCAGGCACAGACTAACAAAAACCCACCCAGGAAGTGAGGTCATGGACAAACAAATAAGCATTTAACCACTGAAGGTCCATAGTAAGGGAGAACTCTGTTTGTATGAAATGATTTCAGTACAAGCTAATTGTGCAGTAATTTTCAGGCCTTGAAATGTTACAGTATCGTCATCAGCCATCAACAGAATCAGCAGGAACACACAACTGCCTCAGTTGATTGGTCGATTTCCAAGCTGCTTAAATTTGCATAAAATTTGCATAACATTTACCTAAGCTCCAAATCATTATCTCACTGGCATCCTCTACAGATCAGAGGTGAACTATGTGCAACACTTGTGTCTTCCAGGTGTGGTTCCAGAACCGAAGAGCGAAGTGGAGGAAGCGGGAGAGGTTCGGTCAGATGCAACAAGTACGGACTCACTTCTCTTCTGCCTATGAGCTGCCACTACTGACGCGAGCTGAGAACTATGCCCAGGTAATGCCACTATCACCCCACTTTTCTTCCATACAGAATACTTGTAGTAGCCTCAGTGGTAACTCAGCCTATTTCCAAGAATACCAGAGATACCCTCAGAAAGGACCTACTTGGTATGTTCATGACTAATTAGGCTTTAGGAACAAAGATGGGTTTGACTTAATCTACGCAACACAAAGTGATACTGACTAAACTTTCCTCCTCTGTATACCATCTCTGCCATGCTCTTTGCATGGTCACACGTTCTGTGGTTGAGAGTGTTCTAAGGGTTCCTCAAGTCTCCAGGACCATGTCTTGAAGAAGTCCATCCATGCCACAGACTAGCTTACTGTTGTAGGGGTTTCTTCTAGTTTCCCAGTTACAGTTGGGAATTGAGATTCCTCCTAGAAATGGAGGGGGGAGATTGACGCTTCTGGGTGAGAGGTCTGATTTTTAGCGTAAACACACTGGCATTTTGGTAGGCACAATTATATTATGATTTTGGGGTCTCATAGCCTCTTCTAGTGATCTATGACGCAAGCAGCAAAGGCATGACTGTATCAGGACTAGTCCTGGCAAATGTAGGGGGGGGAACAGGACTGTGGGGGTTTGTGGTGCCTGATCATCAGAGCAGGTCTTCTCACATTTGTAAAGCTGCATACCCAGGTTACAATTTTTGAAGCAATTTTTTCCCGCAACAGATTTTTTTGTGTGACTAGCGATTGTTTCCGTGTTTTCACAACGTGGGTACGTGTGTGTGATTAGGCAAACAAAGCTTTGCGACGTGTGGCGATTACAACCGTCACGGTGGATCAGATCCTTAAGATCGCCGACAAGTCCTGTGCAAAGTGCTGCTATCGTTTAAACTTACGTTTGTGCCCACTGTGTGCCATCATTGGTAGTAAGATGGATCAGGGTACGTCCGTTCATCAGGTTGTGTCACTGAGCGTTCTCCAATACATCTACCAGTGAGTCTGGGCCTTTATGGGTGGGGGAATCATGTTGGTCACACTTGTTGTACAATTCCTGACAGATTGGTCCTCTGGCCATGGAGGTCACCATGGAGGAAGGGGTTCAAATTTTGGGGAGCCAGGCAGTTTTGTGAGGAAGACCCATGATTTGACAAGGAAAAAAAACATTTTATAAACAATTCTGCTGTTTTTTTTTTTTTTTAATATGGCTGACACATATAGGGCAAATCAGAAGGTGACACAGGTATTTGCGGAGCCCAAAAAAGTGGCTTTAAGGGTTTTTTACTTCAGGTTCAAGAAAATAGTTTCTCCGGAGTGGAAACCAACAGCTCAGCTCCTCTCCAGCTCATAGTGCCCAGGTCTGTGACAGACAGGTCTGCTGTATGGAAGGTTCAGAGCAGCCGATAAATCAGGATGACAATTCCCTGAGACTCCTGGCTTCCTGGTCATTTTACATGTCATCACCTAGTGGATGGAGGAGTGTGTGGTGGGGGGAAGCATGTGTGGGGTGGGGAGCATGTGGTGGTGGTGGGGAGTTGTTTTGAAACAATGAGTGGGAGCTGCAGGAGGAGAGGTCAGATGCCTGGTGAGGAGGAAAGGCTCAGAGTTCTATCGTTGCAGCCACATCTGGAAGCTTCCCTTACATTCCTCCACTATTGCTCCACAGGGATGGGTGGGGGGAAAATCACTAAAACATAAACCACGAGGGGGGAATTCAGACAGGAGATGTCACTTCTTCAGCCATCTACAGTGGTCAGTGTTAGCACCACACGTATCACGTCCAGAGACTCTCCTCTGATGTTCCTCAAAGATCAAATCCAGAAGAATTTTATAGACATTGAGGGGAACGTTACATGAAAAGTTAAGTACTCTACAATCAGGACATCCAGCAATACAAATACATTCATAGCTGATGTGTGGTTTGAGACACCACCAATACTGTTGCATGTTCATATGATAAATTACAGAAGAATAAGAAATGCTAGGAGGAGGTGCCTGCCCTTGTGAGCTTGCAATCTAGAGGGCAGTGGGGTGGAGACACTAGGAGGAGATCCCTGCACTTGCGAGCTTACAATCTAGAGGGCAGTGGGGTGGAGACACTAGGAGGAGATCCCTGCACTTGCAAACTTACAATCTAGAGCAGGCATGGGCAAACTTGGCCCTCCAGCTGTTGAGGAACTACAAGTCCCACAATGCATTGCAGAAGTCTGACAGCCACAGTCATGAGTCATAAAGGCAAGTGCATTGTGGGATTTGTAGTTCCTTAACAGCTGGAGGGCCAAGTTTGCCCATGCCTGATTTAGAGGGTAGTGGGGTGGATACACTAGAAGGAGGTCCCTGCCCTTGTGAGCTTACAAACTAGAGCAGGCGTGGGCAAACTTGGCCCTCCAGCTGTTATGGAACTACAAGTCCCACAATCCATTGCAGGAGTCTGACAGCCACAGTCATGACTCATAAAGTGGAGTGGAGACACTAGGAGGTCCCTGTCCTTGCGAGCTTACAATCTAGAGGGTAGCGGGGTGGAGACACTAGGGGAGGTCCCTGCCCTTGTGAGCTTACAATCTACAGGGGGGAGGGGGGGTGGAGACACTAGGAGGAGGTCCCTGCCCTTGTGAGCTTACAATCTACAGGGGGGAGGGGGGGTGGAGATACTAGGAGGAGGTCCCTGCCCTTGTGAGCTTACAATCTAGAGGGTAGTGGAGTGGAGACACTAGGAGGAGGTCCCTGTCGTTGCGAGCTTACAATCTAGAGGGTAGTGGGGTGGAGACACTAGGGGGAGGTCCCTGCCCTTGTGATATTACAATCTAGAGGGTAGTGGAGTGGAGACACTAGGAGGAGGTCCCTGTCGTTGCGAGCTTACAATCTAGAGGGTAGTGGGGTGGAGACACTAGGGGGAGGTCCCTGCCCTTGTGATATTACAATCTAGAGGGTAGTGGAGTGGAGACACTAGGAGGAGGTCCCTGTCGTTGCGAGCTTACAATCTAGAGGGTAGTGGGGTGGAGACACTAGGAGGAGGTCCCTGCTCTTGTGAGCTTACAATCTAGAGGGCAGTGGGGTGGAGACACTAGGAGGAGATCCCTGCCCTTGCGAGCTTACAATCTAGAGGGTAGTGGGGTGGAGACACTAGGAGGAGATCCCTGCCCTTGCGAGCTTACAATCTAGAGGGTAGTGGGGTGGAGACACTAGGGGGAGGTCCCTGCCCTTGCAAACGTACAATCTAGAGGGTAGTGGGGTGGAGACACTAGGGGGAGGTCCCTGCCCTTGTGAGCTTACAATCTAGAGGGGGTGGGGTGGAGACACTAGGAGGAGGTCCCTGCCCTTGCGAGCTTACAATCTTGAGGGTAGTGGGGTGGAGACACTAGGGGGAGGTCCCTGCCCTTGCAAACGTACAATCTAGAGGGTAGTGGGGTGGAGACACTAGGGAGAGGTCCCTGCCCTTGTGAGCTTACAATCCAGAGGGTAGTGGGGTGGAGACACTAGGGGGAGGTCCCTGCCCTTGTGAGCTTACAATCTAGAGGGGGTGGGGTGGAGACACTAGGAGGAGGTCCCTGCCCTTGTGAGCTTACAATCTAGAGGGTAGGGGGGTGGAGGACATTAGGGGAGGAGACACAAGGGTTAGCGGATGAGGCAATGAGCCTCCAATTCTACCTATAGCAAATTATAGTCTTGTCTGATCAGGTGTGTTATGAGAGTACATTCAAGGCTGGGCCGAGGCAGAGGCGAGAGAGGCTCCAGCCTCAGGGTGCAGTGTAGGAGGGGTGCACAACTTGCTCAGCTATCATTACCCAATTGTGTTTGGAGCAGAGAGAAATAAGAAAAGGGGATACATGGCAGTGACTGCAAGCCAGATAACTAGAGATTAAGGTGTTGGGGGCCCTGGGGCGCCTCTTAGTCTAATAGCAATCAGTGTGTGACGGCTGGGGTGGGAGGGAAGCACTTTGGTGTCTCAGCCTTGGGTGTTGGAGGACCTTGTCCCGGCTCTGCATGTGACTAAAGGGGCGGTGTCTCAGAGTGGCTGGGCATGAGCTGGCAGCTGTAGGCTGGTAAAGACAAGAGAAGAATTTCTGCAGCAGGTCTTTTATTATTTTGCATTAGCTGATGTGAAACAAACCACATTCGAGTCAACAAGTTATCAGCCAATTCCTGCAGCACAGACATCCAGAGCACCTTGCTGCGATTTTCTCAGACAACTCTGCAAGTGTGCAGGGCCGGCTGTGGACATTTTACCGCATAAGGTTCACTGTCACCCGACCCACCTCCCCCCCCCCTCCCCTCAAAGCCCTGTCCTGTGCACCACCCGTCCTGTGTTCTCCCTTTGTCCCATGGGGTGAGCATAGGACCAGTGCTCTGCTGCTCACCCCTGTGGAAGCAGGGCAGCTGTGACTGCTGTGGTTTACATGTTTGGCAGTTTAAAGGCCTTAATGTGCCAGCCAGCTGCCCGCCCCTTGCTTCCTGGTGCCCTAGGCCATGGGCCAGGGCATAGACGATCTGACATCACGATTAGGTCGAGACAAACAGCAGCAGCAGTGGGCCAGCCAATCAGAAGCATCCATTCCCCCACAGTCTGCTGTTATCGCTTTAGCTGGGCTCATGGGTCCACATTTTGAGCTGTAGAGTTCTCCTCATAAACAGTTTAGAGGCGTTTGGATTTCCGATTTATGAAGCGATCAGACCGTGTACTCAGTTCTGGGCTGTAATATAACATTTGCAATGCATGACTTCAGCGAGGACGCCGCTAGCGCATTAAGCCTCAGACTCGCCGTCTGTCTGTCCGCGAGGTGCGCTGAGGTCATTCCACATCTCATTATAATACGTCAGATCCAGAAAAACTCAGAATTTCCAGCTACAGTCATTAATGTATTCTACCATCCAGATTAACATGTAAATCACATGTCTGTGAGGCATTTACAGGCAGAAACACATGAGGGTGAAAAACATGAGGGAGAAATACGGGAAGAAAAACACAGGAGAGAAACATGGAGGAGAAACATGAGGGAGAGAAACACAGGAGAGAAACATGGAAGAAAAACATGAGGGAGAGAAACACAGGAGAGAAACATGGAGGAGAAACATGAGGGAGAAATATGGGAAGAGAAACACAGGAGAGAAACATACGGGAAGAAAACCACAGGAGAGAAACATGGAGGAGAAACATGGAGGAGAAACATGAGGGAGAAATACAGGAAGAAAAACACAGGAGAGAAACATGGAGGAGAAACATGAGGGAGAGAAACACAGGAGAGAAACATGGAGGAGAAACATGAGGGAGAAATACGGGAAGAAAAACACAGGAGAGAAACATGGAGGAGAAACATGAGGGAGAGAAACACAGGAGAGAAACATGGAGGAGAAACATGAGGGAGAGAAACACAGGAGAGAAACATGGAGGAGAAACATGAGGGAGAGAAACACAGGAGAGAAACATGGAGGAGAAACATGAGGGAGAGAAACACAGGAGAGAAACATGGAAGAGAAACATGAGGGAGAAATACGGGAAGAGAAACACAGGAGAGAAACATGAGGGAGAAATACGGGAAGAAAAACACAGGAGAGAAACATGGAGGAGAAACATGAGGGAGAGAAACACAGGAGAGAAACATGGAGGAGAAACATGAGGGAGAGAAACACAGGAGAGAAACATGGAAGAGAAACATGAGGGAGAAATACGGGAAGAGAAACACAGGAGAGAAACATACGGGAAGAAAAACACAGGAGAGAAACATGGAGGAGAAACATCGGGGAGAGAAACACGGGAGAGAAACATGGATGAAGAAACACAGAGAAACACAGGAACAGAAATGTGGCAGAAACAAGGGGGAGAAACATGGGAAAGAAACATGGAAAGAGAAACACAGATCAAGAAAAATGGGGGAGAAACATAGGAGAGAAACGCAGGACAGAAACACAGAAGATAACCATGTAGGAGAAACATGAGGGGAGACACAGGAGGAGACTAGGAATAAAAGCACCAACTAAAAAGAAAACTGAACAACACCCAGGAGAATGATATGGAAATCTATTTTTGGTAAAAGTATCAGGAGGAAGTCCACCAGCATCAGGAGGAAGTCTACCTGTATTAGGAGAAAGTCCAGCAGTGTCAGGAGGAAGTCCACCAGAATATCAATCAGGGTGTGGCTTACCTTAAAGCAGAGAGGACATTTTGATTATAAAAATTATTATTATAATAATTCTTATAAAAAATATTTTGGGGCTCTGATACATGTTCCGAATAATTTTTTTGCCACTGTTGAGTTTTCCATTAAACATGAAATAATTACACTAATAATGAAGGTTATGTACCGTATTATTTTACAGACATTTCTCAGAAGGGTTATATTCGCAACTTCCATTTATTGAGGGATTGTTTCTGAATCTCCCTTTGCCCCGAAACACAGATTTTGTAAAAAAAAAAAAAAAAAAAAAGAGGATTTTCAAATCGGACGTATGATCAATGTCTCCTTTGTACCTTGCCGTTATTTATTGCTTTCCAGTGAGCTCTGTTAGTAATAAGTCAGCCTTGGGAGACAGAGTTTCCTGCTATAAACCTTGAGGTGAGTGGATTATCCGTGAGGGGCGGTGCTAAGACAGAGCGCCAAGCCTGCCCCTCCGCTCTCACTGACTGATCGGTCTGACCAATCCGCTGGGAGATCATCCATGCAGAAGCCGTTATTATTTCCACTTACTGCTGTATTCCTCCATCTTTATCATCCGCTATAAAAACAAAAAGATCAGGAACAGTGCAAACGTACACTACACACCAACCACCCATAACATCACAACCAGCTGCCTAGTATTGTGCAGGTCCCCCTTGTGTGATCTGTCCAGGCTTGGGCCCCCAAATACCTCCTGAAGGTGTCCTGTGGCATCTGAGTATATGTATGAGTGTTCTTTCACACTACATGCGATTCCGTTTTTTATGCAATTTTAAAAAGTCTTTCATGCTGCGTTTTTTTCTGTGTTCCTTCTTGTGTTGCATCCGGTGAAATCACGATTTGCAGTGAAAAAGAAGGCTGTCAGCCTATAATATGGAGTAGGTCCCCCTTGTGGTCAGGTCTGGACACCACAAGAACTCTGAGGTGTCCTGTGGTATCTGATAATACATCTAAAATATATAACCAGCCTATAGTACAGTGCAGCTCCCCCTAGTGGTAAGGCCTGGACTCCACAAGACATGTTAGTGGTGTTCCCCAACTCTGTCCTCAAGGCCCACCAACAGTGCATGTTTTGTGGAAATCCACAGAGGTAGTTAATTAGCTCTGCTGAGACACTAATTACTCCACCTGTACATGTTTGTGGTTTTCTGCAAAACATGTACTGTTGGTGGGCCTTGAGGACAGGGTTGGGGAACTCTGTGTTAGGATGTCCTGTGCTATCTGTCTATATAACTTTAATAATATAATACACTATAGGTCTATAGTTCTGCTCCCCCTGGTGGTCAGGCCTGGATTCCACAGGACCTGTGAAGGTGTCCTGTGGTATCTGACTATATATCTATAATACACTATAGGCCTATAATATAGTGCAGCTCACCCTGGTGGTCAGGCATGGATGCCACAGGACCTGTGAAGGTGTCCTGTGGTATCGGACTATATATCTATAATACATATAATACACTATAGGCCTGTAGTGTAGAGCAGCTTCCCTTGGTGGTCAGGCCCGGCAAAACTTTGCAATTCATTTATACAGTGAGGGCCCTTTTCCGCTGTGAAGTGTGATCCCAGTTTCACTCAATCTCCACAGCCGCATTTCTGCTACAATCTTTGTGTAATCCAGTGGGTGTACGATGCGATTGCGGCACATTTGCAGAATTAAAGACAAATGGCTGGGGGGAAAAAAACTGCTGGATTGCAAAAAAAAAAACCAACAAAAAAAAAAAAAAAACACATAGTAACATAATTGCAAGTGCAGGAACTCAAGTGCATGTAAAATGCAGCTGAACTGACATTTGCATTTGGAAAAATTGTGGGATAAACACAACACACAAATGTGAATGCCCCTTCAAGCTTCTGCACCGGGATTGTGTGGGGGAATTGATTGGTAGTGTGATGCAGAGTTTATTTTATCTGGCCAAAGGAACACAGCTGTCTCCCAACATGTAGAAGTTGCATTTGTACGTCTTCATGTTTGTTTCTTACACACTGCCGACTATTGTTGTTTTGAAACAGCAGCTTAACGATCGGTCTGCCAACAATCGGGTAAATAACTTTACCAAACGATCATTAAAGAGAGACTGAAGCGAGAATAAATCTCGCTTCAGACCTCAGAGTTAGCAGGGGCATGTGTGGCCCTGCTAAACCGCCGCTATCCCGCGGCTTAACGGGGGTTCCTGATCCCACAAATCCCCTCCGTAAAGCGGGGGAGCGCTTCCTGGTTGGGGCAGGGCTAACCGCCGCAGCCCTGCCCCATGCGCGTCTGTCAGCGCGTATCTCCGCCTCTCCCCCGCCCCTCTCAGTCTTCCTTCACTGAGAGGAGTGGGGGAGAGGCGGCGATGCGCCGCTGACAGACGCGACTGGAGGCAGGGCTGCAGCCGTTAGCCCTGCCTCCAGGAGCGACCAAATGCACGACCAAGTCGTGCTGGGGTGGGTTTGGGGGTGAAGGGACCCCCTTTGTGCGGCGCAATAGCGTCGGTTTAGCAGGGGCACACGTGCCCCTGCTAACTTTGAGCTCTGAAGCGAGATTTATTCTCGCTTCAGAGTCTCTTTAAGTACAATGACGAACGAACAATATCGTCACGATGAGAAAATCCAACGGGATGGATCATATTGAATGACAATCGTTAAAAAACTATAGTGTGTACAGTTATCTGCCGAGCACGATCGTTACAAGGGCTAGTGCGCCTGCGTTGGATTGTGCCCAGCTTCCGTACTTCCTGTGTAGCACGGCCCGTAAAGATTGTTACATTATAAATTTCAAACAAACTTTGTTTTCAAGTTAACTGACATATATTCTTATCTATTGTAACCCCATGTTTTTTTTATTTTTTATTTTATATAAATATGTACGCAACATTTCCCTCTGATCGTTCTTTTCTGCGAGAACGATCGTTAAAATGTGTATGATAATTGCTGCATCCCAACGTTGCATTCCAGTCGTTCCAATATTGCTCGTCTGGTAACTATCGTTCCTTGTAAAGGATCGTTATCGCAAGTGTGTACAACACTACAGAAGATGATGTCGTATACAACATTTATAATAACAATTTCAATTAATTACAAATGAATTCACAATGATTATCAAATGAAACACAAGTGCGGTGATGTGCACGCATGTCGCATAATCGTATTTTTGCAGCACAATTTGCAATTACGAAGCAAAATCGTAATGCAACATTTCAGAAAAATCATAATTTAGTATGTAAATGTAAGCAGGAACGATCATTTTGCAAATTTGCGTAATTTTTGCATAATGTCGTGATGGGTTTAGTGGTTAATAGCAAAGCCCCCACATGCGCTGTTACCAAAATTGCTACATATGTTAAGGGGAACAGTGGGGACAATGCAAAAACATTTTTCAAGAAGACCTTGTAGTTTTTGAGATAATCAATATTGGAAAAATAATTTTTAAACTGTAATTTTAAAAAGTTTAAAAAATATTTTTCCTCTGTATTTTCAAAATCAATTATCTCAAAAACGACAAGGTCTTTCTTCTTTTTTTTTTTACTTGTTCCCACCCTTCCCCTTAACATGCGTAGCTGCTTTGCTATTAACTGCTAAAGTAGGCACAAAATTATGGAAAGTTTTGCATAATTATGCAAAATTTAGAATGGATTACGTAAAATAAAATGAATGTTCAAATTTTAATTACATATGGCTGTAATTGCAAAAAATTATGCAAAATTTCACGTAATCGTAAATACCAGTTTACGATCATCACTTACAACTGTACATTATACTGACATGACCAAGAAGCAGTTTTGTGAGATTATTTGACACACTTTTCTACCTTTTTTTTGTCTCCCTGCAGATTCAGAACCCATCCTGGATTGGGAATAATGGCGGGGGATCGCCGGTCCCGGCCTGCGTGGTACCATGTGACACCGTCTCCTCCTGCATGTCTCCACACTCTCACCCGCACTCCGCAGGGGGCGTGTCTGAGTTCCTCAGCGTCCCGGGCCCCGGCTCCCACGTGGCTCAGACGCATATGAGTGGCCTGTTTAGCAGCGCCGCCATGGGACCTGGCATTAACGGCTACGACTTGAACACTGAACCCGACCGCAAGAGCTCCAGCATCGCGGCGCTCAGGATGAAGGCCAAGGAACACAGCGCTGCCATGTCGTGGGCCACATGACAATACCGCCCACTGGATGCTGACACTAGACCAGCTTTGTGGTGTGGACTGGCGGAGTATCAGGGGGACGCCCGCTACTTAGTTTCCCGAGGACTAGAAGCTAACCTTGCCACCCCCAAAGCGATGTCCGCTTCTGACAAAAACGTTGGGATTGCTCCAAATATGGGTTTTCACTAAAAGTGTGGTTTAACCACAGCGGAAATCCAGGTATAGCGACTGATAATCAGGAACCTCTCACCACAACAAATCCAAAAACAAATCTAACAATTCCGTTAATGACTTCTTTACAATTGCCCAGTATCGACCCCCCAACATAACCGGCCGGAGAGCTGGGGTGGGCTGAGACCACCTCGCAATTGCCAGGCACCACTGCGGCCTCCAGGCCTGGTTGGCAAGTGCCTTAGGATTTATAGTATTTTCATACAGAACATAAACCCCTGAGCTGGGCAGGAAGCAGTTGCCATGCACTCAACCGATGTGTGTTTTGTTGTTTGTGACATTTGAAGATTGCCATACTGTTTTCTTTGTGTTTGAATTGCTTAGCAGTGGGCGGGGCGTAGAAGGGCGTATGCTGCAGCTGACCTAGTATCTGTTCTGCAATCCCATCAGACACGGCTTGACGGACACCGCAGACCAGAGAGGGCGCCATGTCTTTTGCGTAGCATTTGTTTTGGGGCTCTGCAGATGGCTGGACCTGCAGAACGATATCTCGGGTATTTCTCAGTTCCTAGAAAAACGACAAACGGGGAACTTCAGATAAAATGTAAAAATGAAACTGACGCCATTACTACAGTGCTGCACTGGCCAGACATAATCATATCAAACCTGAAGTATAGAAAGCAATAAAACCAGCCACTGATAAAAAAATGCACTAAACTACCTTAAAAAATGGTTGTAGTTATGGTCATGTAACTTCTTTTTTCTTGGGTAGGTGAAGTCTCCCTCCAGCTCTTGCAGGCTTTCTAGAGATAGTCGGTCAGATGTTAATACTAACTTGTATGCAGATTTAATGCAAAGTATATGCCACATGGATTTAGTCAATAGTCCAAATCAACAGGAAGTTCAGTTTCAGGCTGCATACTATTTTCATTAAATGTGCATGCAAGTCTGTCTGGATCATTAGCATATAATTTACCAACTCTAAAAATACTTAACAAATCAACAGCTAGAATAAAGCGTAGTACAGGAGTCATAGTACCCATCCACCATCATTTAGTGTCAGGCATATGTCTTGATAGGATAATCCTCCATCTTCAGCAATAGACATCAGCTACTTTGGATGTTTCTCCCCAATTGCTACTGTATTCCTCTAATGTTAGAGCTCTCTTGTGGAACCTAAAACAATCAATGCAGTCTCCAGATATTCCACTTTGGGAGAGATTATATGTCGGCATGTGACTGGTTCCGATCAGGTGACCTGTCTGTGATTGGCTGCTCCTCCTCTTATTATCTTGCATTGTTTCTGCTTCCTGTTTCTGAGACACAATTGCGACTGGCTAATTAGAGATTTGCAAATCGATCACCTGACTACAGTAATCACATGGTCACCCAAGAATTTTTCTCAGGGAGAATCTCTGTAGAATAGACTGATTAGTAGTGAGCGTAGGATTCACACAATGAAGCCTTAGGACAGATACCTAGTGAAGTGGAGGTTCCTTTTAAACTATACATCTAAGTAGAAAATGCATCAGTACTACATAAGTCACCTTAATGAACAGCCTGTCTTTAACTCTGGAGTTATTTTAAGGATTAAAGAGTTAACTTAAAGACAGAAGAGTTAACTTTAGGTTTGCCTGAGGTAAAATGTTTCCTGAATACTACATGCCTTATCACCATGGTAACAACTCTAGAAGAGTTATTAAAGACAGGAGATAAGCTTAGTGAATTGAGGCCAATGTAATTTAAAAACAAATGTGCTTGATTTAAAAAGCTGCAATGGCCATCCACACACTCCAACCTGTACGCAAGTCCTGGTATAAATATAATTTTCGGAATCCCGAAAGTATAGACCACACCCTTCTCAAAGTACAATGTGGCCACTGCACTGTGAGTCCTAGAGGCAGAACTCCGCCCCCAGGAGAGGAGGGGGCGGGAAGAAGATACTGAGAGCAGTCTCTTGACTGCTGTCCTATCCACAGCTTAGACAAAGTCTGTTTGATACGTTTTTATTTATTTTTTTTTTCTCTGCGCTAATTACAATAATAATAATACAATAATTATTTATTGGTTTAATGTTTCTAAAACAAATCTTTCCATTATGGAGGGTTGTTGGTTTAATATGACAACTAGTCGTCCCAGGAAAAGGAGGTGACAAACACCAATAAAAATGAATTAGATATTCTGACTCCTCCCCACTGTACAAAACCAGAAAGTTTTATTTGTCGCTGTCCTCGTCACACGTGGAAAGATTTCTCCATTTCCTCTCTGGGCAGGAAATGATAAAAATTCTCACAGATGAAGTCCCAGGATGTCAATAAAAACACAAAACTGATAGCAGCGTCCTTCTAGCCCACCAAATACTAAAAGGATTTTTCTTCCCAGAATTGTGCTTTAAGCATCTCTGCCCCTAGGTGGCGGTACTTGTGATAGGGCTAAAGGCAGTAGACACCTCTCTTAATGCAATCCTGCATGCAGTGTTGCCAACTTAGCGACTTCGTCTCTATATTTAGCAGCTTTTCAAGTCCCTCTAGCGACAATTTTTCTAAAAAGCGACTTAACGACAAATCTGGCTACTTCCTCCCCCGTCCCAAAGCACTCACATATTAGGCCCGCCGCCCGTCCTCTCGCAGGAGTACCCCCCCCCCACCAAGCCGCTGGTAGCCGCCCAGTACGGGGCAACCAATCACCGCACTTCCAGTCAGGGGCTCTTGCTGGTGAGCGAGGCGGTGACATCAGGTGACAGGTCGCTGGATGATGTGTGGGAGGCGGGGTCGGGGGTGGAGCCGTTATGCAAATTACGTGATGACGTCATCCAGCGACTTCTAGGACAGCCAATAGCTACTTTCCTTACTGACGAGTTGGCAACACTGCCTGCATGGAGTAAATGACTTGCTTGACTCTGCTGACTTGGGAGTAGAAGCCAAACTCAGTCAGTGGATACACAGGAATGACACGCCCTCACACCCTTCAGCCTGTGCATGGATTGCAGAAAGGGGTGACTATCACAGTGACTTCTGTGAATAGTTGATGTGCCTTTATCTAGTGACAGGGATATTTTAAGCAGCACGGCTGGTTTAGAAAAGCTAAAAAATAAAATTCAGACAAGTTCTCTATGAGGCTGAATTAAAACCTGAAGCGAAAAAACCTTATGAGATTATGAATTGTATGTGTAGAACGGACAATGAATATAACATTAGTAGCAAAGAAAACAGTCTCATATTTTTATTTTCTGTTATAAAGCTCTCATGGGCATGCCTTTAAACCAGACGACTTCCAACCAAGTCGTGCTATGACCCCCCCTGGAGGAGCCTCTTGCAATGCCCATGCGTGTCACTTCCTCTTCCTGCTTCATTCAGTAATGCACTTCTCTAATAGAAAAGACAGGGGTGACCCGGAAGTTATAATAACATAGCCAAGATGGCAGCAGCAATTAATTGAAATTCAACAAAAACTATTTGGTGTAGAACAGCGATTCAGGCATCAAATGAAAGAGGAGAGCACAAGCCATAGAGAGGTATGCATCTTTTAGTACTTTGCAGTACTAGTCGAAGTCTTAAAGGCATACCCATGAGAGGTGCTCGGAGTTCCTTTTAAATAACATTGCATCACTCTGTTTCAGTTTTAAAACCACGCTCTGTATTTTACACTATAAAACAAAGCAGAAATAACGACCCTTTGATCTTTCCTGCAGTAAAACCTTATCTCAAGCTGTCTCTCACTGTTTCTTGGTCCTTTAAGCACTTCAGAAAACAGCACTGTAGCAGACCAAGCTTGGTTGGAGAGCTCAGGCAAGCTCTTTTGCATAAATAACTGAAGTTTTTTTTAACTCTTCCTGTACTGGAAACAATATCAGGCTTTACTTTGTTACTAATGTTCTATTCCTTAACTGTACTACAAATACAATTCATTATCATAAGTTTATTTTCACTTTAGGTTTGCTTTTAAACCTACAATATTTTGCCTCTGCTCCTCTTAAAGTCACAAGAGAGAGATCTGCACCGATGGCTTCACCTCTGATTCTTATCGCCTGTACAACGTTCATCATGACCTCTGCTGAACTCATATTCTGTTTGCCAAAAGAAAAAAAAAAACAGTGGAAACGGTCCTCAAAAAATGCCTCTATGAATTGTGGGAGCAGCAGTTACCCTGGCTATGGTTAGTGAGATGCTAATAATTCCAAGTTGATGCAAATGATATGCAAATTTCATGCAGTTTGTAAATGGGGCACGGAAGCGACGAGCGCACAAGGTCAGCCTCCCATCAAGGTGTGGGAGCCAGTGAGTGATCTCCTGCAGTGAAATGAATGGCCACACCATCGCCCCTCCCCTTCGTAGCAACAGAACACATCGCTAGGCTGTAGCCTTGCAGTGCATCTGTACAGATTTCAGCCCCAAACTGTTCCCTGAGTGATCCATGCCTGATCCCTGTGGCTGACAGTAGCTAATGCCTATGAAGGAGGTTAAAAGGGTACCGGAGATGAAGCTGGGGTACAAAATCTCATACTTACCTAAGAAGAGACAAGCCTCTGGATCCTAATGAGGCTTTCCTCACTGACCTCCGGTTCCCTGTTGCTGCTCGCGGCTCCATGCTACTGCGCAGAAGAGGAGAGCGGCCCCAATGTGCAGGAGGGTCCCGAAGAACTGAGGAGGACCGGAGGGCAGTGAGCGAAACCTCATTAGGATCCAAAGGCCATTTACAGCCTGTGTTACCTCTTTGCATCTTTCTCTTCTATGAGCGGGTCTAGCTGCCCCCTTAAGCTGCGGCCGCCCAAGGCCCGCGCCTTTGTTGCCTTTCCAGAAATCGGCCCTGCGCACAAGTTTATCTCATGCATGTTGAACTGAGGGCTTCTCCAATTACTTTTTTGATTCTGGACTTCTGACGGATTATGTACTTTTTTGATTCTGGACTACTGACGGATTATGTACAGTATTTATACTGGCTTTTACTTAGAGAATCTGTACTCTAAGATTCTTACAATAAAAAGCATACCATTCTCTTCATTATGTTCTCCTGGGCCCCTCTGTGCTGTTTCTGCCACTCTCTGCGATCCTGGCTTGTAATTGCCAGTTTTAGGCAGTGTTTACAGACAAAAGACATGGCTGCTAACCAGCATGTGATAGGCTGAGAGGAGCTCAGTCTGTGACTCAGAGCCTACAGAGCCTGGAGGGGGCGTGGAGAGGGTGTGTAGAACTTCTACCTATCACAGCAGAGCAGCACATTCCTGCCTGAGCCCGACAAAGCCATCAGAGGAAAGAAGATTCGATTATATAACAGAGATAATACAGCCACTGTGCAACTGGGAAAGGCTGCAGTAAGACAGACCACATTAGAACAGGTATAGGAACTTATAGGATAGGAGAATGACAATTTTGTTACAGAGTCTCTCTAAAACAGAGACTCTCATTGCATAAATTAATTGTGCCAGAGAAATTACATTCTTGTCTGCTTCTAATTTGAATGGCCTTAATATGACAATTCCATAATACAACTTTATAAATTATTGCTGAGGGCCGATGGTTTCAGGGCCGACCTCCTCCCCTCTAAAAGATAAACCAAACCATTCGCCTCCACTCCAGAAGATAATTTACAGCTGAGGGCCAATCGTTTCAGGGCCAACCTCCTCCCCCCTAGAAGATAAACTCACCCATTACCCCCGGCTCTAACATGATCACGCCCATTTCCCTGCTCTCTAGAAGATAAACCCACCCCTTCTCGCCCCCTCTACAAGATAAACCCGCACATTCTCTCTACGCTCTAGAAGGTAAACCTGCCTATTCCCCTCTTCTCTAAGAGATAAACCCACCCATTCCCCTCTGCTCTAGGAGATAAACCCGCCCATTCCCCTCTGCTCTAGGAGATAAACCCGCCCATTCCCCCTCTTCTCTAGGAGATAAACCCGCCCATTCCCTCTCCACTCTAGAAGGTAAACCTGCCTAGTCCCCTCCTCTCTTGGAGATAAACCCGCCCATTCCCTTCTGCTCTAGGAGATAAACCCGCCCATTCCCCTCTGCTCTAGGAGATAAACCCGCCCATTCCCTCTCCTCTAGGAGATAAACCCGCCCATACCCTCTCCGCTCTAGAAGGTAAACCTGCCTAGTCCCCTCCTCTCTAGGAGATAAACCCGCCTATTCCCCCTCCGCTCTAGAAGGTAAACCTGCCTATTCCCCTCTTCTCTAAGAGATAAACCTGCCTATTCCCCTCTTCTCTAAGAGATAAACCTGCCCATTCCCCTCTGCTCTAGGAGATAAACCCGCCCATTCCCCTCTGCTCTAGAAGATAAACCCGTCCATTCCCCCTCTTCTCTATGAGATAAACCCGCCCATTCCCTCTCCACTCTCGAAGGTAAACCTGCCTAGTCCCCTCCTCTCTAGGAGATAAACCCGCCCATCCCCTTCTGCTCTAGGAGATAAACCTGCCCATTCCCCTCTGCTCTAGGAGATAAACCCGCCCATTCCCCCTCTTCTCTAGGAGATAAACCCGCCCATTCCCTTCTGCTCTAGGAGATAAACCCGCCTAGTCCCCTCCTCTCTAGGAGATAAACCCGCCCATTCCCTTCTGCTCTAGGAGATAAACCCGCCCATTCCCTTCTGCTCTAGGAGATAAACCCGCCCATTCCCCTCTCCTCTAGGAGATAAACCCGCCCATTCCCTCTCCGCTCTAGAAGGTAAACCTGCCTATTTTCCTCCTCTTTAGGAGATAAACCCATTAATTCTCCTCACCCACCCTTTAATTATTTCCTATAGGAGGGGAAACCGCTACATAATCCACTCTTCTACACCCAGTAATGTGGGAGGGGTGAGACCACAATGGGGAGATGCAGTGGGTAGCATGGCATTGTAGGTGCATTGTGGAAGGGTTATAGTTGTGGGAGGACCTTCCACCAACATACTCATTGTTGCATGTGGGTGAGGCAAGATCCAAAGAACGGAGGAAGGATTCCAAACTGCCAAAATACAATGGATGGTGCAGGAAGGAGTAGTGAGGGGGGCGTCACGCGACATCTACGGGTGAGGATCAGGTGTTTTAGGGTTGGCGGATCCGTTTTTGTGTCAAGTGTGGGGGAGGGGGGGGGGGGTAGGAGGATATCCTAAGAAAGTAAAATTCCCAGAAACGTCCTTTCACGCGAATAAAGAGTGAAGAAGGAAGAGAGAAGAGATGGTGATGATGCAGTGTTCAACATACAATATGCTGAGGCTGAGAATAGAAAAATAAACAGAGGGAAGAGAGAAAAATCAGTTACTATGTAAACCTCTTACTGAAGCGTTACTAAGGTAACAGAACAGGATGGAGGCTGTATCAGGCAAAGAGGAGAGCGAAACGGATCTGACTAATCCTACCACAATGCAATTTAGCAGACTAGGAGCTCCTTACAAACAAACAAACACAGAACATTTATATCGCGCTTTTCTCCTGGCGGACTCAAAGCGCCAGAGCTGCAGCCACTAGGGCACGCTCTATAGGCAGTTGCAGTGTTAGGGAGACTGGCCCAAGGTCTCCGACTGAATAGGTGGTGGCTTACTGAACAGACAGAGCCGAGATTCGAAACCTGGTCTCCTGTGTCAGAGGCAGAGCCCTTAACCATTACACCATCCAGCCACTCGTTACCGAACAAAAATTTTACAAGAAAATGATACAAGAAGCTAAATGAAGAAAAGAAATATAGAAGAAGATATAGTAAAGAAAACAAATAATACTAATGATTGAGAGGCCGTTTTACGAGCATGTGGATGAAGACTTCTCGTTCTGACTAAAGCCTCTCTTGTGCTATTAAACCCTTTGGAAAACCTCCAGCCAAACCATTTGTACGCTCCGTGATTCAGTGCAGAAAGACAGGCCGGGGCTTGTAAATTTCCGCGCTGTGACAACGCTCGATCCGGGGTCAGCCGAGGATTCCTAACTACGATTTCTCCGTTTTTTTGTGTTCGGGAAACCGTATCGGGGCAAGAGTTAGATGCTAATGCCGCATCTCATCAGCGGTGTCGACAAGGAGGGGGGAAAAAAGAAAGAAGAAAAGACTTCAGCTATTTCCAGCCAAAACCTGGAGATCGGCCCGTCTCGTGTTACATCGGAATAATGCGACGCCGGGCACCGCTGCCGTAAACAGACCTTGACATTTAAAGAGCGTTTCAGAGACTGGAAGGAAAACAAGTACCCAGCGTTGTACACAAGCGTGCGTCGGGCCAGGCCTCTCCAAACAAATGAATTTCTGCCTGAGTGATGGGTGGACCCAGCCATAATCGGGGCCTTGTTCGGTGAGGGCGGCGCCGGCCTGTGGGGCTGGGATCGGTGGCCAAGTTTTTTAGGGGCTGCGTTTTAAGGGCCATTAAAGCTAAAACACAATTTGATCCCCGGCCAAGGTCAATCGCCCTCCTGGTCCCCGCATCCCGCTCTGTCTGCCCGTGAGTAACGACCTTGGCGAGGATGTAGACGGGCGCGCTTGTCACGCTCTACAGGCAGATATTAGGGACAGCAGAGAGAGTAAGTGACAAATATTTTTGAGCTAAAATATGTCATGAAGGAATTTTATTAAAGACAGACTACATGAAAAAAATAAAAGGTATTTGACATTTATATGGTGGGCGGAAAGTCGGCGAAGAAGGTCATTTAGACGACCGGCGTTCAAAGCCGAATCTGGGCGCAGTCATAGCAGTAGTGCTGTGCTGCGGGCCCCACGTAAGACTAATTCGAGGATCCGGCGATTGCTAGACCCCAAATTACATCTCCCTCGAGTTGCTACAACTCGGTGGGGGAATAATATTCAACACCGCAAGGGATTTGAGCGACAGCAGGGAGAGCAGTCATTCGGCCCACCCTGTGCCCAGCTCACCGACGCAAAGTCAGGTCACATGTTGGTTTGCTTACATTTCTGAAGTGAAAGGAGAAAGTTACACCAAAGGTTCGGTTTAACTGATATACAGCCAGTAATGGTGTCAGCCTAACCTGATGGATACCCCCACCAAATTCCCTATCCATGTGCTGTGGTACGCTCCGTGCCCAGCAGCCACATCTCATTGCGTGCGCTGCTCCACAAGCTCAAGTCCTCCCCTATTCAATCTGCAGTCCCCCGTGCACTGGACTAAGGCTTGGTTCACACACAAAAAGGTGTCCAGTCCTGTCAGTTTATGACAGTTGACATCAGTTTAGTATGTTTAGGCTGAGTTCACACATGAAAGGTTTACATTTCTGGCCCGGCCCAGTCCAGTCACTTTTCTGTGGGTGTGTTCACAGGAAAAACTGATAGAAAACTGGTGCAAAAATGTACTGAACAGAAAATGCGCAGATTTATGTGTGAACCACGCCTAACCCAGCAGTGTTCCCAATGGCTACAAACTTACCTACCGCCCCAAATTCTGATGTGATGCCCCCTAAATAAGACCCCGCATCCAAGAGTATGACTTCAGCAGAGTTTAGATAACTTCTGTGTGGGAGTGTACTCTCTCGCTCAAACAATGGATGAATGTATTTTTTGCTGTAAGCTAGATAGATACATCTCCCGCACACATGAAACTCAGAGGTAAAGCCAGCAGTGCATTGTTCGGACTTATGCTACGTACACACATGCGACAACGATCGTTCGTTGAGAACGACGAACGAACTTTTAATTGATGAAAGAACGACCTAAGTAAAGATAGTTTTAAAAGGTGTGTAACGATCTGATCGTTAGAACGAACGTTACATCACATAAAGCAACTATTGCGCCTGCGCATAAAAATGAGAAGTTTCACGGAGAAATGGTGAAATGCGCATGTCAAGCCTTGTACGAACGACTGTTTCCAACGATGTACTACTTTTGCAAACGATCGTCATTGGTTAAAATCCGCCGAGACAGAACTTTCTTTTGTAGCGATTTGGCTCGTTCGTCGTTTGCCTTAATAGTCGGTGGTTCGTTTTTTGGAACGATCGTCGTTGGTAAAGATCGGGGAACGATCGTTACAAACGACTATAGTCGCATGTGTGTACGCACCTCTAGTCTTTATGGAAGGTGCCTAAACAGAAACTAGAATCTGAAACGAAGAGAGGGGACATTTATACAGAAGCCTGAGGAACATTTCAGGATACAGTAAAAAAAAAATAAAAATATTTTAATGTGTATTCGTTGAATTGGTTGTGCCCAACTTGAAGTGAGGCATGGCCTATAACAATAGCTCAGCGTATACATATCCCCCCCCAATAACAGGCAGCTTGTCCCCCCAAAAGCAAGGCCAGGCCGAGGCAGAAGGGAGAGAGGCTCCAGCCTCAGGGCGCAATGTAGGAGGGGTGCACACAGGGCCGGGCAGAGGCGAGAGAGGCTCCAGCTTTAGGGCGCAGTGTAGGAGGGGGCGCACAACTCACTTAGCTTTCATTCCCCTATTGTGTTTGAAGCAAAGAAATAAAAAAAAGGGCATACATAGCAGTGACTGACTGTAAGCCAGATAACTAGAGATTAAGGTGCGTGCATGCGTGTGTGTGTGTCTCTAATAGCAATTAGTGAGTGACAGCTGGGGTGGGTGGGTGGGGTGGAGGGGCGCACTTTGGTGTCTCAGCCTTCGGTGCTAGAGGACCTTGTCCTGGGTCTGCCCAAAAGATTTAACCAGGAAGCAGATAAAAACTAGAATCTGTATAGAGAACAAGGATGGATGCTACAGTGCGGCGCCCAAGGCACATGCCATACCTGAACCCCTGCAGATAAGCCTACAGGCAAGTATAGATAGCTGCAGAGTGAAATAATAATATTGTATTACAATATGACTTGTGTACAAAAAATAACTAAAATAAAAGGCAAACATATTAAGCAAAACCCAAGTTAGGCTTGGGACCCACTAGCAGCCTTTTGTGAACGCTTGTGATTTGAAAAGCTCTTGCTAATGCAATGCTATGGGGGATTAAAAAAACAAAACAAAAAACACATCCCTAAAGTGGGATCACACCCATAGCATTACATTAGCAAGAGCTTTTCACATCACAAGCGCTTAGAAATGGCTTCAGTAACGTACTGCTAGTGGCTCCCAGGCCTAACACTTTAAAGTGATGGATGATCATTGATGAGCTACTGTAAGCAATCAGTGTCTGTGCAATCTGTAGCAAGTCGCAAATCTGAGGTCAGGACCTGGCTGGAGATATTTAAAGGACACCTGAAGTGAGAGGTTTCTGGAGGCTGATGTATTTATTGCCTTTTAAACAATGCAGATTGCCTGGCTGTCCTGCTGATCCTCTGCCTCTAATACCGTGGGCAGAGCATTGGTGTAGCGGTTAGCTCTCTCGCCTTGCAGCACTGGATACCTGGTTCAAATCTCAGCCAGAGCACCATCTGCATGGAGTTTGAATGTTCTCCCTGTGGGTTTCCTCCAGGCTCTCCAGTTTCCTTGCACATCCCCAAACCATACAGGGTTATAGGGCTTCCCTCTAAATTGCCTCTAGACAACGATACATACACAATACATACATAGACTTATGACTATGGTAGGGATTAGATTGTGAGCTCCTCTGAGGGACAGTTAAAGGACAACTGAAGAGAAAGGTATATGGAGGCTGCCATGTTTATTTCCTTTTAAGCAATACCAGTTGCCTGGCAGCCCTGCTGATCCTCTGCCTCTAATACTATTAGCCATAGCCCCAGAACAAGCATGCAGCAGATCAGGTGTTTCAGACTTTAAAGTCAGATCTGACAAGACTAGCTGCATGCTTGTTTCTGGTGTTATTCAGATACTACTGCAGAGAAACAGACCAGCAGGACTAGGAAATAAATATGGCAGCCTCCATATACCTCTTACTTCAGTTCCCCTTTAAGCGACAAGACAATATACTCTGTACAGCGCTGCGGAAGATGTCAGAGCTATATAAATAATAAAATAATACTATTAGCTATATCCCCTGAACAAGCATGCAGATCAGATGTGTGATGGATTAGCTGCATGCTGGTTTCAGGTGTGTGATACAAACAACTGCAGCTAAAGAGATCAGCAGGGCTGCCAGGCAACTGGTATTATTAGCAGGAAATAAATATGGCAGCCTCCATATCACTCTAACTTGTAATGCAATTAAAAAAAATCAAATTTTATATGAGCCTCACAATTTTGAATATCCCAATGACATCATTGTATAGCACTTCCCTAACAGCAGCGCTATTAAAGGACAACTGAAGCGAGATAGATATGGAGGCGGCCATATTTATTTCCCTGCCTGGCAGCCCTGCTGATCCTATGCCTCTTATGCTGGGAATACACCATACAATTTTCTGTTAGATTTTTCTGTTAGATTTTTCTGTTAGATTTTCTGTTAGATTTTTCTGTTAGATTTTTCTGTTAGATTTTTCTGTTAGATTTTTCTGTTAGATTTTCTGTTAGATTTTCTGTTAGATTTTCTGTTAGATTTTTCTGTTAGATTTTTCTGTTTAGATTATTTTCTGTAGAGAATGGTCATCATCTCTGGTGCATTGTCTTCTGGTTATCTCCTGCTGAGTAGAACAATGCCTAATTGCTCGGCCGATAGATGGTTAGATAGATCATTTCCAAAATGTTGGAAATTATCTATCTGGCAGGTAAATCTAATGCTGGGCATACATGGTAAGATAATTCTTATCAATCGAGCCGCTGATGGCTCGAATGATAAGATCCAACCTGTCCGATACCCCACCGGATCGATACTGCACTCGATACCGGCGGGGAGAACAATGGGAGGAAACGAGCGGCTGATTAGCAGCGCCCGCGGGGACGAGCGGGAATCGATCCGCGTGCACACGAGCGGTGACGCGCTGGCTCGATACCGGCACAAAAACTAACCGTGTATGCCCAGCATAACAGAAAATTGTATGGTGTATTCCCAGCATAATACTTTTAGCCATAGACCCTGAACAAGCAGTGGCGTAGCAATAGGGGTTGCAGAGGTTGCGACTGCATCGGGTGCCCTTGGGCCAGAGGGGCCCTCCCTCAAACACAGTATTAGCTCTCTATTGGTCCTGTGCTCATAATAATCACTTCTATAGATGCTTTGAATAGTGGTAATCATTAACAAGCTGTTTCCCATCCCCTTCTTGCACCTCTGACACTGTAGTTGCCATTGGCAGGTTTTGGTGCGCCGTATCAATTGTTATGTAAAGAGTGCTTGCGTGGGCCCAATGTAAAACTTGCACTGGAGCCCACAGCTCCTTAGCTATGCCGCTGTGAACAAGCATGTAGTAGATCAGATGTTTCTGACAAGATTAGCTGCATGCTTGTGTCTGGTGTGATTCAAACACTATTGCAGCCAAATAGATTAGCAGGGTTGCTAAGCAACTGGTATTGTCTAAAAGGAAATCAATATGGCAGCCTGCATATTCTTTCACTTCAGGTGTCCTTTAAGAGAGATTGATGCTGCTTCTTGCCTGCTGGACAAAGAACTAGATTTCCCATAAACCCTAGCGGTGACTGTTCACTCCCAAGTAGCAGCAATGAATCCTCATAAACTAGTGACGCTTAACGTGATGCATAATTTCAGCTTGTATGCAAATTCCATGAATGCCGTTTCAAATCGGACCAATCCAATGACCTTCCCGTCGGTCCATTTCCCAGCTGCTTACAATTTGAATGAAATTTGCATGCAAACCGGAATGAATTGCATCTCATCGACCTTCTCTACACGTGGCTGGTGCAGTTTGTAGATTTGCCGGTGCAGGAAGTGCATCCACACTGATTTCTGGGGCAACTTCTGCAGGAAATGAGCAAAGATGGCTAATGAGCTTACTACACAGGTACTGTTATTGTCTTCATTTTCTCTGGAGTTCCCCTTTAACAAGTACGCATCTCCTTTAATTGACAATCAGTGGGCGTGTCCTGTCCGGCAGAGGTCAGCGGCCCGCAGCTATACGGACGCCCCATGAAATACTACTGATACCATAGAACCGCTTCTCGTTTCAGAGCAGACTCCGCTTTTCAAGGAAGCAGTTACCAGGAGGCGGAGTCAGGGGAGGTTGAGCGGGCGCCGGAGGAGGAGCCATCCTCTGGGGGGCGCTGTTCCTCTTCGCACTGTTTGGCTTGCATAACGATATTTGCTTTTGCTTAACTTGACTGGGTTGAACACATTTTAACATTAACGTATTCATTGAAAAGAAACAAAGAAAAAAAAAAAAAAGAAAAACTTGTACATAGCCATTGTTGCGTCTCTGTATGTATTACGCCAATGAACTAATAAAATTGTGGTTCTTTAAGAAAATAATGTGAATGTTTTCATTTAGAAACAATATATAGATCTACAGCAGCTGACGGCCAGGAGCCCAGGGACCAAACTGAGCAGGACATGCGAAAGGCGCAAACAGTGATGAGACCTCTTTCATACTGGAGGCTAGGGAGGTGAATTCACCGCCCGTCAGTAGCTTCTTTGCAGTTAGTGCACAGTACTAGCAGTGAAGAGGTTCGACCACCCCAACCCTTTCCTCACTCCACTGGCTACCCATAAAATGGTGAAATCCTCTTCAAAATTTACAGCAAATGAAATTAAAACCAACAGCGGCAAGCAGATTCCCCCCGGGAGCTAAATTACATAACTTGAATGCAAATCAATCCCAAGAAAATTACGTACTAACCCTATTCTAAAAAATCTGAATGCAAACTGAAACACATGGATGCATGGTGATTTATTTTGAATAAGTGGTACTTTGTGTCGGTCAGATGACCGAGATAGCAAGAAAAAAAAAAAAAACAGCCCTTAACCTCGAGGACCGCGGTTTAACCCCCCCTGGTAACCAGGCCATTTTTTACAAAATAGGCCACTGCAGCTTTAAGGGCTTGCTGCAGGGCTGTACAACTCAGCACACAAGTGATCCCCCTCCCCCTTTTCTGACCAATAACAGAGCTTTCTGATGGTGGCGAGGATAGCTCCCTGGTTATTTTTTTTATTATGCAAATAGTTGTTAGTTTTATTTTTTATTTTTACAGCCCCCCGTCCCTCCCTCCACCGGCCAGCCAATCAGCGTGTTTGGCTGTCATTAGCCTCAGTCTATGACTTGGGGCCTTGCTTTGTTATTGTTATCTACTCAAAGCCGTGCTCAGACGTGACATGTCGTGAGCTATCTGCCACCGGGTGACACCACTGCGTGTCATGCACTGACGCACGTGGTGTCACGTTACCATTCAGTAGAGATGTTGCGAACCTCTGATTTTTAGTTCGCGAACCTCCGCGAAAGGTTCGGTTCGCGAACCGCAATAGACTTCAATGGGGAGGCGAACTTTGAAAAATGGAAAAAATTCTGACGCCTAGAAAAATGATAGAAAACATGTTTCAAAGGCTCTAATACCTGGAGGCAGACATGATTGAGTGAAATACACATCAAATGTCCCAGGCTAACATCTAAGTTTCACACAGACCCCTATTTTAGGCCACCCTTCTACCTATTCCCTCCTACCGGAGGGAGGAGGGTCTCATCTGCCAGAGAATTATATTATTTCAAAAGCCAGTTTACATACCATAGCTGAGAATTGAACCCAGGTCTCACTGTGTGGTGGGCAAGTACCTTAACCATTGTACCACAACAGTACTAACTGAAGCTGGCCTAGCATTTACCCTGGTCTCCTGTGTCAGAGGCAGAGCCCTTAACCATTACACCATCCAGCCACTGCTTACAGATATGTAGCCAGGCATGGCCTTGTCTTCTGTGTTCAACAGTTGTCCAAAGAGAACCCCAGATAGCCAGGTAGATTCATCTCTCTCTCTCTCTCTTAGTAAGGATGGTCACCGCTTTCCGCAGAATTGTATTTTTGAGCATAAATGGATTGAGCATAAATGGTACATGTTAGGCTGGCTTCAGCATGTAGTGTTGGTGAGAGAGAGAGAGATGAATCTACATGGCTATCTGGGGTTCTCTTTGGACAACTGTTGAACACAAAAGACAAGGCCATGCCTGGCTACATATCTGTAATCAGTGGCTGGATGGTGTAATGGTTAAGGGCTCTGTCTCTGACACAGGAGACCAGAGTTCGAATCTCGTCTCCGTCTGTTCAGTAAGCCAGCACCTATTCAGTAGGAGACCTTAGGCAAGTCTTCCTAACACTGCTATCTTGTCTAATTTTTCTCTTGACAACTGTTGAACACAAAATACAAGGCCATGTCCGGCTACATATCTGTAAGCAGTGGCTGCATGGTGTAATGGTTAAGGGCTCTGCCTCCGACACAGGAGACCAGAGTTCGAATCTCATCTCCGTCTGTTCAGTAAGCCAGCACCTATTCAGTAGGAAACCTTAGGCAAGTCTTCCTAATGCTGCTATCTTGTCTAATGTTTCTCTTGGATTGAGCATAAATGGTAAATGCTAGGCCAGCTTCAGTTAGTACTGTTGCGGTACAGCGGTTAAGGTACTTGCCCACCACACAGTGAGACCTGGGTTAAATTCTCAGCTATGGTATGTAAGCTGGCTTTTGAAATAATATAATTCTCTGGCAGATGAGACCCTCCTCCCTCCGGTAGGAGGGAATGGGGAGGAGGGTGCCTAATTAAAATCTCCCTAGCAGAGTGTGTAGCAGCTGTCCCTTAACTAATTAGTATAGGCAGATGAGTGAGTCAAATGGCTCAAGGACCTTGCCTTGTATAAGGGGGGGTGGGGCTCCACCAGTGAGTGCATTCTGATTGGCAATAATGTGTCTGCTGACTGTGATGGAGAGGGTCAAAGTTTTGCTCCATAGAGCATTATGGGGCGAATCGAACTTCCGGGAAAGTTTGCGTTTGGTAGGCGAACGCGAACCACTGAAGTTTGCCGGCGAACCGTTCGGGACATCTCTACCATTCAGCTTCCTTTCAAATTGCTTGTGAGCGGCAGCCTGGAGATGATCCGCCAAGTGTGCAGTTCAGCCTTCCATCTGAAAGAGGCCTTACCCAACATTCCTCATCAACGGTATCAGCATCTTATTGAGCCCATGCCAAGAAGAATATCGGCTGGGATCACAGCTAAAGATGGACCAACTCGTTATTAGAGGGTGTCTGTAATTTTTTGGGCCACTCGGTGTATATTATTTAGGACTTATAGCACAAGTGGTTGGGGGAGGAGACTACAAGTTAATAAAAAACTGGGCAGGGCTTTAATATACATTGCTTCTTTCCTAATAAGATGAGAACAGACAGCAGTCAGAACCCAATTCTATATTTATTCCTGTTTGTCCATTTGTGTAGATTTGTTCTCTATACCAGACGGCTTCACCTCATTTTCCCTGAAGAAACACATATAAAAATACCATAAAACAGACCAGTAAAAACTAAGATTAGATCCCAGAGAAATCATCGCAAATACAGATAAACAGCGAGAAGAAATCGCAGAAAATGCTGGTACTTTCTAAGAGGAACTGAACAGTTATTAATAACATTTCTGGGAAAACAGATCCTGGGATCTGGGAATAATAACCGATAGCCAGGGAAGGTTGCACAGTATAGCTGCTATGAATCGTTTCTACTGACCATAGACATTAGATACTCATCTGAAAATCCCGAAGATGTGGCCTCAGCAGGGATGGTTCTAGCTGCAATGTAACCCCACTGACATCCCCCCCTTCCAATCAAATCACCCCCAGGGCCCCTGAGCCGGCTGCCAGGCCCAATCCAACCTCCGGGCAGATCCTGCTAACTTTTTGTACACAGCAGAGAAAGGCAGCGCTTTTTAGTACAAACTACATCCTAAATCCCCATACATACGCTCAACAGCAGCCTTTTATTTTTATGCAGCACAATTATCAAACAACTTTTGTTGTGAAAACAACTGAACACCCCAAAAAAAGTTGCTTGCTATTGTTCCCACAACTGATAAGACTGATTGTGTGTATGGGGCTTTAGACTATGCCTATGGTAGGATTAGATTGTGAGCCTCTCTGAGGACAGTCAGTGACATGACCATGTACTCTGTAAAGTGCTGCAGAAGATGTCAGTGCTATATAAATACATAATAATAATATGGTAGGACATTAGACTATGGCCTCAATTCACTAAGATTATCTCCTGTCTTTAATAACTCTTCTAGAGTTGTTACCATGGTGATAAGGCATGTAGTATTCAGGAAACATTTTACCTCAGGCAAACCTAAAGTTAACTCTTCTGTCTTTAAGTTAACTCTCCAATCCTTAAAATAACTCCAGAGTTAAAGACAGGCTGTTAATTAACTGCTTGTGAAAATAACTACAGAGGAGGTAAATTAACTACAGAGGAGGTAAATTAACTACAGAGGAGGTAACGTAAGGAATGGAGAGATAAGATAACTCTCTCACTGCGTGGAGGTAAGTTTTCTCTTGTCTTATTATCTCCAGCTTGATCTTAGTGAATTGAGGCCTATGACTATGGCAGATATAGATTGTGAGCTCCTCTGAGGATAGTCAGTGACATGACTATGTACTCTGTAAAGTGCTGCAGAAGATGTCAGTGCTACGTAAATACATAATAATAATATGGTAGGACATTAGACTATGACTATGGCAGGGATTAGAGTGTGAGCTCCTCTGAGGACAGTCAGTGACATGACCATGTACTCTGTAAAGTGCTGCAGAAGATGTCAGTGCTACATAAATACATAATAATAATAATATGGTAGGACATTAGACTAGGACTATGGCAGGGATTAGAGTGTGAGCTCCTCTGAGGACAGTCAGTGACATGACCATGTACTCTGTAAAGTGCTGCAGAAGATGTCAGTGCTACATAAATACATAATAATAATATGGTAGGACATTAGACTATGACTATGGTAGGATTAGATTCTGAGCTTCTCTGAGGACAGACAGTGACATGACTGTACAGTGCTGCGGAAGATGTCAATGCTATGTAAATACATCATAATATGGTAGGACATTAGACTATGACTATGGTCTCTGTAAAGTGCTGCAGAAGATGGCAGTGTTATATAAAAACACAACAATAATAATATGGCAGGACAATCTGAGAAAACAAAACATATGGAGTTTTATTGAACCATTATTACAGTTGACATATGCCGTAGCAACTCATCAGTGAATGCTGCTTATACAGAAATGTTTCCAAGTAACATTAGAAAACGCTTTACATTTATTAACACAAACGGATAAATCCCCCGGGTCCATAACAGTTGTATCAGGCTTGTGGCACACATATTGTGGGGAATACATGATAACTGGCAGGGCACAGAGTAATGCACACGACATACAAACCATTTCTGCAGAATTAGTTCTTTTATTAATTGGCTGAGTTTGTAAAAGATGACTTCCTGGATGCATGTCAGATGCTGTCTGGTTAAGCTGAAAGAGGAACTCCAGTGAAAATAATGTAATAAAAAAACGCTTCATTTTTGCAATAATTATGTATAAATGATTTAGTCAGTGTTTGCTCATTGTACAATCTTTTAAATCCCTGATTTACATTCTGACATTTATCACATGGTGACATTTTTACTGCTGGCAGGTGATGTAGCTGCTGCTTGCTTTTTTGGCAGTTGGAAATGGCTGTAAACAGCTATTTCCCACAATGCAGCAAGGTTCACAGACAGGAAACTGCCAAGCGTACTGTACTTTTCTTGTTTCTTGTGGTAGGGGTTTCACCACAATATCAGTCATACAGCGCCCCCTGATGGTCTGTTTGTGAAAAAGAATAGATTTCTTATGTAAAAGGGGGTATCAGCTACTGATTGGGATAAAGTTCAATTCTTGGTCGGAGTTTCTCTTTAAAATTCGTGTTGACAGTCCAAGCTCCTCCCTCATCCCATCAGGAGCCAGTCAGGGAAGAGCTGGGAGGAGCCACAAGCTATTATTTTTCCCTTACTATGATCACAGAGCTGGCTCCGCCCTTCGCTACCGAGATATTAAGATAGAGATATTGTGGCCAGGACTGCAACATCTACTCATCAGCTCCTGTCAACTCTCTGGGAAATAAGCATTAACCCTTCTCACAACATTTCCACAGCGTTAAAGAGTAACTGTCGGGCATAACATCAAAAATCAATTCTTTATTTTTATCTGGTAAACAAGTAATAAGGATGCTAACCAGGCAATCCAAAAGTTAAAATCTCTATTACTTTTCTTGTTGATAAATTATCATTCCCCAGTTTACATGACTCTTATTTGGTACACAGAAAATTTGGTAAACAAAAGAGAAGTTGCAGGGCATGCTGGGTTGTCTTTTTTTCCCTTCTCTACTTCCCCCTCAGACTTAACTAATGCAGTCTGATTGGCTGAAGCCTCTTTTCCTCCTGTTTTCCCCTCCCACAAAGGCAAATCAGGCAGAGGAGACTAAGGGCGGATATTACATCACGACTGGCTTCAGAATAGACAGTAAATATGGAAACTGTTTAGAATAGGATTCTCTACTTTTCCTTTATAAAATTCACAGGAATCATAATGTGGACAGTGCAATACATCTGTTATGTAAGTAGAGCAAGTATTTATCTTCCTATATTTGTTTGTTTTTTCCTGAGATAGTATGGCTGACAGTTCCTCTTTAAATAAGAGTGGTGATAAATGGTGTGGGCTTGCAAGGCAGGGTGGTGACCATGGCTTCTGTGAACCCCCAGGGGTTTGGGGAGGGTTATTGAGTACTGCACTGCACACAGGCACGTCACACTAACAGCGTTCATTTACTGACCCCCGTCTGATAGCCACACGCCTCTGTGCACACCGCCAGCTATCTGGCTACAGTGACTGTATGCCAGTGGGCGTGTTCTCTGATCATGTGACCCACTACAATCACTGCAAATGGCCAATCCCAGCGATTAAAGGTTTTATTTTAAGAAATCCACTTTGCCTGAAAAATTCAGCGTAAACTGAAGTGCTCGCGAGGCCACGTTCACAGTTACCAATGCGTTACGGACCCTGTGACAGCAGGAACTTAACACAACGGATTGGGACAGCACCGCTGCACTTTATGCTTGCTGTACGTCAGGTAGTGAAGCATACAGTCCATGAAAAGTATGCTTCACTCCTACTGTTAACATGTGGGTTTAGCAGTAACGCACTACATGCAATACATTCAGATACCGCAACCCGTTATACCGCACCCAGCGTGCTGTAAACTCTGCACAGCCAAAGCATTGGAGTGCAGCAAACCAAGTTACAAAGTGCCCGTTACCCTGCAACGCACCATTGTGAATGTAAGGGGTTAATGCATTATTTACCTGCAGTATTGATTTTAGCTGCAATTTCAATTTAGAACTTTCTCTGTACTCTAAAAGATTAGCCACAACATGATGACCTTTATGGGAAAACATTTCTTCATGACTATTTATGGAAATCCTAAATACAAAACAGACCTTGAAGATTCACTTAGTTTCACTTTGCAGGGAGCATGGAAAGGGTTAAGGCTCAGAGTTTACAGTGAGGAGAGAGCTGCCTTGGTAGAGCTCCTGCAGTCTATTCACAGCTGCTGATAAGAACTAATTAGACAGGTTTATCTGGTTAAATGAACACAAGAACACAGAGAAGTGAATTTCTTCAGCAACTATATGTGGAACAAAGACTTTTCATTGTGTACTGTGCAAGAGTTCAGGACCAGTATGTCGCTTTCATTATTTAACATTAAAGCTGTAAAAGTAACTACAGACTGACTTTTAACCTGCAGTATGTGCTGCAACCAAACAAAATAGACTGCAAGTACCATTAGCCTGTATCTACATTCATAGTAAATCAGCTTCAGTGTGAGCTGATCTCTGCTGCCTCCAGTCTGTACAGTATAATCTGTTACTCTGTGCCTGTACTGATAGTAAACTAGCTGCAGTGTGTGCTGATCTCTGCTGCCTCCAGTATGTACAGTATAAGCTGTTACTCTGTGCATGTACTGATAGTAAACTAGCTGCAGTGTGGGCTGATCTCTGCTGCCTCCAGTATGTACAGTATAAGCTGTTACTCTGTGCCTGTACTGCTAGTAAACTAGCTGCAGTGTGTGCTGATCTCTGCTGCCTCCAGTATGTACAGTATAAGCTGTTACTCTGTGCCTGTACTAATAGTAAACGAGCTGCAGTGTGGGCTGATCTCTGCTGCATCCAGTATGTACAGTATAAGCGGTTACTCTGTGCCTGTACTAATCGTAAACCAGCTGCAGTGTGTGCTGATCTCTGCTACCTCCAGTATGTACAGTATAAGCGGTTACTCTGTGCCTGTGCTAATAGTAAACGAGCTGCAGTGTGCGCTGATCTCTGCTGCCTCCAGTATGTACAGTATAAGCTGTTACTTTCTGCCTGCACTGATAGTAAACTAGATGCAGCATGGGCTGATCTCTGCTACCTCCAGTATCTACAGTATAAGCTGTTACTCCGTGCCTGTACGGATAGTAAACTAGCCACAGTGTGTGCCAATCTCCATAACCTCCAGTATGTAAATGGTCCCTCCGTATCAACGCAGATCATTACCAGCAGCAAGCATGGAGATGTAGAGTAGCCAGCAGTCATTTATCACTATAAACAATGAGAGGGACGTGTCTGCATAAAGTCAATGATACATTATACTGAATTAATGATCAGAGCAGCATTTTTAGACAGTTGACCAACATAATTGTATAAACACAGTAACACATAAAGGTACAAGACAATCACTGAATCTCTGCACTGCCACTGTTCCTTGGTGTTCACGCTGTTGTCCCTCCGTCAAACACCTTCCTGTCCGAGAACCACTTCAGTTCTCGGGGAGGTCAGCGGTCCAGTCTCTGCTGTAGAGCATATACTGTACTCATAACAGAGCACTGACTACCTGGGAATTCATGTGATTTTAAATGTTAAGTTCCACTTTAAATGTCCACTTTAAAAATTGAGGACAAATTCTAAAGGCTTTTAAAAATATTGTTGTTGCCGTCACTGTCCCTGGGAGCAACATGAAGCTCTGTGGACTTTGTCTCCCCATGCCACACCAAAAAATTGGTCTGTAATGGTTTGCGCTTCTCAACTTCCTGTGTGGACAGGAAGTGGAAATTCAGAGATTAGGGCACAGGAGGAGGATAACATTGAAAGAGACTCTTATCTTTAACATGCTAGCCAAATAATTAAACCCCCGCCCCCTCCTAATTTTAAACGTTAATGTCTCGACAAGTAACTTCAAATTCCTTGTGAACTCTGAGACACATGGTCCTGCCTGCAGAGGAAGATTCAGTTGTGTGGGCGGGGCCTCACACAACACAGAGCTTTACGCACAGGGTGGGCGGGGCAGAAACCCAGTCACACACAAGTAACCATGCTAAATGCAATACCGTAATAAGTTATCAATATAGTGAAAATGCTGGACAGAAATCTGATGGGACTGTGCAGCGCAAATCACGTTTTACCGTTATGTGCCTGATATAATCCATCGATTGACACAATCACTGGCTTCTATTGCACAATCATCCATCTGGGAGGTTCCACAGGATCAAACAAAATTCGACAATAGATAAATAATAAAGTAGGATGCATTTTAAAAGTAGCCACTAACGGTTCAATTTTTAGCGATCAGATAAATGCGACTGTAAACAACACGTCGCAGCACATCCATTATTTCACCATTAACAAACCAATCTGTACTTCCTAGCCATCATAACCGATTATTATAAACATTTTTTTTTCTGATCGCCCTTGAACGAATGCTTTCAGAATAGTTAGCAGTCGATTGGGAATGTCAACGGAGTTAATTTCCTGCCGAATTATCTGATCCCTTGAACGATTCTTCGCTTAAGATTGGACAGTTAGTGGGCACCTTAACAGTAGAAAATATTACAGCTGAACCAGACAGAAAAGATACAACAGTAAAAAAAAGAAAAAAAATGATTTAAAATAAAATCAATGAAAAGCGCCAGGATACAGGAGGTCATTTTACTGCACCGCATACGTCTTTTCCGTCAGGTGTTGCCGTCCATATTGTAAAACGCAGGAATATCGCGGCCTGTTCTGGAGAACGAGGAGTCGTGAGTCAGCAACGCCCCATCGCCTTCTTCTTGACGCGAGTTTGCGACTTTCTACGAGTATAAAATGTTTAGCAGGGGTTTCTGGGAGGGGAACAGATGTTCTCCAGATCTGACCAGCTGCTGTGGAGACAAATCACCTCCTGAGATGTGTTCCCTGGCCAGAAGAGTTCTGAGAAGCCGATTCTGGAGGTCCAGGTGGGAGGTGGGGTGACACCTGGGCGCGTGGTGATGATGTCATCAGAGCCAGAGGCTCCCCCGTTACAGACTGCCGATGTTGGGGAAACTCTTCAGTTTCTCCGGGAAGTCGTCTTTGTAGAGTACGGGGTCGGCACGGTGCTCAACCACCTTCAGCGGCATGGTGCCGAATACACTGGCGAACTTATTGATGCACTCTGACCTGTGAGGAGAAGAGACGACTATCAGTGATAGAAGAGAGACAGCAAACGCTCATCAGCAGAGAACAATATGGGTGAAAGAGGCGCCCTGGTGTGTATAAAATTCTTAAAACCAAATAAAAACAAAAGAAAGGGAGGTAGCTTAACTTAAATAACAAAATCTTTGTAACAACAACAGATTTTTATTATTAAAGGGGAACTGAAGTAAGAGGTATATGGATGTTGCCATATTTATTTCCTTTTAATCAATTCCAGTTGCCTGGCAGCCCTGCTGGTCTATTTCTCTGCAGTAGTATCTGAATAACACCAGAAACAAGCATGCAGCTAGTCTTGTCAGATCTGACTTTAAAGTCTGAAACACCTGATCTGCTGCATGCTTGTTCAGGGGCTATGGATAATAGTATTAGAGGCAGAGGATCAGCAGGGCTGCCAGGCAACTAGTATTTATAAATGGAAATAAATATGGCAGCCTCCGTATACCTCTTACTTCAGTTCCCCTTTAAGCACAGGCAACGCGTTTCACGGGTCTAAGCTCGCTTCCTCAGGCCAATAACCGTGCCAAGTGGAAAAACCTTATTAGCATAGGGATCCTCTCATCAGCAGAGAGCTCGGCAACCCCTGGCACTTATGGTGGCCATACATCTATCGATCGTGCGGCGTGATCGATCATCCGATTTGATAATTTTAACGATTGGATGAAAATCAGTGCCACAACTAGCCTGTTTGCTCGATGACTTGACCAATTTATGGACAAAATCATTTGAATGTAGTGATTGAGCATGCTGGAAAATCTTGGGCCAACCAGATCCCCAAGGACACCCAACAATTTGGTGTACGCCTGTGTGTGTGGGGGGGAGGTACTTACCTAAGGAGGGGGAAGCCTCTTCATCTTAACCAGTTGAGGACCACAGGCTTACGCCCCCCTAGTGGCCAGGCTATGTTTTACAAATCAGTGCTCTGCAGCCTTAAAATCTTGCTGCACAGCCATACTACTTAGCAAACAAATTAATCTTGGCTCCTTTTGTTGCCACCAACAGAGCTTTCTGTTGGTGGAATCTGATTGCTGCTGCAACATTTTTTTTTATTTTTATTTTTATTAATCTACGTGTTTTTGTTTTTTGTTTTTGTATATATTTTTGTTTCCCCCCCCTTCCCTCCTTCCTCCCCGAGATCCAATCAGCAAGATCCCTCTCATAGACATCAGCCTACGGGAGGGATCACTTTGTGTGCCTCCCCTGGGGACAGCTCAGTGACAGTGCTGTTTTTTTTTTTTTCAACCTGTCAGCCACGATTGCGACTAGCAGGTTGTTTAAGGAGCATAGCTCCGTAACTAAGGCAGGATGTGCTCATCGCCACGTGCGATTCCCGCTAATCTCCACCCACCGCTCTTGACAACTTTCGGTGTTAGGCGGTCCTGGGACTGCCACCTTCCCGACGCCTATCGGGATTAGGTAGTTGAAAGGGGTTAATAAGGCTTCCTTCATCCCCCTCTGCCAGCCCAATCCAGCCTCGACAGCTCTGAACACAGAGAGGAATCAATATTTACATCTGCGCTGATGCGCATGCGCAATAGCAGCTCTCCGCTTGGGCTCTGTCGGAAATAGCCGAGCCTGATCGGGTGCACTCTGCTGCGCAGGTGCATATGACTCGCGCTAGAGCAGTAGAGCAGACCCGATCGGGCTTGACTATTTCCAGAGCACAACCAGAGACGCGCCACTGCGATTGCGCACACATCGACAAGTGCAGACAGGAAAGGAGATCTTCTGGGGTCCCAACGCAAGATCCACTCTGCTGCAGAGGACTGGGGGAGCCTCATTAGGATCCAGAAGCTTCCCCCTCCCGAGGTAAGCAACCCCCCCCAGAGGCACACTTTTCCCCTTACAGGTCTACTAGGGTCCATTCACACGGGCAATTGCAAAACGTTTAGCGCTAGTGTTTTGCGCGGGTGATTTTACCACAATTAACGCAGTAAAATCACTGTACGCTTTTGCGACTTTTGAGCAATGGCGATGAGTGCTTTTTAAGCATTGTATCACGATTGCTGTAGAATCGCTGTAAAATGATGCATGCACCGCGTGTTGCAATTGCCGCTAATTGAGAATCCCCCACGATCAGCGGCAATGAGATCACTGCTATTAGTTTAGTATTGCGCTAGCACTTTGGCGATTAGCGTGAATCGCCTGCTAATTGCCCCAGTGAGAATGGGTCCTAAAAGCAAGAAGTTTTGAATCAGGATGATACCATTTATTGGCTAATTTATAAGAAAAGAAGTAAGCTTTCGGCTATGAAGCCTTCATCAGACTGATTCCTGTTTAAGAAATGGTTTGCGTTTAGTTCCAGAACCTCTACGTATGCATAAAAAGAATCCGGTCTCCGGGGTGTAGATCATCTCACAAAGCCTCTGTGGGTTATAATTTCATTTCTGTATGATAAAAGCATCCACCGTTTCTACAACTGTCTCATGGTGCCACTGTGCGCTCAGGTGCTGCGAGCAGCGGGAGATCCAGCGTGATGGAGAGGAGATAACTCTGCACACATGACAACTCCAGATGCAGCCTCATCACTCACCTCACGGTAACTGGCGTGCGAGAGGCCTGGCTACGCTTCACAGAGAGAGGACCCAGCGGCCAAACACGCAGATTTATCGCCAAGGCTCTATCCCGCGTGCTGTGATGGCGAGCACTCCCGCTCTTAAAGCGGCCCTCATCTCCGCAAGTATTCTCCCAGGAAAGATTCTCTCTTATATTCTGAGGACTCTTGTCAAACTTTGGAAAGTTTTAAAAAGACCCTGAGCAGGACCCAAAAATGCCATAATGAACTTACCCGGGGCTTCCTCCAGCCCCTCGTAGTCAGTGAGGTCAGTCGGCGTCATCTGGGCTCCCTCTGTTCTTCCGCTGGCGATTCCGTTAGCGAATGCGCGGTTTATTCTTTTTGAGAACTATGTGCGCACAGAACGTTCATGGCGACGGGCGCGCGAGCAGGAGGACCCGCAGATGTGCAGTTGACCATGACACCAGGCGAAGTTGCACGCCTAACGGAGCCACCAGTGGAGGAACGAAGGGAGCCTAGAGGATGCCGAAGGACCTCCCAGAGTACGAGGGGCTTGAGGAGGCCTCAGGTAAGTACAGAATGGCATTTTTGAGTTCAGCTCAGGGTCACTTAAAGGGCCATCGTTTCTGCGATGTTCCCAGATCGCAGAAACGGTCTCTTAAAAAATCGTGGGTGGTCAGAAAAATTGCAAGGTGAATACGGGCCATACCCACCTTGCAATTTTTCTGGCCACCAATGATTTTTTGAGAGACCGTTTCTGCAATCTGGGAACAGGCACGCGATAACGCAAACAATGCGCGGCGTCAACGACCGTCACGGCGGATCAGATCTTTAGGATCCCCGACGACTCAAAGTATTGCGATCACTTGACTTCCCGTTCACGCCCGTCGTGTATACCTGCTGGCAGGAAGATGGATTGGGGAGCGCTCATCGTCGGGGACGTCGCTGGGATCCATGTTCTGCTGCTCCAATTACAGAGCTTCCCTTTACATACAGTCAAAAGGAACCTGTAGTGAGAGGGATATGGCGGCAACTGAGAGGAACATGACACCCCATGGACTGTATAGCCTTTATATTACCCCCAATACCCACCCTACCTAATGGACTATATACCCCAGCCCCTTATACTGTGCCATATATCCTACACATCCTTATGGAATGTACGCCCCAATACCCGTATTCCCACAACCACCACCTCCCATGCTAATGTTTTGCTCTGGCAATGCTAAATGCATTTGGTTCTGCCAATAAAAGTTTTTGGGATTTAGGTACAGATTCTTCCCTCAGAGATGCTGACTGACGAGGACACGTCAGCAGGACAGGCAGACGAGGGGTTAATGCAGCCAGAGACCTGCACAGGGGGTGCACAGAGCCCCCTTCCCTCCAGCAGGTCTTCCAATCCTCCTCACATTCCTGCCATTCCTCCAGCCCTGAGCCTGACAGGAGAGCAATCAGCCCTCAGCCTCTGATAAGGACCCGGCTCCCTCCAACATATGGCCAGAGAGAGAGAGAGAGGAGAGAGGAGGACTTGCACAACTCACAAGGCCTGCTACACCCCCCCTCCCCCAAACACACACACACACGCATACACACACACACTCCACACACTAACGCATATACACACACACACACACTAACGCATATACACACACACACACTAACGCATATACACACACACACACACACACTAACGCATACACACACACACACACACACACACACACACACACACACACACACACACACACACACACACACACACACACGTCTGACTCCTCTCTGTAAGCCAGCAGAGCTGTTAGTTACTTTAAGCTGAATACTCACCTCGCGACCCAGTACTTTGCGTGGAAATTCGTTGAGGATCTTAAAGATCCAATGTAACAGTCGTTATTGCCGCGCATCGCTAAGTTACGTTCGCATACCCGTACCCACATTGCGAGATCGTGGAAACGATCGCTCGTCCCTCAAAAAAGTAAAAGCCACTGTACTGATAGTAAACTACCTGCAGTGTGTGCTGATCTCTGTAACCCCCAGAATGTACAGTATAAGCTGTTACTCTGTACTTGTACTGATCGTAAACTAGCTGCAGCGTGCTGATCTCTGCTACCCCCAGTATGTATAGTACAAGCTGGTACTCTGTGCCTGTACTGATAGTAAACTAGCTGCAGCGTGTGCTGATCTCTGCTACCCCCAGTATGTATAGTACAAGCTGGTACTCTATGCCTGTACTGATAGTAAACTAGCTGCAGCGTGTGCTGATCTCTGCTACCCCCAGTATGTACAGTATAAGCTGTTACTCTGTGCCTGTACTGATAGTAATGTAGTAATGTAGCTGCAGTGTGTGCTGATCTCTGCTACCCCCAGTATGTACAATATAAGCGGTTACTCTGTGCCTGTACTGATAGTAATGTAGCTGCAGTGTGTGCTGATGTCCGCTACCCCCAGTATGTACAGTAGAAGCTGTTACTCTGTGCCTGTACTGATAGTAAACTAGCTGCAGTGTGTGCTGATCTCTGCTACCCCCAGTATGTATAGTACAAGCTGGTACTCTATGCCTGTACTGATAGTAAACTATCTGCAGCGTGTGCTGATCTCTGCTACCCCCAGTATGTACAGTATAAGCTGTTACTCTGTGCCTGTACTGATAGTAATGTAGCTGCAGTGTGTGCTGATCTCTGCTACCTCCAGTATGTACAGTATAAGCTGTTACTCTGTGCCTGTACTGATAGTAATGTAGCTGCAGTGTGTGCTGATCTCCGCTACTCCCAGTATGTACAGTATAAGCTGTTACTCTGTGCCTGTACTGCTAGTAAACTAGCTGCAGGGTGTGCTGATCTCTGCTACCCCCAGTATGTACAGTATAAGCTGTTACTCTGCAGCTAGTTTACTATCAGTACAGGCACAGTGTGTGCTGATCTCTGCTACCCCCAGTATGTACAGTATAAGCTCTTACTCTGTGCCTGTACTGAAAGTAATCTAGCTGCAATGTGTGCTGATCTCTGCTGCATCCAGTATGTACAGTATAAGCTGTTACTCTGTACTTGTACTGATCGTAAACTAGCTGCAGCGTGCTGATCTCTGCTACCCCCAGTATGTATAGTACAAGCTGGTACTCTGTGCCTGTACTGATAGTAAACTAGCTGCAGCGTGTGCTGATCTCTGCTACCCCCAGTATGTATAGTACAAGCTGGTACTCTATGCCTGTACTGATAGTAAACTAGCTGCAGCGTGTGCTGATCTCTGCTACCCCCAGTATGTACAGTATAAGCTGTTACTCTGTGCCTGTACTGATAGTAATGTAGTAATGTAGCTGCAGTGTGTGCTGATCTCTGCTACCCCCAGTATGTACAATATAAGCGGTTACTCTGTGCCTGTACTGATAGTAATGTAGCTGCAGTGTGTGCTGATGTCCGCTACCCCCAGTATGTACAGTAGAAGCTGTTACTCTGTGCCTGTACTGATAGTAAACTAGCTGCAGTGTGTGCTGATCTCTGCTACCCCCAGTATGTATAGTACAAGCTGGTACTCTATGCCTGTACTGATAGTAAACTATCTGCAGCGTGTGCTGATCTCTACTACCCCCAGTATGTACAGTATAAGCTGTTACTCTGTGCCTGTACTGATAGTAATGTAGCTGCAGTGTGTGCTGATCTCTGCTACCTCCAGTATGTACAGTATAAGCTGTTACTCTGTGCCTGTACTGATAGTAATGTAGCTGCAGTGTGTGCTGATCTCCGCTACTCCCAGTATGTACAGTATAAGCTGTTACTCTGTGCCTGTACTGCTAGTAAACTAGCTGCAGGGTGTGCTGATCTCTGCTACCACCAGTATGTACAGTATAAGCTGTTACTCTGCAGCTAGTTTACTATCAGTACAGGCACAGTGTGTGCTGATCTCTGCTACCCCCAGTATGTACAGTATAAGCTCTTACTCTGTGCCTGTACTGAAAGTAATCTAGCTGCAATGTGTGCTGATCTCTGCTGCATCCAGTATGTACAGTATAAGCTGTTACTCTGTGCCAGTACTGATAGTAAACTAGCTGCAGTGTGTGCTGATCTCTGCTACCCCCAGTATGTACAGTACAAGCTGGTACTCTGTGCCTGTACTGATAGTAAACTAGCTGCAGTGTGTGCTGATCTCTGCTGCCCCCAGTATGTACAGTGCAAGCTGGTACTCTGTGCCTGTACTGATAGTAAACTAGCTGCAGTGTGTGCTGATCTCTGCTACCCCCAGTATGTACAGTGCAAGCTGGTACTCTGTGCCTGTACTGATAGTAAACTAGCTGCAGTGTGTGCTGATCTCTGCTACCCCCAGTATGTACAGTGCAAGCTGGTACTCTATGCCTGTACTGCTCGTAAACTAGCTGCATATTAAAGTGACACTGAAGCAAAAAACAAAACAAAACAACAAAAAACATGATTTAATTAATTGTATGTGTAGTACGGATAATTAAAGTATTTTTTTTTAATAACATTGCAGCATTCTCTAATATTTGCAGTTTACACACTACACACTGCATTTTAAACTATGAAACAGCAGAGTTAATGACCCCTTGAACTTCTCGGCAGTAAAATCTTATTTGAAGTTGCTTTTCACTGTTTCTTTGATGTGTAAGTGCTTCAGAAAATAGCACTATAGCCGACCAAGTTGGGTCGGAGAGCTCACAGAAGCTCTTTTGCATAGATAACAAGTGAAGTTTCTTAACGCTTCCTGTACTGGAAACAATATGAGACTCCTATCTGTGCCGCTAATGTTTTATTTGTTAGCTGTACTACACATACAAATCATTATATCATAAGCTTACTTTCACTTCAGATTCCCTTTAAGTGATGGCTCTTGCAGGACAGGGTTTCTATTTTAGCTATAGGTGTCCTGAAAGATTCGTAAAAAAATTTTTATTGGTAAGTAACTCTTGTCATCTTCCAGGGAAACGGCAGCTAAGATAGTAATGCTGGGAGACTCTGATAGTCGTCCCTTTTTTGGGGACATATTATGCAGAACAACAACAGGTCTGCTATCCCAGGAATAATAAAACAAAAAATATATTAAACCCATTTTATTTTAAACTGAATAATCACAGAAAAGCTGTGAATTCACATCACAGTTACTGCAAGTCAGATCAGTTTAAAGTGGACCTGAACTCAGAACTTCCCCTCTGCTCTAAAATATACACAACAGTATAATAACCTTTAAAGAAAAACATTCCTTTGTTACAGCTGATACAAATCCTGCAATAAATCTGCAGTGTATCTACTTCCTGCTTTCATGGAAGCAGACATAAGGTTATCATCCAGCGTTTACAAATTAGCTGCTCTGCCGTGGCAGTCAGCTGACACAGCAGTGTGATCAAATTACAATTTGTGATTAATCACAGATGGGGGGATTAGACAGGCAAAACTCTCCAAATACATACAGGGTGGATTTCTCTGTGTTCCCCTTCTGTCCTGTGCAAGAGTTCAGGTCCACTTTAAGCTGGTTTCTGATTGGCTGCTACAACTTGCTGCTTGATCAACCATTTGATTAGATCATTTTCTCATATCGGGGGAAAGCCGATTTATTCTAGTCTGGTCTATTGATGAAAATTGCCTGATAACTGGTCGAATCGACCAATTTACTTGATTGTGCAAAGTAGAAAATAACGACCGCTGTTCATATGGTTTCAATCATCTCAGAATGGATTTTTGGTTTCAGAGCGTGGAGGAGAAACATTGGTCACCTCGATTAGTGCCACAGAATGGCCAGGTTCTCGCTTGTATTGTGTGAGCCTCTGTTTGATCAATTTTCAGTTGACCACACTGTTCTTGATTGCCCAATAAAATTGATCACTTAATCGCTTGGTGGAAAGTCAAGTAATGTATGGGCACTTTCTGGGGTTTTATAAATTATCATATAGGATCATCATAATAATTGGGCTAATGGAGGCCAGCAATGGTGCGTTTTCCAGCAAATTTTCAATAAGATCATTCAGATTGAAAGAAAATATTGCATTTAACTGATCCACAGCGTAGAATCTAAACTTTTCACGATATCTAAACCAGTTGCGATTGTATCTGTGAAAATAAATCAGCCACGCCGATTGGCTAAGTCCAATCACTATTGCGCAACATTTTAAATACATGTAAAGACCGGTGATGCTCAAATCCGGATCCGGGAGACGCCCGGATAGTTGCTATCCGGATATCTCCCAGTAAACCTGTGCGGGGTGAGCGGGGGTCAATCTTACCTGTCTGACGTCTTCTTCGTCCGTCCCTGGCGCCTCCCACGATGCAGTCCATGCGCATCACGTGACTACAAACACTTCCTCCTTCAACCTGGAAGGAGGAAGTGTTTGTAGTCACGTGACCGCCGCGTGGAAAGCATCGTGGGAGGTGCCAGGGACGGACGAAGAAGACGTCAGACAGGTCAGATTGATCCAAACTCCTCCCCCTTTACTGGGAGATATCCGGATAGCAACTATCCGGGTGTCTCCTGGATCCGGATTTGAGCATCACTGGTAAAGACATACTAAATGGAAAAACATACTTTTTCTCCTATGTTGCTGTTACTTACAGTAGGTAGTAGAAATCGGACAGAACCAACAGTTTTTGGACTAGCCCATCTCCTCAGGGGGGATTCTAAGTGTTTTCTTTATCTTCAAAAGCACCTGGTGAATGGCAGTTACTCAGTCCAACTGCCACAATAGTGCATAAACAGGTAGAGAGGCAGCCTGCTCGTTTGGACAGATCCTTTCCAGGGAGTGCTTTTGTAAAGAATAAATAAAAAAAAATACCCTGGATCCCCCATAAAGAGATGGGCTAGCCCAAACCCTGTCAGTTCTGTCAGATTTCTATTACCTTCTGTAAGTGACAGCAACAAAAGAGAAAAGTTAATTTATAGCACATTTTACTCCGGAAGAAAAGTACTTATTTGTATGTGTTTACATGTATTTAAAATTTTAATTTTTTCCGCAATAGTGGTCCTTAAAGTAAACTATCGATGATGCGATTGTGCAGGATTGACTGAGCAGCTTTGATAGCTTTGCTAACTTCATACAATACGATCTGAAAGATCTGATTGAACAATACAATCATTCGCTGCAAATTATAACACTTATGGGCCCCTCCTGCCAGTGTAGAAGAATGAGCAGAAGCACTCCCGGTCAGTTACCTCTCCACCATGTGCGTCTGATCCAAGGACAGCCCGTCAATCGCGGTGCATTCTGGACACTTGAACTTCTTCCTTGGCGTGACCTGTGGGAACAGCGGGAATAAGTGTTGGGGGCAGGGAGGGGACAAGCGACAGATGACACATTGTTTACACAGCACTGGACATCTCTTTGTTACGATACGCGGGGTGGCTGGACGCTACACGGATAGGGTGGCTCGCGGATAAGCCGGGGATGCAATGAAAACAGCCTGCGGATCTGCCTCGCGCTTCTCCTCCGAGTCAAAAGGAAAAAAAAAAAAAAAGCCCTGGCGATGACAAGCCTCCTAATTCCCTTTTAATGACTTCTCACACTGCTAAGGTCCCTATATAAACATCAGATGGCTGCGCAGAGTGTACCCTGTCAGCCGCCACATCGGATGAAACGCGTAGTGCCCCTGCCAGCCCCTCGATTACAAGGTAAGCCCCGCGGCATGGAGACCAGGGCATTGCTTCGGGAGCACTGGCAAGACACCAGGGTTGCCAGCCTACGGCGGCCATCACAAGCCGAGAGGAGTCATGTGATGTGGGGCAGCGGTGACACCACAGGAAATGAATGTGCGAAGGGCTCGCGATCAAAGCGATGGCCGCCGCGTCGCAGAGACCCCGGTAATTCTGGGGATTGGGGAAGATAATTGCCAGATCTCTTCTAAATGAGCATTTGTGAGGAGAGAAATGTGTAATTAACATTCTCCGAATCAGCTGTCCCTGAAAGACAGATGGCCGTCTATATAGGGCTCCAGCTCATTCCGGGCCTAGGAGGCGACAATGGCGTGACTTGGCGACCACAGAAACACAGCGTTTCGCTACTCTCGAAATGAGAGGTGTCAACAAGTGTTAATGAGACAAAGGTCAGGCCACGAAAGCAAAGCGTGGCCACAGACGTGAGCCACGTACAGACGTGAAATACAAGCCATCCAAGACGAGGTCAATAACCGTTTTGGGTGTCCGTATCGAGAACGGTGAGGATACTCTACTGCTGTCCGAATAACCTTTTCTATTGGAGGCACCTTGACAAAACGTTATCAGAAAGATTGTTGTAATAATCACCTGCTGAGTGAGGGGCAGGGGATCAAAACAACTATTTTATTGGACACTCAAAATGACAACGCGTTTCGCAGGGCTTATGCGCTTCTTCGGGTCATGGGTACAGAGTGTGTCTTGGTGTACAACACAGCAGACTCATAACATCTATTCTACTTATCAGGGAGGGATCCACACACTGCATATAAACTATTAATATATATGCAGCACGGTGACGTATTGGTTAGCACTCTTGCCTTGGAGCGCTGGGTGCCCGGTTCGAATACCAGCCCCGGAACTATCTGCATGGAGTTTGTAGGTACTCCATATGTCTGTGTGGGTTTCCTCTGGGCTCTCTGGTTGCCTCCCTAATCCCAAAAACATACAGATAAGTTAATTGGCTTCCCCCTAAATTGGTCTTAGACATATGACTGTGGTAGGGAGTAGATTGTGAGCTACTCTGAGGGGCAATTAGTGACAAGACAATGTACTCTGTACAGCGCTGCAGCAGATGTCGGCGCTATATAAATAATAATAGATTTCAGCTCGACCTCTATGTAACCAACGCTGCAGAGCCGGCTGATGGGCTCCCCTGGTCTCCCTTCCCCGGGGACCCCTGGAGAGTACCGGCAGGGCTCCGCACTCCCCTGTCCGCCAGCATGCCTCCTGCCTGTGTCCAGCTGTCTGCATCCCCGCTGGCCGTCTGATCTCTGTGACCCAGTGTAATCACATAACGGAGGTGCCAAGTAGGCCAGATTTATCAATGCATTACCGACAGTTTTTTCTTCTTAAACTCTTCTAATCAGCAGGGAGAACAGTTCTGTATGATAATAAGAAACTTCTTAAATCCTAGGTCAGTGATAGGCAAACTTGGCTCTCCAGCTGTTAAGGAACTACGAGTACCACAATGCATTACAGGAGTCTGACAGCCACAGTCATGATTCATAAAAGTAAATGCATTGTGAGACTTGTAGTTCCTTAAAGGGAACCAGAGAGGAATAAAATGTGAAAATAGAAAAAGGCTTTTATACATACCTGGGGCTTCTTCAAGCCCATAAGCCTGGATCGCTCCCACGCCGCCATCCTCCGCTTCCTCTACCGTCGCTACCGGGTCCCGTCACTTCCGGCGGATGAGGCCAATTCTCCGCATTACAGGTTCTCCTTCCATACCCTTACGCATGCAGCTGCGCAGTAGGCAGCCGCAAGCGTAAGTGTATGGAGGAAGCCCCTGTGATGCGGAGAATTGGCCGCGTCCGTCAGCCGACTGGCGGTAATGACGGGACCCGGTACCGGCGGATCCAGGCAGCGGAGGACGGCGGCGTGGGAGCGATCCGTGCGTATGGGGCTGGGGGAAGCCCCAGGTATGTATAAAAGCTTTTTTTTAATCCTCTCTGGTTCTCTTTAACAGCTGGAGAGCCAAGTTTGCCTATCACTGTCCTGTCCTAGGTAATAGCAGCAGTTTAGCATGAATTTCTAGAGCTGCACTACAGTTAAGAAAAGAGCAAATCCATCACTAAACTGCTGCAGATTAAGAAGTGCTTGATAGCAGTTCTACAGACTGTGCAGTAGTGCAGACTAGACATGATTTGTGAGGTGCTCCTCCCTCCTGCTGAATTCCTCCTCAGTGACTGCCAGTATCAATACAGGAGATGTATTGGTTACCTCAGTAAAAGCAATTCCGCTTATACACTGCACTGTCAGAGACCTTCCTAGCTCCTCCTATTTTACAACAGTTTAAGAAGGAATCTGCACTATCTAATGATTTCTTAGGCTGTCTGAGACAGTTCTGCACGGATTTCTAAAAACCTACCAATATTTTGTCTCAGACACTGTTGATAAATGTGCCCCACAGAGAGCAGGTGGCCAGCCCGGGGCTAGAGACAGAACACTGCCACCCGGACAGGTGAGATCGCTCAGCTCTGGATTGACAGGGAGCACTATAAGATGAGGGGGGAAAGACAACAGGGCAGGTCTGTAAGCTGTACATCTACTGCAGCGCCATTTTCCATCAGGAGCAATCGATCATTTTGATAGGTTTCAGCTGGAAATCAATCGAAATGATGATCAGGTGGCCATGCTGGGACATCAATCTACGAGATTCCTTCACAGTAATTGAATTTGCTAGGAAAATCGATTAGTGTTTGGACACCGATTTCTCTTTTATATTTGTTTTTTTAAGCTAGTGAAACTGGAGTAATGCCGGTGTTGTGTCTGATTACGCTGCCTGCTGATTTGCGCTGCCCCGCATGTGCAGTAGGAGACCGTGCGGCCACATTTCCTATTGAATGATGCTGCTGGTGGTAAAATACTAAATATCTCCGCTCCCCCACCTCTTACACTCCCCAAATTTTCAGGGTAGGGAGGGGACCCCCCGAACGACCTCTATACCAAATTGCAGCCCCCGAGCCCCGCTGGTTCCCGAGATAGGTTTCTCTAATCTATCTCCTGAACCAGCGGGTCTCGGGGGCTGCAATTTGGCATAGAGGTCGTTCGGGGGGTCCCCTCCCTACACAGAAAATTTGAGGAGTGTAAGAGGTCTGGGAGCGGAGATATTTAGTATTTTACCTCCAGCAGCATCATTATCTTCACACTGAGCATGCGTGCTACTCAGTGTGGGAGGAGCTTCCGGGCAGCGCAATCAGACATTACACCGGAACTCAGTGGAATCGCCAGATATCTGCCCAAGTGAAACGCTTCCTCTCATAAGAAATCAGCGAGCAGTACTTCAGCTCTGTGGCAGTATAATGACCATGATCTTTCCTATCCTCCCTGATGGTTCAGTAGCTGTCAGCCCTAGCAATGTCTGTGGGGTGGCGGTGACCATTGTTCCTTGTGGTCTATTGGTCAGGGCTTCTCGTAATTTGTACATATGACACTTTACACTTTAAAGTGGGATTGTCAGCCACAAAATCAAATTCCATTTACCCACTGCTCAGTTTATTATGCAGTCTACATTCTGATCCTGTATTGAAAACATTCCAATATAACCATAAAGGTTTCTGCTGTAATAAATCTTTTCTCAGTCAGCCTGGCTCTATTTGGTACATTGCAGAGGAGAGGGAAGCTTGTTATCTCCCCTTCCCACATTCCTGCTCCTCACTGATTGGCTGAGCGCAGTTCAGTGTGACAGGAGGCTGAGATAGGAAATACACCTCACCCCTCTGCAGAAGCTGCTGAAATACAATCTATGCTGTGCTCCCAAAAGCAAACTAAATATGTCAGAGCAGTGTCTATAGAGCTCAGTGGGCAGGGGGTTGGCAATCTATACACCATTTCAGACAGGAGAAAAAAATAATAATAAGAAGATAAGAATAAGATTGGACTGTGTTCAGCAAGAGGCAGTAAAGATGGAAAATGCCTGGAAACCTTTCTATTTACTGTATACAATTCGCTAAAATCAAAATGTGGACAGTATAATAAATATGTTATGATAGTAGAACAAGTATTTATCTATTTATATAAGTATTTTTTTTCCTGGGATGGAATGGCTGTCCAGCTGCTTTAATTTTTCCTCAACCCCCAAAAGAAATAAAAAAAAAAATATAAAGGGGGAAAGAAAAGGTTACACACTTACTTTGATTGGAGCTTTGCCCGTCACATTGGCAACCAAGAAGTTCATGGCGATGTCCTCGCAGTTCATGTGCGCGTCCACCCAGTTCTTTATGTCTCCAGGCATCTTGTAAGTGTACATGTAGTTGAAGTACTGCATATGGGCGAGGGGAGGGACAGAAGAGCAATCTGCATTAATCTGCCAGTTGGTTAGCAATCCCCTTTGCACTATACTGAGGGGGCGGGACTTGCAGTTCACCTGAAGTAGCTGGAACAACTTAAAGGGGAACTGAAGAGAGAGGTATATGGAGGCTGTCATGTTTATTTCCTTTTAATCAATACCAGTTGCCTGGCAGCCCTGCTGGTCTATTTCTCTGCAGTAGTATCTGATTAAAACCAGAAACAAGCATGCAGCTAGTCTTGTCAGATCAGACTTATAAGTCTGAAACGCCTGATCTGCTGCATGCTTGTTCAGGGGCTATGGCTAATAGTATTAGAGGCAGAGGATCAGCAGGGCTGCCAGGCAACTGGTATTGTCTAAAAGGAAATAAACATGACAGCCTCCATATACCTCTCTCTTCAGTTCCCCTTTAAAGGGATACTGTAGGGGGGGTCGGAGGAAAATGAGTTGAACTTACCCGGGGCTTCTAACGGTCCCCCGCAGACATCCTGTGTTGGTGCAGCCACTCCCCAATGCTCCGGCCCCGCCTCCGGTTCACTTCTGGAATTTTAGACTTTAAAGTCTGAAAACCACTGCGCCTGCGTTGCCGTGTCCTCGATCCCACTGATGTCAATAAGAGCGCACAGCGCAGGCCCAGTATGGTCTGTCCCTGCGAAGTACGCTCCTGGTGACATCAGCGGGAGCGAGGACACGGCAATGCAGGCGCAGTGGTTTTCTGACTTTAAAGTCAGAAATTCCAGAAGTGAACCGGAGGCGGGGCCGGAGCATCGGTGAGTGGCTGCACGGGCACAGGATGTCTGCGGGGGACCGTTAGAAGAACCGGGTAAGTTCAGCTTATTTTCCCCCGACCCCCCTACAGTATCCCTTTAAAGAGTACCTGTAACCAAGGATTGAACTTCATCCCAATCAGTAGCTGATACTCCCTTTCCCATTAAAAATCTTTACCTTTTCTCAAATAGATCATCAGGGAGGCTGTGTGGCTGATATTGTGCTGAAACCCCTCCCACAGTGTGATGTCATGACCATGTGTATGTTATATATGTATGTATGTATGTATGTATGTAAGAAGAGGACCTGCAGGCCCATTGTGGATCACACAACATGAACAAATTACATGGCGAACATCATTTCTTGATTTCTCTTCTATTTTTTTAACTTCTCACTTTGCAATGTTTTTTAATCTACCAACTAGAGACTGGTCAGGTAGCAGAGGCCTTAAAGAGAAACTCCAACCTAGAATTGAACTTTATCCTAATCAGTAGCTGATACCCCCTTTTACATGAGAAATAGAATGATTTTCACAAACAGACCATCAGGGGGCGCTGTATGACTGATTTTGTGCTGAAACCCCTCCCACAAGAAGCTCTGAGTACCGCGGTACTCTGGGCAAACTGCCACAATGTAACAATGTTCACAGACAGGAATTAGCTGTTTACAGCTGTCTCTAACAGCCAAAACAGCTAGGAGCAGCTACATAACCTGCCCACAGTAACAATGTCACCATGTAATACATGTCAGAATGTAAATCGGGGAGAGGAAAGATTTTACAATGAGCAAACACTGACTAAATCATTTCTACATAATTATGGTAAAAAATGAAGCACTTTTTTTACTACATTATTTTCACTGGAGTTCCTCTTTAAGCTTGTAAGGAAAGGTGCAATACTTCAGGCGAGTTTTAACGGGATCAACCCGATTCAAAACGTCCTGCCTAAAGAGATACCTAACATGGTGTAATACTATAAGATTTACAGGTATTGACACTATGGCCTCAATTCACTAAGTAGTTTAGACTAGTCTACAGATGGTTTTTAGTCTATTGATGGTTTGGTGTAATGTTTTAGACCTGTTTTTTGACCTGGTTTAATGCTGAATACACACGTTGAGATTTCCCGTTCGATTCCCGGGATCGAATCGATTATTTCCAACATGTTCGATTTGGATTTCAATCGTTTCTGCCGTCGATTTGGCATATTTAACATGCAAATCGACGGCAGAAACTATCAGAATCCGAATCGAGCATGTTGAAAATAATCGATTCGATCCGTTTGATCCCGGGAATCGAACGGGAAATCTCAACGTGTGTATTCAGCATAACATTTAGTAATGACACAATTCACAGAGGCAAACAAGGAGTGACCACGCCCACTTTTTCTGACAGAGATTAGACCAGCTGATTTCTGTAAAGTAATTCTGTGAGGTATTTTAGATGCGAGGATGGAACCTTTTGAATTAATTATGCAGGAGTTTAATTGTATGCAGAGGAGAGCTCATCAGAGGAGAAGGATGTCAGTCATAGCTACTAGTTTGTGAATTGCATCTTTTGATGATCATTTCCCCTGCTTTACCCACCTAATTAGGTAAAGTTATTGAAAAGGCTGTCAATCTGCAACTTGAAACCAGGCTGTCAGTAAACAACATCCTGGACCCTCTACAATCTGGCTTTAAGAAACACCACAGCTGTGAAACAGCCCTCATCCAAGTCTGCAACGATCTGCTCATGGCAAGGGACAGAGGGGAATGCTCCATCCTAATCCTGTTGGATCTCTCAGCGGCTTTTGATACAGTTGACCATAAAATCCTGCTTAACAGACTGCAGGAGTACTGTGGCATCAGTGGATCAGTCCTCCAGTGGTTCAGATCATTCCTGACTGACAGAACACAGAGAGTATCCCTAGGACCTATAATGTCCAAACCTGCACCTCTACAATTCGGAGTGCCACAAGGATCAATCCTATCCCCTCTACTGTTTGCAATCTACATGTTGCCAATCGGTACACTTATCCAACGACATGGCCTGACGTACCACTGCTACGCCGATGACACACAGCTATACCTGTCCTTCAAACCTGGTGGAACAGACCCTACCCCAAAAATAAACTCTTGCTTAGCTGAGCTTCAGGCATGGATGAATGATAACTGGTTGAAACTGAATGCTGACAAAACTGAGGTCCTGTTTGTCCAAAGCCAGTGCTCGCCATCAAAACAGCTCTATCCTAAAGCAACACCAATCAGGATTGGGAATTCAGACATAAACAGCTCCAACCTTGTGCGCAGCCTTGGCGTACTAATCGTTGGGGAATTGAGTTTCAGAAACCAAATTTCATCTGTAGTTAAATCTTCCTTCTTTCATCTGAAGAACATTGCAAAGATTAAACATCTGATTCCCCCAGAGGATCTTCCAACCCTAGTCCACGCCTTCATCACATCACGGCTGGACTACTGCAATGCCCTTTATGCTGGCCTCCCCAAAAAAGACCTGCGTCGCCTGCAATTAGTGCAGAATGCTGCTGCCAGATTGCTAACAAACCAGCCTCGCTACTGTCACATTACACCGATCCTTCGCTCACTGCACTGGCTACCAGTAGAATGGAGAATACTCTTCAAGATTGGACTGCTGACATTCAAATCCCTGCACAATCTGGGCCCTGGATACATGAAGGACTTGCTGAAGCTGCACCACACCTCTCACAACCTCAGATCAGCAAGTTCTATAAACTTGGTCACTCCCAGAGTGCACCTCAAAAAATCTGGAGACAGAGCCTTCTGTCATGCTGCCCCTACTCTTTGGAACTCCCTACCACACCCAGTAAAGACAGCACCATCCCTGGAGCTATTCAAATCCAGACTGAAAAGCCACCTGTTTAGCCTGGCATTTCCAGATTTATAAAATGTCTTCCTCTGTACCACGATGGTCGGAGCCATGCTTATGCGCTTTGAGTCCCACGGGAGAAAAGCGCTTTACAAATGTTATTTGTTGTTGTTGTTGTTGTAATTACCAAATGGTTTAGACCAAATCATCAGTAGACTAAAAACCATCAGTAGACTAGTCTAAACTGCTTAGTGAATTGAGGCCAATGACTCTGCGATATTACCCTATTCACATTCTGGGATATAAATGAGGAAGCATTTAGACCAGGCTGGGTGTACATTGCTCTACATACATATTTATCCATATCTGCATTTAAAATAAGTCAAGAGGAAAATAATGCAAACAATGCTGGCAAAGTGCGGTAATGAAATCTCGGAAATCACCAACACCAATTAGCATCACGTTAATTTCAGGCACAGGAACACTGGAGAATTTTAAAGGCACCCTTGGGAGACGCTGAGCGCTGGCCGAGGTATGCGCTGGAATACGCGAGGGGGCCGCGCACTCGCCAAAGAATGCGCTATGCCAGGTGATGGACAACAGCGATTCCCAGTGACAGGTGTTACTCGATCTGTACAATTGTGAAATAAAACGGTAAACGCAATGACTGAGCAAAATATCTGAGCAACAGTCATTACTGCCAAATAAGCATTCTCTTCTCTTTTCAAAGCCCATCTAAAATTATTTATATAGAAAAATACACAACAGCTAGTGGTGACCATGCCAGCACTGTCCTGCCTAGTATCGCTCCCTGCTGCATGCTTCCTCTACGGTATAACAGTTTGCACTCAAAGAAGTCCGCGTTTCTCACTTAAGCTCTATACTCACCCGACAATGGGTTGGTGGATGCTCCCTGCGACGCCTCCCGATGATTGAGGTTACCCAATCCATCTTCCTGCTCGCGGGCACATGATGGGCACAAGCAAGTGTTCAAACAATCGCAGCAGTTTGCAATCTTAACCACTTAACGACCAGCTAACGCCGATAGGCGGAGGCTGGTCGTTTGTGGTTTTTCTTGGAAATGGCCGCTCGTTCGAGCAGCCGTTCCATGTCAGTTCACGGAGGGTGTCTCCGTGAATAGCCTGCGAGCCTCCGATCGCGGCTCACAGGCTGATTGTAAGAAATCCTGAGGAGCCCCCCCCCGCTTGGCCACACGGTGTGGCGGCGATCAGACCCCCCCAGCAGGTCATCCCCCTAGTGGAGGGGAAGTCTGACCGCCCTGCCTAAACCACGATCTGTGCTGCGGGCTGGAGAGCCCACGCAGCACAGATCAACCAAGCACAGCCCGGTCCTTAAAGATTTGATTCGCTGTGACGGTCTCTGTCACCACGCGTTCTAAAGCGTACCCACCTCGCGGGAACGATCGCTCGTCTCTCACAAAAATGGCCGGTTGTTAAATTGCGAGGTGCCTTTAGAATTAGAACGGAGTCACCGGTGCTCATTTCTGGCAGGTCCTTCCACTCACAGACTGACAGACCTGCAACGCACGCCACTTACATAGTTACATAGTTATTTGGGTTGAAAAAAAGACAATTGTCCATCGAGTTCAACCAAAGAACAAAGTACACCACCAGCCTGCTCCCTTACATATCCCTGTTGATCCAGAGGAAGGTGAAAAACCCTTACAAGGCATGGTCCAATTAGCCCCAAAAGGGAAAAAATTCCTTCCCGACTCCAGATGGCAATCAGATAAAATCCCTGGATCAACACCACCACTGTATCAACACCACTGGGACTTACCATTATGGATGTCTTTTAATGCAAGGAAAGCATACAAGCCCCCTTTAACCACTTGAGGACCACAGTGGTAAACCCCCCTAAAGACCAGGCCAATTTTAACTAAAATGGCCACTGCAGCTTTAAGGCCAAGCTGCAGGGCCGCACAACACAGCACACAAGTGATCCCCCCTTTTCCCCCCACCACCAGAGCTCTCTGATGGTGGGGTCTGATCACCTCCCCAGGTGTTTTTTTTTTTTTTTTTTTAAATAAATATTTGAGTGTTTTTTAAACAAAATGTACTTTTTTTTTCTTATTCCCCTCCCTCCCTGCAGTCAGGTAATCACGCGATCGCATGTCATAGGCTTCAGCCTATGAGAGCCGATCGCTTTCTTGTTCCCCAGGGGGACATCTGTGTCACACGGCTGTCCCCAGTACAGCGCTGCTGCTGATCGCAGCGCTGTACTATGTGTGAAGACGGCGGTTTCACCATCTAACAGTCTCCCGAGCGGCAATCGGCGCTCGGAGACTGAAGGCGGGGTGGAGCTCCGCCCCCAAGCAGGAGATGCGCGCGCACCCTGCGCGTGATCTCCTGCAAAACAGAGCCCCAGGACTTGACGTTAATCGGCGTTAGGCAGTCCTGAGGCTGCCGCCGCGGCCAAGCCCATTGGCGACAGCCGGTCGGCAGGTAGTTAAATACAGATATAGAATTTGCCATAACTACTTCCTGTGGCAATGCATTCCACATCTTAATCACTCTGATGGTGTAAAGAACGCTTTCCTAAATAAATGTCTAAAACGTTTTTCCTACATGCGCAGATCATGTCCTCTAGTCCTTTGAGAAGGCCTAGGGACAAAAAGCTCATCTGCCAAGCTTTTATATTGCCCTCTGATGTATTTATACATGTTAATTAGATCCCCTCTAAGGCGTCTTTTCTCCAGACTAAATAAACCCAGTTTATCTAACCTTTCTTGGCAAGTGAGATCTTCCGTCCCTCGGATCAATTTTGCTGCTTGTAATAAAGTTTACTATGCTAGGAGGTACTTGGTGATTACAGGGTTTTAAAAGGGGTACATACCAATAAAATGGTGAGAAACAAGTCTAAAGCTGGCCATACACTGGCCTGATTTACCGCCATTTCGACAGCAGATTTGATCATTGGGATCGAATCTGCTGCCAATCGTTCGCGCTACACGCCGAATTTCGATTCATTTCGTCCGATCCCGTCGATCGCGCCGTGCGGAAAATTACCGTCGATCGCCCGCGGGTAAAGAGCGCATCGCTAGCGGCGTTCGAGTGCCCGACGACTGACGCAATAGAGCCCGCATACATTACCTGCTCCGCCGGCGCGACTGCCCCCGCTCGTCTACGCTCTTCTCCGCTCTGGTCTCCGGCATGCCTTCACTTATTCCTGCCCGGCAGGAATTTTAAACAGTAGAGGGCGCTCTACTGTTTAAACTTTCTGCCGGGCAGGAAGAAGTGAAGCATGCTGGAGCCGGAGACCAGACCAGAGCGGAGAAGAAGAGCGGAGAGAGACCCGGGAGGCACGCCGGCGAAGCAGGTAATGTATGCGGCGGCGGGGGGGGGGGAGCGGCGGCAGCAGCACCACCACCACAACAGATTGTGATCGGTTTCAGGCTGAAATCGGTTCACAATCTGTTTGCAGTAAAGGTAGCCATACGATCCCTCTCTGATCAGATTCGATCAGATAGGGATCTGTCTGTTGGTCGAATCTGATGGCAAATCGACCAGTGTATGGCCACCTTAAGCCATGGACCCTGAACAAGCATGCAGATTAGATGTCAATGACACAAATGACAAGATTAGCTGCATGCTTGTTTGAGGTGTGTGATTTGGACCCTACTGACCAGAAAGATCAGCAGCACTGCCAGGCAACTGGTATGGTAGCTTCCATAGGTCTCTCACCTCGGGTTACTTTTAAACATTTATGAACTTGTTGCCGTTTTGCCTTTCTTTGGACTGCTTTTGGTTGGTGGTAACCACTGCATACCAGTAACACCCCATAACATCAGGTACTCTGACCCAGATAATTTAAACACACCTTAAAGAGAAACTCCAACCAAGAATTGAACTTTATCCCAATCAGTAGCTGATACCCCATTTTACATGAGAAATCTATTCCTTTTCACAAACAGACCATCAGGGGGCGCTGTATGGCTGATATTGTGGTGAAACCCCTCCCATAAATTCTGAGTACTTACTCTTGGCAGTTTCCTGTCTGTGAACCTTGCTGTATTGTGGGAAATAGCTGTTTACAGCTGTTCCCAACTGCCAAAACAGCATGCAGCAGCTACATCACATGCCAGCAGTAAAAATGTCACCATGTGGTAAGTGCCAGAATGTAAATCAGGGAGAGGAAAGATTTTACAATGGGCAAACACTGACTAAATCATTTATACATAATTATTGTAAAAATGAAGCACTTTTTTTATTACATTACTTTCACTGGAGTTCCTCTTTAAGTGAGAGGCATATGGAGGCTGCCATATTTATTTCCTTTTAAACAATGCACATTGCCTGGCTGCCCTGCTGTTCCTCCGCTTCTAATACTTTTAGCCATAGACCCTGAACAAGCATCAGGTGCTCTGACTGAAGTGTGGCTGGATTAGCTGCATGCTTGTTTCAGATCTGTGATTCAGATGCTGACCAGAAAGATCAGCAGGACTGCCAGGCAACTGGTATTGCTTAACAGGAAATAAACTTGGCAGCCTCCATGCACCTCTCACTTCAGGTGTGCTTTCAATGAAAGCTTTCAGGCAGTTTCCTCTTTTCTGCCATGGTCCACCCTCCAAACTGCTCCCCCAGGAAACACCAGCATTCATGACGGTTCCTATGCTATTCATATGATGGGCAATGGAGAACAGCTCACGGCAGAAGCTCGAATTTGTGTCGCACACATCACATGTATGGATATTATGGAACGGTACCTACCTTGTGATAGAACGCAGCTCCGGTCAGCACCATGGACACCTCATTGGTCCACTCCGACTCGTACTTCCACTTGTTCATCTCGTGGTCCCACAGGTGGAGGCGGCCCGGGTAACCCACCAGCCGGTCAGGAAACTCCCGCCACACCTGCAAACACAGGAGAGAGAGGCATGAGTGAATGTCAGCTGACAGGAAGTGGAGTGACCACCCCTCCCTTTCACACTGCAGGCGAATACAAATGTAACCAGTTAAAGATCCAACACAGCCGACTGCAGAGAATTCCTGCGCACATCACACTATCATATTCTTGTCACCCGAAGTAAACGCTCATGATTATGTTGTGTGAGGAAAGTTGGTCCAAAATATGCTGACCTCATGAAAACCGGCCATGCCCCAGCAATATTTAACGAATACATTAAAAGGTGGTCATAAATCACTCAATGGCCACCAGATCAACCATCAGATAAATCCCTGTATGATTGAATCTGATCAGAGAGGGATCTATTGCCTGCCCACAGATTACCAATGAATTTCAGCATGCCCCCTCCGCCCAGCCCAAAGTAATGTGACCCCACCCCCTCCGGGCACATGTAGCAGACTCACCAATCAAGCTGTTGGGACTCCTGGCCTTCTCCTGTGTCTTTTTGAATTGCCCCAGTGAGTGTTGATCACTGGCGTAACAATAGGGGCTGCAGCATGAGTGGAGAGCTTTGCACCTTTATTCACCACGGAGGATGCCAATCTGCAAGGGCTTCACATTACTTCCTGTTAAAACAGGAAGTAATGTGAAGCCCTTGCAGATCAGAGACCTCTGGTGGTAAATGAAGGTAATTATAGCTGCTGCCACCGCTGCTGCTGACACTTAGATATATGCAGGAGGGGAGCGCAGAGGGGAGAGCCCGAGGTGAGGGGGGGGGGAACTGTCCCCCCTCCCCGCTGATGTGCAAAGCTCTCCCCTCATGCTGCGACCCCTCCTGCGCCCCCAAAACGGCCATGAGCGGGCCCCAGGGTGGGGGGGGGGCCTGCTCAAATTCTTGCAGGGGGGCCTGGGGACTTCTAGTTACGCCCCTGGTGTCGATACCACGTAACACTGGCACATGTAGTGACATCATTACATGCGGTGGGCATCGTGTGGCACAGGCACTCGTGACAATTTAAAAAGAAAGCAGGCACCAAAGTAGGAGACGATTTGCACCGGCATAACATGTGAGCCTGCACGCAGCTCTCACCTCGGGCGCAGGGATTACACATACAAAAACAAAGCTGGGAAATTTGGGCTCAGAATGAAGCTGAAAAAAAGCTCACCAGCCCCGGGGATGTTACCCCCGGGGCTAGACAAATCCACTCCCTGGTGTGGCTACTCATGAGCAAACGGCATGTCATACAGCATAGACTATTTCTTTTGTGTTTCGTGTATTGCCTGCCTGTCTTCTGCTTGTTCTCATTGTTAACGTCCTAATGTCAATTCTGTCTTTGCTCTATTGCCAATGCCATGTGAGCCACAACCAATTCCGGGTGCGACTTCGGTCGCACTTGGCGAAATAAAGATTCCGATTCTGACCATGCTCCTGCAAAAGTCCCGGTGGCATTAATTACTATTCCTCTACAGCAGCGGTCCTCAAACTAAGGCCCGTGGGCCGAATGCGGCCCCGAGGCTTTTTTTACCGGCCCCACACACACAAAATCTATTACTTATAGATGCGGTCAGCTACATCTTTAAATATTGGTGGTACGCATATAAAATAGCAGTGCTGGCCCCACCCATCCACATGGAAGCCAGAAAGCGGTCATTCGCTGGTTTCCAATCAAATTCCAAATCAGGTGACGCTTCTGTCCAATTGGGACTGCAGGTTGTCACCTGGGTCTGCTCCACTGTCTGGCCTGCAAATACTTCTACATCATTTTATGTACATTCCGGCCCACCAGCAGCCTGAAGTATGTTGAACCGGCCCTCGATCCAAAATGTTTGGAGACCCCTGCTCTACAGGCTGCCGTAGGCTCAGTAGATAAGACGTAACATCTGCCAGCTTGTGGCCAAATTATGCCATTTTTAAAGTGATTTGGCCTCCATGATCTTTTCACGGCGCCTAAATAACTCAGTGCTGCTGCAGCCGTAATGCACATTACAGCCTATAGCGCTCCCAAATTTTCCTGCACCGGTTTTGGGCAGTTTCAATCCCATTAAATGCAAGCAATTTATTGTCCTAGTGTAACATAACGAAATTACACCGATTAATATATGGGCGTCATAACGAAAATCTATCCCAGCACTCCAACTGATATTTGATCAGATTCTATATTGTATCTGCAACCTTATCTATTAAGAGAGACTTACACTAAACATCCAGCTTCAGACACTTCTTCCCCCCCCCCCCCAGAGCGGTGACCGAGAGGCGATGGGGGAGTCGTGTGATAAGTTACTGCGCTCGGATTGGTCGTTACACAGCCGGAAACAAACAGAGCGTCCTTCCTAGTGACCGGTCCTGCGGGGCAGCCTGTATGAGGCAATGCAGGGCGCTGTCAGTACACAGACCCCGGACCCCCCGCTGCAGGAGACAGTCAGAGCTGAGCAGAACACTCAGGGGACAGGTGGGATAAAACCAGCACAGGGTGGGGGGTGTGAAAGATTGGCCATGGTGCCGTAAACAGACGCGTCATCCGCGCTGCCTGCAGCTGGATACAATCAGCCTCCCCTCTCTGTCACTTCATTCATAACCCAACCGCTGACAACAGGATCAAAACTACAGGAAAGCGGGAGCGCGACGCACGGTCATTAGCAGCACCCCTGAATGTTAAACACGCTACTGGCTGCATTAATGGGCCTGATTTAAAGGCTGGGAGGGGAGCGGAGGGGTCAGGTAAGACTCATAGGCGGGGGGGGGGGGGGGGGGGGCTTGTGAGAGCAGCGGTCACTCAAATTAAAAGCCAAAGAAAATAATTAAAGGACAACTGAAGTGAGAGGGATATGGAGGCTGCCATATTTTTGAACAATACAGATTGCCTGGCAGTCCTGCTTATCCTCTGCTTCTGATACGTTTATACATAGACCCCGAATAAGCATGCAGATCAGGCTCTGACAGAAGTGTGATTAGCTGCAGGCTTGTTTTAGGTATGCGATTCAGACACTACTGCAGCAAGAGAGATCACCAGGCCACTGGTATGGTTTAAAAAGAAATAAATATGGCAGCCTCCACATCCCTCTCACTTCAGCTGTCCTTAAAAGCGGACCTGAACTCAGAACAACTTCTCTGCTCTAAAAGATACGTAACAGCATAACAACCTTTACAGAAAAAAAATGTCTGTTACAGCTGATACAAATCCTGCAATAAATCTGCAGTGTGTCTACTTCCTGCTTTCAAGGAAGCAGACATATTATTAACATCCTGTGTTTACAAATTAGCTGCTCTTCCGTGGCAGAGGAGATTTCTGAACTGATAAAGCTGAGAGATCAAATTACAGTTGTGATTAGTCACAGATGAGGGGGAATTAGACAGGCGAAACTCTCTAAATACATACAGGGTGCATTTCTTTCTGCTTTCCTTCTGACCTGTGCAAGAGTTCAGCTCCACGTTAAAGGATACCCCAACTGAAATGTGACATAATGAGATAGACATGGGTATGGACAGTGCCTAGCACACAAATAACTATGCTGTGTTCCTTTTTTATTTCTCTGCCTGAAAGAGTTAAATATCAGGTATGTAAGTGGCTGACTCAGTCCTGACTCAGACAGGAAGTGACTACAGTGTGACTCTCACTGATAAGAAATTCCCCTTTTTTACCTCTTTCTTGCTCTCAGAAACCATTTTCTGCTAGGAAAGTGTTTTATAGTTGGAATTTCTTATCAGTGAGGGTCACACTGTAGTCACTTCCTGCCTGAGTCAGGACTGAGTCAGCCACTTGCATACCTTATATTTAACTCTTTCAGGCAGAAAAATAAAAAAAGGAACACAGCCTAGTTATTTGTGTGCTAGGCACTGTACATACACATGTCTACCTCATCATGTCACATTTCAGTTGGGGTATCCTTTAAAATAACAATACAGTCCTCATTGCACTATTCTGTCCTAGCAGATCACCAATGAACAGGCCTGTGCCCACTAGTGTGGAATACGCAGTGTTTACTCGCGTCCGAGCTGGATGGGGAAATGCTTCTTATTTAGAGTATAGTTTTGCCGTATGAACCGCATGCCGGAGTGATTTTTACCGCGTGGCGCAGCTATAGCGATTGAAGCGATTCGGCTGCTGCTTTGCAACAGCACGGGGTGCCGCGACAAATTCAGAAACGGACACAACACCACAGTGGAAATGGGCCCACAGACAATAAGATGCTAAGGCTTCGGGCTTGAGTGGAAACAATGCATACAGGAGAGAAACAAAATGCAAAACCTGCATAGATGCAATGCTGAAGGACCCCATCAGTAAGGGCCCGTTCACTCTTGTGATTGCAAGTTTGCGGTGCCGTAGTTCGCCATTTTGGCCTTGCAATTTCGTGTGATCGCTCCAAAGATGCTATGTGCAGCGCGTCTGACATTTTATACAAATCACAACGCTGCAGTGTGAATAGCTTCATTGAAATACACTGCCGTACATCGCCAGCGATCAGCGAAGCTCTCATAAAAACGCTCTGCTGTGAATGGGGCCCAACGCAGAGCAGCGGACACAGCATATACCGAGGACCACGTTATCTGTAACATTTTAGATGTATTGACTTGTCTGCTCAGGATCCTCAAATAACACTTGGATTGGGAACACAAGACATACTACGTAACGCTCCCTCTCATTCCGCGGGGGGAGGGGGGCCAATAAAAAGCATCTCCAGCCAGCATGAAGCCATGTGGAAAGACGTATCGCCTGGGTTTCCCACAGAACCAGGGGTCAGGAAGCTGGCACTTGTGCCACCATTGCCCAACTCTCTGGGGACTGATAACAGCTACGAGGAACAAACCCCCGATCGCCAGAGAACCTCTCCATGCTGCTGCTCCAAAGCCTACATCGTTACAGTAACCTACATTCCCTTCGTTTTTCTGTCTGTCCTACATCGTCAACCCAACATACATTTCACTGACGTACCTGTCTCCTACTCCCACCCTCCTAGTGCCTACCAATAGCACCCTCTACTATTGCATAACACTAACCCTTCCTACTAATGCCTACACCAGTGTTTCTCAAACCTGTCCTCGTGACTCCCCAGCAGTGCATTGTTTGCAGGCAACCTCACTTATGCAAAGGTGGGGTAATTAGTGTCTCAGCTTGGTGGAGTCCATGTAACTGAGACTCTAATTCCTCCACCTGTGCATAAGTGAGGTTGTCAGTAAAACATGCACCGCTGGGGAGTCACGAGGACAAGTTTGAGAAACACTGGCCAACACCAACCAACCACTTCTAGTGCCTAACACTAACCTAAACCCTTTTACCTATGCTCGTAGGCTGGCTCGACGCGTAGTTGTGGTTATTATGTTGGTGCGCTGGCCAGGGTATTGCTGGGAGATCACACGGGGGAAGGGATGGGGGTTCAGGGCACAGCGATGTCCTTCCCACAGGCTTCATCACACTTATCTACATATTTTCCTCTTATTCCCCCCCAAATCCTCAATGTGTTTTACAAGTGAAAAATGACAGGATAGCGGTTGAAGGTTAATTCCCCAATAAAACTAAATTGCACGTCCTGAACACGCAGACATGATCCGAGTGTGGTGAATGGAGGAGTGGTGGCTGGGGGTAGGTGGGATGCAACGGAAATAAGCTATTTTTTACCCCAAATTACCGAAATGACCAGATTGTGCAGAGGCACAAGATGCAGCAGAGTATCATTGGGCAGACACGATCTACAAAAACTCACCCTGGCAAATATTGCCACTCATCGTTACGCTCTCCATGCTGAAGTCAGAGGCACTGACCCTAATGGCTTTATAAAAGTACTAATAAAAAGGCCCGCCCATAAAAAAACCAGGGCGCTAGGCCACGGCCGCTAAACCCCGGCAACGCGCATACCGATACGTCCTGCTCACCGGTCCTCCACCACCGTCCGAACTATATGCACACAGGGAAATGTTGATTGCTTGGCAGTTGGAAAAAGCGGTTATTTCCCACAATGCAATGAGGTTCTCAGACAGCAAACTGTCAAGTCTGGAAGCAGACACACACACACACACACACACACACACACACACACACACACACACAGGGATTTTATTATATACGACTAGTGGACCTAAGCCCGTTTAAAAACGGGCTCTAGGTCTGTTTTTCTGCCGCCGCCGCCAGTCAGTGCGCATGCGCGCGCCCTTGACCGCCGCACGCAACCGCCCGCTTTGCTCCCTGGTCCCGCCCAGCTGTCCGTGTCCATTACTGTGCACATGCGCAGTAGAAAATAACAGGGATACAAGGACAAACGCTGTATGCAGCGACACAGGGCTTTTATGTATAGGATTTATAAATGATCTTACTAATATAATAAATGGGAAAGTTTGGATGTTTGGATGTTTGTTACTCGATCACGCAACAATGGCTGAACGAATTTGAATGAAATTTGGCACACACATCGTACACTACCTGGAATTACATATAGGATACTTTTTATCCCCATAACCAAAAAGTGGGTGAAGACAAACACAAATTTCACTGGGAAAGTGTAAACTGCAGCCATTCTTACACTGTTAATGGCAGGGTTCTCAAACTTTGCACAGTTGGTTGCTGGGTGGCTGGGATTAATATTCAGAAAAGTGGGTGGAGCCCACAAAAGCCAATCAAAATTCACCTGATTGATTTTCAAGGGGAATATTTCATTGCTGCCATTCTTGCACTGTTAATGGCACAAGCCTCAAACCTGGTACAGTTGGTTATTGAGTGACTGGGGTTCAAATTCAGAAAAAAGGGTGGAGCCACAAACAGCCAATCAGATTTGTTTAATTTCAATGCAAATTATTGATGCCAAAGACTGCAAAGCTCACAAACTAGGTCATTGAGAAATCGTGTGTTAGGGTTAGAAAAAAGTGGGCGGAGCCAACACCAGCCAAATACATACCCGGGCAATCAGCTAGTCTATGAATAAAGCATGCAGCTGCTATGGTCGTCACACGACCACCACAAGGAGCAGACAACTAGGCTCCACCCCAGTAGTCCCCACCTGTCACAATATGGAGCTCCCCTCCATAGTGCTGTCACTGTGCCAGCTGCTAGACCTGCCCACATAACAATGGCTTCCTCCCTCACAAAGATGTCACAGTAACTCACCTCATAACCAAACTGCAGCTCATCTGAGGTCAGCATGATGATGTCATCATCGATGGCCAGCACGGCTTCCGTCTCTATCTCGTCATAAGGGAAGAAGCGGTTGCTAAGTTTGTTTTCCAGGGTCTTCACCACCTTGAGGGGCACCCGGATCTTAGGCCAGAGGGAGTCTGCAGGAAGGAAGACAATGAGTTGAGATGAAGGGGAAGTGACATATTCTATGTTGCCAATCTATACACCGCTGTGTAAGCAATTATAGAAAGTTAAAGAGGAACTGTAGTGAAAAGATTTTTTTTTTGTTTTTTTACAAAATTGCTTCATAAATTTAGTCGGTTTTTGCCCATTGTAAAAATCTTTTCTCACTTTGATTTACATTCTAAAATTTATCCCAAGTGGTAATAGCTTTAAAGAGAACCCGAGGTGGGGTTCTGACAATGCAATCCACATACAGAGGCTGGGTCTGCCTATACTGCCCAGACTCTGTTGCTATATCAATCCCCCCCATGCGCTCTGCTATCCCTCATAAATCACAGCCGCGCTGCCGACACACAGCGTGTCACAGCGGGCTGTGTTTACTTCTGTATTGTCAGTCTGCCGCTCCCCTACCCCCGCCTCCTGCATAGCTCCGGTCCCCGCCCGCGTCCCTTTCCTCCCCGCTGATTGGAGGGAAGGGACACGGGCGAGTCCGGAACTATGCAGGAGGCGGGGGGAGCATGCAGAGTGACAGTGCAGATGTAAACACAGCCCGCACAGCACCGCACGGCTGTGATTTATGGGGGATTGCAGAGCGCAGGGGGAACTTAGGGGGGATTGAAATGGCAACAGAGGCTGGGCAGTATAGGTAGACCCAGCCTCTGTACGTGGATTGCATTGTCAGAACCCCGCCTCGGGTTCTCTTTAAGCAGGTGATCTCTGAGGGATGTTTGTTTACTGAGAGTTCCAAAGCCAATAGAAAATATACCTGGTCTCCCAGAATTCTCTAGGAGAAGAATTCTGCATAGCTAAACAGCCTAGGCTAACCGCATTGGGGACCCTGGACCAGAGGGGCCTGTGAGGAGCTCTTCTTCATCCATTTTACTAGCTTTTTATTGGTATTATGCTGGTAATTAACTCCTCTATATGTGCATTTCATATTGGTAATAACTGTTTCCTTGCTCTGATTACACCTCTCTGACACTGCAGCTGTCCTCGGTGAGTTTTAGGACTCCATATCAATACAGTGGTTAAGGACCCATGTAAAACTTGCACTGGGCCCCAACTTCCTTAGGTACGCCACTGCTAACAGTGATATGCCAGTGAGGGGTCTTCACACTATGAATATTCACAGAAATAGCGCTGTCGTTTTTCCTGCTTGCACTTTGATTTCTGGTGTGATTGCGCGGCACTGCTGAATGGGGCTGAAGAGTGTTAGCCAATCAGAAGATTTGTGGAAGACCACAATACTGCGCCAGCATCCTTGCGATCGACAAACTGCACATTTTGATAATCAGAATGAAACGTGTGTAGTGTGAAAGAGGTCTGATGGCAAAAACAAAAAAATATTTCCTCTGCAGTAGGAATCAGTTGGAACCCCTGACTTTTTTTGTACAATTGTCTCTCATTCACTGTCCCCCAGACTACCAGTGTTTACAGGAAGTCAGGGGGGGACAGAAAGTCAGTGTAGGGGAAGAAAGTGGAAAGAGGGGCAGAAAGTTGGGGGAGATGCAGAAAGACAGGGGAGGGGCAGAAAGTCAGTAGGACAGAAAGTCATTGGAACAGGAACTTATGGGGGACAGTAAGTCATGGGGGACAGAAGGTCAGGAGAAACAGAAAGTCAGGGGAGGGGCAGAAAGTCAGTGGGACAGAGGGGGGAGGGGGGGGGTGGCAGAAAGTCAGGGAGCAAAAAAAGTCGGGGGGAGCAGAAAGTCAGGGGGTGGCAGAAAGTCAGGGAGCAAAGAAAGTTGGGCGGGGGGAGGGAGCAGAAAGTCAGGGGGGTGGCAGAAAGTCAGGGAGCAAAAAAAGTCGAGGGGGGTGGCAGAAAGTCAGGGAGGAAAGAAAGT